>NW_023503280.1:0-1200000 GCF_000182765.1 Lodderomyces parapsilosis | reverse complement strand
TGCCAATGTATAATGACGACAAGTACACCCTCTGTTTAGCTTGCGATATCTTGGTTTTCAAAGTCTGATAAAATTGAGCTGGTTCTGACAAGATTTCAATGTCGCCTTTATTCAACAAGAATCTAGGAGCAATGGCATCTAATTGGTGGAAGATAGTGACTAATCTAGGATGAAAAGTGTTGACATAGTCCAATGACACATTTGGGTTGTTTGTGGCATAAGATCTCAGCTGTTGCTGTTGCGAACCTGAGTCTAGTGATAATGATGATGAGTTGTTGTTGAAAAAATAACTATAAATTGATGAAAGCATAGGAACCCCAGTATACGTAGCTCTAGTTTTTATTCGTGATGATGCAGCACTAGATGTCGAAAAGCTTTGTGTACTTATGCTTGTAGTTGTAGTTGCACTAGTAGTACCTCCAGTTTTGAGTTGATGTTTGAATATTATGAGCGATGCCACTGATGATGAAGAAGATAGTAGAAATAATGATTTATGACAACTCTTCAATAACATCCAGGAAAAAGAAAAAAAAAAGGGAAAAAAAAAGAAGAAGGGGAAAAGGGGAAAACCAGTGTATCTGTAAACAAAAGTGGATCTCTTATCAGTTAAATATTGTTTTGAGATATCTCTGTGTGTGTTAATGGATAGATTTTGTTTTGAGTTTTAACAGTAAGGCGATGTTTTGGATTTTTTCATTTTTGTTACTGTCGTCCCAAAAAGGGTAAAAGGTTAAAAGAAAAAAAAAAAATTTTTCTTTTTTCTTTTTTCTTTTCTTCATTCGTCGTCTTTGGATGTGCAGCAATGCAAAAAACAAAGGAAAAAAGAAAAGAAGAGATAAGAACTGGAGCCGAGAGATAACAACAAAGCAATCAAATCAAAATGACAATCATTATCACAAGACTGTTGACTGATAGTAAAAAGGAGATAGGCACTAATTTCAAAAGCAGATCATTCTTCTTCTTCTTCTTCTTCTCTTTCGGTTCGGTTCTTTTTTTTTTTTGTTATTGAACACAACACTACATGGTCATCCATAACGAAAACAATAGGGACAAACGTCGAAGAATCAAGATAGCGTGGCTTTAAACTAACAAAGTACTGTATCTGTTAAAAAGAAGGATCTGCATCAACTTTAAACAATAAGTAACTGCACTTAGTATTGTATTAAAACCTTGGTCTAAAAGCAGATTGTAAAAGAAGTCTATCGCACTACTAAAATACTCACGTTTTGTTTTTAACTCTTGCATGTAGCACAAATAAAGTCAAACGCCGAGTCAAACTACCTTGACTTAGTACGATAGGGAGGAATACTTTTTTTTTTTTTTTGAACCTTGAACGCGAAATGGTGCTGTATTACCTAGTTTAGTAAAACCACTTTATAAGCCACATTTTGTCCCCTCTTCGTTACGTCTAATTATATTCTTTCTTCTCTTGTGACTAAACTTTTAATTAAGGTTTTGTTCTCAAAGGAGGCAGTTGCTGCCCAGCCCACCTGAGACCACCAACAAATCTGTACCTAAGTTATCCTACATTGGCATAAAATTTGTTAGTTTTGTTATCAGAGGAAGATATATCACAGTCACACGATAACAAACCATGTTTCGGCAAGAAAAGAAAAAGGAATTTATTTGTTCCGGAATCGGGAATTTCATAAAAACCCAATCGAACGCCGAAATTGCAATACATAAGAACACCGGCTAAACGTTTGACGAAAAAAAAAAAAAAAAAAAAAAAAAAAAACAAATCATACTCTATGAATTAAACCCCCTTTCCCAAAGGATGAAACCTCATTTTCCGTTCGTAAGCTCCTAGTGCCTCTTCGTCGCAACGAGGTCGTACTGCAAACTATTTCAAACACTGTGCTCACTGAAACAACCAAGCATTTCAACGTCTGTCGGAGTATCCCTGTGGCATATGCAGTGAACACGAGATTCCACTGTTATGGCTCTTAAGCGTTGTTGTCTCTAAGAATTCTCATTGTTTTTCAATTGTAGGAAAGGATTGTGGAGAGGTGGCTTAGCAGCTGAAATTCCTATAATCATGTATAGCGTTTCCCCGCAGGGTTGGCAACACACCATTTGAACTGGATTAGAAAGGGAAAAAGCAGTTTAGATTCATTACAATTTTTTTTTCCCGAGTTACCGAAAATGGCGAATGCAATGGTCTAACTTAACTAAGTTAAATTTATTCTGGGCATACCCCGATTTATGTTGCACATTGTGCGTACTGCATAAAATCCAAGCTCGATGTGGAGTTTCAAATGCCGAAAAAAATTTACAGACCCCGGAACAGAGATAAAACTTTAAAGTGCATGAACTACCTAATTAGGTAAATAGTACAAGGCAAAAAAGCTTTGATGACATTATTCATTCAAAATCGTTTGTCACAAATCATATTCTTTCTCAGGTGCTGTGGATGGGAAAAAGTGCACTTCTTTATCACCGGGATACTTGTTTTCCAAAATCGCAGTACTTGTTATTGGCCCTTTATCATTTTACGCAAAATTTCATAGGACTGCTGATACATCCTTTGAAATGCTTCTTTTTGAAATCTTTGTCGAGAAGGTAGGATTTTCACGGTTTCGAAAAGTTATTTAACTGATCTTTATTATCCACATCAATTTCTTTACAATATTAGTGCAAAACAAAAAAATCTTCATAAAAGTGATCATATTAAACCACATTGATAAGATGATGAGTCCTCTATCTAGTTCAAAGTTTTTCACTCATTAAAGACGTTAAAGGCGTTTCACGTTTGAGTCAGAGGTGAAAGAGTGAACAACAGCATTGTTGTGTCGTGTCGGAATGGAGTATCCTGTGACACTAGTGTGTGACGATAACAGGTTTCATGAGACATATTTCATTCATACACGTGACTCGATATCACTTATTGAAATCGACAAACTTTGGTTGACTTTCTGCTGCTATTAGCAAATGAGTTGACAGATGGATGTACCAAGTTTGGTTCAATACAACGGGACTCAAAGATCCGTTGCTAAAAATACCACAGGCCTTGTAATTCTTAACATGGTTATGAGTTAATGTCATATTTTCACGACTTTGGTTAACCAAACAATAGGATGATGCTCTTTGCTAATCTTATTGCAAAAGGAAGGTGATAGACCACCAATCAAAGGTCGTTTGGTATACAAACCTGAAATTGAATCACATTGGACAACTCCTTTCGCCCATTGTTTCTTAAGTTGTTGTTACCAACAACACTGGTTATGAACTTCGAGTGGGGGAGAAATATTGGCACCGATGCCATGCTAATTGCAATGAACATATATTGGGCCACCCCGTGGTATATGGGTTGTCCTTTTTGACGTAGCTCAACAATTTAGGAACTATAAATATGTCAATCTTTCTCCCCTCGAAGCAGATTTCAATTGTTGAAGTTTCATCACCAAACAATGATTTCTTTATTTCAAGGTTTAGTATTGGCATTCATATTTGGTGTAATTACTAATGGTACCCCTGTTGAGAAGAGACACACCAAATACATTGCTCATGAATTTCATGATACTGAGGTTCGCCTGATTGGGAAAAGAGCTGAAAATGTTGATTTTGAAGACAAGGCGTGGCGTTTCGTTGCTCATTTGAAAATTGGTTCTGCCAAACAAGACGTACAGGTTCTTCTTGATACAGCAAGTACAGTTTTGAATGTTCCCCAAACAAATTCAACCTGTCGGGAAGGTAAAATTTGTGCAGCTCAAAACAGTTTCAACCCTTTTGAATCGACTTCATTCAAAAACCTGACTATTCCAGCTAAATCGTATTTTGGTCCCAATCAATATACTGGGTTTATTGTTTCTGACGATTTCTATTTTGATGACGGTAAAAGAATTCCACAGTTTGAATTTCAATTATTGGATTCATATCCCCGTGACGTTTTTGGTATATTCGGTATGGGGTACAGCACCAACAACAATTATACCTACGTATTGGCTACTAAATCAGCTGGTTTAATCAATAATGCCGGATTTTCTCTCTTTAAAAACTCGGACAAAAATGGGTCTTTCCTTTTGGGAGGTGTGGATAAAGCCAAATATGATGGTGATTTGCTCATTTTCAATGATTCCAAAGAAGCCATGTACCCAAAGTCAATTATAACTGCGAATGGTACAGTTATTCCATTCACATATAAAGTTTTGCATGACTCGGGGACTCCCACTATGGAGTTGTTGGATACCGTTGTGCAAAAGTTTTACAAGGATATTGGAGCCAATGACAAGGGCCATATACCATGTGACCAAGTATTGAATGGTAACAAGAGTTTGAATTTCGATTTCGGACCATTTACCATACCCGTTTATTACAAAGATATTTTTAACAGGTCTGGTTCAACTTGTATTTCAAATATACTTGCAACAAAGTTTCCTGATAGACAATATCTTGGAGTCGTGTTCCTCAGAAATGCCTACCTTGCTCAGAATTTTGATACTAAAAAGGTTGGTTTGGCGCCGGTGAAGTATACTGATGAGTCCGATATTGTTGATTTTTGGTTTTGAGTAGTGTATATGTGTATACTTTGGTGTTCATTCTATAAATTTCACGTAGATCTTGAATTTCCTTGAGAATCATTGCCTGCTGGTATAACTTACGTAGAAATGATGACTAAGGGTTGCGGTGTGTGTCTACAAGGCGTGCAGTGTGGGAGATTTGACGTCTCAATTAATCATTTGCAATTCTTTACTCTCGTCACGTTTTGCGGAGAAATACTTGCGAAAATGACAAAACCAAAAAAAGCAGAGAAGCAGAGTGAGAAAAAGATGTCAGTTGTTGATAAACACCCACAAAGTATTTAATCACACACCAGTGAAGCGTTTATATTCACTTGTTTCATCGCTAAAATAGCAATAATTGCAACACAGTCTACCTAACCAACATCGCGTCACCTAATTCCCACTTGCTCATAAATAGTATCAAAAAAAACATGCCCTCCTCATCAACAAACGAATGGGCTAAAGCAGAGAAGGAAATCGCTCAAGACCAACAACTTCAAGCCAAAATCACCAATGAGGAATTCAAGATATGGAAAAAGACAGTCCCCTTATTGTACGATTTTATCCATACATTTGCATTAGATCATCCTTCCACCATTGTTAGATGGTTACCAAAGTATCAATTAGTAGACAATGACACCAATGTTGAGGTCCAACTCCTACTAAGTTCCAACACGATTAATAGTCCTGAAAACTCATTGGAGTTAGCTTCAGTTACTTTACCCTCGACTTTAGTTGGCAAAGAAGGTAATGGGGTGTTACCAGCGGATGGGATTGATACCTCGAACTTCAAAAGATTGACAAAATGGAAGCAAAATTCAGTGACTAATGCTTTGAAATTATCACCTGATGGATCAATTGCATTGTCTTTCAACGGAGATGGTATCATTCGTGGATGCAACTTGACCAGCGATAAAGTTGTTGATTACAAGTATCATAAGCAGCCTGGGTTTGCCTTAGAATGGATCAGCAACAACAACGAAAAATTTTTATCCGGTGCCAATGATTCTCAAATTGCACTTTGGCAACTTGAAAAACCGTCGACTCCCATTCAACTATTCAAATCACATCATGGAGCCATTAATGATATTTCGACTAGTAATGCCAATATCTTTGGATCGGTTAGTGATGACTCAACCACTCAATTTCATGATTTGAGAGTAGCTTCTGTTGGCGATATCAATCCCGTCATCAAACAAGAGAATAAATTTATTCAAAACTGTATTCAATTTCATCCTCAAATTAATACATTTTATGCAACTGGTGGTAAAGACAATGTTGTTTCCTTGTATGACTTGAGAAATTATAAAATACCATTTAGAAAATTATTTGGCCATAATGCATCAATCAGACAATTGGAATGGGATACATTCAATCCACTGACTCTTGTATCTTGTGGATTAGATTCTAGGATTTTATTTTGGAATTTGGATAATTTGGAAGAAGATTATACTTATCCTGAAACAAGCGCAACTGCTAATTCGGAAACGTCGAAAAGGAAAACTCAGCAATCTTCAAAACCCGATCCTTGTTTGAAATACGTGCATGGTGGTCATGTTGGAAGAATCAATGACTTTACCATTCATCCCAAAATTCCTAATTTATTTGCTAGTGTTGGCGATGATAGATTATTGGAAATCTGGGAACCCAAGACATTGTTAGTGGAAGAAGAAGATGAAGAAGAGGAAGAAGAACAAGCGCAAGAGAAAGAGCAAGAGCAAGAGGAAGAGCAAGAGGAAGCGGAAGGTGAAGAAAGAAAAGAAGAAGAAAGTGAACAAAGGAAGGAAGACGAGAAGGGGGAAGAGAAGGAAAAGGAAAAAAGCTCCGAAGCTGAAGTTGAAGCTGGTGCTGGTAAATCATCCAAAGATGACGACAATGATGCATCCCTGTCGAAAGACGTTGAAATGAAAGATTAATAGAAAAAGTGTTTTAGTCCAGTGTTATAATAAAAGTTGTGAACTGAATATTTCTATATACATGATTTTACTGCTTCAAAACATCTCGTAAGTTACCAAATGGCAAGACTTGGTCAATTCTTTCAACACCACTTATAAACATTGCCAATCGATCAATTCCAATTCCCCATCCACCAGTAGGTGGTAACCCCAATTTCATCGTTTGTACAAATGCCCAATCAGGAATCAACATTTCATCATCATTAAACTCCACCTTATTTACTTGCTGTTGTTGAAACTTGGTATATTGCTGCTGTGGATTATTTTCTTCTTCGTAAGCATTTACGTATTCTTTGCCATTAATAAAAAGTTCAAATCGAGATGACACGGGGATGTTGTTGATTGTCCTCGACTTTGCCAAGGGTGATAAAATCTCTGGTTGGTTGTAAATGAATACCGGTGTGTTTGGGTGTTTGGAAATACTTAATGACTCCAAGTATATCTCACTTAAGTTGTTGAGTAAATTAGTTGGGTTAGGATTGGGCGGTACTTGTAAACCAAGGCGCTTGTAGTATTGTAAAATACCATCAAACGATAAATCATCAAGTGACAAACCAGTGACTGCTTTTAACGTAGGCAAGAAATCGTACTTGGGGAACAGCTCCAACACCACGGGTATTTTAAAAATTTTGAAAATTTCCACGAGTAGCTCTTCCGTCATTTGCATCAATTCGTCTAAACTCGTATATGCTTGATAAAATTCACAAGATGTAAATTCAGGATTATGAGTTTGATCAATACCTTCGTTACGAAAATTGTTGCCAATTTCAAATACTTTATCAAACCCACCAATCACAAGTTTTTTCAACCACAACTCTGGCGCCACCCGCAATTGTATATCATTGTCTTTGAATTTTGTCCTAAATGGATTAGCATTTGCACCAGTTCCCTCATTACTTAATATAGGAGTTTGAACTTCGAGAAAATCGCGATTGAGTAGAAACTGCCGTATACACTGAATGACCTTGGATTTAATAATGATGGGCTGTTTGGATCTAGGGTTGACCAAGTAGTTGAGAACTCTGTTATTATTTATGATTCCCTTATCTATCAACTTGTTTGGCATTTTGGACAAACAAGGAGTTAATAGCTCAATCGACCTACTTGCTTTCAAAGTAAGCTCTCCAGTTTTCGTTCTTGAAGCATGACCCTCACAACTTATGTAATCTCCAGGCTTGAACCATCCATGTAGTTTGTTAAACTCAGTCACATCCATTCCCATAAGTTTATTAGTAGCCATTACTTGCAATTGAGTATTGTCTTGTTCCAAGTCAATGAAAAACATCCCTTTACCAGCTTTTCGGATACTGAGTATTCGTCCTTCCACAATATACTCCTTTTCGAATCGATTATTTGCAAACAAATTAAAATCAGTCTGGCCAAATTTGCTACGGAATGTGGGTAGACGTATGACAGATGCGTTGCTGCTCTTTTGTCGTATAGTTGATATACGTGGGTAATACAAGCCCCGATTTGAGCTTGATTCAATCTCGTTAGCTCTACTTTCGTATGTCAAGTCTGAGTCTAGATGGACTGGCGCAGTAGTGAACCTCCTCAATGTTAATATGGTTCTGCATCTCCGAAGCAATTGGGTATGTCGCTGCATAATCAAATCGAGGATCTTTACGTTCAAAATATTATGGTAGTAGATCTCTCATCCGAGGTTGAACAAAAGATATTTTTCTGTGTTTTCTAGTCTCACGACTGTTGATGAAGATCTCTTTTGAAAAACTTCCATCGCAACTCTCAAAATCTTTAATACCGAGAAGCCGCATTAGCAGCATTAACAGCAACCATCTGTAACCAAGACTTGGAAGAAGTTTTCCCCAAGGGAGATATATACATAGCAGCCGCAGGAAAATTCCATTTCAAGTAAGAACTATGGATTTTGAAGCTAGAGAAGATAGAGATGGTGTACGATTATCGTGGTCTTCGGTACCGAAATCGAAATTGCAACATCAAAGAAATGTTATACCTTTAGGAGCATTATACACACCATTAAATGATAAAAGTGAAATACCAGTTTTGGATAAGTCACATTTAATAACCTGTCGTTCATGTCGTTCAATACTAAACCCTTTCGTCATTGTCAACAACGGCACTTGGTCATGTCAATTTTGCAACGTGCCTAATCAACTACCAACACAGATAATGGCTGAAGATGGAACACCTCTTTTACCACCAGCCCTAGACGGACAGTGCACAACAGTAGAATATGAAACTGGCAGACAAAGTGCTTTGCCACCAGTGTTTTTCTATGTTGTTGATACTTGTTTTGAAGGTGAGGATGTTGAGGCTGAGTTTGCCAAATTGAAAGAAAGCTTGGTCTTATCTTTGAGTCTCTTGCCAGAGAATGCATTGGTAGGGTTTGTTTCCTTTGGGAAGCATGTTAAAGTGCATGACTTGACTTCAAATGATGATCTCAGTTATACTTTTAACGGGAACAAAGAATATAACTTGGAACAAGTGCAGCAAACATTAGGGTTACTGGGAAGCGGAATTAGTAATGCTGGATTGCTACATGCTCAAGGTAATGCTGATCTTGAACACTTGATTGGACACGCAGCTAGACGATTCTTACAACCACTCAGCTTGGTCGAATACGAGTTGACAAATATTATTGAAAATCTCGTACCCAATTCTTTCCCACATGGTGAGTATAGTGATCGTCCATCCAGAGCCACTGGTTCAGCAATAAATGTGTCAACTTTGTTATTGAAGAGCATACTTGGTGATAATCATTTAACTGGTGGCCATTTGATGGTGTTTATTGCCGGTGTATGTACTATGGGTCCCGGCAAAATTGTTGACACACCATTGAAAATCCCAATGAGATCTCACCATGATATTTTGAAAGAACAATCCCGTCTAATCAAAGCACCAACAACATCGTCAAAGACTAAAACCGATACATCTTTATTCAAAGAAGCCAAAGCATTTTATGCCAAAGTAGCAAAGAAATTGGTTGTTTTGGGGCTCAGTTGTGACCTTTTCATTGGAAGTTATGATCAAGTTGGATTGTTCGAAATGGACGAAGTTTGTGCCAAAACCGGTGGAGTTATCGTCATGACCGATTCTGTAAGTACAGCAATCTTTCGACAAAGTTTTGCCAGGTTTTTTAAAAAGCAAGAGATTAATAATGAATGGCTTGATATGGGGTTTAATTCAACATTGGAGATTAAAGTGTGTCAAGACTTGAAAATTGAAGGATTGATTGGTAACGCACTGGCATTACCATTCAATAAAATGGTTGCTGCTAATGAACGAATGATTAGTGAACGTGAAGTTGGACAAGGTAGAACCAATAGTTGGAAATCATGTAGCGCTGATCCACGATCAACTTATGCCATATATTTTGAAAAGATGGATAACCTACACACAAACAATGCTGCTACATTTATACAATTTTTGTTTCATTATCAACATCCTAGTGGTGAATTGAGACTACGTGTTACGACCGTGCCTGTCAATACCATTCTAGATTCGGATAGTGCGCAATTAGAAGCTGGATTCGATCAAGAAGCTGCTTTGGTCCTTGTTGCTCGTGAAGCAGTTCAAAAACTACAAACTGATTTGCACAGGAAATTTGTCAGTGGTACTGCTCTAAGCAAACAATTGGACCAAGTGTTGATTGATTTTTGTACACGATTTGCCGTGTATCAAATGGGCAAAATGGATTCATTTAGATTGTCAACCACTTATTCCCTTTTTCCGCAATTTATGTTTCATTTAAGACGATCCCCATTTATCAATGTTTTCAATAGCTCCCCCGATGAAACTAGTTTTGTGCGACATGTGTTTATGCATGAGGATTTGGCCAATTCTTTACTTATGATTCAACCTACATTGTTATCATATGATATAAACAGTTGGGGATCTTCAACTATTGACGAAGAAACCAACGAGGAGGTCATCAACGAACCAGAATCAGTGCTCCTTGACTCAATGAGTTTGGGGAAATCCAAAATCTTACTTCTTGATACATTTTTCCAAATTTTGATTCATCATGGTTCACAAATTGCTCAATGGAGGAAAGCAGGATACCATGAACAAGAAGAATATGCATATTTCAAAGATTTTCTTGAAGCACCCAAAAGGGAAGCAATGCTGTTATTAGTTGATCGATTCCCCTTGCCTCGTTTTATTGATTGCGATGAAGGTGGATCACAAGCAAGATTCTTGATGGCAAAATTGAATCCAAGTACCAGTTATGCGACTAATGTCAATCACTTTTATGGATGGGGTGATCGCTCTGATGTTTTCACTGATGATGTTAATTTGCAACTGTTTATGGATCATGTTCAACGAGTTGTTACATCAAAGAAGTAGGAGGGCGCGAAGGTACGAGCTCACACTAAAAAAGCTCTATACCAACTAGCATTTATACTGATAGACTTATTTTTTTACACACTAGCTCCTTTTTTACGAATATTCCTTCCTCTTTGCAGCCTTGATTGCATTCCTCAAGAATGGACTTGGCTTCAGTTTAGTGTTACCCTCTGATTTAACAGACTCTTCCCCAGCTGGTCCCTCATTGAAATCAACATATTCAGCCAGTGTTGCATTAAGATCATTGTTTTGCAGCTTCTTGGCTATAAATTTAACCTTGTCATTACATGTCAAGTGTTCCTTAACTTGGCCAATTAATTCACCATAATCGTCAAAAATCAACTCCGACCCAGTCAACTCGTGCCAATTGGTTTCGAAAATACGACCATTTATCAACGCCGATGCATCAATGATGGGGTTAGTTCTACTAGAGCCGCCTTTGTGATTACCGCTCACCTCTGTCGCCTTCGATGTACTTGTGGGTTGATTATCACGAGTGTTTGAAGTAGATGTAGATGTATTGTTTGATATTTTAATCAATGGCGATTCGTCACCTAGACTGGTCATTTGCAACCGAGCTGATGGCTTCAAGATGTTGTTCTTGAATCTTGGAGTTTTCCTCGTCTTGGTTCGATCAATGGTGAAATCTTCTTCATCTAGCTTTTTCGGTACATTTGGTAAATCAACCGTTATGTAAAAAGTCTACACGCAAAGCAACAGTTAGTACGGTGATCAACGGTTGTGTTGAAAAAAAAAAGTGCTTTTGATCATATAGTTGAATCATCTATTATAATAAAAAAACAATGGGTAAGCTCTAACGTGGTCTGCAAAATAGACAACCTCTATCTTTAGTTTCTAAAATTGGTTCAAAAACTTCGCATTTAATTTTGTGTTTGAACTGAACCTTGATCCTGACACAATTTGACATTCAAAAAACACTCTTCGGGTTTCTACGTACCTCATATCCATCATCGTTTGTAGTCTCTTCGGTCCCAGTGGCAACCTTTGTCACTGGAGCTTCCTCTTTGTGAATAGAAGAATTTTCCTCCAACTCACTTGTTGTACCCTTGGCAACAGCCTCTTTTTTCCTTCTGGCAATATCTTCAGCTGACCCAGCTTCCACACCCGTGGTGAAATCCCAATTCATTTCTTCTCCCTTTGTTAAAAACTCGCAATTACCATTCATGACAATCTTCCAATCGAAATCATCGGACTCGGAAGCACGCACGTATTTCGAAAGCGAGCAAGCACCGGCTCTCAACATGGTTTGATCTGAGTCAATGGGACTAGTAACCGAACCCAATTTCAACAATACACTTCCTAAGGCAATCTTTGTTGCTGCATGAGTTACAATCAAGATGTTTTCAATCTCTGGATATTCTTGTTCGAACATTGGGATAAACTTATGCCAGAAGTGTGTAGCTCTCGCGTAAATCTCTTCACCTGTTTCACCTTCAAGATTGGGAATAACTCCTAATCTATCTCTCGGCCAAACAGTTTCCTCATCCAAAACATTTGGGAAAAACTTGTTCAAGTCAGCATAGTCAACTGGTTCTGGAACGATTTTCCTACCCTTTTTGAACCATTCTCCCACTCCTCTATCTAAATGGACCTTCAAGTCTAACACTTCAGCGATAGGTTCAGCAGTTTGAACGCATCGATAAAATGGCGATGTCAAGATGAACTGTGGCTGATCTTTAGTTGGCAATGAATTTAAGTATGCTGCCAATTGTTTTGCTTGATCAACACCATGTGGGGCTAATGGTGGATCACTTGGGACACCTGTAGGGTTAGGAGGATGTGGAGGTGGCAACCAGTTCATACGGTACCCATGTCTAGCAATATATATCTCTTTGATTGTCATTATTGAGAGAAAGGGGAAGTTAGTAGATGAGATTAATGCTGATGCTGGACACTCAGGGAGCACTCTGGTCCTAAAATTCGTAAACAAAAAAAAAAAAAAAAATGAACTGGGCAGAGAGCTCAGAGCGCATCTAATTTACACACAGAGATTACTTGAGATAATATACATACCAGTAACAACGCATTTACATTCGTAAAAGTGTACAAGAGGATCCTTTTTATTGTAATATTCAAAGTATGTATCAACCTAAACCAACATTTCCAATGGATTTTCCACAATTCTCTTCAATTCTTTAATCCATTCACCTCCAAGAGCGCCATCTACGACTCTGTGATCAAAAGTACCAGTAATTGTCAAAACATCATCAAAAACGAATCCTTGTTCGTTGACATCACTGGGTACTGCTTTCTTTTCAGTAGTTCCAATAGCAACAATTGCAGATTGTGGTGGGTTGATGATTGATGTGAAGGCAGTGACAGCATGGTTCATACCCAAGTTGGAAATACAGATAGTACCACCTTGGTATTCTTCTGGGTTCAATTTGCCAATCTTGGCTCTCTTGCCCAAATCTTTGATTTCGTTAGAAATGGCAGATAATCTCTTGTTTTGAGCATCTTTGATGATTGGAGTTATTAAACCAGTTGGAGTGGCAACGGCAACTGAAACATCAACATTTTTGTATTGTCTAATGACACCTTGGTCACCCAACCAAGCCGAGTTGATTTGTGGTACTCGGACTGATGCAACAGCAATAGCTTTGATCAAAAGATCATTAACTGATAATCTGTATCTATCTTCGGCTGATGCATTCAAAGAAGCACGTAATTTCAATAATTTTGAGACTGAAATTTGTGATTGGATGATATAAGTTGGTGATTGTTGAGTTGATTGTAATAATCTAGTGGCAATAGTTTTTCTCATGTTGGTCAATGGGATGTCTTCATAAGTAGCACCTGCAGGAGTAGCAGTAGCAGCAGTAGAGGAGGCGGCTGAAGCAGCTTGTGCTGGCTCAAGACCTTCAAGATCCTTGGCAACAATTCTACCATGTGGACCAGTACCTTTAACCAGTTTCAATGAAATACCCTTTTCCAAAGCAATGGTCTTGGCTAAAGGTGAGGCAAAGATTCTTCCTGATGGTTTGGCAGAGGAAGATTTTGCGGAGGAGCTCGATGTTGATGGTTTAGATTCAGTCTTTTTTGGTTCCTCTGACTTGGATTCCTGTTCTTTTGGTTTCGATTCTTCTTCCTTTTCCGGTGCTGGTTGTTTTGGTGCTTCACCAGCATCAGCGGCAGTAAAACTATCAAATGCAGAAACTTCACTAGCATCTTCAACATAAACAGCAATTGGTTCACCAACTGGAACATCCTTGGAGCCAGCTTCTTTCAAAATTTTGGCCAAGTAACCTTCTTCTTGAAATTCGAAATCCATTGATGCTTTATCAGTTTCAATTTCAGCAATTGGTTCACCAGGAGCTAATTCGTCACCAACTTTCTTGGTCCATTCTAAAATACCACCTGAAGTCATAGTTGGAGATAAGGCAGGCATATGAATGACAGTGTGTGGTGGGAATTTACCCGATGAATAAAGTCTAGCCAATGTTAAGAAAGATGAGGTTTTGATGGATACTGGTTTAGTGGCAACAGCAGCAGTTCTTAAAGCCATTGCTGACCTGGAAACAGCAAATAAAGCGGAAGACATTGTAAAAAAAAATATATGAATAGGTTATTGATAAGGGTAAGTGAGTGCTGTGATCAAGTGGAATGAACTATTCAGTAGATGCTGATGATGATGAAATTCAGATTTTTTTTCTTTCTAACTTGGTGAGTTTCTCTCCTGTTGCTGTGTCAAAACGACCTTTGTGTACAAAGAGACACACACAAAAGACTACAACATATTGTTGGGTACTATCTACACTGTAAGTTGGATGAGAGGAAGGGACCTACTTTCTTGCACAGAATCTACGAAACATGCTAGTCACGAAAACTACAAATGCCAGCTACAAAATCTGTTTGGTTGATTCTATATAACCGTCCTTTTACATCGGCGTACAATAAACTCCGAGATAGTTTATTTTTTTTTTGTTGGTTAGCTAGTTGCGCATCAGTGTTTTCCGTTTTACTCGGAAGTATATCTCCGAGGGACAAAAAGATTTTCTAATTGAACCAAAGGGCTAGCAGAAGGATGCAAAAAGGAGAGACATAAGGAAAGCTTTACGACACCTATGCTATAGCAAACACAAAGTATTAGATTAAATTGAAAAGATCTATGTATTGGCATCTACAAAATGGGCGTCAGTGACTACTAAATTCCATTATCAAATACTCTGACACTTTGGTATGGCCCCTATTCCCAATATCACCCTTCTTTTCTCAATATTTCTCTCCACTCTTATTACATCAAGTTGACATCATCACTATTGAACTGACTCTTGCTTATTTTCCCTGAGGTACTTCTATCCATAACAAACATTTGCGATACATCCTTATACCCCTTCTCCTTAACACAATCATCTTGATAAATCACTTCAACTGCATCATGCTTCATCAATGCATCTTTTGCAGTTTGCCATGAAAATCTAATGAATCCGAAACACCAACCAAATACAGGGTCAACATTATGATTCAACCAATAGCTAGTGTTTGGATCACTGGGGTAACCCGATCCCAATTTTTGGCCCTGTAATATAGGTAAATGAGTATTGTAATGACGAATGTTTAAATCTCTAGTAACTTTGGCCACTACTGATGCGGTTGAAACAATGGGGTATACACTATCAGCTTTTTTGGACACGGTAATATCGATTGTTGGGAAAAGTTTCTTCAATTTAGCTTGATAGGACACTGGTGGCCCAACTGTATCAACATAAATCTCAGTTACATTGATACCCTGGTTTATAACTTGCTTGATTAAATTGATTGTCGCATCATGGGCTTGCTCATTCAAGTTGTATGCACCAATTCCATGTACTGAACGTAACATTCCCAGTGATATATCTTTTGCTGTCATTGTAGTTGTCGCCCATCCGATATGTTTATTCAACTCATGTTGGTCAGCATCTTCAATCATTTGAAACAATTGTTGTCGTTTATCATCGGTCAATTGCTTTGAATCAGCAAATCCATAGGTTTTTTGTAACTTGCTCAGAAAATCCTTTAATGAATATGCAAGCCCATACACCATGGGACCTAGTACTGGCCCTCTTCTAGCTTCGTCAATGCCAATGACAACTGGCTTTGTCGGTGCTTGTGAAATTTCATATGGAATTTCTGAAATGTATGTTGAAGTTTTAAACTCTTCAAAATAGTGTATACTGGTTATAGAAGGAGGTATCCAGTTGCCTGTATCTAGTTTCACTTTTTTGGTATCAGGAGAAATGATGCCCTCAGTACCACTCTCTATAAATACTTGAGCATCCGGTTGTTGCTCTTGTTGCTCCTTCTCTAGCGCCTGCTCTGACTCAACATCCCTTATATTTCTTTTGAGAGCCCTAGTAACAGTATCTGTACCCAATGTGGGCTCTACAGCTGCTAGTGACATTCCGATGGTGTTGTATAGTTTGGTGAACAGTTTTGGTGTCAATGGATCAATTGTTATGACTTTTTGAGACCAGAAGTACAAAATCGTCAAACGCGTCTGCGAGTAAGTACAAAACAGTAGAGCCCTCTTTCTCGAATCTATATACTATGCCAATTACAGAATGTGACTCGCTCCTTACGCTAACAATACACTCTCTACTATTCCTTCCTTAATGCCATTTGAGCAAATTTTCGATCCAAAGAATTAGACAACCCATTCATCTCCTCCTCAGTTCTGCCATATAATTCAAACCACCACTTCAAATCAGCCGAATTGAAGAAAATAACCCCATCAAAGTCGGAACCAGAATCACTTTCATCTCCTTCAACAATGCCATTGTTGTTGTTATCGTTATATGCTTTATTACGAAATTCATTTGGTCGTGAATTGAAATAATCCCAAATTGAAACCGTCAGATCATAACATTTGTGAACTTGTAGCAACTCTCGTTCAGAATCACAAAGAAAAGATCCGTATTGACATGAATAGTAATGATACAATAATCGTTTGAGAAATCTTGTATTGAATTCAAATTTTGTTGGGTGTTGACGGACAATTTGGTAGATACAATCTAAAAATTGATGGAAAACTGGTGATCGCTCGTTACTGCCACTGTAGATGCTTGAGGTAGTTGAATAAAACGGTTTATCGGTGTTGCTGTCTGGTGAATTGGGGCGGTTGTAGTTGGTGTTACCATCAGGGTAATTAGATAACCCATTTTGAGCACTGTTTTTAATATCGCGAGCTGCTCGAGCTGCTTTTTGCAAAAACGAAGTGACACTAGCAGCAGCAGCAGTAGCAGTAACTCCAGCAGCGCTTCCTGCTGCACCTGATGTTGCCTCACTTGCTAATTTGTTCTCCAATTGCAAACTGTCGATTGATAACTCCGACGACACTTCATCACCACTCTTGTTACCTTCACGTAGTTGACTTACTTGTTTGTGTGGCTTCTTGGATTCTTTTTTCATGACAGCACCAATGCAACCACCATGATCAGCTCTGGTATTGAATTTGAACCCAAAGCTGACCCATTCTTTTTCAATCAATACCATAAACCCTTTCATTGTTCTATAATATGGGTCTAGACACAATTGAGCCAATGCTGATACTTGTGATGTTCTATCCCAACCATCGGAACAATGTATAATCACATTGGTGTTATTTAAATGAATCGATTTGGTTATTCGATCAACAGACTGTAATATAATTGAAAGTCGATTTAACCATTGTGTTTTGGTTAATGAATGCTGTAGAGCCGCTGCTGCAACAACAGAACTTTGCGCTTGACCTGGAACTGATGGTTGTTGAAACCTATCAAGATCGTTCAATATTGTTGTTAATTTAGTTAGTGAATCTCTCACCACATGGATATTATCAATGTTGCAAAAAATCTTGTCCACTTGTCGCGGACTTCTTGAATGATGTGAGTTGTTGTTGTCGTCACCATTTGAATCATCATTTCCGGTTGGTTTCTTGTTGCGGTAGTTGTCTACATTTTCAGTCCCCGCTCCCAACGCATGTTGGGCCATTGCATTCGTCACCGGTCTCAAATCAACTAGTAAATTTCTCTGTGTTTGTTGCGATTGGTACTCAAAAGCCTCATCCACTTCAGCCAGTTTCAACCTGAATCCGCGTTCGACATCTTGGCAATGGAAAATCTCACCAATCAATTTCTCATCTTGAATTGACCGATTTTGTAAATTAAGTCCGACTAGAGGCTGAGCACATCTAGCTATGACATTTCCGTTGATATTAGATTTATGCTTGTATACTACTGCTGGTATCCTTTGTTTGGACCTGAATTTAGCAGCATGTTTCAACACATTATCGGATATTGTGTTGGGAACGATAAATTTGCAAGGATACGAGGGACAAAACTTGTAGTCTGCATTCACTTCAGTCATTCTCCAAAATTGCTTATCGCTTTCATTGGGAATCAACCCCAAACGGGTATATTCGGCCACTGGATCATAAATATCCCATCCTCTTGTATCCAACTTCTTTTCTAAATTATTGGGGACATACGCGTATGCATATAATGATTTGATGTCGTTGTCAACTTTGGCAACCGTAGCCAACGAGCTCAACTTTGTAAACACCTCAGTACATATTAAATCATTTTTGAAATCAAATGAAAAATACGTGAAATCCTTACATTGCAATCTTATATTTGAGGCACTATAATTGTCAAAACCTTCAATTTGAGGTGGAGATAGTTGAGGCTGAGGTGAGGGGGAGTTGGTGGACGTTGTTCTGGTTGAGGAGCTAGAAGTTGCTGCATTGTTGTTTAGCCAGGTCGACCCTCGACTTTTCGCCATCCTCTCAATTATAGGGTAGCAAATCCATATTTCCTTTGGTGGACTCGACGTAGTTGATGCTGACGCTGATGTCGTTGTGGCTTGTTTTGGGTTTGCCGTGAATGTATATACAAGATGATGTGACGACAAGATCAAGGTTCCTAAAATGTATGACCCTCGTCTACTTAGCACAACACCGTGCACAGTAAAGACGTTTTCCATTGTTGGTTATAATGTTGTAGTTATCTTGGTTCGTCTATTCTTCTATACGACGAACAAAATGTGCTATATCTCGACAAGATCTTTTGATAAGAATGGATTCGACGCACTGAGCAAAAAAAAAAAACATCACAGTTTTGTCACAAGAGGTGCAAAAAGATGCGAAAAACAAGGGACACAACTTACACGCAACCCATTCATACGAGACAGCTTAGTGGTTCTCTATAAATCTTCAAACTTTTTAATACCATGTTCACGTGTCTGCATATTCCTCAATTGTTTGGCAGTCAACCTGCCGTCTTTCTTTTTTTGTTTCTTCAGTTGAGGTTCCTCTGGTGGTGCGTCATTTTCATCATTACCCAGTTTGGTGAGTTTATTGATGTCAATGCGTTTGCTCTTTGGTTTAGTGATAGTTTCTGTGAAATCCCTTCTCTTGCGTTTGTAGGCAGGAGGTACATCCTCAACTTGAGTATTGTCTTCATCCTCACTCTGAGACTTCATTTCCTCTACTTCGTCATCATCACTATTTTCTTCCTCTTGAGCATCATCTTCGCTTCCCAAATCCAGATCAGAGGTCTCCTCACTTGCAATATCACTAGCAGATGCACCAGGATCATCATCACTATCGTGATCCCCACTTTCGTCTTCGTTACCCTCGTCTTCAACATCATCAACCTCCTTATTGGACCATATTTTCAATCTTTCCATTCCAGCACTAATCAATCTATACTCATAATCAATATCCAAGATCCCAACTTCGTCAAGATCGGATTTCCATGAGGCAGAGTGTACACGCGTCTCAACAATCTTGCCACGTTTATAATTGATTCGATGAAGCAAACCATCACTATCTCCACACCAGACTGATTGCGCCATCTCTTCGGAATCGTTATTCATCGTAGGTATAATTGCATCAATTGAAGCTTGCTTGTTGATTTTGATTCGCGATAATTGATCCATAAGCTTGTTTTTGGAATTTTTCCAAATTGTAACTAAACCTTCTCCGTGGCCAACCAATACAGTGTCTCCCTTTCCCTCACTTAACTCATCAGTTGTGTATGACATGGCCAACAATTCGTCTTCTTGGTCATCGGATTGAGTAATTATTCCCTTTCTAATATCAATGTGTGACAAGGTGGTTGATCCAAGGGTGAGGTAGTGATACGGTGATTGTGGCATTGTCAAGATTTGATTGATAGCATCATCATGTACTTGGTTCACTTTAAACTTTAGCTTGTTTGAGGATAAATTGGAGGAGTCATAAACTAATACATGTCCATCTTCAGTACCAGAAAGTAAAAAAGGATGTGTTGTTGAATGACACAATTTAGTTAGCTTATCCTTTGGGTCAGTATAATCAGAAGTAACATCAACCTTGCCAACTACTTTTCCCAGTTCAGTGGTTGCCTTTTTAATGATATTGTCCGTACCACATGAATACACAAATTCCCCCGATGAGTTGCTTCTAGGGTCGAAAATGGCATGTCTGCAAGATCCCTTGTGTCTTTTCGTTTGCCAATTATTCTTGATATAAGAACCAGTATTGTGGATGTCTTTATAGCCAATGTATTTCCACCAATGGGTCTTCAGCTGAGAAACAGAAGTTGTGATATGGGGGATCGTGCCCGCCGCATAAGCACGTTTATCAATTTCAATCACTTCTTGTCTTCGTTTCTCCAGGTATTCCTCTAGCTCGGCCACATCGTACGTGTTGCAATACAAGTATCCTGTTCCCAATCCCGATATGATTATAGGTCTCGTAGGGTGAGCAGCCATTGTGAACAATGGGTCCTGGTAGTAAATTTCAACAATTGGAGCCACTGACGACTCCATCAACGGAGCCGCACTAGCTGCATTTGATTTTTTTTTACCCATACAGTGCAAGTGTTTCTTTGAAGATGGGGCATTCGAAATGAGGTTGAACATTTATTTTTTCCTCAAAATGAATCCATGCGATGAGGGTTCTCCGAATGGATCATATTGCATACAGTCCCAAGTTACGAATTCAATACTGCCGTAAACTCATTTCGTTTCGTTTCAATGGTATTCTTCAACTCATCAATTCTCAAGTAATACACCTCATTCGCCAAACTCTCAGTATTGTCAACTTTATACTTGTCCAATAACTTACGATACAACTCCATCAATTGGTGTAGCGTATTGATTTTGATGGTTTTGTGCTCTAGTTGTGTTGAGACATGTGTTTTCCACTGATGGAGTACACTTTCAAGCACGTTATGATTGATTGATTCCAAAGCCTGCAACGTCGGGATCTTGTTCGTGTGTAGGAGTTGTGAAAGGAGGAGAATATCACGTAAGCTGTATGAATCGGGATCGGTTATCTGTGAATGACTCATAGTCAATGTAGGGAGAGTATTAGTTGAATTTGAGGAGAAACGGGTGGAGGGTATGTATTGGATCGAGATTGTCTCAGCTGGGAGGTTTGTTTTGGGTCGCGTTTCGATTCCAAAAAAGTTTGTTAACACATCATTGTATGATTATACGTTTGAAAGGCGGAGCTGTTACATAGTATACACGCGACATGATCCATTACCCAGTGGCGATGATTCACTTGCACATCTTAAAAGCTTTCGGCTCTCTCAATGGGCCTCTACTTTTGCAAGATTACAATGGTAACTTACATAAGTAAGTAACTTGTACCAAATTACACGACTCATCAATCCAAAAATCATCACCAGACGACAAAGACAAGATGAAAAAAAAATTCACTCAACTTTCTTCCTCTTCTTCTTTTTCTTTTTCTTCTTCTTTTTGATTCTTTGATACGAATGCATTCTATTCACTGCACCATTTACTATTTGAAATGAATGAGTGGAGGGGAAAAGAATTGCTAGATCAAAGTTCTTTTACTTCGTCGAAATGTATACCTCATACTGAATTATGCTTTTGAGAAAGGAATCTCTCTCATTCAAGTGTATATATTTGGATCTTAATATTTCGACACATTCTAACACAGTAGATGGAGAGTTTTTTCTCGCAGTAGGAAGAGAAAGATTGTCTGGGTTGTAAATTTTTCTCGTAATAGGAAGAGATCGAGTGTGGCGTCTTTGAAAGAGGACATGTCTTGTACAATACTACGTTCTTTTCTCATCATCGCATTCATCGCATTTATCGCACGACCGACACAATTAAGTGCGATGAAAAATCCAATAGTGAAATACACCGTCTGGCAAAGAAAATCTCGTAACCATAAATCGCATGCATTATGCTGCCCAAATTAAGCCAACTCTTAGTTATCTCGGCGCCAATTCTAGAACATCGACACGCAAGCCACTACGTTTTGTGTGCTGTTTCCAAATTCGAACTCGAACCCAAAGTTTAACTCTAGATACAGTAACAATAAAGAGAAGGCTTTGTTTTATTGCCCATCTATCTTTGATGTTCATTGTTGCCATTTAATTTTTAGGTGGAGGATGTGAAGCAATAACAATACTCGCCCAAAACTAAACTAGACAATAGAGAAAATCTTTAAAACAATAGGGAGAGGGTGGAAGGAAAACTGTACCCACGCTTAAATCCGCCTCTCATTTGCTCATCATCAATCTTCATCTTGGCCCATTTCACAAGAGGAGCACATTTGGATTAAAAGTTGAAATGGTTAAGTATCGACGATCTTCTACGTCACATGTTTCAGCATCAGGTGTAAAAAAAAAAGGAGGTGTACAGGATATTGTTTTTTCCGCAATTGAGTGGACCCAATTGCTAAGGTTAGTTACGCAAAAGGATATATTGAGGTGTGTACAAAGATGGTTACAGGTTCTAGAACTGATGAACTTGTCTCAGAAATGTGTGAAAACCCAATCACAAACGGCACGAAATAATCTACGGTTAGATACATGAGGCGTTAGAAAGTGGTGCGTTTGTTTCTTCTCTATTGTTCCACCGATTGGCGCCAATCTCCTATTCAGCAGATTGTAAAATCAAAAAATACAAAAGAAGTTTTGGTCTATTGAAATCGCCTCAAAATGTATATGGGTTATAGAAACAAGGACCATTGAACTCCGAGTTCGTCAACTGTAGTTGTACTTTGTCTTTCCGATAAGACAACATTCCACTTTTGAAAATCTACTTGGCGGATACTACAAATCTTTGTTCTTTTTCTCTGATACTTTTTATCGTTAAAAGACGTCAGGATATTTTTCTATAATCTATATTCATATAAGTAAAGTCATTAAAAGAGCGTAACAAAATTTAAGGTTGGCATGAAAAGTAATAATAGTAGTAGTAGTAGTAGTAATCATCGTTAAAGAAAGGAGCGTTCATGGTTCGTTAAAAGCAGCACCAACAACATGGTCTAATCATTGTCAAACCGTAAAACATCGTATATGTAGTCAAACAAAGTAAAGCCCACATGTATCGTTGCTCATTGCTCATTGGCTTTCATTATTCAACATTGAATAATCAAAATCCCGATTCAAACGTTCTTCAATCCGTAAAATCAAAGTATCAATCTGACATCGGGAACTATCTTGCTGCAATTGCAAATTATGTAAATCATATTGTGAACACCATCCGGAAGCACCCATCTTTTCTTTAGTCTTTTGGAATACATCATCAATTGATTGTTTTTGACTTGCAAGGAAATTGGAGTATTGGAGCAAATCTTCAATAGTGGTCATTTCTTCAATGGAGTTGACTTGTGTGGATGGATCATGCTGATGCTGCTGCTGTTGTTGTTGTTGTTGTTGTTGTTGTTGTTGATGATTTGTTGATGTGGTGGTGCAAGATTGTCCCACTGAAGACGCATATTTGCTCATTGATACAGCCGATGATGTTCTTGTCGACTTGGCAGTAGTTGCTGGCGTAGATGCAATACTAGATGACACATGTCCCTGACCTTGTGTGGTTTGACATTGATTTTGATTCTGATTGTGAGTCTGATTTTGAGCTGCTGCTAAACAATCAAAATAATTTTGTTCAATATTGTTCAAAGTTGCCTTTGTAGATTGTAAATTTTCACTAAAAGTGATTATTGGTGAGGTCAACATTGGTGGTGGTGTAATTGGTGTGAAATTTGTTGCGTTAGCTGTGCCTTGACTATAAGCACGAGAACGTTTGGCACGCAACATTGATGTCAATGAAGATGTAGTTGATGTTGACGATGATGAGTTATTGTGTTGATGTTTTGTGTGTCTTTGTTGTGGTTGTTGAAACTGGCTCAATTGTCCAGTAAGACTATTTGTTGCCACTGCTGGAATGGAGTTGGACACTGATTTGGTACTGACCGGCGGTGTTATTGTTCTGGTGGTGTTTGAAGTTGTTGCAGTTATTGGTATATTTTTATCATTTGTTTGCAACGGGCTCAATATGGGTCTTGCTGGGAACGGGTTTGCTGTGTTTGAGCTTAAAGTAGAAAACATAGAGGGTTTAACACTTGATGGAGTTGATGCAGAAGAGACAGAAATAGTGGGATCGTAACTATTGTTGCTGCTGCTGCTGTTGTTGTTGTTGTTGCTGCTTGAGTTACTTCCCAATGACAATTTTCGTATCCCATTCTTTAAGTTTTTCAATCGTTTCAAAGGACTGGTTTTCTCAGTTGGCGTCGATGAAGATGACATAGTATGAGGTGCTTTGTTGTTAGAGTTGAATGTGGACAATTGCGTGCTGGATCCAGTAAAGCCCCCCAAAGATGATATAGCAGCTGAATCACTTAAATTGGAGTTTGATGGATGATGAAACAGTTTCAGTAAGGTGGGGAAATATTGCATTGTTTGCGGGGGCTGACTAAGTGGCAGCAGTTGTTGATGCTGTTGCTGATGCTGTTCCAGCTGTTGCTGGTCTATTAGGAAAGTAGGTGAGTCCAATGCATAATTGGAGTAGGAGCTTTTACAGTTTCGGTAAATGTTACTAAACTCGGTGGAATAGATGCTGTAATTTGTGCTAGCATCATCATCATCATTTTCACCGTCGTCGTCATTATCACCGTAATTGCCATTTTCATCAAAATAATCATTGTTTTTACTATTGTTGTTGTCATGAGAGATTTGCAATGATGATGTTGAGTGTAAATCTTCATTACCAGTAGTGGATATAGTATGTTGTGTAGTACTCAAGGGAGATTTCAAATCTTCAACTGCATCAGGCAATGGTGGTAAAAGTACTTCCGTACTGTCTGAATGATTAGACAGTGCCTGGTGCTGCTGCAGTTGTTGCAGTTGTTGTTGCAGCAGTTGCTGTTGGTTGAGTTTTTGTAGTTGTGCTGGTGAAGGTGGTGGCAAGATTCCAGCATTAATTACAGGAGTGTTTACCACTGGTGTTCCTGGTGTTGTTGAAGTATTTATTGACAATGTAGGCTGTGGTGATTGTAAAATGGAGGTGTTGGCTTTTGCTGGTATAGTCTGGGAAGATGATGTTCGATGAGATATGCTGGATAGACTTGCGGTGCTAGAATGTCTTGAAAGAGCACTATATCTTGGTTGGTGCTGCTGTTGTGATGTGTATTGTATACCAGTTCCTAGTGGCGAGTGATGATGTATACTGTTACTGTCGTGTAAATAGTGGTCAAGCTCATCATCCGATGGTAATAGCAGCTGGGCAAGTGGATGCTGTTGCTGTTGCTGTTGCTGTTGCTGTTGCTGTTGTTGCTGCGAGTCTGTAATGGATGTACTTTGACTATTACTGGTACTAGTATGTCGTCTTTGGTCTTCTGTCTCCTCTAATACAATGCCTAGTCCTCCAAAGTCACTACTACTCATCGTTTGTGTGTTGTAGGATAGACTAATGGTGGTAGAAATAGTAGTATGTAGTAGTAGTAGTAGTACACAATGTAAAATTCTTAATGGTGGTGGGTTATAGGTAACTTGTCTAAATATTTATATATACATATATGTTTAGCTCTCCTTTGTCTTACAATGGAAAATGTTTGTGAACTGAAAAATAAAATAATAAAAATAATAAATTAAAATTAAAATCAAAAATTAATTCTCACGTCTGATGAGATGCAAAAAGAAAAAAATAGAATCAACACAAAATACAAAAAAGGCTATATGATATACCTAAAACCACTAGAGATATGACGAGATTTCAACTTATACACCACTTATCAAAATTAACCCATAATTCTTTCTTAAGTAACAACAACCTCACTACAGTACCATACCATACCATACCGTACCAAATCATACCATGCCATGCACTACTTTTTTAATAGATATGGGTCGACCTTTACCACTATATTTTCTCTCCTCATGTTTATATTTTTCTACATTAATACTTTCTTTTAGTTTACAAATGCTTCTCCTTTTTCTATTTTGTCTTCCACTGGAGGGGGTGGTATACAAACCATTAGACCTTATTTTGCAAAGAAAACTCTATTTCTAAACCCAATTAGGTGTGGGTGTACATCAATATTACAAATGGTTAAAGTATAAACGGGCAACCATCTGGTTAAAAGAACTACGTTCTTCGTCTATCTTTCAGCAGAGCAGTGACGACGATCGGTTGATGTCCTACTAGTGCCGTTTAGAAAAATGGAAACTGTGTATGGGTTACTGTTTAGGGTTGTGTAACAAATATAAAACATACATAATGCATATACAAAGGTAGTGTATTCGTGCACAAAGTACAAAAACTAAATAAAAATAGCATCGCATCCTGTATATAATAATGGACCAATTATTTCAAAACTGACTTTGTGTCTTTGGTTAACAAAGAGGTAACAACCTATTATAATACAATGGACTTGTATTTAGGAGCACAGAAGTGTGGGCTGTAGCGTACATTATTGTACGTAAATATACAAAGATCTGAGTAGAGAGATTGAGAGAGGCAGAGGGGGCTTTCAACCAGATCTTGCAAACAACAACAAACTAGTAGTTACACACGCCAAAACCCACTGATTTTATTCATGTGCAAAAAAAAAGCTGTCAATTCTTTTCATACACACGTCAAAACGTTTACCGCTTTAATGTGAAAATGACAAAAGAACATTTTATGAAAATATCGTATACTCCTCTTATGTTAGAAAAGTAACTTGGTAACAATAAAGTGCAACCAAAGGGAGGGGGGGAGATATCCAAAACACTATAACGTTGTGTAATATCTTTCAGTATACCGTGATTATATTATTGGCAGCGAGAAGAACAATAGTACTTTACTAAAACGTTATGAGAGGACAAAGGTGAAATTGGTACCACAAAGAGTTAATATCGCCCAACTAAAACTGTCTTGTTGCCAGTTTGTAACTTGCTAATGAAAAGGAGACAACTGGATATTACACATACTTATATATACGGTTATGGTTTTTTTGAAACACTAAAGCCCTCTTTGTGTGAAACTTAGCAAAATTAATCAATCAAAAGCCGGAGATTTTGAAACAATAGGAATCAAAGCCAAAGGAGCCAATTACTATTCAATACAATAATAACGGGGATCTCAACAACAAGGAAACTCTCAAAAGCTAAAACTAAAACAACATCGGTGATTTTTTCTTGTAGTTCTAGAACCAAATGGCTTTCAACTTCACATTTTTTTAATTGATGGCAAAATTGTTTCTCTCCCAACCTGTTTCATAGTTTGTAACTTCCACCCACCCCATTTTTACACTCACACACTCACTAAAAACATGTAAGCCGTTACTAAAACTTTGAAGAACTCCTCCCCCCTTTTTTTTTTTCTAGACTTTAAGTTGGCTTATGAGCTCCTTTACACAAATGAACGACAATTAGGTTGAATTGCAGTTGCAAAGAAGGTTTTCAATTATTCTTTTTTTCTTTTTTTTTTTGATGGTATTACACTACTAATGAGACGTAAGTACTTGGGGTTATGAGTATTCTTTTTCTATTTCATTTACATGTCAATTACCCCAGAGAACTGTTGTTGAGGATGACGTGAGACATATTCCGCCCCAACTTAAAGGCGTAAAAAACGACATACAGTACTGAAGTAGACGGTGAGTTGAGTTAATTGACGAATTGTTTTGTTTTCAATTAGCCAAATCTCCTGAAGACAACTAGTTATAGTAAACTTTCTCCATTCCTCTGCATATGGGGTTCTTATATCCAAATTGAATGTCTAGTTTGCAAAGTTTATTTGCGCTAAAATTGGACTAAAACGCAAAGCATACATTTTCCATGTTTCAATCGACACAATCTCTTTCAAGAAAATGAATCAAAGGAGGCTGTTTTCAAAGCCTAGCCTCTATTTCCAATTGTTAAAAATGGGCTATTTGCCACTTGAGTACGACTGAAAGTTGCGAGAGGGGATGGGGGCTTTTTACCATACGGCATTTTCAACCACAAAATAAACTCAAATCCAACTAACAAACATTTGCCTTTCTTCACCTTCCATGCAATTTACCCTTCTCCCCTTTGAACTTCCTGTTCAACAAAGAAGTGAGACATTTCAAACTCTAAAGTCATAATAAATTGCTTGTTCTGTAGCAAAAAGCTTGTTTTTATGAGGTTTGTCATCTATTTTATTATCTTGTCTTGTCTAGTCTTGTCGCGTAATTCTAGAATCGTCGTCTAAATTATCAAGACACAAAAATTGTGCCCCTCCCCCTCGCCCCCTCTCTAGTAAAAAAAGAGAGGGGGTGAAACAATAGGATAAACTATGACAATGCCTCGGACAATTTGAAACCCACGGGAGGATTCCCACGACAATAAGCATAGGAACTGCTGCAGTAATTCCTTTGTCGTCTCTGTAAAAAAACTGTTTGAATTCAACGGAAATAACAATCAAAGATGCATGCCTTTGAAGCTTCGTCTAAGCACTTGGTCCAGGGTTTCACTGCACTTGTTGCGTTTTTGAAACTAGCGTCGAAAAAGAAAGTGGCTTTTGGATTCCGTTTCCCTCTACAGCTTGTCGCAAACTCCATGGTGGGATTATTTGTTCTTACATCTAACGTTGGCTCAGAGACGGTCAACAAGTACCACAAAGCAATCCCGTGTTAGTCTAAATCAAAAAAGAAAAAACATTTCTTTGCATCGTTTGACACGTACCATACCAGATTCCAACTTTGTCTCGGTTGGATGTTACAACTGCACTCCTATTTTTCCTGCACTCTCCTGCTGCTTTTACATCAAGATTCTTCTTACCATATGCCAGATCCAACAGGGATCCAGATTAGATCACCAAGACACGCGTCTAGCTGCAGCTAGAAGGGAAGACATGGCACGATATTTAGTGAACAAAAAAAACTTACGACCCCATCAAAACAGTGGGACATAAAGGGCTCGAAAGCGATCGGAAACTATGCCCGAAATGGTTGTTCCAATTAACACAAATAATCATCAAACAATAACAACAATAACTACAACACACACGACTCTTTTTCTATTCAATGCGGAAGCCGCTCGTGTGAATAGTTAGCGCTTCTTATTGTATATGCCAAGAACAACAACAACAACAGAAATCAAAGGCTATGAAAAAAACGTAAAAAGTAAAAAGAAAAAAGAAAATAAAATAAAATAAAATAAAAAAAATAAAAATTTTTCTCTTTTTGAATTTAGTGCAATCAAGGTTTGTGTCTATAACGGTTGAAAACAAAAAGGTGCTTATTATACACACAAACAATGTATTAAATGTAGTCATTTTTACTACTCGTGCAAGTGGCAAATACAATTCTAGAACTACATCAAGATCAAGAACCAATACACAAAAAAATCATCAAAAAAAAAAATATTGGCCCACTTTTTCCGTATCTCATCATTAGCACAATTCAAACAATAGTAGTTTGTGACTCCGTCAATGCAGTTACATATGTAACATACATTACATAAGTAATGTGCAATGTACGTCATTGCTGATATCACCCAATATCCATCACCTGCATTGCATCCGCACCAACACTACAAAATCTTTTTTGTGTCTCTTATGGTTACTACTTCCACTGGTGTGATCTGCAATGCATCTGCAATGCATCTGCAACGCAATAGGGATATTCCCCCATATGCATCTCTGGAAAAGCAATGAGCCGATAACAACCAACCATCTAAAAAGAATATAAACCCTTTTCAAACAAAAGCATGGTATCACTCAACTTTATCCAATCTGGGCTGAAATGTTCCCAAAATGATGTGGCTCTCAATTCATTGCGCAGCTTAAATTTTGCATTGGCAACGACTGCTGAGAAAAAAGTAACAGCAACACCTTCCTTCTTCTTCCAACATTCGAAGAATCACCCAACAAGTTTCTATTTCATGTACGGAATTGTGAAAATCCTAATTTGGGGTATCCCATCAGTATTGTCTAGCCCTAATGCAACGAGCTTTCAAATCACACCACTCCCAAGAACGTAACACATTTTATATGCTGAGTCTTTTCCTTGGAGTTGCCAGTTGCATGCCAAAATGCAAACGTAAATGGCCTAATATTCAAAAACGTCAGTGGGTGGTTTTAAATAATCTTATGACTTTGTGGCTGCTAAAGGCTCTTTTCTCCTCTAGCAACTTCCTCCCCCCTTTCAGCCCATGATCCAGTCACAGGACTACGTTTTCAGAACGATTGTCCAATGTGGACAAAGCACCAGGAATTATCATGCTTCTTGTGTGTGATGAGATACGAAAATTTTATTGCATCCTATTCTGACACCCCCATGTGTAATGAGCACTCTTTGAAATTGACACCAGTTCAATGCGTATTCACTTCTACTCGCCTATTGGTTGGGACTGACTCTAGTTCTTGCTCTAGCTCTTACTCAAACAATCGCCGCTCACTCCTTGACAGCGTTCCCAATCACCACATTTGTCAATCTGTTGACACGATTCATTGATTTATTGAACATGTCTTGATGGTACCGTTGCTTTTCACCGAATCCCCTCATTTAAGGGCTTTTTTCGTTGGCACGCTTCTGGGCACACTCTTTGGAGCCTTTCTCTCGATATATTGAAAATTTCTCCTCGTACCTTCATTGAATGCTTCTTTTATAATCATTCCTCGATTGCGAGCTTTCTTTAGCACCTTTCTTCAATCAACATCTTCCTTGATGTCACTTCTCAATTGGTGCCAATCAGGTGCCACTTCATCAGGTCCCACTTCCTTGCGGCTCGTCACCTCTGCACCACACCCTGATTGGCACCATGTTTCAACTTCCTTTTACTCTGGGTGCCATATTAACGACCCTTTACTGAGTGTCGAATTTGATGACTACCCGGTTTGTAGACATCTTCCTTGGTACTATTTCATAATCGGCATCATTCTTGTATACCTCTCACCAGTGCCTTCCTCATTTTCATTTCTCAACTGGTACCATATCCTCTTTGACACTATCGAGTTGAACCATTCCTCTCTTTGGTACCATTATTCGTTGGCACCTTTCTCAGTACCATTATCTATTGATACCATCTTCGGAACCTTTAACAGTTGGCACCTTCCTCGGTATCGCTATCTGTTGGCACTCTCTTTGGCGTCGTTTCTTGATTGGCTCCCTCCTCGATACCGTTTACAATTGGCACCTTCTTCGGCACCATTCCTTTGTTGGCGCCTTCTAGGACACCTCCAATCTATCGGCACGTTCCTCGGTACCCTTTTTTTTATTGGTACCTTTCTTGGTTACCGCTCATTTTTAACATGCCTTATAGCTGCACCATTTTTGCCATCTGTGGCATTCTGGGAACAGTTATGGACTCTTTCCTTGACACGTTGATTGTCAGTCTTCGCTTGACTTGGAGACCAGTTATGATGATTTGGAACTCATTTAGGTATCCTTGCTGGTAACTTGAAAACCTTAAAACTTTTACACCACCCTTTTGCAACGTTGCCATTGTAAGCAGCTTTAATTTCACTTCTTTGATAGAACCTTGTTTAGGGTTGGGGGATCCATCAGGATCTTTATATCACTTCTGGTACTTTTCCATTGCACTTTCTATTCAATTCTCTCCTAGGGCTGTGGACCCTTGATTATTCTTCAAATAAATCTTTATGTAGTTGCATTTCCGGGAATTTTAAATTATTACAAAATCAAGGTCTGCAATTTTCGATCCCTCAAATACTGCTGACAATGTTTGTTAGGCGAAAAGATTTAGCGTAGCATGGAAAAAGATTAAACAAATTGATGATTGAAGTTGGAAATCCATAGCAGACCGAATTACAAAGTTGTAGAAAAAGGGGCACTTCATTAATAGTGATGATTGTTTGTTATGTAGTGGTATAAGCGGCAAACGGTTGAAAATAGGAAACTACAACTGAATTAAAGTTACAAAATCTGAAAAATTCTATAGCTCTCTTCTGATATGCTTCAACATACACTACATAGTCTTTTCTTTTATCCCTCTTTCAAGACGTGCATGAAAGATCAATAGATTCATGCAACTGCCACAATATTTAAAAACCGCCGCTACGACGTTCCTAATTTACAGAAAAAATTGCAGTTGCAAATTAATTAAACGGTTCCTCTTATAATTTTGGCAAAGTTCCATAGATCATTCTACAATATGCTATGATGGGCTATGTATTCTTCTTATAAACAAGACCTTTGAACAAATCAAAGGAATTACCATCTGGTTGTAAATGTAAAACATCATGGCTATTCACATCTTGAGCAATTAACAACCCATAGTTGGGAGTGATGCCTTTAATTATACATGTTCTTGACTCACCTTTCAGGTGTCCAGAAACAACAACTTTTTGATTAGAATGTAACCACCTTTGATAATAAAACGGCAAGAATGATGATAATCCTGTTTGCTTAAAGATGGAGTAGAACTGATTGACTGTGAAAACAATATGCGCTAATAGCAATTCCAATTGATAAGCCGGCAACGCAGGTAGATTCTTTCCCTTTCTAAGCTCATTAAGTTTCGTCAAGACCACATTCAAAGACATTATGGGTGCCTCATTCGATACATTTATACCACCACCCCACAACAAGTAGAGCTGGCCATCGATGCATTGTGAGCCAAGTAAAGATCCAGCGACTTTCGAGTACTTTTCCTCTTCACAACCTGGGTTCTCTTCATGGTCAAAGTCTAAAAACTCCGGTTTCAACATGTAAATATCATTGGGCCATTTAATACGCAATGGCATATCTTCATACCCAACACCTGCTCCATCAGGTCCACTACCGTAACGTAATATAGCTTCGATTAAAGCCAAACCACAAACGTATTGCAAGGTTATGACAAATGACGGTTCAACCTCGTTCTGAGGGATTTTGAACAAAATGGTTGCAGGTAGTACACCCTGTGGATTAAGCCAAACGTTGTTTCCTCTGCCCCTACCAGCAATTTGAGTTGTAGCGGTCAATGTTAGGCCGTGTGGGAGATGTTTTAACCAAAGCGGATTTTGCTCAAGTATTGTATGGGTAGAGGTAATGACCTCTGCATAGCCAAGTACAGAGCCAAGCTCGGGGACAGTGTTCTCCGATAATTGACAAAGCCTTGCAAAATACTTTTCAATGTCAAAGTGAGGTGTCGACTTTGTTGTCGGTACATCGCCCGAGGTAACAAATTTAACAACTCTTGATGATGTTGAGTGCTCCTCTCGACAATGCAAAGTATCTTTTTGAAAACAGAACGTGCTATTACGATCCTCAAATATGCCATCCTTGATCAGCAAATGATTATGGAGATCGGTCCAGATTTTTGAAACATGTCCAAGAAAGGGCGATGTGATGTACAAAGGGGTAATCTCTGGTGTTGTATTCTCGATATCTTCACAAACACGAAGCCCAAGTTTCCTCAACAATTCTCGCAAAAACAATTTCCTATCCCTATCATGCTTCTTCAATGTTGTGACCACATTCTTCATCTTTTTCTCAACATTTTGCAAATTGTTTGGAGTACACTCTGGATGAGATCCACTCAAGATCACATCTCCTTTTCCAACTTTTCGATATACAATTGCCGCTTTCATCTTGTCCCCCACCTCTGTCTCAACATCATATCTTGCTAACACTTCAACATCTCCGAATTTTGATGAGTCAAGGAAAGCACCACCTCCGTTGTAATAATTGAAACAACTTTTGGGTGCATTAGGTAGACAACTATTATTGACCGCCAACTTCGCGGTTTTTGCCAGGTTGTATTTGAATTTGATGAGTGCTGGACCTTTACAAGTTCCTGGATAAAAACCCAACTCTCGAGTTCCCGTAACCTCTAATGGCCCACCGACATCAAACTCACATCTTGATGAAGCGTAATAACCCCCTGCACCAAAGCCCATGAATTTACCTCCTTTCGTTACATAGCTTCTGATCTTTCTATTACCATAACCATTCAAGACTTGACAATAAGACAATTCTGTACCGCCAGGGATCACCAACAACGAAGTCTTTCTCATCCAGGGTTCATCTAGCAAAACAGTTTCATTGACGGGTAATACTGCATAGTATTTACTTAGATGAAGTCGCAATGAGTCAATACAATGCTTGACACTCTCGCTTGTAGTTCCTGGACCAGAATACACCAATACGTTCATGCTATGATGAATAGTGTATAAAGCGTTTTCCCGTGCGAAAATGTTCAACCCTGTATGGACCTATTTATAGTGTTGCATATTACATTTGTATTTGTGTGGACATTGATATGACTCCGAGTCATCACATTGAGTATGTTGGGATAATCCAATAAAGGTAATTCTTTTTCCAACAAATTGCTTTCCCCAACAATAGAGCAACAATTTCTGCAAATAATCACCCAATTTCTCAAAGTTCCACTCTTGGCTATGATCTCGATTTGTAACTACTCTGTCCTCTTTATTACTTGCCTTCGTATAGACACTACAGGGGAAAGCAACAAGTGTGATGCATACCTTGAAGAAATCGGATGTCCGAGACCGGGCGTAGCTAATCTGCGTCTAATGCGTTTTGTAGTCCTTTCACTTCTCAATTTGAATACCCATATCCTCTGAAATGAACATTCGTTTACACTCCATGCCAGCTTCTTCCCAATGTGATATTACAAGGAGAAGTATGTCTTACAATCGCAATCACATGGTAGCAACATCCTACTGATGGAATAGATAAAATCTTTTTGTTTCACCTGATCAACCTAGATCTCGTTCACTTTTTTGGCACATCTAATATGTTTACATCAAAGCACATTCATCGAATATCATTTTGTTTCAGGCGGCATGTATCAACGGTAGTAACTGGTGGTGTGCAAGGTGTCCACGGCCGACTCCCCACACACCCGAGCACGTCAAACAACTCCAGCCAATCATTATCGATAACAGATCCATACCAACTATATCAAAACTATGTTGCTCTGGGCTTGCTCGAGAAGGACGAGGCACAAGTGCGAGTAATGAAAGAGTTTCAAAAACTTTATCATCGGGTTTTAGATTATGTACCGCCAGAAGATTTATCTATCAAGTTGAGTCTTGTGCTCAGACAAATTGAAGTTAAACAAGCAGAGCAAAACACGAGAAAGAAATCGCCGTTACGATATTTCAAAAAGGATCCGAGAAAAGAGAAACAGTCATTGATTAAATACATGACCGATGAGGAGGAGTTGATTAATTTCCCCTCCCCACAAGGCCTTTTAGTTAATGGCGAGGTTGGATCAGGGAAGTCATTGCTTATGGACATCTTTGCCTCCTCACTACCACATGCATCAAAGATGCGGTGGCACTATAATAATTTCATATTGTATGTGTATAGTGAGATTCACAATATACAGCAACACCGATTCAAGACCATGAATCGAAAAGTGAATGAGTTCAAGATGGAAAACGAGTTCATCTTATATGAAGTGGCCCAGAAGATGATTCAGAAAAACACCATATTGATGCTTGATGAGTTTGTTTTACCCGATATTGCTAGCGCCAACATCATCAAAATCTTGTTTACTTTTTACTTTAAGCTTGGTGGAGTACTTGTCGCCACATCCAATAAGCTACCGGAGGAGTTGTATTCTGCCCAATTTAGCAAAGGAAAGTTCAAGAGCTTTGTTGGTATACTAAATGCAAGGTGTCGATCCATTGACATGAAGTCGGAAAAGGATTATCGAACTTATTTTGCCAACGAGTCATTGGAGAAGCCTCACCTTGTGGTGAGGAAAGATAACCCAAATGAAGAAAAGGAATGGGATGAATTGATCAAAACTAAGGCATTGGGGATCGCAAAGGACTCCGAACTTATGGAAGAGCCTTTATCTAGTTTGGGGAAACCATCTTTGGTCACCGTTTATAACAGAACCACCCGAATCCCGCAATCATTCAACAATGATACTGTGTGTCACCTCGACTTTTCTGAAATCTGCCAGGGTCTTACGTCATCATCTGACTACATTACCATTGCTTCAAAATATCGTACGGTAATATTGGATAATGTGCCTATTATGACCACAAAGATGAAAAATGAAGCAAGAAGGTTTATCACGTTGTTGGATGCAATTTATGAAGCCAAATGTCAATTCTTTATGAGATCACAAGTTGCTGTGGATTACTTATTCTTTCCGGACGCACTCAAGATTGAGGATAAGGGATTCATAAACTACTTGAAGCAACACACGCAATCAGATAATGCCGCTGATAGGTTGGAAGTGCAAGACGAAGAAATGTTTGCCAAGACGTCGATTGCCATGGAAAACCCCTACAGACCCAATATTGCATCCTATGACCAAGAAGATACCGAACATTATGACGAACCTAGCAAAGTCAACACCAACAAATCCAATTTTGCCAATATAAAAGTTTTCACCGGCGACGACGAGAAATTTGCATTTAAAAGAGCCGTTTCCAGAATCAAGGAAATGATAGGATCTGATGTATGGAGAAAGGCTGAGAGATGGGTTCCAATTGATGCTACAATGAGACCATGGGAACAAATTGAAACTAGCACCCGCAGTCCCTCCAAGACAGATGCAAATGAAGATGGCCAGAAGATGCAAAACTTACTAGAAGAAAAGTCAATGAAGGATATCACAAAAGAGATAACCACGACTCTTCCACGCCAGTATTCCCAACAAGAACGTATATCGTTTCCATTTTTCAACTCAAAAATTGCGCCTGTGTTCAACAATTTACTGCATTTTTGGGCTATGGGACCGTGGAGTAGCAAACAGGGAAAGAGGTTAAAGGATACCATTGGTCGTAGCTGGATCAGATCCAGTGTTCGGAATGATGAGGATAAGTAGATTTTGCATATGTAATGGAGGAGTAGTATAGCGGAATTAAATTAGTATCCCCGGATATTGTCGTCTGATTTAATTATTTTTCCCATCTGTATGGGGTAAATTACATAAAACGGTTCTTTTCCAAAATATAATAGACGGTTGATTTCCCAGGGAAAAGTCTAAAAGTCTTCTCAGACCACACTTACACATTCCATTCTGTCATCAACGTCAATCCAGTCATGAGTGTCTTGACTGCTGAAAGATTAGTGAGGTTGGCATATAAGTACCCCGCTTTGCAAAGCTCATGGTATTTGATCGCAACTGCATGCTTGACAGTTGTCAACCAACCACAAGAGATCCCCAAGGTCTATCATTTTGCATTACGCCAGCAATTATTGGCAAATCCAGCATCACAAGAGTCAACATCACCCAGCCTCTTGACCGATGCAAGTTTGATAAGATTGGCACAGGACTCCATCAACTCTGCGAAAAAGTATGAAGACTTGTCGGCTGTTGGGGTCAATCTTCCCGACGTCTTGATACCACACACCTACTATGAGCAGCTTCCGTTGAAGTTCAAGTACTCAAAACACGTGGACATTATTGCCATGCAAGATCAATTAACTGCGAGGTTTAGAGAGGTGATATTAAAGAGTGTCGCATTAAGTGGGTTGCCCAAAGCCATCAATGCATTGATGATTTTAAAAACAGTGACACCTACTAACTTGAAGAGTGGGCTTACTCCTGAGCGTCCAAGAATCGTGAGTCCTGGTCATATTCCTTCAGCATCCATAGTTAGTGAAGACGTCCATGGCACCAAATTCGACAAGGAAGATGAAGCGACAGAGGACACAATTGACGGTCCAATTAGTGAACTGTCCATTCACCCTCAACAAATTGCTTCAGATTTAGTTCGCGGCTCAAACTTTTGGAACAGTGTTTACGGAAAGATCAACAATAGAGTCAAGAATCAAATGTTAACCGCATATCCAGATTTGTGGTACCATGCTTTCCACCACGTTTATGCGCCATTGCTAAGCTACACCAAGATCATTTCCGGTAAAGAGACATCCATGTGTGTTGTCGCATGCTTGATCCCACAAGATGTCAATCCACAATTGAAGGGACATTTGAAAGGTGCGTTGAATAATGGTGCAACTAAGGAAGAATTGAACAATGTTAGATCAATGGTGTTTGACATATGTGATTGGACAGGCGGCATCCAATGGAAAGGTGGTAAAGACGCCGTAGCGAAATTATGAATAGGGATGTTAGTAGTGGACAATGAATATATATAGAATGTATGAATATGGACCAGAGAGCTAACCTCAGCAAAGCTTTCGGACTTTGACTCGGTGATATTAATGAAATGGAAAAAGAAGAATATGGGTAAGAAAAAAAACTGTCACAATCAAATCAGTTACAAAGTTGACAGGACAAATATACCGAGGTTGGAAAAACTGGAGTAACTAAAAATTATTTCTATATTCGGCACTCTTCATCTTACATTTGATTCAGCAATGACATTTCTTACGGCAGAAAGACTACTCAGGCTAGCTTACCACTACCCCAGACTACAAAACACATGGTTTCTAGTTGCAACAGCAGCTTTGCTTGAACTAAACCTAATTGAAGAATTGCCAGTGGTTTTACATTTTGCACTTCGGCAACAATTGTTTGAGTTTTTCAGCGACGAAGACAAAGTCGTCAACAATGATTACATGATCAAGCTAGCTAAAGATTCAATTAGTTCAAGCCAACAATGTATCAAACTCAATTCCATGGGTGTCAGAGTACCAGACATTTTGATCCCTGGAACATATTACAAACTTATTCCTTTGAATTACAAATATACATGTGGTGAAGATATCAAGCGGAAACAACATCTCATTGTTAAACAAATGCGTGAGGTTATGTTGAAACTAAGTGCGTTTAGTGGACTTCCAAAAGCAATTAATGGATTGTCGACTCTAAAAGCTGCAACTCCAGCACTGTTTGCGCAAGAGTTTAGTTTTAGACCCTATGAAGTGAAGATCAAACAAAATGATTCCGATGGAGTGAACACTATTGACGGGCCAATATCTACCAAATCAGTTGATACAACAATATTAAAGTCCAATCTACTTCGAGGTTCGACAATTTGGAACACAGTCTTTTCTAATGACATAAACAAGAGAATCAAAAATCAAATGATTGACGCATACCCAGATTTGTGGTATTTTACATACCAACATATTTATTCACCATTGTTGAGTTACACAGATATATTGACAGCAAAGAAAACGTCATTGGTTATAGTTGCGTGTTTGATTGTGCAAGATGTTGAACCTCAATTAAAGGGCCATTTGAAGGGTGCATTGAACAATGGTGCAACAAAGGAGGAGATTTCAAGCACGCAAGAACTCGTGCTGGAGCTCCGTCTGTGGAGGGAGGTGAGCAATGTACAAGAAAATGTTGCTAAACTTTGAAAAAACTACAATTGTATAGACACATTGTTTAAGATTTCCGTTCTTTTTGAAAAGTCTGTATACTTCAATTGGGAAGCCTCGGTTCCCACTCACTCACTCTCTCACAATTTGATTCTATTCTGCCTCTTAATCAAAAGTATTTGTAAACCGCAAAAGACGAAAAACGCTAAGTATACAAAAACACCACCAAATACCGTGTTAGCTACAGCCTTTCCATCCTCTGGGTCATTTATCGAGCCCATGAACGATTCACTATTCGTGTTGAACAAGTATCCTATTATTGATAATATAACAATAGCAAATGATGATAGTATGAAGCAGCAATATGCTTGGAATGTAGACACGACTGGTTTCATGATTGAGAAAGACGGGTGTGTAAAATGTGATTAGATTGATGCGGTGACGGGTGAATGATTGTGTCTATCCTGGATCAATGCGTTGTAGTGAAGCTGTGCTTTGTATCAGCATTTGATTGTCTCGTTGAAGAATTGAATTGAAGGTAAAATTATATGCAGGTCGAATAATTTTGTGCTCCGTTCATAGGGCATAGAGAGGTACTAGAAGTGACAAAAGCACTAGCTTTTACGTGATCAACTAGGGTAAGACTATATTGAATATCCTATATCCTCTATTTGAATTGTATCAACTAAAACTGTTTAAGATGCCGTCTTTTTCCGTTTGATTAATTGTATCGCCCTGTAAGTGTCCTTCAAATCATTGAGCTTTTCAGCAACAACAATAAGACTCTTGAACCAATCAATCTCAACTTGTTGATAACTGGCTAAACCATTACTCTCCGCTGTGCTGCTGCTTATTTCAGTTTGCAAGTCTGCGTACCGCGACATTGTTTCTAGTGCTTCTTCGCAAGTATGTATTTTACTTCTCTGTGGTTGATGCAGGAGTGCTTGATTAGATTCGTCAGACAGGCTCTCGTCAACAGGAAGGTCAGCTGTTTCCTGTGCATTTGGTTCAGACTCGAGTACGGATGCCGGCGATGGTGATGGTGATTGTAATCCAGATGGAGATGAAGACGATGAAGATGAAGAAGATAACGAAGCTGGTGTAGATGATTTCGATACCGGGGAAGACGACTGGTGGTAAAGTCCTGATGAGGAAATAGTTGAAGACACTGAAACAGGTCTAGCGCGTGAGCTGCTCTTTCGTCTTTGGGGTGTCTTGTTCTTCAGAGACAATTCAAGTGGATCCAAACCTACAATTGCCTCACCGGAGGAGGTTCTATTTGAAGTCGCCAGCGTTGGTTTGAGTTTCTCTTTCTCTTGGTGAGATCTTTTTGTCGGTGTTACGGGTGTGAAGTTGACACCGGGAAGTTTTTCAAACATTTTCACTCGCTGAGCCTCATTATATTGAAGTTTTACTATTTTTGATGGGGAATTTGGATCAATGGGCCTATATTCGGGGCGGAAAAGCAGGTTGGCAAAACTGTGTGGACTAATTGGTGGGCTCAACTTTCCACTGTTTCGATTTGATTCTGGATTTGTTAGTTCGGGCGCCCCCCTTACGAGAGACGAGAGATCAGATTTGATGGGTGACACATTTTCTAGCGACTCACCTTGTTTCTCCATGAAGCCGGACTCTATATGGATGTCTGAGCTGGGATCCGTCAGGTTTGGTGACGTTTTAGGTTTGATTGCGGCAAGATATTTCTCTTTGTTGTAAGCCAATGAAACAAACTTTTGTAGTGGAGTAGTCACATTGAAGGGGGTATCATGAACTCGATTTGCAGTTGTGTTCGATTCCGGTTTGAGTGTACTAACCTTTTCAGTACTGCTGCCACCATTCAATCTTAAGATGTCAGTATTCTTCAATTTCAACGTGGTTGTATACAGTTTTGCATGGTCTGATGTAGGATTTGGTGAATTGCCTGGGCTTTCTTTCAACAGTTCTGCATTGGCTTTTCCCAAAGAGCCATTCTTCTTTGCAGTATCGTATTTTTGTTTGTTGTAATGTAACGAGACAAACATAATATGGTTGGCGGCTCTTAGACAGTGTTGACTTTCCCAATTGTAATGATATATAATTGCAAATTGGGACTGCGTAGATGATTGAGGAAGAAAATTAGTTGCCAAAAAAATAGAATGCGACGAGAGAGGAAAAAAAATTGAATCTACGCTAGTGGCACCAGACACCAACAGCGCCTATCTCTACAAAGAAAAAAGAGTTCGCCATAATGACAACTACACTGATTACATCCACCGAGGACAACAAACCACTAATCCAAGCAGCAGAAAAAGTTGCCAACTTGATTGAATCATTTATTGAATTGGGTGTTCTCGTTCACGACAATCAAGGAACTCCTCAATCCAACCTCGCATTGTCAAACAAGATACAAACTTTGACCAATCAATTGAAAACAGTTTCTCACAGCGATGATTTGAGAGATCGATTGATTCCTGTTGATGTAGTCTCGTATATCGAAGACGGGAGAAATCCCGATATTTATACAAGAGAATTTATTGAAGTGACAGCCAAGCTGAATGCTAAACTTAAGGGCAAAATGCAAGGGTTTGAAAAATTAGGAAATATGTTGAGTGAGAAGTTAGCCCAAGAGTATCCAAGGTTAGAAGATGGGCTCAAAGATGTTAAGAGTCGCACACATGGTGAAAGTTGAGTTACAGTGATTGTTTAGGTGGATGCAAAAAGTATGTAACCTGTCACTTTAGTGCCAGACTTGGCGTGCGGTGCAGTACTGCACAATTCTGGGTAGTGTCAATTCATGTTAGTGATGCGGTGGATCATGATCGCAGAACAGTGATATGCTGCTAGAGTGGTTTATTCCCGTGGCAGCTCGCGCCCATTTGGTAAATTAGACTTCGCATGTGAGCCTATCCCAGTCGCGTGTATGTCCACACGGTACGAATCTTTAAGTTCCTGTGTTATGCACCACACTTTCAAGTTCTTCCGTAACCGGAGTGGTGATCTGTCACAGTTGAGGGAACCGAATTTGGCATACAGTGGAACTTGCCAGAGCAGTTAATCTGTTTGATGTTTTGAAGTTGGATAATTATATAAAGAGAGTTTGTGCGTTGTGTTGTGGTGGGCATCAGATAAAAGCTGTTGCATAGCCGTTAGGCGTGTCATATTCTTGCTATGAGAGTCATTATTAACAGCATTGCACGACTGGGTTCGTTAGAATAATGCTCTTCTACACCCAGGGAATGGTTATAAATATATTATTGAATGGATCTAGCTGTCCAATGATCTAAGATGTATCAATTGATTAGCAAGTTACAATAATTGTACTCAATCATATCTCAGTAATTTTACACTCATTTTTAGGCTCCATGATTAGCCGTGCGGGTTGAAAGGATGACGTCAATATATACGTATATTAGGCTATATCGAAGAATGATCTTGCATAAAGAATTAATAGTCTCGCGTTTCATTTCGTAGATGGTTTCTATGACAGATCTTTGGGGTTTATTATAAATTTTGCTGTGTGGTGCTGGCTGTTGCACCTACAAACGGAATATTATAAATGATTTATGACTTTGAATTGGTAGCAAATAGGGGGCCCGCTTTTTGTATCTTTCAACATGTTGTCACAGAGTGATTTGCAGTTGAGATTGCGTTCTCTCCAGTGCTGAACACAACTAAACTTCATGCTGGTGGGCTTTCACTTACGCACCCCTTTTCTTTAACAAGAAAATGAGCGCCGTCACCATCGTAATCTCGTTGGTTTTTAAAAAGTTTGGAGCTTCCATTGAAATTCACTATGCACCGCCAAGCAACTATGTTTTTTACTCCTTCTGCTGCTTTGTATTCTTTTACAGATTGAAATTGCGTGGACGTTTGTGTAACCACTCGTAAAGAATTGATGAACAAAAAGGACAACGTGGAAAACTACAATATACGATTGTAGAACAATCTGTGTAACATCAACTTTTGTAACTTTCACTTTAAGCCCATGGTTGACAGAGCCAGCAATTTAATCAAAAGGTCAATTACAAGTAAAGTCTGAGGGTTTGTTTAATTGCTTTCCTCACGCGTTTACTCCTCGGAAGAAGAGTTTAAAAAAAAAAATAAACTTATTGTATAAAGGAGGTGGTTACAAACCTTTGCCCAGAAGTAAATTCGCCAAAGTCTAGCTTTCTATAATAGAAGCTCAACGTTACTAGCAAAGTAGCTGCAAAGCTCCTTTATAGGTTATACTCAATGTTTCCCCTTCCAAACGTGCTCGAAATTTACAACGCAGCTGAAAGACAGTGTCAAGCTTAAACTAATACATATTGAAGCTGAAATATTGAACCACAAATACACAATTTGATGTAGTCTTGGGTAGCAGGTTCCCGTGATGATCATACTACGGACTCAAAAAGTTTGCCGAAGGTAGCGAAAGGAGTTGCTCGCCCGAAACCAACATTGAGAAGAGCTTAACCTGCTGTAGTTTCAGAATACTAATTCAGATAAAAATTTTAAACTTCGCATGAAAGCGTGCATGGTGGTGTTTAATGAGATGAATGGGCATTGTCCGTTCCACTTTAAAAGATTAGAAAACTTTAGCTTTGGTTAGAAAGTGTAGAATATTGCACAAAAAAGAGGACAGTTGTATTACATTGTGATTGATGAAATACAACAGCAACTACGATGGTTATAGTTTCCGAAGAATACCTAATTCGGTGCACGCGGACATTATTAAAAATGCAATGGAAACCAGTCCGATATGTAATCACGGTTAAATGCTTTTTAAGGAAACAACACGTTTGTTTTGGGAACAGACACAAAACAATAAAGCACTTGGACAATGGGTTGGGTTACACTCATTGACAAGAGAAGAAGGTTTGAGAAAAAGTGGATGAGCTCCGTTGAGTTCATAACCTTTGCTGCGGGGTTGAGTATATGCTTCCCTTTTTACTCCTCCCTTCCATCTTTAAGCTACTAATGTTTACGAAACAGCTGGATCACCATTTAGTTCAAGATGTTAGATCTCGAATGATTTTTTTTGACGTACATCATACACACCGTGAATGCAAATGTACAAAATTTGGCATGTTCGATCATCGAACAAACTTTACTTGCTATGTGCTATTTTCTTATTGTAATACTTTTCTAAGGCGTATAATCAGATGAGCCAGTACAATGCATGGTCTAAGTAGAATACAATTAGAAAAAAGTTAAATGACAACAAACATTGTGAATGAAAGAAAGTAAACATCTTTTCCCCAAAGAGGACAAAATAGCTTCGCTGGAATATTGACAAGATGCAAAAGCGTGGCTGGCTAAAAACTGTAAACAAAAAAAAAATCAATAGCACAAAACTACCAAATATTTTCTTTCACATACAATACCGAATGAAAGAGGAGCATTCTATATACCACACCATTGGAATTACTCCACGACACACTACAGACTTTAATAAGTCTTTCGAGCAAAGTCTCTTTCGAACTTTCTGTACTCGCACTTTACTTGCTACTACCGTTATGAGTAGAAGAGATGCTTTCATTTGATTGGTTATATGCAAGTAATGCTAAAAGCTTGCATTTTTGTGTAGCTACTTCGAATATAGTCTCGGCGTTTGTGCTATGTAGCATTTTCCCATCAAAAAAATAAAATAATACACAATAGTCTTGTCTTTTGGCTTTCCACACCAAAATAAATGCGTTGGTGTGTATAGTCCTTTTTACCAGCATTGGAGTATATATAATGCATACTCTCCTTTCTCCATTGTTGTTGACACTTCTATACTGCTACTTTTTTTTGACATTTCTCCTTCGATTTGCATTTACGAACCACAATTTGTCTTTTCGCAGCCTATCATTGTATAAGTCGTTGGCAACCAAACAAAACCAAGTTCTAATCTCCCCCACAAAGACTGCCCCCCCCCTTTACCTTTTCAACAAGCAAATATTAAGCATCGGTGAATCATGGTGTCGACGAAAACAAGTTCATTGCTTCTAGTCGCTTTAACCTCTTTACTATCAAAAGTTAATGCTGCTGATGAAGATACCACGTCCTACGATGGAACCACAGTTGTTACAGTTACTCCACAGGCCACTGCCACAACTACAGTACCACAAGTTGTAGAGGAAAATGGTGTTGTATACATATGGACCAACGAAGAAGGTGTCTTGACTACAACTACGGTATTCACTCAAACTACAACTTTAGCTGCTGCTGAAGCCACACCAACTGATGATGACGATGATTCGACAGCTGAAACTACTGTTACTACTCCAACTGACGATACTTCGAGCAGTGCGCCAACCGCTGAATCAACTTCGCCAAGTACAACCTCATCTATTTCAACCACTTCTGCATCACCACCGCCAACTTCATCGAACGTGTCATCTACTGCCAAAGAGACTGGAGATTCAGACTCCCCCTCATCATCCTCCTCCCCAACGGAGCAAAACTCTTCATCAGAAGATAAAACTCCATCTTCAACAGTTGAAGATTCTTCGTCATCAGCTCCAGTCACTTCCGCCGCCTCTGATGCTCCTTCAGCTTCACTTGCCGCTGGAAACAGTGTAATCATTATTCCAACCGATGTTCCTGAAGGTGATTACGAAACCAAGACTATAACAACAGATACTGTATTGGAAAATGGTGCAACCGCGGTATTGGAATTGGTTGTTTTATACACATCTGTTTGTGCTGCTTAAACGAGTCAACTGGCTCCAAAAACACTTTTCGGTTCCTTCTGATAGAAGAGTTTCTTATTTTTTTTTAATTATTACTGGTTTTGTATAATATTCAATTGTGTATTACTTTTTTTTAATTTTGAGCTACTTCAATACCACACCGCTCAATCGCTATCACTCCAGTCTCCACTTCCTTTCTTCATTTTATTTTTTGCAGCTTTAAGTGCTTCTTTACTATTGCGCACCTTATCCTTAGCTTTTTCCTTCAACATTGCAATAATCATTAACGTCTTTTTAATCTTGTACTTCGTCTTTTCCTTCGTTACAATCGCCACAATTTCAACAAGCAATTTCGCCTTTTTAATCTTCTGTTTGATAATAAAAGCCGTTTTTAAAATGATCAATTTGGTCTTGATGGTGATCAAAATAACAATCTTTTTTGTCTTTTTCAATATAGCAACCGTCAACTCTTTAAGCTTCACCAACAAGGCAATAGTCTTTTTCTCAATTATCCATATCAACTTCTTTAATTTGAGGATGGGGAGAATAATCAACTTCAATATTCCTTGAGCTTCAAATTCAACATCACCTTCAGCACTGGGGACAACAAATATCGTATCGTCATTCATCACCATGTTCTTCACCCCTTCAGCTCCCAGTTCAACATAAAGACTAACTAAAAACAAATTGATAGCCATGTTGGGTGATGCACTCTTCAATATTTGACTATCGGGGTCAAATTGAATAACCATTGTGGCTCTTCCTTCGTCATCACCATTACTATCGATATTATCAATGTCGTTTTCGGTAAATGCAGCTAAACCTGCTTTTTGAAAAGCAGAAATAGTAGCCGCATTTTGATCAAAATCAGCCTCTTCATCTATGTCATTGAGCCAGTCCACCCGTGAAGTCATATTCAGTTTTCCAGTCATAAATGACCCAACTTCAAATTCAAAAAAAGTCACGGGATTCAACGACGAAAGAATCAAAGTCTCATTAGTCTCAACTAAATGGACAATAGTCTGATTAAACAGAGTCTCCAGTGTCGACACACTCAATTGTTGCCACAATTGTGATGATTCAAAATGATTATAATTGTAAAACCTCCATGAATGAATATCATCCAGTTGTTCAAATTCATGAACCAAATGTTCTTCCTCCATAGGGTTCAATAATTGAGTAACATCACGAGTTTGCTTGGAGACGGTGTAAACTTCTGTATCGGAGACAGCCGCCGTCAACAATGTCGTTAGTGTGAGTAGTAACTTGGCGATTCTCATTCTATTTTTTTTTTGGATAAATGTACAACCTAGATGAACACTCTAATGTGACATAACAATTAAACTAGAGTGGTTGAAAAATTGTGGTCTATCGAGCTTCATAAAATACAATAACCAAACACACATAGGCGCTATCTGAGTATGCATAACAAACTTTTCAAATTGAAATGAGTGGGTGCTCTTTGTGTATTACCCAGCATAACAAAATTCTGCTGCAAAAAAAAAGAAGATGCCCCTTTGGCCTGAGGCAACGACGAAAAAGACAAATAGATGGATAATAGTATTACACAAGCAGTCTCAACTCTTCTTCAAATGAAGGAAGGTACAATCACAATGATTCATTGACCACCAAAAAGCTTCTCCTTTGTTCTTTCCGCCTTCATCAACGCCTCACCTACTTTAGCATCCACCTTGTCATTAATCTTTATTTTTTCCATAATCATCTTATCTACAATCTTATCTTTTGTCATCTTTACCTTTGTGGCCACATTCTTTACGTCGTAGTCAATTTCAGCCGCCGTTTTAATAACCACTTTTTTAATCAGTACAACAACAACAACAGTGACGTCGACTGTCTTCTCCGCCACACCCAGCGCCGTATCCTTTACTTTGACTACCACAGCTGTTATTTTCATCTTCATCGCAATTAACACCTTCTTTTTGAGCAACATGATTATCTTTTTAATCAATAAGAAAGGGAGTAGAATAATTTTTTTGATAATGAGAAATGGTAGACAAATGAGAAACTTGATGAGTAAAAGCAACTTTTTCAATAGTTTGAGCGGAAGTAAAAGCAATTTCAACAACTTCTTAGCCTGCATCTCAAACTCCTCGTCATTGTCGGATCCAACATCAATTGGAATACTTCCGTTTAGAAAATCTGCAACTGAAAAATCTTCAACTGCGTGGGTCATGAGTAAACTTGTAAGTAGAACGTTCTCACTAATGGGTGAAGGTATTTGTAGAATGTTTTCTTTTGCATCCATCATGAGCATAGTTGCAACTTCATTCGCTGGTAAAAGCACATCCAATTCATTAGCATCGTCATCGGTAAATATACCAATCAATTCAAGATCCACTTGGTGAAATGTGGGCGGATTAGGAGATGTAAGCACCAATGTTTGGTTGGTTTTGTTTAAATGAATCACCGTTTGATTAAAAGCTCCTTCTTCATTTGCCATCTCTTCCCATAAATGTGATTTCGTCAAATGAGCTTCATCGTAAAAATACCATGCATGCACTTCTTCTTGATCAATTTCATGAACAACATGCTTCTCATCGAGGAACGAACCAGAACGAGCATATCCTGAAGCTTGGCTTACCGTGAGAGCAGACCCAAGTATTAGGTGACAAAAAACTCGCATGTCGTGGGATTGACAAGACGGATAACCACGAGAGACAGAATCTCGGGAATCATTTGCGTAAATATATAAATACAAGCATAACAAATTATATTTGGGAGAATCTGTTTCGCCGTAAATGATTGCAAACAAATATGGTAACACATAATGGATTTTGGAGTCATTGGATTGCCCATACGATGGACCTTGTCAACGATTGAAGACCAGACACTGAAGAAATTCAGGCCGACTCTCACAAAATGGTTTCTCATGCTTCAACTCGTTGACATTGAAGAAAAGCAACCCCAATTTTTTATACTTGTACAATGTGTAGATATCTTCCCATTTCCCCTCTGTCCAAAACCCAACACTAGCTGATTGTACACCAGTCTCTGGCTGCTTTGTTTTGAAGATATTTTTGACCCTAGCTAACACCGATTTTGCTTTTTGCTTTTTCTTCCAAACAAGTTTCTTCAATCGTGCTTTGGGGAATGAGGTGAATTTCAACTTCTTCTGGATTTGGATTGTTTCCCCTTGGCTAGCACGACAAATAACAGTATTGCTCATATAAAGCTTTGTTCCCAACCCGTCAAAGCCGTAATCACTTGCTAAGCTCACCACCAACAATGAAGCCCCAATTGTTAGTCCTGGTGGTGTAGAAAGTGAGTAACCTTGGGCATCAATATAAGTGATACTGGACGTGTTGTTCGCCATCCGCACACATCCCGTGACTGGAACGGTATTTAAAAACGTATTTGCATCACCAGCTGCAAACTCATAAAATGTCAAAGGATTGGTTGATGAAAGTAACAACGTTTCTTGGCTCTCATTCAAGTAAATGATTGTTTTATTGAACTCCGGGGTTGGTCCTTCTAAAGTGATCCATAATTCTGATGATAGTAAATGCTGTTTGTTAGTGAATACCCACTTATGCACCTCTTCTTCTTCAACCTCATAGACTCTATGCTCTTCCATGGGGAAGGCTCTTGTTCTTGAAATGAGTAAAGCCACTATGACTATCTAGAAATACGTGGACATCCTCATTTCACTGTGAATATTTCACCTCCTGGCTACAAGGAGTCGTTGTTTATTCGGTATGCTGCTGAAGGATGGTAATTTTTGAAAAGAAAACTTTGGAAATAACGGATTTTTGGACGAATCAAAGTGAATTCTCCACTTCTGTTTTGCAGTTGTTTGCCATACATGTCAACCAAAACCTAATTGGCTTGGGTTGTGCAAAACGACTGCATTGTGGTCACCCTCATCCATTTTCGACCTCTTTGCTGATCTGAAAAGGAACCTCAAAGGAAAATGCCCTTCAGTTGTGCCCAATGAAATGACACTTCCCAAGGGGGAGGTGGGATGTCCCCTATTTTACATAATTCCATTTCATGATTTTGAATCTAGGGATTCTTCTTCACGATGAGAGTCGTTTCGAGGCAAAGCTTGGTTTTGCTCAAGTTTGACGCTTTGTCTTTTCATTGAAAAGTTAGTCCTAGCTTCTGCACCCTGATGAATCCTCTGTTGGAGCACGTCTAATTTGTGTTGAAAAATGAGGGTCTCTCTCGCTATTACTGCTTGTTGATCTTTGAGTGCTAATTCCAATTTCTTGATTTCATCATTCTTCTTCTCAATAATGTTTTGAGAAAGGGTTAGATGATTCCTCAAATCCCCGTTGATCATTTCCATTTCAGTCAACTTATTGTTGATATTGTGCAATGAGTTTTCCAATGTGAATAGTTTTCTATCTTCCTCATGATCATTCTTCAATTGTTGCATTTTTAATTGTAAAACAACACTCTCCAACTCGTCAATCTTTTGGTCCCTTCTGCGTATCTCTTCATTTAGTTGGCATTCATTGACTTTCGCGGCTATAGATGAGATAGTTGTTGTCATTAATGTTTGAAGTCAGTAGTTCCAAAAGTGTCTGTTGATTGTTTGTTTACATTTCCCGCATTTTTTTCCCCTCCACTAACATGTTTCCATACAATCACTACAGAGTCAACTTGCCACATAAACACTGTCCACTAGTCTATAGCCTCTTCAAGAAATATGTTCTAGAACGCAATGGGGTACTTCTGGGGAGCTCTCTGGACACCAATTGAATCAGCAGAGCCAGTTTCGAACTTTAAAATATAAGAATACAAGCATTCAGCTCGTCAATTGTCCTCTCCCAAGGAGTTTGCGAAGTACGCCATACTTCAAAGTGAGCCACTGGCTTTTATTAAACTTCCTTAGTTTGCCCCGGAAGAGGTTCCTTGTGGTAGGTGGTATAAAGATTTAAAGTGCGGCTCAGGCTGACTCAAAGAAGTCAGATTAAAATCGGAGTCAAAAAAATCTTTACACTTGTACAACTTTATTGTCTTATCTTATCTACGACGCTAACGGTTGAATTAAAAGCGATGTGATATTAAAGATCTACCTTTTTTCTAACATTCTATTGATGATATTGGTCGATGATGTGGTTGAGGAGCACTTCAGGTCATCACATTACCACTATGGAAAAGAGCTTTCCAATTGTGGAAGTCAATATATGAAAAGATGTGATATCACGTGCAAATAAACAAACAAAAACCGGAAATTGCAATTTATAATCAATTGTTTTTTTTTTCTTAACTGAACAGCGTTTAATTTTTTTTAATTTTTTTTTTTTTCAATTGACTCACACGGGTTTGCATTGGACACCATCATCATCATCACCATTTTGTTGTTTAACATCGGAAAAAGCTGTTTTTCAAATTCTTTGAAAGAAAAATTTTTCAATTTGTTTAAAGCTATAAATAGTCAATCATACAATTGGAGTATATACAGATCAGGCTAGAAAGTCAATCATTTCAAGTTCATTAACTCATTTACATCATGACCAATCCTCAAGATATCGCCAATGCATTCAAGAGTGCAGTTAACATTTCCGGCTCCCCCAATGCAGTTTCGACTTCACCAACCCAATCGTACTTGAGCCAATATGTTCCGTCGAAACCAACTAAAGTATTGAAGCCATTCTCTACTGGTGATATCAAGATACTATTGTTGGAAAATGTCAACCAAACTGCAATCAACATCTTTAAAGGACAAGGTTATCAAGTGGAATTTTATAAATCCTCGTTACCAGAAGAAGAATTGTTGGAAAAGATTAAAGACGTGCATGCCATCGGTATCAGATCAAAGACTAAATTGACTGAAAAAGTTTTGAAACATGCCAAAAACTTGGTTGTTATTGGATGCTTCTGTATTGGTACAAACCAAGTTGACTTGGATTTTGCTGCCAAGTCAGGTGTTGCAGTTTTCAATTCACCATTTTCTAACTCAAGATCAGTCGCTGAATTGGTTATTGCTGAGATTATTACCTTAGCTAGACAATTGGGAGACAGATCAATTGAAATGCACACCGGAACTTGGAACAAAGTTAGTGCCAAATGTTGGGAAATCCGAGGAAAGACTTTGGGTATCGTGGGTTACGGACACATTGGATCTCAATTGTCAGTTTTGGCCGAAGCTATGGGTATGAATGTCATCTACTACGATGTCATGACAATCATGTCATTGGGTAACTCAAAGCAAGTGGGAACTTTAGATGAGTTGTTACAAAAGGCTGACTTTGTCACATTACACGTCCCTGCAACTCCAGACACCAAAAATTTATTGAGCGCACCACAATTTGCCGCAATGAAAGACGGTGCATATGTTATAAATGCTTCCAGAGGAACGGTTGTTGATATTCCAGCATTGGTCCAAGCTATGAAGGCCGGAAAGATTGCTGGTGCAGCATTGGATGTGTACCCACATGAACCAGCCAAGAATGGTGAAGGATTGTTTAGTGATGATTTAAATGGTTTTGCTAGTGAATTGACATCATTGAGAAACGTCATTTTGACTCCACACATTGGTGGTTCAACTGAAGAAGCTCAATCAGCTATTGGTGTGGAAGTTGCCAACGCATTGACCAAATACATCAATGAAGGTACATCTCAAAGTGCTGTCAATTTCCCAGAGGTTTCTTTAAGACCATTGGATTTGGACCAACAAAATGTTGTCAGAGTATTGTACATCCATCACAATGTTCCAGGTGTTTTGAAGACGGTCAACAATATCTTGTCCAATCACAATATCGAGAAGCAATTCAGTGATTCACAAGGTGATATTGCTTATTTGATGGCGGATATCTCAGATGTGGATATCAGCGATATCAAGGCATTGTATGAGCAGCTAGAACAGACTCCATATAAGATTGCCACCCGTTTATTGTATTAAACAAAAGACGCTTTTATAGTCATGTAATTACCTTTAATATAGTATTTTTTGATCTCTTGTATCAAGCCATGAAAGGAATGTTGGAGGATGGCACACGTGATTGGTAGCAAGTAGGACAACACTTTTTTTTCATTTTTTTGGTGGCAACAGAGAATCGAAGAAAAAAGTGCCAACCCAAATCACCTTCAATTAGGAACAACGATTCAATTCCTTTTTAATCTACAAGACACCAATTTCAAGAAACGAATAAGATTGTGAAAGCATGGCATTAGTATCGGCGGCTCCATATTTGGCATTACTTGGGGAACCAGACCCCAGCTTAAAGTCATATGCTTTAACATCTTTGAATGATGTGGTTGATCAATTGTGGGCAGAAATAGCCAACAACATTACCGACTTGGAGGAATTGTACGAAAATACTGCATTTGAGAAACGAGCATTGGCGGCATTGGTGATCTCCAAAGTTTATTACAATTTGGGCGACTTTGAAGCTTCCGTAAGGTATGCATTATACGCGGGCGACGAATTTAATGTCGAAGAACAATCGCAATACGTGGAGACAATTGTCAGTAAATGCATCAATTTGTACAATGCATTATCTCAACAAAAATTTAGCGACGATTCGGTCGTCATAGAGCCCAGATTGACTTCAATTTTCGAAAAGATGTTGCAAAAATGTTTAAAAGTGAATGAAGTGAAGTTGACATTGGGTATTGCACTAGAGTCGTATAGATTAGACTTAGTGGAATCTATTTTAAAAGAGCAAATTGCCGAAAATGAAGAATACGGATTAGGTTTGATACACTATGTCTTGGTGTGCTCGAACTCCACCGTCACCAATTCAGTGCTTAGGGTGAAAGTATTAAACACCTTGATATCATTGTTGTTGACATTGAAGAAACATCAAGACTTTTTCACTATTATCAAGATTATTGTGCAATTGAATGACACACAACTTGCAATCAATTTGTTCAAAGAGTTGGTTAAACAAGAGGAGGAGTTGATTGCTTATCAAGCTGCATTTGATTTGGTAAACACAGCATCACAGGAGCTTTTAGACACTGTTATAAAATCTTTTCCGGATGAAAATGAGAACATCATTGTCAAAAAGATCTTGAACATATTATCAGGTGTGCCAACTTCTGATTTTGACAATACTTTTCTTTACAAAAATAACAACACAGATATCACTATATTGAACAAGACCAAGAACCTATTGGATGGAAGAAGTTCTGTTTTCCATTCTGCAGTAACGTTTGCAAATGCTTATATGCACGCTGGAACAACTGATGATTCATTCTTTAGAAAGAATTTGGAGTGGCTAGGCAGAGCAACTAACTGGTCAAAATTTTCAGCCACTGCCGCCCTTGGTGTTATTCATAAAGGAAACCTTTCTCAAGGACGTACTATTTTGAAACCATACTTGCCGGGGTCTTCCAGTGCTGCTCATACTAAAGGTGGTTCTTTACTCGCGTTGGGATTCATTTACGCTGGTCATGGTAGAGAGGTTGTTGGATACTTGAAGAAGTTTATTGATGACAACAGTAGCTCGTCTGGTACTAATGATATCGAAGTGCAATTACATGGAGCCTCTTTGGGTGCTGGTGTTGCAGGAATGGACTCACAAGCTGAGGATTTGTATGAGTCTTTGAAAGTGGTACTTTATTCGGACTCTGCTACATCATCTCAAGCAGCTGCTTTAGGTATGGGTTTGGTTTTACTAGGATCAGGAAATGAAGCAGCCACTCATGACATGTTGACGTATGCCTTGGAAACGCAACACGAAAATATAATAAGGAGTTTGGCAATCGGTATTGCCTTGTTGCACTATGGACGTGAAGAGAAAGCTGACTACATCATTGAAGATTTGATGAAACAGGAGTCCTCCATCTTGAGATATGGTGGTGCTTTTGCAATTGGTTTAGCATATGCTGGAACTGGAGACAATGGTGCCATTAAGAAATTGTTGCACTATGCAGTTTCAGACCCTAGCGATGATGTAAGAAGATCCGCTGTTTTGAATTTGGGTTTCCTTTTGATACGTGATTATACCGCGGCCCCTCAATTGGTTAAATTGTTGTCTCAATCACACAACCCACATGTGAGATATGGAACTGCTTTGGCATTAGGTATTTCATGTGCTGGTAGAGCTTATGCTCCAGCAATTGAGGTGTTGGAGCCATTGACCAAAGATGCCGTTGACTTTGTCAGACAAGGAGCAATGATGGCCACAGCCATGATTTTGATTCAACAGAATGAATTTTTGTACCCAAAGGTGAAGGAGTTTACCAAAAAGTACGCCGATACCATCAAGAATAAGCACGAGGATGCATTGGCTAAATTTGGAGCCACATTGTCCCAAGGTATCATTGATGCAGGAGGAAGAAATGTGACAATCAATTTAGAGAATGCGCAAACAAACACATTGAATACAAGTGCGATCGTTGGGTTGGCAATCTTTGCTCAATCTTGGTACTGGTTCCCATTGGCCCACTTTTTATCATTGTCGTTTGCGCCAACATCTGTAATTGGTGTTAGAGGTAGCGATTTAAAGATTCCCAAATTTGAACTAAATTGTCATGCAAATCAAGAGTATTTCCAATATCCTCCTAAAGTGGAAGAGTCTAAGGAGAAGCAGCCAGACAAGTTGGCTACTGCTGTTTTGTCAACAACTGCTAAAGCCAAGACAAGAGCGAAAAAGAAGCAACACAAGAAAGAGGAAGACGACAAAATGGATGTTGATGTTGATACAAAGGAGGACAAGAAGGTGGAGAAGAAGACCGAGGATAGTGCAGAGACAAAGGACAATAAGGCATCTAAAGATGAATCTAAGAAAGATGATGCCAAGGAGGTTAGTTCTTTGCCAGCCACTATACGCTACACAAAAACTTCATACAAGATTGAAAACTTGTCTAGAGTGTTACCACAGCAATCAGGTTACGTCTCTTTCATCAAGGATGATAGATTCGTGCCTGTTAGAAAATTTAGAGGAACTGGTAGTATTATTGTCTTGCAAGATACGAAACCGGATGAACCAATTGAATTTATCAAAACAGTTAGGCAGTTAAATATAACGACAGCGCCAATGCCCGAGCCATTTACATTGAGTGGGGAAGATTTAGAAGAGTAGTGGCTACGTCATTATCACCTATAGATCAATAATGAATATACAAATCTTTATCAAATTTTTATCAATTTGGATTCTTACAACGTAGATACTGTGGTTGAGTAAAACACGCAACATGAACATCACTTTTACCTATTTGCTCGTATTTCGCTATGGGGATCCATCGTCCAAATCGGACACCCTTACCAATTTTCTTTCTCTGGAGATGTCTATACTTCACTCCTTCAACTGTGTATGCTGAGAATAGTATTGCAAATTGTAAAGTATTTCCCGAATCCACATCGCATGAATAACTTCCACCTATACCTTTGCCCAATATAAATTCGGACTTGTAACTTGGTCCGAAATTGATAAAATATCCACCATAACTCACTCTAAAGTCCACACCCAAATCCAACTCTATTGACCATGTTTGTCTATAAGTGGCTTTATCACCTGCATAGTTTGTCACACAGTCACCCAATGGAGTCCAATGTACTATTGAAGGATCAACTGCATCAGATGGTGAGCCACTATCAGCAAATAATTGAGTCACATTGCTCTCCTGGTATGATAGTTCTATATACTGTGGCTCTTTTGAAGGATCGAGAATATTTTCATTGAATACGATTGATTGTGAGAATGGAAGATAGATTACAAATAGTGGCTGCAATATTAGTGATTGTATTTCGCGATAGGAGTTGAAAGTATCGTAGTTAAATTTAAGCTTTGCCAATTGGTGGATTAGTCTCAAATTGCTATCTTCGTCGAAATAGTGTCCAATTTTGATACAGGCACATGTAGTGAATATAAGAATGAAGAACAAGCGCATGGTTGTTTGGCTTGTTTGCACTAATTCAAAGCAAAATAGGTGACAACACTTACAAGGTAAAGTAACAAATCTGAGGTCTACATTGATGGATGTTTGAGAATTTCTCAAAGAAGGAAGCTTTTAGACGACAAGGAGATCTAGAACACGGTGGTTGTGCATTTGCAGCCTTACAGATTCCCCCATAACAAAATAATTATATGCAGGGTAAATCACACCCAAAATCACACCAGCTCATTTTATAACTACCTGGACCGAAAGAGAAGGGTGGTAGTAGGAGGCTAAGCTATTCGAGAGTAATCCGTGGTATGTTCGCGTGTGTGAATATCCAACTAAGTTTGAACACCCCACTGGAATGCAAGTGCATGCATTTTCTCCACAAAATAACTTGGTTAAATTTGTGTCAAAATCAGGGAAGAAGAAGAAAAAGCAAGAGGTGATCTTATGAAAAACCGTTCACTGAAGGATACTACCCGTTAAATACTCATTTAATTGTTGCAACAGCCAAAATTTGTTAGCATCCCGTTAATTAGGAAGGACTCCTTCAAATGTGAAGGGTTTGAAGACAGTGCTTCCTAGACGCACATCATAGATGGTGTAAAGCAAAATAGGAAGCATGTTTGAACTCGTCAAATTGTTCAACCCAAGAAGGGCCCCTAGTTTCTTTTAACCATGGTGCATCATTGTATGGGGACATAAGAATCTACCTGTTTCAAGTTATGAATCCTTGTGCTCGGTACTTTGACCAACTTTGTACTGTATCGGTCTTCGCAAATATTTCGGGGTCTGTCTACTAAACCAAATGGGAGACAGCAGTGTTGTAGAATCCGAATTGCGTTCTGAAGACTGAATCCTTTTATAGGACAAATGCACTATATCAGCACCTTCATCCAAATTTAATTCATTAAGTAATTGGTAATACTTTAAGGTGATCAAATCGCAAGGCTTCCATGGTAAGATTATTGTACGGGGGCACAAGGATTTATGAGTAGCGATCCTTGTGTTCTATACTTTTTTGGTCTTTTTGCTCTTAGTCATGGAAGACTTGCAAGGGAATTCCAAAGTAATCCCAGCGAGGGGGCTTCAATGAACGGCAGATTTGTCGGTTATCTAAGACCAGTCTAAGAAATGGGGGCGTTCTTTTTTTTATATTTTTGTAGTTTGAAAGGTTGTACCTCCATGTTAGGATATTGTATAATTAATATTGATCAGTTTATTGCAGAAAGGGTCGACGAATTCGATTAACATGTGGGTTTTGGCCAATTATTCCAAGGTCAATTATTTCCTTTTAATTGCCCAAACACTTAATATTAATAAATTGTTAAAATCTTTGTATTGTTATGTTAAATCGGTGATGTAGGTTTTGATACTAGCCTTTACTCTTTTACATCCCTACTAAGGAAAGTACATTTCCCCACGTCGATACAATCACTTCACTTCTCACAAGTGAATCAATATTTTTATTATTCATTTCTAACTCTAAGCTAACTATTTTCTATGTACGCAATGTAATCTTTGTAAATCTCGCATCATACTACAGCCAGTCAAACTACAAACTCCAGTTTATAACACTAGATTTTTAGCTTGTGTGCCATTTATCACTGGCATGTTACTATGTTCGGCATTGTGCATTTGTGACGGTGTTTTTTGTGGTCCGCTATCGGTAGACACCACGAGGTAAATTTAGGCATCGACTAACCCACAAAACATAGTCTTAACATTGGTCGAGGCACATTTCCAAAAGCGTATGTTATTAATTAAAAAAATTTATAGACCATATTTACATTACCCAGTATTCGTGAGGCATATCTTCGTTTGATTCTTCACTTTCATTCCCTGCAGCTTGTTCAACTTCAGGCTCACTTTCAGAAGAATTTTCTTCTTGCATTTCCTCATCTTCATTGTTTCCTTCATTGTCATCTTCAGAATCAATTGCATCTCTTCTTCTTGATCTTTCATACCTAATCTCATCTTCAAGAAAATCTCCAGTATCATCAACCACATCGACTGAGTTGTCTTGGTTTCGGTGTAGTCTCAATTCATGACCACCACTAGCAGCATGATTAGTTCTCAAATCTGGTACATAGCTTCCTGAGCGCACGCCTCGGCATAGATAGTTGATTTGGTGTAATGCACTCCTGAGTTTTTCAAACACTTCAGGTTCTATAAAATCACTGGATTCATGACCAATATTGTTTACTTGCAAACCTTTTGATGCTTTTTTCGAAAAATTGGTGAGCACATCGTAAATCACTTTTGTAAATCCAAAATTATCCAAATATTTGGCACGATCATACACCGATAATTCATCACCCTGCAACTCCAGTTGCGTATTTTGTTGTGCAGGCTGCTCATTTTTCTCCTGTTGTGATAGTCTTCTCTTTATTGTCAGTGTGTCAACTGTTTGATAAACCTCGTAATCAATATAATTTTGAATATCGTAGCCAAATACCGATGACTTCCAAGTCAAATTGACAAGAATCCATGCAATCGATATCTTGATCAAGTTCAAGTTCTTATTCAAGTCAAGCATGCTGTGCTCGGAGTTGGTCGAAATCAGATTTGGTAACTGAAATGAAAGCAACCTCATCCAAATGTGTAACAAAGTGTCATTGGGGAATAATTCTTGATTCAATTTGTCAATCACTGTATAAGTGTGATCCTCTGTGAAATTGATTGATCTTACCATCTTGACATAATCCTCATTTCCAACCAACTTTACCAACGTATCATCATCATTAAAATTAAAACTCTCGCGCCTAACTTGTGTGAAAATCGAGGCTTCAGTTAAATTTCGAACCACAAATTCGGACCAATTTTGTGGAAGTAGAGCTTGCAATTCTGGCTTTTCATTGCTCAAGTACTCATTGATATAGGACTCTCTTAAGATTTTGGAAAAGGATGGTGAGCCCGCGGTAAAGTTTCTCAAAATTTCAAACGCGACGACTTTTTGGTGAAGTTTAATTTCCTTTGTTTCCTTTGGTAGAGACACCATGCTGTCTAAACCGGTAATTCCGTAGTTTGCCTTTTGAAGAATGAGGCTCAATGGGAAAAAATTCAACACTTCTTGCTTATTCTCTGAAGCTTCATTATACATAAAGTTTTTCATAACTTGTAATATCTTCAACTGCATCACGCTTCTTTCAAAAATGTCCTCCTCAGTTAAATTGGAAACATCATCTGAATCAGTTGCTGAATTCTGATAGATGATGGACAAGCTTGACGAGAAATTCTCATATCCAATGATTTTGTATCTAAACGAGCTGAAATCAAGGATGAAGTTGGCTAATAAACTGACACAAGTTGCTTTATTAGTCATGAAGGTCTTTCTGAATGCAGCTTCTTGCACAAATTTGTTCTTGTTCACTTTGAAAAGAAAATCTAACGAAAGATCAAGAGTTTCATAAAGTCTTATAATGTGCAATATATTGGTCACAAAACCACCAGCTGACAGAGCCAGAGATGGTTCCGAGGCTATGATGGATGAGGAATCGGGTTCTATGCGTGGTCGAATAGTCAGATGACTGGATGTGGAAGAAACAGTACCAATAACTCCAGTCAGTGTGGTGTCTTTATTATCTCGTGTCACAAAGCTTTTGAATGAATTGGTTTCCACAAAAAACGTTCTTAAACTAGCCACTGAACGTGACTGCGATCGAATAAAGTACAAGCAATGAGTATAAAGGGGCGAGTTTGCTAATTCGCTAATCACTCCCAAGTTCTTGCCTAGCCAGGAAATATGGTGCTTGACTTCCTCATTTTCGACATTCTTGGTTTTGACAATGTGACTCAATACCTTTTGCAACAAACTGATCTGTTTCAAAAGGAAATGGTAGTTTTCAACAATTTCGAAAATCACCCTCGGGATGCTTGTTCCTGTAGTTTGGTAAAATGATACCAATCTATTTCGATACTCCTCTCGTTCACTTGTGTAGACACTAATAAGCAAAAGGAGATGTGACAATTCAGTTAAATAAGAATCTGCGACAGTTACCGAGGTAAAATCAACCAAAATTGTTCCAAACTTGGATCTGAGTTTCAACGCTTCCAAAATTTTGAGTAATGGAGATTGCTTATAGCAGTATGCCATCTTGTAAATCAACTTGTAGTCGATGTTTGTGTCGCATATCCTGTTGTTCAAGTTTGGGTACTGTGTGCACAAGTTAGCCAACACTTTGGATGCTGATGTCAATAGCAATGGGGTGGCGATGGACAAAGATGCCTCGTCGAATGATGGATTGAATTGTAGGGACGACGTTTTTTTAGAGCTCTTGCTCCCACTGGGTTCTTCATCTCCATCAGAATTATCACAACTATCCAATAAATGCACTATACTGGCAAACAACTTGTCATAGTTACGTATGATAGTGTCCTCCAGAAGCACTTCCAGAACACTCATGTTTTCCAATAATAAAACCAACAAGTTGAGTGCAATTAGATTGACTTTTTTCGAATCTATTTTCATGAGCAAAAGTAACGTAATATACACATCAGTTATTGGTATAACTGGTTTTGATAAAGGTGTACTCAAGAATATGTCGAGTGGGGTTTCTCGCCTCACCGCCAATAGAAACGGATCATGATGATGTTTTGAAAAGCTCATTACTTGAGCACATGCAGTAATCAACTCCAATAGGATTTCAACACTCGTTACGTTGTCAACCAGGGAAACATTCAAGTCAACGTTGGGGAGATGATCATCTTCAAATGCGATCCAATACAAATCATCTTGAGAACGATATAAATCAGATAAATATGTGGACACAATCATGTGGCAACCTGAAGATAACCGGCTTAGCAAAGCCACCGACAAAGTCATGATTGAATTATTGTCCACGAGCATCGTCCCAGTAAGCACCATCGGTATCAACCTCAACAGTTTTGTTATTATACTTGGATGTAAGTTGATGATCTTACCATGCGTGTCATCAGTAGCAATCAATAGTAGTGCAAGAAACCGCCAAGCCCTGTTTAGATCCACTTGATTGTGCCGGAGATTGGATAATATAATTAAAATGTCCAAGCAGTGGCCCATCAATGCTTCTACTTGAAAAATGGACTTGTCCCCGGTACTTAGCAGCGGAAGCATGGTTTCCACAAAATGATTTAGAAGTTGAGTGATTGGACCTAGTGCCAATTGCATGATTCCTATGGATTCCGACACACCTTCATTGTTTAAGGCATCTATTTCCGAAGCAAACGAACTTAAAATACGAAGTATAACTACTTGCTCTTCCAAAGAATTTTGTGGGTGTACAGTAACATTTGCCAGACCAGCTAGTTTCGCAATGTTGGTACTGAAAGATGTCACCAACTGATGCATGAATGCAACATCGTTCAACAATTTGAATTTAAGATCCTTGTTTTCAATAATCTCCAAACGAAGTTCAGTAAAGTTGTAGAGCTTACTGTTTCCATTCTCTTGTATCAAGTCCAACGGCATAGTAGCTATCTGTCGATTTTGGTAATGTTCGCAGTTGCAGTTGTTGTTGGTGCTTCTTGAGAAATGTTTTGATGTGTGGCCAGAATTTTGACTCTCGCAATTAAAGGCGCACAGAATATACGAAACCATTCTTTTCTTTTGAGAAAGCGCACTATACACCCAAAACACTAAGAAAGAAACTACAATTTCATAAAGCAAATTACAAGTGTCTATTTCATTTCATATAGGGTCCCTACCTACAGTGTTAGCTCCATCGCCTCAAATCTTCCCTCTCCAATACTTTTGCGACTCAGCAGCAGGTTTGCCGTCCTTGATATCTTTACTAACGTTTGTATCAGCCTCAACTCTTTTTGGAATGTAGTCTAAAACTTCTCCCAACTTTTCGTTATCTTCTATCTTGACAACACCGTTCTTATCAGCAACGATGTAATCACCAGGATTGATCTTCAATATCTCTTCATCTTTTTTGGGGTCACTACTAGTAACTTTGATCTCCAATGGAACATTTATACCAACTACTTTAGCCACAGGTCCATTGGCAGTTGTTCCTACTCCATACGACCAAACAGGGTATTTCAATTCATTATGTTCATCTAAGTCCCTAATATTACCCAAGATAACTGAACCATTGGCTTTTCTATATCGTGCCCTCGTCGACATTAATCCTCCGTACAAGACATTAGTCACTCTCTGGTATGGGGCAGTTGCCAATTGCAACTCCAAAGGTAATCCAAGAACGACAATTGCATCCTCAGGAACTTCATCAATATATGATTGTTTTACTGCGGGTCTGGGATCGGACTTGAGGGCGTATAAAACGGTGTAAGCTTTCCCGACAGCAGAAGCTTGGTTCAATACCGGTGATCGGTTAACTAAATTGGGAATCAATCCGCCATGCACAATACCTTGTTGATTTAAAGCGTCAGAAACATCACAAGCCGTGTATGCTGAAAGGAATTTAATAACTTCCTTGGTAGATAATTGCTTGGGTACTAGCGGAGCCATGCTTGTATATTAGTGGTTCTTAAATTGTGGAGGATAAAACAAAGAGTCTCCGCGCACAAATCTCGATTGGTTGAATTCTTTGGAAGACACAGTGCCCCGGATTTTTCATTTATTTTTTGCAAACATTTTGCGACTTGTTTCGGTAACTATATTCATGATACAGAGAAACTACTTACTCCCCATCAATCATCTAAGCTCAAGCGCTTTTGCAATCTCTTGTAAGTATCGTCAGCAACTCTTTCGTTGGCGGTTTCATCTTGAATGTCGTGAATAGAGCGACGCTGTTGCGGTATAGTCTTGTGACCCACCTCGTCAGCTTTGATATCTTCTTCAAATTGTTTGACAGTTATTGGGACTTGGAATACGTCACCAATGTTACTCAAGAATGTCGAGTCCAACTGATAGTCCTTTGCAATCGTTTCATTATCAACTCGCAGATCTTTGAGATCTCTCAATATAGCAGTCAATGTCTGTGGATGAACCATAGTCTTGTGAATATCGTTTCCATCATTAGTTGTCTGTAACATTTGTTCCTTAATCTCCTTCTCCCCTAACTCATAAAGCTTTTTCCTCTTCGCAAGTTGTTTGATAGCTGCTACATTCTTGTCTCTAGCAGGATTGAACTCTACTGTTTTGATCTGTTTACCAAGTTGATTTAACGAGTCAATGAACCCTTTATCATAAGTGGAAGTGCCCTGTTCATGAGGATCCCCACCATCTTTTCCCTCTGGTGGTGTTGCATTTGCTTGACGTGTAATCTTTTTGTGCAAAAACCTGGGATCAAAGGAGGTTGATGTGTTGGCTCGAAAAGCGGTCTCATTCTGATTTAGACTTTCATCTGGTGTAAATCCAGTTTTATTGTTTCCAGTGAGTGGTGTTGGTGATGAAGTTGTGCTGGGGTGATGTAGTTGATCAGAACTGACTTGTTGCGATGCTGGTTTTTGAACTTTCAAAAGATCAATTTCACTTCGCTTGATGGGCTTGGTTACCGACTCTGTGATTGTTTTTGACAAATGCTTTCCTCCTTGCTTAGATGCGGAGCTTCCCATGATTGTTGTTGTTAAATGACAAAGGAAGCAGAATCGGTAGTATTCAATGACAAAAAAGTTTAAGTATAAAAAGCTATTATGTAATGATTATGTAATCATTACACCTGAAGATATGGTTTGAGAAGAAGCATGAATTATGAGTATGAGTGACAACGAGAGATAGCTCTACCGGCGACATGCCTTTACAGGTCCATGGGTGAAATGCGGTGTACAGCAACACCGCGAATACGCTTCATTCAACATTCTATCAATTTACAAACTCCCCTTTTAATGACCCTTCTTTTCCCTTTTCTCCTTCTTCTCCTTCTTCTCCTTCTTCTCCTTCTTCTCCTTCTTCTCCTTCTTATCTTTATTTTCCTTCTGATGTTTCGAACTACTATGCTTTTCCTTATGTGGCTCATCAAAGGCTGGTTCTTCTTTTCTGGTTCTCTTGACAGCTTTACCTTCCTCCACATCTGAGTCATCATCATCATAAGTAACTTTGAAATCTTTTTCACCATACCCTGTAGGAAAATGTCTCATTCTCAACCGTTTCAATTGAGGTACATCTTCTCTTGGAATTCTACTCTTATCAAAATCGATCTGTGGGATATTCACCACTTCCTTGATATTGTAAAAGCGGCTAATTTTGAGATCAGTTGGTCTAAATGAGTCATGTTTGGCCTTGAAGATGGTGTGCTTGTTATTTATTTCTGTACTAGGGATGATGGTTGATGCGGAAGTCGACGAAAGTTCTTCCTCCACTTGATATGTTGATCCAACAATGTCAAATGGTTCAGCTACTCTGTTTTTGGTGAATGCAATGGGCAAAGTCTTTAGCTTTTCAAGGGGGAAATCTTTTGGTGTTTTGATTAACCATATTTCCTTATCTTTTGCTTTCGGTAAACTTTTTGAAGGATGTGAAAGCTTATGGTAGTGCTTTGGAGGTTCAAATACCTGTTCTTCTATGTCTTCTAGATCGGAATCGTCGACATATTCACTGGATTTGTAATTCGTAGGAGACATCTTACTGGGTCGACGTGATGCTCTCGAGAAGTCAATTTTCAGATGCCTATTTTCAACTTTTTTTTTTTTTTTGCCTTCTTTTGCGAAGAGCTTCCGTAAAATGGAACTCAGTTCGAGAAGACCTTTCCATTCAAGGCTGATGTTGATGGAAAAATGCGATTAGGGTGTTGCACTGCTTGTGTTGAGTCCGTCTATTGTTTCACCCAACATGGGACTGACTTAAAGCTCTTGCTTGATTGTTGTGAAAAGTCGCTTTCAACACCTTTGATATCAAAGGAGCAGGCAGAGGCGCACACAGAGCAACATTTGCTACACTCTATTCTTCCTTCTCGTAAATCTTCTCCTACAGTAACTGCTTCGTCCGACGTTTTAAAACTCTTTTGAATTGAAATATATTTTGGTATCAAATGTATATAAAATTATACAACAAAAAAAATACCGAATTGGAATATAAAATTAGCAACGTTTATAGAATATTAATAGTTTCCATTAGCAGGTAAGGTATCATCAAAAGATCTCTCTCTTTTTTTGCAAAAGCCATAAACTTTTATACGGAAACGCTTTCTTATTTGAAAAGCTTGTCAATGAATCTCTTGACAACGTTGTCTCTCTTGAAGAAGCCAAATGAGTTTGATTCCGGTGAGAATGAAATTGGAACGCTCAATTGCACCAACAATTTAACATTGTAACCTTGTCCAGTTTCACATTGAGTCTTGTTCAATGGGTTTGAGAAAAGATCATACTCGATGGTGGAGTTTGAAGTTGAGTTGGTAGTAGCAGTGGCATTGCTAGCAGATTCTGGACAAGCCAAGAATTGAGTGGAGTTCAAGTAGGATAACCAACCGTTGGTGATACCAAAGTGCTCGCTAGCAGATCCATTCTTGGTGGTAGTGGTAAGCAAGTGAGTCAGGTTGGAAACGGCAACGTTGATGGTGGAAGTTTCGTTTGAGTTGTTGGTGAATGGCAAGTTCAAAATATATCCTTTGTTGGCTTGGATAGTACCAAAGAAAGCCTTATCGTCTGAACCTAATTTGATAGCAGAACCATTAAATTTGACTAAGTTCGAGTTGAATGTGGTACCATTGTGTACGGCAATCAATGAAAAAGTAGGTGAGGATGGTGAAAAGAATCTCTTGTTTACTGGAGCAGCAGCAACTTGCAAGGTCAACCAAGTGATGGCGAATAATAAAGTTTCAAAGAATCTCATTTTCTATTCTAATGTCAATTTATAGTTGATTGTAAAAGAAAATTGAAAAAAAGGATAAACTAATCAAAATGGCAGATACTTTCACTTTATATTTATAGCAGAGGGATTTACTCTAGCAATGTTAAACATCCCATCTCCCATCTCTTTATTTTTAATAACCGATGGGGGATAGAAGCGAACTAAGTCTGTAATGTGGTCATCGTTTATGGTACAAACTGGAAAAGTAATATAGGGGGTGTGTGTGTGGTTAACAGTTACACAAAAATGAGACTGTACTGTATATAAAACAATAGAATATACTAAAAGCAATCAATCAAACTTGCATATACAAAGAAGAGTAGTGTAAAAATGAACATAAAAATGGTGCTAAGACGTCACTCAATGATTCATTCAAGAGCACAGCCCATTGATGACAAGCTTAGAGTTGATTTATACTCCTAGCCCACCTCTCAAAATCAACATCAAAAACATCTGACTACATTAGTTTCAGAGAAAAGTATGGAACATGAGCTTTCTTTATTTCGATTAAGCCTCCTATTGTTTTGCTCTATTGTTTTGCACTACTTTATTTGCGTAACCGATTGTTCCAATACATCATTATTACTATATTTACTAGCCTTTACGTTATGCTGTTTTCTTACCAAACTTAGCCAAATTGTATACAAAAGAGAGAGACATAGAGGAAGGTGATTTTGTATTACCCCATAGTGACTCCATTGAATAACAGCCGGTAGGTTGGATGAGACGCATGGGGATAAGCCTAGTCTTACAATGCAATCAATATATACCTTTTATAGGAACTATACTAGAATGTTCTTCAGAACTACACTTTGAGAGTAACTAATTTTGATCGTAGTGAGATTTGATCCCGAATGCGCCGATGTACACCCCCGAATAAAGTATATATAGCTGAAATTACTAAATTTTAGGACGACCGTGGTGAAGGAAGTGGGATATCAGAATAAAGTGAAATCACCTGTTGGGCAACTAAACGTTTCTAAGGCGACCACCACACGTGGAATTACAATTTCAATAGCTAAGAAAAGAATTCATTCAAAGTGGATGTTCCATCTTCAATGTTTTTTCACAATTGCAAATATTTTTCAGATTGCTATTTGGAGATGTTTGTGTCATAAATCCATTTGTTATTATTATTATTTTGTTTTTGGTTTCCCTTTTGGGCCAACTAATTGCCAAATCCAGCGAAGATTGAAAGAGTCCATCCTGAACAAAAAAAGGACCGGTAGTTTGTGCAAAACTGTTTCACTTCCACGATTGTCTTTGTTAAAGAGGGAGAGGGGTTTTACTTTGAAGCAGCGAAAACGGGATATACGTGAATTGTTTTACGTAGACCTCGAAGCAGTTTCGGGCAGACTTTTTTATACTACCGAATCGGTTATAAAATTTTGTGATACAAAATAAAATATGGTGTGGCGAAGCTGCAAACTCTAAACTAAATCAATCTCACTGAAGAAGACGGAATAGACGACACAGTTCCCAACTTGCCGTGGTTGTGAACCATCTGTGAAACGCGATTGAAGACGTCATAACTGCACACGAGAAACTCTTTGCGTATTCTCATCGCAACGCACTTTCGATCAGAACTACTCTAGAAAAATCTCACCAGGACTTTCATCCATATAAACTCTCAATACTTCGGATACCAACTTTTTCCTCCTCCACCCGTTCAAGCGAATGCTTCTTCAGTTATTCCATCCGTGGCTCGTGCTTTCGCCGCTGTAGAGCTTAGCTAAAATTAAAAACCGAGTTATGCACGTGATACGTGGAGAATTGCGGAGCCGAGTTATCAAGACCGAGGAGTGCAATACATTTACATCTCTGTATACCTACAATCACAAACTCTACTATTTGATATTTGGTTGTATAAATTTTTCATCTATATATTAACAAGCACGTACCAAGTGTTATTGTTTCCTACTTCTACAATCATCCCCTACCGCCAGTTGATTCGTAATGTAAACAAGTCTTCGCTTACAATTCAACAGCTGGTGGACAGTTCAAAGCCTTTTTGATTTGACCGTAGATGGTGAATTGCAATGAGGTCAAGGTACCAACCATAACCAATCTTGTTGGCAAACCAGCGAATGAACCAGCGAAACCTAATTGTTTAGCCAATTGCACCAACAATCCAACAGTGGATTGACCTGGAGCCTTCTTGGTCTTGTTAACCTTGGACAACAAAGTGTCAGCTGGTTGTGAAACAACAGCGGCAGCACAACCGGCAATGATACCAGCACCCAAGTTAACAGCAGTAACAGTACCATGGCTCAAATCCTTCTTTGGGGTTGGAATAGCACCGTAGATAGCTTCAGCAGCTCTTTCGAAAACCAAGAATTTAGCAATATTATATGGAATTTGTTTAAACAAGATTGGAGTGAAACCATTGTAGAATGAACCAACACCTTCTTCTTTCAAAATTCTTGAAAAACCACCGACTAAACCATTGGCAAAAGTTGGTTGAGAAACCAATCTAATTCTGGTAGCCTCCAATGGACACAAGGCAATATCAGCAAAGAATTCGGCCAAAGCAGATGAACCAATAAAAATGGAGTTCTTGTACTTCTTGGCAGTGTCGTAACCCAACAATTCAATAAATTGCTTTTTGAAAAGTTCGTAACCACCGAATTTGAAAGCTCCTTGTAAAGAGTAACCCAAAACAGTTGGACCCAAACCAGTCAATAAAGCACCAGCACCTTCAGTGTTGATAACTTGCTTGAATGAACCAATCATACCCTTGTTGTAAACAGTTGGTTCCAATTGGATTCTGGTTTTGACCACATCAATAGGAGTCATGGCACCGTGAGTAGCACCACATCCAATAGCACCAGCAAGGGCGAATTTGGCGTAATCGGTGACAGTATATTCAGGGAGCTTATAAGCAGTAGCTGGGGCTGACATTGTGATTCGAAAAAAAGTGTGATCTATGGAATAGGTAAAAGAAGTAAAAAGTTCAACAAAATATTTCGAAAAGCAAAAGAAAAAGGTGAGATCAACGTTGAACGAAAAAGGTTCTTGTTTTTAAGTACGTAAGAAAAATTTTCAAATAAACAAAAAAGAATACAAAAAAGAAACAAAATTAACGATCAACATAGAAGACAAGTGATTGCATCATCGGTATGTAAGGATAACCCCATACGTATTTATATATATATATATATATACTTTCTTTTGTAATAATTAGTAAGCTAGTACATTTGCCTCCTCGAAGGCGTCACTCTCTCTTTCCAGCATCAACTTTCGATGTCCCGATGCTGTAATATAAAATCGCAGGAGGCAAAGATTTTGCTAGTTTTGTGTTCCGAGGCCACGTGACAACTTTTTGACCCGGGATTTCATTTCGAGTCATTTGATTGGCTCTTCATGTACGCAAAAACGGCTAAAACCACAATTGCAAAAACGCAAAAAAAAAGCCACAAGCAAATCCCGCATACAAAAAAGACTCCTTATTATGCAACACTCTATTCAGATACTTGTAAGATTTTGCAGCAAATTATCAATTGTTCGCAACCCCAAAACACAAGCATCTCCAATTTCTTTGTTAAGATCTAGTTCCTTGGAGTTACCCCGAGCCTGATTAAGCCACTTCGATTGCTTAATGCGGCCATGGCTGATTTTTGCGCAGCCTTTTGTTTACTGGTATCAATACCAGCACCGAGATCTATCCCATTACACGTGCATAACGAAAAGTACTGTGACCCGTCGTGGGTAAGTTTATACTCTGGCTTCAATTGCAAGGGCCCCAACATCGCATACAAATCACTTCGTGCATGCATGTCAATGTCACGATGTGATAATGGAATAGTCTCATGCAGCAAGGGAACTTCATAATCTGGGTGACCGTGGCTCAGAGATGGATACCCTCCTGATGACTGGTACGGGTTATGTCGTTCGCTTAATGGAGTGTAAGTGCATTGTGGTGAAACTCGTCCAAATGCACGCGATTGTCCGTATCCTTGTCCATACCCTTGCGATTGTTCATACATCCGCTGTTGTTGCTGCTGCTGCTTCTGTGAATACGAAGCTTGTGGTGGTGGGCTCTGTTGGCTGTATCTTGTCATTGCTTGACTTTGATCGCGGGACGACATTTCATTTACCATTAGATTAGAGACACTATCAATTGTTCCGCCGGAGATATACAGTGCCGCTAGTTGCGAGCTTGAAACTGAGGGCAGCCTGCTTGAATGTGGTGCTGCTGCAATGTAGTTCACTTGTGCAGAGCCCCGGTTTGAGTTGGGAAAAACAATGTCATCCATAGGTAGTTCTCCCAACGTTGACCTCGAATCATTCTCGCCACCACTCCCGCTTTTAATGTACTGATGCTTAATAATGGTAAATATGCGAACAATTTTTGTCTGGTCCTCCATCACGTCCATTACAGCACGATCTTTAGCATCGTCGTAACTGGTGTTTGACATACCAACTCCAAATACCTCTCTATGTTGGCCCACAATAAGCTGAACAACATAGGGATCCGTTTGCACCTCGAGAAACTCGTAATCCACTATACTTTGTGGGTATCGGTTCACATTAGTTATCAGCTTGAGCAATGATTCAAACTCAATCAAAGCAACCTTGGCAACCGGCGTTGTCGACGCAAACGAGTCAGAAAGCAAAGGTTGATACAATGCTTTCAACCACGACTTGATGTCTTCGAAGTCATACCCATCCACTTGCAACCCAGCAATATAAGCTAAAAAGATGTTGGCACAAGCCTCCATCTTGGCTTCGTCATTAACATCAACTGATAAATTGTACTTCATCACATCGACTAAATTATAGCCAAATGCAAATTTTGCCAAAATCTCCGAAGACATGAATCGATCTCGAATCATTAACAAATCCTTCTCAAACAAGTTGGGAAATTTTTCATTCAACAAATCTAACAACATCAATTCCATTTGAGCTTGTCCTCGTAGAGCCAACTTTGCATTGTGTGAGTTTGTAAATTTTTCTGACGTCAGCTCAATGAAATCGCTTGGTTGGCGATAGGACTTGTCAGTTGATACTCTTATTAGTAACAATTGATCGGATATAAATGGCAAAGTTGGGGGATACGAAAAGTAGTCAACTGACAACTTCGGAGCATCAGGATCAAACAGTGCTTTTTTACCGGAATTTTCTTCTTCTGTAGGCACAATATCCAAGAATGCACCCAATTCTCGTTCTTGTTCTGGTAGTGTCAGCTTGAACCCAATTTTTGACAATGCAGTTAGCAAAGGTAGTTTCCCCATGTCATGTAATTCTTTCAATCGCACTGAAACCTTGGTTTGTGGAGTTTGGATCAATGCTTGTACTTTCTCCACCGTGCTAGCTGCTTCGCCTGAAACATCCGATGACATGATGTTTGAAAGGTATTGGTATCGCTCTTGGGTGGGTGTTTTTGTCATCAAAATGTTGAAAGTTGCTTGTAGTTGAGGGACAATTGACTTTATTCCAGACAAGTCCTCAACCACATTAAGCAATAACTCATGTTCTTTCGACATCGGATGCTAAAGATGTGCAATCGATTCGATGATGATGTTGGGGGTTTGGTGGTTGTCATTATAAGGGAAAAAGAAAAGTTCACGTTTTTTCGTGCGGAACTTTAATGTGCCACAAAGGTAAAGCCGTTGCAAAAAGGGGAAATGGGAGATACTCAACAACTGATTGAAGTACTACAAGAGCATCTCATTGTAGCAGGCAAATCAATTGGCTCAAGTAAGCTTTAGGGAACATATGTTTTTCGCTTTTACAAAAGCTGTATAACGGTATGTAATTGTAACAATCGATATTACTGTCACTATTTGCTAGAACTTTAGATAAGGAATGGTAAAAGGGCTGGATGTTGTGCGCTGGATCCCTTAATTCTGAAAGAGCACTTGAGCGGATACACACAGTGCTTATAGAAAAGAAAATCTCAACTTTGTATCCATTACGTTGGTACGTTTTGATTATTAAATTTTTTTTTCACGTATATTTGTCGCAAAATAACTTGGAATTGCGAAAATGTATTACTATTTAGGGATTGCATTGTCGAAACCTCCAAAACATGCAATTCCTATTGAGGATATTCGTCAACACTCATAGTATTAAGAAAGTTAAAGTTTCATACTATAGATTTTGCATCTACGCATACTTCTATTTCACTTTTCCAAATCTAGTTTACAATTTCGCTACGGCGTCTTTACCACCTTTCCATTGGATGCCGCCTGTCCAATCACATATGTCAAACACCATTGATCTAACATTGTTCAATTCTTCCTTAGTTGCACCATTATTCAACGCACCTTTCAAATGTCCCTTCAATTGTGGATTGACATCTTGTGGGATCAAGCATGCGACAACACACATGGATGTCTCTTTACCGGAAATGATCTTGGTGTAGCTTAGCAATGGCGCATAAACGTGGTGGAAAGCATGGTACCACAAATCTGGATATGCGGTTAACATTTGATTCTTGACTCTATTGTTGATCTTTCCGTAAACACTGTTCCAAAAGTTTGAGCCGCGAACTAAATCTGAAGCAATTTGTTGAGGGTGAATGGACAGTTCACTAATTGGACCGTCAATTGTGTCCTCTGTCGCTTCATCTTCCTTGTCGAATTTGGTGCCATGGACGTCTTCACTAACTATGGATGCTGAAGGAATATGACCAGGACTCACGATTCTTGGACGCTCAGGAGTAAGCCCACTCTTCAAGTTAGTAGGTGTCACTGTTTTTAAAATCATCAATGCATTGATGGCTTTGGGCAACCCACTTAATGCGACACTCTTTAATATCACCTCTCTAAACCTCGCAGTTAATTGATCTTGCATGGCAATAATGTCCACGTGTTTTGAGTACTTGAACTTCAACGGAAGCTGCTCATAGTAGGTGTGTGGTATCAAGACGTCGGGAAGATTGACCCCAACAGCCGACAAGTCTTCATACTTTTTCGCAGAGTTGATGGAGTCCTGTGCCAATCTTATCAAACTTGCATCGGTCAAGAGGCTGGGTGATGTTGACTCTTGTGATGCTGGATTTGCCAATAATTGCTGGCGTAATGCAAAATGATAGACCTTGGGGATCTCTTGTGGTTGGTTGACAACTGTCAAGCATGCAGTTGCGATCAAATACCATGAGCTTTGCAAAGCGGGGTACTTATATGCCAACCTCACTAATCTTTCAGCAGTCAAGACACTCATGACTGGATTGACGTTGATGACAGAATGGAATGTGTAAGTGTGGTCTGAGAAGACTTTTAGACTTTTCCCTGGGAAATCAACCGTCTATTATATTTTGGAAAAGAACCGTTTTATGTAATTTACCCCATACAGATGGGAAAAATAATTAAATCAGACGACAATATCCGGGGATACTAATTTAATTCCGCTATACTACTCCTCCATTACATATGCAAAATCTACTTATCCTCATCATTCCGAACACTGGATCTGATCCAGCTACGACCAATGGTATCCTTTAACCTCTTTCCCTGTTTTTGCTACTCCACGGTCCCATAGCCCAAAAATGCAGTAAATTGTTGAACACATGCCCTAGATGCGAAATGTTGGGGACATTGGTCCGCTTTGTTTTAGTACACAGTAGGTTTTGTCTCGAATCGAAGCGTACTTGCACATTCGATGATGTCAGTAACTGGATGGTGCCCTCACGCAATTCGATAAGGCTATCATTACGCTTTCAAAGAGGTGAAATGAAAATGTGAAAACATTCACATCAATCTTTAAATCGAATTTTTATTATTTCTTGTACATGTTAGAGCTCTCGATCCGATTTTCTCAATTATGGACTCGACTAGGTATAACCTCGGTTCGATTTAATGAAAAGTTTAAAAATGTAGCTACATCGTCCATCAATATTGGACAAATTTTGTATTTTATGAACTTACGAGTTTCAGCAACTCTTAACTAGAGTTATTCTCGCTATTAGAATCCCCATTTATAAAAAAGCTTGAACTGTTTTTTATTGCTATAAGTGATTAAGTTAGTCTTGTCTTAGTAATACCGTTCATAACCATAAACTCAAACCTAAAATTTATGATGTTAAATATTGCACAAACACGTTGTGGTTATAACGCATTGATAATCCAACTTCATGCAACGGAACAAGTATTCCTTCGACTGAGTCGAAACACTTTGCAACCTACGAGTTGGAGGCGTCTAATGAGTCACGAGTCGTCGGACACTGAGCGTAATACACAATTGACAAGTTAGAGAACAGAATCTCAAAACTTACTGTTGCGACAGCATTGCGATAAGATTTACAGCCGTATTCTTTCACCTACAACGTTGATTCTCTCATCTCGATTTTACAAAAGGAGCATAAGCTTATTAATATTTTTATCTATGCATGTAACATGAAGCGTCTAAAATAGGGGAAAAAGAACAATATAGTACATTCTTGGTCTCGAAGTTTAGCATTGTGCAGTCTCCAAAAGTGCTAGAATCGTTGACCATGTAAGGATGTAGGATAGTAGGAACTCTGTTGACCAGCCGTGCCTCCAGCTGTAGAGTTTGTCACATCCTCGAAGCCGGCACCATTAGTGCCGTGTCCATTGCCATTGCCATTACCGCTTTGCTGCAAATGTGGTGATTGGTTTTGTTGTGGCGAATTGCTCCACTTTTGAAGCTGTTGTTGGTGTGGCAGCTGATAGTGTGCTTGGTGAGGGTGTTGTGGATATTGATGTTGGGGGTGAACCTGTGGTTGGAGTTGCTGTGGCAGTTGATGGTGTTGCTGTTGAGGGTACTGGTTCATAAACTGGCCCGGATGTACTAGTGTTGCGTCCAGGTCACTTGAGCTTGCTTGAGGTATGGCCAGCGCACCTTCAGTAGATACTCCACTCAATGAGGCTGATGGGGTGACTGTGTTTGAATTGTTACTTGTTGCACCAAATCCTTGGCCCATGGGAGTGAAATTACTCGGCTTCAAGTGTTTCATGGTTGGAACTTGCCCACCAGACGATTGCTGGCTAAACTTTCTCGACCCAGCTGGTCCGGAAAAACTCGAGTTAGCTGTCAAGACACTGCTGGTGCTGGTAGTATTGGACAAGCCACCTGGGTGCATCCCGCCACTAGTTATTGACGAGACGGAGTTGTTATTGCCAATTGAGTATTGATCAACCGACGATCCTGAGTTTAACCGATAATGGGATACTGGATTCATACTTGCGTTGGTTGATGGAGCATTGGTGCCGGAAACCATACCCATTTGCATTGAAGTTGATGGTTTCGTAGTTGATCCTTGCGGAAGCGGCGGTTGAAATGCAGAAGATGCGTTGAAGGTTGTAGATTGATGTTGGTGACCAAATGAGTGTTGCAGTTGCAGTTGCAGTTGCGGTTGCAGTTGCAGTTGCGGTTGCAGTTGCGATTGTGGATAACCAGGATGAAAGTGTTGAGGATACCCGTCTGGGGTATTATTCATTTGAGATGGGTTGTGTTGCAAAAACTGGTTGTATTGAGATTGAGGATATCCTTGTCCTTGCCCATGAGGCTGTCCTTGGCCTTGCATCAGATAATTGTAAGTATTGCCATTATTGGACATGAAACCCAATGAGCTGCCATATATGGGCACCTGTTGTTGTGTTCCACTGAATGGATTTATGAAATTCAAATCATTTACAGCTGCTGGTGCGTTATCCTCCTCATCACGCTTCACTAGCAACATTTCACTTTGATGTTGATTCTGTGGTCCCATTCCCATGGGCAATTGTTGTCCCAAGCGCGGTTGAAATTGTTGTGGTTGTTGTGATAATGGCCCACCATACTTGCCATAGGAGAGCTTGGTAGCAGTCAGAGCCCCACCACCCACACCAGCCCCCAGAATAGATAGTGGTTGTCGTTGTTGATGCGTCGGTTGTTGTTGTTGTTGCAGTTGCAGCTGCAGTTGCAACATACTCTGCAATTGATAGTTCCCATCAAGAAAATAAAAAGCTTCATCTTCAATTGGGATTTTTCCACCCAACGAGCTATCTTTCACCGCAGTCCACAAGCTTGCTGGAATCACAACATCTTTGAAGTCAGACTCAGAGGGGCGAAGTAGCTTCCCATTCATAACTTCTTGAGCATTGTAGTAACTGATCAAATGTATAGTTTGTCTTTCATTCAATTTATCCAAATGGAGATCACTTGTGGTGGTGGTCAACGACAATGTCTTTTTAATCAATCCTTGATCTTTAAAGACGTATGACGTAACCAATGGCCCACTTAGCAAACTTTTGTTATAATCAGCACTACTATATGTGTTTGAGGCTGGGATTGTGTTTGGTGGTATCAATTCTTGTGCGACTTGTTGTTCTCGCATGCTTTGAGTACTGGACAAAGTCAGCATTGCAGGTCGTGGTTGTTGAAGTTGTGCATTTGATACAGAGGCACTGTCGCCATCTCTGATACTATTCGAGCCAGTACTGGAAGAGTCGGTGCCGTCTCGTTGTGATTGGTCATATTTCAAACTTGACTTGCGTTTCTTCTTCTTCTTGTCATCCTTCTCTGTGAAACCAGATTTATCCAATTCACGGTAAACCAAAAATCTTCCCAAAATACGCGACGGCGACCACGATGTACCATCAGTCCATCGTTTGATCCCCGAATGTTCCTCGATAAACACAAACACATTCCCCGATTTTATCAACTCTGGTCGTTCTCGCTCATGTGGCCGACGTGGCACTAATTCCAATTGTTGATTTAGCGCTTGATAAATGATCAATAATGCATCTTTAGTGGATCCAATATATCCATGGTAAGTAGGAGCTAGGTTAGTGGCTGACATTTGAAGCAACTGCTTGAAATATGGAAAGTTGTAGTTTCTTGGAAATTGAGGCAGATATCACGATATAAATATGGCTTTTGTTGTTCAATAGTTTATGGTATACTGATCACAAAATCGGTGTTTGATACAGTTGCAACCAGACGAAAAAAAAAAAAAAAAACAAAAGGCTTCAAAACAAATTTGGGACTAAAGTTTGTGATAGTTAAATTAGCAAAACTTTAACTATGTTGACTGATTGAAAGAAAGTTGGTTTTAACAATAATGGCTCAATTTTGAGACTGAAACACCTCGGATATTCTTGTATAATTGACTGGTGTTTAGGTGCAATGTAAGTGGAATATTTGGGTTGAATAGATTTTGCATGCACGATTGACTAAATTATCTTTCAAGTTTCCTTCTGCCATAGAAGAAGAATAAAAATAATCAACACCAAGATTGTAACAAAGTTGGCAGGTGTATTTATATTTATGAATGAATAGACAACGGAATATGATTTTCAATGGAACGGGAGTGTAGTTTTTTTTTGTGATGTAATGGAAACCCGGAATACCACCCACTGATGATCCTAGTTTTGAGTGACTTGTTTATTATTATTAGGGATCCAAAACAAGACAGCACACTAACAATAAGCGTCTAACCAATACCAACCCACTTTTTAAAGTTTCAGTACTAACTTTTGTTTGTTTATTATTAATTCTTTTGTTTTTTATTGCTGTGAAAAAGTTTATTCCTAGCTCCAAAATGTCAAGAAAATAAACAACACGAACTTTAAACTTTTGTTGAATTCCCCGTAGAAATTGATCCAAGATGTTACTGCGTGGATAAAATAGCAATGGAAACAAAAACAAAATCGACAAATAATTTGAAATGTAGTAAAATGTTGACAATTATAATAATTGATGGAAAAATTAAGATCCCCGAACTCTAAAGATGTGATGCGGTGGGATATATACGGTAGACACGCTAGTTTTGGTAGTCAATATGTTTTAAGAAACTGATCTTTGTCAAATTTTTCGGATTAGAGCTGAATTTGTAAAGCGTGTCGATACAATAATGAAAATGTTCTCTCGTATCGGTGATGCACCACTGAAGTTATAATATTTCGTCTGTCCCTCTATATCAATTTGTAGATATAATATTGATGTTGCAGTTTTCAACTTTGCTTTTGTAAATCACTGGTAGGCTGAGTCGGGGAAATATTGGTTGAATCCAAGCTAGGGTTTGAGGAGTTTCGTCAAGTCACGATTATAATAGAATGTGGAGAATGATAACGGAAAATGCTAGAATGTGCTTCGAAAGTAGTGAAAGACGAATGACCTTTGCTCAAAGTGGCTATCGAAAAGTATTGGAAAGTGAAGATAGTCTTGATTCTAATCTTGGTAATGTTATGCGTGATATAAACTGCGCTCGGCTCAACTCCAGCAGTTATATCACAGCCAGTATAGACGGTTGCAATCAATTGAAGCCAAAATGTGGCACGGCTGGACTCGATATGATGAACAATTGGTCGTGAAGTAGTCAGCTTTAATACAGGCTTTAGTGTTTTCTAGTCGCTTGTGCCTGAATTAATCCTATTCTCCGCAGTTATTTTTTAATTCTGGTTTAAGTTTGGAAGCTTCTTAGGTTATTTCCACTATGTAAAAGTCAATTGTGGTCTCCCTCTCTGTTGACTTTTTGTTTGATGAGCTCCACCCCAATTAAAAAAAAAAAAAGAAAGAAGGGTAACAATGTTGTAATGTTTGGAAAGAGTTTTTGACCCACTTTTTGGAATATATTTTCTTTTCTTCAAATAACACAACACACTGAAGGAGAAAGTTTATTTTTATAGCTGAAGTTCGATTTTTTCCTTCCCACTTTCTAGAACGTCTTGGTCCTGTCCGTAAGTTTCTGAGTTTTGTGGTTAAAAAAGCTTCTTTTGTTGGACTAAATCGCTTTCTGAACTCAAGCGCTCTATCTCCTCTTTAACTTTATAAGCGTCTATTCTGTTGTGATAGTCTGCACAGTAAAACTTTAAAATTGTACAAGTTACTTAAATGGAACTCGTGTGGAGTTGCCTTTTGGAAAAAGCTTAATCGTTACAGCAAAGTATAATTTTTTGTTGGATTTTATAAGCACAAATGTAACACCAATAGCTTAAAATATGATTCAGCTTTTAGGCTTTTGAAGCGATGTGATTTTGGTTGCTTGTGACAATAATGAATCACTGCACCAATTATACACCGACTTTGCTTTTTAAATGGCACTGTTCCAACAATAAACAAACCAACAACAATATATGCCCAATGACACGTTAGCTTCAAAAAATAAGGTTTTGTAATTTAAACCTTAAATTGAATATATTTTTTTTTCCTCACTCAGCTTATTGTTTGAGTTTACCCTTTTCGTAATTAATCTTTATTCAAAAATAATAATCACAAGGAATAACTAAATTTCTTTTTTCTTTGGTGGGTAAAGTAATACAAAAGTAGGGGAGCGTTTCTAGTGGATGTGAGCTGTGCTGTAGATGGAGGAAAGTTCTTGAGTTGATAATGTGTGAGTGAGATTAAAATTTAGGGTTTCGCTGTGATTGAATAAATTTTAAGCTTTTATTATTTTCTAGTATTGTCGTGTTGTGGGAAGTAGCTTTGAAACTCTGTGACACTTGTGCTGATTAAACTTCCGATTGTTCTTTGGTATCCAACTTTTTCTCCTCTTTCCTTGATAAATCCTCTAGATGGCGAAATCCTCGCGGATATTTGATATATATATCATATTAAAAAGCAAACTATCGGGGAATACCTTCTGCCTCCATCTCCCCCTCTCTCTTTCATGAACATTTTAGCGCACCCTTAATGCTTTACACAAAACACCTGTTTCACAATTTCAAGTAATTATATCACAGGTTTTACATTGTCCACTATTCTGTTTGTATGAAGTTTGTGGTGTTTTCTCATAAAAAAAATATTATTATATTTCGTGGTATGGCTAAGCCAGGGCCAAATGGTTTAGGAGCCCAAGCATATTCACTGATGATACTTTTACTCCTCCCAATCGTTTTATTGTGTACACTAGATGTTAAGCGCCATTGCTTCATGTTTGTGTGTGGCTCATTGAGCAATCACAATTCTTTCAATTCCAACACAGAACCAACATATAAGAACCGCGACTAGCGAATACTAACTCCAAGCTGAAGCAGTACCTGGTTATCTCTCACCAATGATCGCCTGATCTATGGTTAGGTCTAATTTCGAAAAACAACACAGGGTTAAAAAAGTAATTCGCTCCATAATAAAATAAACTTTCTGTTAATGTTTTCTGTTTTCGGTTTGTGAATGAAATAAACTTTTTTAGCTCTGTTTTTTTTGAACAATATTACACAACCAACATATACACCCCAGTATGCGAGCTCATTTACGTAATCGAGCTACATGAAATAACGAATGTACAACGGGATAAAAAGAAAAATTATTTAGTGGATAGCACGGTGGCGAACGAAGCGTTCAAAAACAACAGTGCGTTTGACAGCTTCGTAAAAACTCAGAGTAATTGTCTAAATGCTTCACTTAGACTTCACGTCATACAATATAGTTTATATTGGATGGTGTATTCTTATTAAAAATTTAACGCTAAACCTTAATGCAATATATGTATTTTTCAATGGTTGTTCAAACCCGTTAATTCTTTGAATTAGATACATGTTGTAAAAATTATGTTGTCTCAGTTTTTACGCCTATTACTTGGGGGTGCAGTAAACAGTTGCCGCTACATTGTTGCGTTTTGTGCAACCTACTCGGCCCCCGTATGTCGTTTATCCGACTCATCCAGCCCCTATTTTATAACAATTTCGTCGGATCTATGCACCTTGATGAATCTCATTCAAAAGTGAAACCTTTTCAGTTGTTACAATATCAAATTGTTTTTTTTTTGGACAATAGTATACTCTGAATATATGAGTTCGCGCCTCGTTGTTTTTGAGTCACAAGACACAAATTATTTTCTAGTTCCAGAAATCAGAGTTTTCACAGTTTCCACAAAAACCAAAATTAGCTTCAGGCGTTTGAATCGCATTCAAGCGATTAAGCTGGGTTTTCTTAATAGGCTCCATCAAAACAATGAGTTAACAACGGAGTTACCATGTTCAGTGTTTGTCGACGGTGCCCTACCCCACTTTTGTCAAATTGACTAAGCTATTTACCTAAGACTTTACCGTGGATTCTACTTAGACAAATTATTATTCATCGTCGTTGTTGTTCCTACTTGCTAAACTAGTTAGACTGTACTTCAACTTGAATGTTCCGAATTCATCAATATAGCTTGGTAGCTTTTCTCCGCCCACAATTCTCAAGAGAATAATATTCAAACCAGAAACCCTGTCTTCTCAAGTAGTTGATATGGAACAACATTGTTTCTTAAATCCGTCGCTTAAGATTCAAAGTTAACTTTAAATATCAACATAAATCGATTTTGGAAGCGGCTAACGGTGTTTACACTAGCACGTGGGTCCTGCAATTGCGATAAATGGTTTCGCCTTATATTCGGCGCTAAACTTGAAAATCATTACGCAAAAAAGAAATGAGTGGGCAATAGGAAGTGGGCCATCTCCAAGCATCTTCATTCTAACCCAAAAATGAATGAGATGATCCCAGTAACTGTGGCCCTTTAATGGTTTAGTGAGTGCACTTCTGGCACAGGTTTGGACTTCCATACACCCCATAGCAGCTCTCCCCACCGCCAAAAGTTACTTTATTTTCTATTAGGGAAAGCACATTCTTAATATGCAGAGTGAGTTATATTGTACAAAGCTCTTTTAGCAAACTCCATACTTTGCTTAACTTGGGAAAATTTAGGCCGTGCTAAAATCACGAAGTTACTGCCAACCATCGAGTTGGGGATCATTGCTGTAGGTATATTTCAGTATGGCATAGCTTAGAGAAGGGGTCTAAATTGTCTTCGTCCTCCTCTATACTCGCGAGGAGAAGACCTACGTATTCTTGATTAATAATCATGAATGTTGAACTGAAAAGTTTTCTGTATCATTTTAGATCATGCAGACTGTACACAAAACCGAAGTTTTTGTAAACGCTTCAGGCTTTATGAAGAAGGTGGAAGACCGAAGCCCGTAAATGTACTGTAGGGCCCTGGTAAGTGACTTTATACATGAGGCCAGTCGACAGCACCATCTGATGGGATGTAATCTGCTTGATGTGTTTTGATCTTTGTTATCTCTTATACATTGGAGTTTTGGCTTTTCCAGGATGGTGTAGCCCGTGAATTTGCTATTAAAATACCCCACCCAGCAGATAGGGCTAAATTTAACTAACTTACTCACAGTAGCTCACTTGAAATTAATTTGCATTTGCGGAGCCGCGCATCACTTCAACTTCTTTCTCACTCACACAACCATTTCCTACTTTGCTTTCACTGCTGAAGTTGCTTTTCAGATTGAAGAAAGACTTAGAATAAACTTTCTTGACAGATTTTGACTGAAGGAAATCAGTAAACATAACCATACTTTGATATTGAAAAATCGTACCATATCAGAAAAAAATGTATAATGGGTAAAATGTAAAGCCTCCTTTTTTTTTTGTCACACATACAATAAGGCACATTTCCGGTTCCGTTTAAAAGAGTCATCTGTGGAATGATTTAGAAGCACAACCCAAGCAAAAGTCTTAACCTGAGGCGGTTGATAGGTGTGTTAGCATGTAAATGAGAGGGGTGAACATGGGACACACAAAACTGTTCAAAGTAAAACTTTTGTTATTACAGAATTGATCAATTTTTGTACCCCGATATCTACAAAGATATAGTTTCAGGTTTGCAGAAGCTAGCTTCGAGGTCCAGAAGCTAAAAGCTTGAACATTTGAAAGACTGTTAGTTTTTTCTACCGATTTAACAAAAAAAGTTAAAATTCGAATTGAGGTGAGATTAAGAGAGATTTGGTGCTCAATTGTAGAGCAAATAACCTAAATCGCATAGATCTAAACTAAACCGAAGAACAGCGTTTGGTTAAGTGCACACGAAGAAGCAGATTCTAACGTGGAAGCTTCTCTTAGCTCCCATATGCTGGGCAACCTGACCTCTAAATTTAGCAATGCATTTAGTGAACATTTGCAGTGTAGGCTCACTTTGCTCTATGTCGTTTTGATTAGGATCCCACAGCAAAACAAAACTTACATTTTTTACAAGCAGCGCAGAATTTAATACTGGTTCCCATTGGCATAGGCTATTTGAAAAGGTTAGTTTCGATGAGCTAAAATTGTGATTCAAAACACCGGGGCAACTTTAACCTATTTGAAGCATTTATAATTTAGGCTTTAGTTCCCTCAAAAAGTGAGTTAAAGTAAAGAATTGGGCTTTACGAATGATGGTGCAATCTCTAACTAAAGCATTAAAGGATCTTGATTTGACGGGGGATCAAATATCGTGGTGGGGAACTTAATTTGTGGCTAGTGACAAACCTTGCGCCAAGTTCGTGGCATTGACTTGCATTAACAGTATCTACTTGAAATCAATTGCATATGTCTTTTCTTACGGCATGCAAATCCACAATTACACAAAATAGATAACCGCCAACTCTGTCAAGTATCCTCTTTCATGTCCAGCAATATCATGCTTGAGCTCAGCTGCAAAGACATATGCGAGGTCGACGTTTGATGTTCAACAATCCGAAAGAAATTGATACCTTGGCTTAACGCACGTGACCATTTGAAATTACACTTTAGCATACCTAGTTAGATAGTTTTGTAGAGACATAGACACCACAACTACTTCATTAAAGAAGCTGCTTATTTCACAAGAGGGGCGACAACTCAATCAAAAGTAGCTAAACCCCATGCTCTCCCTACCCCCTAAGCGAAATTGAACGATTGTAACAATAAGTAACAAAAAGTTTAAGCTCTTTTAAATAGTTCCGAGAAATACACCGTGGGTTAAACAAGCGAAGTCGCAAAGCCCCGAGTCCTTTGTTCAAAGACACAAACTTTTCGTCTTTGAAATCAATTGACACCTATTGTTGGAAATGATAAGCTGAATGTATAAATATTATCCTCGTTATTGCTTTGTGCATGAACTACACATTAGTTCTTGTCCACGTGTACTACCACGCACGAAGAGACTACCTTTGCTACGCATACCCTACAATGACCCCCTCCTCATTTTCTTCCCAAAAAAGAACTTTAAAATTTGTAAATATATACGAACTAAATAATTAAGAAATGCAATTAAAATTTTTTCATCTTAACCAACTAAACTCTCTCTTTCTTTCTTCCTCCTCTCACGAGATATCCTCTTGGAACCTCGACAATGAATTGTTGGACCCATATGGCCCAGACCTAAATTGCTCACCCATGTACTGTTGTGGTGGCGGAGGGGGTGCATCACGACGTGCATACGGATGGTTCAGTCCGGCCCCACCATTAGGTTGTTTTTGTTGCTGTGGTTGGTGTTGCTGGACATACTCATCAAATGGCAGTTGGGGTTGTTGGTGTTGTTCAAAAGGCACGATGTATCCTCCACCGCGAGGATGTTGCTGATAACCTGCTGCTCCACCACGGCCAACTTGGGTCATTTCGTCTCCAGGTAAAATAAACAGCTCGTCGTCGTAGTCACTTGGATTGAAATCGCCATCTGACGAAGCTGATGATGAAGCGGCATCATGGTCGTGATGATATGGTTGCTGCTGTTGTTGTCCTCCGCGATCGTTGTTGATATGATCTGAATCATATTCGGAACTGGATGTAGTTGTATGTGGATGATCAGGATGTGCTGTAGTGGCAGTAGCAGCAGTTGCAGCAGCAGCGACAGGGACACCTCCACTTGCAGTGGCTGCTCTGGCAGTGCCCCCAGAAACAGATCTCACATTGCCCGTCAGTGGGTACTCTTCGAAATTAAAATCATCTGGGTGAGCCAATGGATGTCCATATGAGTTCATTCTTGTTTGATCCTGAGGGTATTGTGGAGATGACATCAATGGACTATCACTTGAATTGACAAATGTATCCCCAGTACCAGATATCGAAGAGCCTCTAGTTGAATTTTTACCAAAATAACTTGAGTTTCTAGCATTTGATGAAGTGTTTCCATTGGAACGGAAAATCGAGTCCAAGTTGTTGGCATTTGTCACCCCTCGGTACGCGAATCCATCGTCATCAGCACCAACATCGGCACCATCATCACGGTTTGTGTGGGCCGCGGCGCCATATCCTGTTTGATTCTCCAAGTCATCGTTGTTATTTCTCAATCTCTTGAATGTGTTTGATCCACCAGCACCAGACATGGCACCGACGCCAGCCATACCAGCAACAGCACCGCTTCCAGTAATGGCAGCTTTATTGGCATCGGATGCATGACCAGCACCATTGTTATTTTTCGAAAAAATTGACGTTAACCAACCAAGCTTGGATCGTTGCATATTACCATTGGGTGAGTCATGGAAGATGTGGTCATTCTTGTCTTCGAGTGAAGTATCTTCTTCGTCATCGCCAGCACCCAATCTATTGGTTGCATCACCACCATTGAAATCAGGCGATTGGTTTGTGATTTGTCTTTTACGTTTCTTGAGAAACAAAAACAACACAACAAGACAACCAATGACAATTGTTCCACCAATGGACCCCACTAATCCACCAATAAGCTTTGAATTACGTGATGCCGTAGACCCCAGGTCGGTTGATACTACAGTTGAAGTGGGGATAGCAACAACTGAGGTGATAGTTGTATCTGGATAAGTGTAGATAGATGTGGATTCGGATGTGAATGATGAAATTGAGCTGTGTTTGTCCAAGCTTGTGGTGGAGGAAGGTGGCTCTGTTGACGATGTTTCAGAGTTGTCCTCTGTTGATGATGGTTCTTCAGTAGACGAGGGTGAAGAGGAAGACCTAGTTCTGGATGACGATGATGATGCAGACGAGGTGGTTGAGGATCTAGATGAAGTGGTTGCAATTGCCGTCAGTGATTCCTCTGATGACGATGACGATGTTGTTTCCTCTGAGGATGATGATGATGGTTCTGAAGATGAGGTTTCAGAAGTTGAAGATTCCTCTGTAGAAGAGCTACTTGATATTTGATCTGAGGTGGATGAGGAGAACGATGATGTTTCTGAACTTGAACTTTCAAAAGTGGATGAGCTAAACTCAGAGCTAGATTCAGACAATGATGAGGAGCTGAAAGATTCTGAGCTAGTAGAAGTGGTATCACTTGAAAAAGATGACGAGGACGTCTCTGATGAAAAAGATGAGCTTGATGACTCACTGGTAGACGATGAAATTTCACTAGTTGAGCTGGGTATAAAACTACTTGATTCAGTGGAAGTAGTACTGCTTTCAAAAGATGATGATGATGACTCTGTAGTGCTTGATGAAGTACTTTCCTCCGATGAACTCGAAGGAATAAGTGTATCGGAACTTGAACTGATACTGGTATCACTTGAGGAGGAGGATGGTAGCGGGTCTGAGCTAAACTCTGTGCTAGACGGTTCTACCAAAGACGTAGAGCTTGGGGTTGTTTCAGAGCTCGTGGTTGTAGGAAGGGACGCAGATGAGCTTGAGCTTGATGTAGTGCTCGGAGTTGTTTCTGTTGGAACCGAACTAGACATACTTGACGAGCTAAAATCACTTGTTGTCGGTGATGATGACGACGACGTATACGAGGACGAAGACAGGGAACTAACGAATGAACTTGTACTTGGACTTTCAGTTGGAACTGATGACAGTGTTGGAACTGATGTGCTTGGAGTAGATTCCAGAGACCCTTGTGTCGGAGGTGTAGTCGGATCTGACGTGGTTGTTGGGATTAACGACGACACGGTGGATGGTGTTGATTCGCTAGATGAAAAAGAAGTTGTCTCACTTGTAGATTGGGAAGGAGACAGGGGAAAAGAGCTCTCTGTTGATGTAGATGGTGGTGGTGGTGTTGTGTTGTTACCTGTATCTGAGTTGGATGTAGGCTGAGCAGAAGTTGAAGGTGTAAATGATGATGCTGTTGTTGATGGTGGTATTGAGCTGCTACTAGTACCTGTGTTATTAGGAGTAGTGGTGGATGATGTGTCTCTTTTTTGTAGAAATGTGGTGTGTAGGGGAGTGTTTTGTTGTATATAAAGTGGTGGTGGTGGTTGTAATGGTTTGTTATTTATGAAATCCAACATAATTGCAATTTAGCGTGCGTGTGTGTAGTGATGAAATTTTTAGGTGCAAAGGGTTACACTAACTTTGTGTTTGTGTAATAATTTCAAGTGTATGTTGTATTTATTTAATTTTTTCTTGTGTGTGTTTAGTTTTGTTTTGTTTGTTGCTTTTAATAGAACAAGTGATATTTTATTAGTAGATCATGAAAATCTCTCTGATAGGTAGATCTTAAGCACAGATACAGTCACCCCGTCGGTAAGATGTGCACACAATCGGCTAGGTAGACTGTTATATCAAAAAGTAATATGTGTGATTGTATCTTCAACCAATTGAAGTTTGGGCTATTACTCCTTTCGGTGTTTAATTGGTGTGTGTTTTGTGTGTGGTTAATATCTATATTGACTTTATTGTTCTTTCTCTCCAATCCTCGAGGCAAAAAAGTGTTACACACAAAATTAAGCTCAAAGGAACAATGGGGGGGAAATTTTTTTCGCTCTGGCAAATTGATTGCGATGGCAGTAAATTGATCCTTTCCTCTCGTTGTTGGTTGCAAAAAAGACGTAGGTTAGTCACCTGATGTAGTTTTGTTTGGTATATATGTAAGATCAAGCAAGATTACGTTGAAATAGTCTCACTATGGTGTGCTATGTGTGGCAAGGCTGATGGAAAGGAAAACAGAAAAAAAAATAGTTCTTCGTGTACTAGTTGCCAATATTACACAAAGATCGAACAAATATTTAGCTTTGCGTTGTGCCCCCTTTGAAGAAAAATGTCCTTTCTGTTCACAATGACCGAAACGGATGGGAATTTGATGATGTTGATGTTCAATTGATGGGGGAATACTACTTGGAAAATGGAGACGTGGCACCGAGTATGCTTGCCTAGATCTTCTTGCACGGCTCCCTTAAAGGTTGGGAGAGATTGTAGTGAAATTGAGTAGTTTCTTGATGCCGCACGTTGTTTGCAATTTTGTAACTCTTCCGAAGGCTAGTTTAGAAAAATTGAGTTAGCTTTGGGTAGATAAGTCAATAGTATAAAAGCTTGTTTCTAATGATGATGTAATGCCAGTATAATGGGGGGGGGAGGGTTCGTGGTCGGAGTGGCGGTGGTGCTTTGCTGTGTCTATGAATGTGTTTAGTTACACACTTTCGTGTTAGAGTAGTAGATCAAAGGCGGTGTACGAGAAAGATCAAGAGGATGTTGGTTCTAATTTATATAAATCAAAAGGACATTCTTTGAATTCATTGGACAAGAGTTTCAATCATTTGTTGTAGTAAAGTAGAGTTTGTGATTAAGAAGAAGGAATGTGTTGTTGTTGTTGTGGTTGGAATGTAAAGTAAATTTCACCTAGAGGGTTTTTGTTAAACATTTACAACCGGATTAATTAGCCTATGCAAAACATGTGCTTGAAATTTGTATGGCTATTCGTCAAATAGCAGGCTAAAATCCGTGCCAAAAGAAAGGAATAGACTTCGGAGACCCTAATTTAAAAGTTCACCAATCGCCGTGTGGCTTTATCTATGGAGGTAGGGACTATCTGGTGCGTATTAGCCATGGAAAGTGCGGAAGGAGATACGAACAGCGACAATATAAAACGTAATGAAAACCTATTGTTTAACCAACAATAGAATCTGTATCTAAATGTAAACAGAACGTTTGTATTAACTGCAAGCGATGCAACTAACAACAAATTCTGTTTGGATGGTAGCTTTATGCAATATGTAGTCGGGGGTTTTATTGTAAGAGAGCAAAAAAGAAACGAAACACAGCACGTGCAAATTAATCCGAAATCAAATGTATAAACAATAGAAACATTTCTCCGCATATCTACTCGAAATACGTTTCTTGGAGTGAATCCCCTCCACATCTCTCTTCTATGTTTAGAAGCATACGGCATTCTTATCATATGGTGAATGTTTATTGATTTTTATTCGTATATATCGTACCTTATTGTTTGCACCTTTACAACTGCAACAGCAATTTAAGAAAAATAAAAGAATACAAGAAAGTGGTTTGAGTTGAGATACGAAGATTCAAGGAGTGTGTCAAGGGGGACTCACAAGCAGTGTTACGTATGCAATCCAAAAGTTATCCCCACTCTATGTACTGTTATATAATGAGGTATGTTACATGTGTCTCACACTGATATAGCCAAGGTTAGAGAGTGTGGCATATGGTAGCTTCGATAAGTATAAAAGCGAAGTCGCGCATGTGCGCATTTCTATTAGTTTTAAGAAAGTAAGCTTCTTATAGACTAAGGCCGATTAGGGAATGGTAAGCGGTTACAAGTACATTGTCTACCCACTGTAGTTGTAGACTTGGCTGTAGATTTTCAGCAATTAGTAATGTACGCCTTTGGTTACTATATATAATCAATTCAATGGTTTTTATTTTTAACCCTCGTTGTAACGAATTACACAAATTGGGGTTCTATCTCAAAAACGAAAACAAGGGGGGATTTGTCAGAAACTATCTCCGATCAAACTCCTACCTTTATGCGAGTCACCATTGAATTAAAACAATACACAGTTGCTTTACAATGAAAGCTATTATGAAGCATGCTTTCTGGTACTACAATTGGGCCGTTTGTAGCTCATCAATCAATGATCATACATAGAAAAAACTAAAAACGTTATCAGCTCACCCTCGAATCTGGAACTATGGAAGGGATTACTTTGTAATATACCTGTAGTAAATTCTGAGCCGAAAAGGCGCCCTGTGGTCGAATTCTTCCAACACCAAACGCATACTTATTAATCGGTGGTATATTTCATCCCATGTCTTAGGTAACCCCAAAAAGTGACTTTGAATTTCGCGACATTTCACTTCGCCGAGGAACAAATTGCAACGACGAAAAAAAAAAAAAAATAATTTGTCTGTCATTTTGATTTTAAAATGTGAAGGGATGAAAACTAACAATAATAAACCGTTGAAGACTAATTCTATAACACTAATCATATTGACCAAACCTGTCTATTATTTGCGTAAATAAGAGACCACCACCTTCCCAAACACTTTACACTTTATTTTATCTCCTCATTATCCATTAATCAACTATCGTTTTGTTTGCGGGGTACTACTATAGCAGATAAGAAATGTCGGTGACAAACTCAAGACTCAGGGATAACTCATTGGCACTTTCCCTTTTAAAAGTGTACAGGTCCAACAGGTCACTTCTTTTAAACACATCCTACATCATTCTAATAACCGCCGCTTTCTCCGGTGCAGCAAGTACAGGATCATCATCATCATCATCATCATCATCAGAAAAGAGCAACGACAAATCGCAACAACAGCAACAAGTTGATGGATCGTCATCACTGAACAAAAAATCGGCACATCCAAAGCTTTCTCGACAAGCGTTTGATCGGTTGTTTCATGCAATTATACCAACATTTCATGATAAAACAGTGGGTTATTTTATTGCTCATTTGGTGTTGCTAGTAACTCGTGCGTTTTTGACATTGAGAGTAGCTACTTTGGATGGTCAGTTGGTGGGCGCCTTGGTATCGAAAAGGTTAAAAGTGTTTAGTAGATACCTTTTGGCATGGATGTTGATTGGAATTCCAGCATCGTTAAACAATGCATTGTTATCATGGACAAAACAAAATATGAGAAAAGCCATCCGAGAAAATTTAAACAATTCAATTTTGAAGGATTATTTACCAGATAACTTGGATACCAATTATTACTCATTGATGCATTTGAGTGGCAATAAAATCACTGATCCAAATCAAAGAATCACTACTGATGTGTCAAGATTGGCATCTGCATTGAGTAGTTTACCAGGGCAACTATTGAAACCAACATTGGACTTGGTGTTGTGTGCACGTCAATTGAGTAAGAGTGGTGTTGGAAACGGTGAAGGTACCCTTGCGTTGGGAATATTGGCTCATTTCTCGACTATGATTATTCGATTCTTTTCACCCCCATTTGCCAAGTTGGCTAGTGAACGTGCTAATTTAGAAGGGAAATTAAGGTCTGCTCATTCCAAGATTGTTTCCAATAATGAGGAAATTGCATTTTTGCGTGGTCATTATCGTGAATTGGATTACATTGATTATTGCTACTACACATTGGAGAGATTTTCCAAACAAGAATATTGGAAAAAGGGTATCCATGAAATCGCTCAAACATTTATTGTGAAGTACTTTTGGGGTGCTGCTGGGTTGGTTTTATGTTCATCGCCTATATTCATTGCCAAGTACCTTGGGGAGGAAGATGACAACAATGCCGCTGGTAAATTCATCACCAATAGAAGGTTATTGCTTAGTGCTTCTGACTCATTAGATCGATTAATCTATGCCAGGAGGTATTTGTTACAAATTGTTGGTCACGCGACTAGAGTATCTGATTTCCAAGATACATTGGCCGATGTGGCGCTGAGAAGGAAAGATATTACGTCAAATGTCAAATACAACAATGATGCGATTATCTTTGACAAAGTGAGGTTGTTAACACCAGCAGATGTCACACTTATTGAAAGCTTGAGTTTTTCCATCAAACTGGGTGATCACTTGTTAATTGCTGGTCCTAATGGATCTGGAAAATCGTCATTGTTTAGAATGCTTGGTGGATTATGGCCAGTAAAAGAAGGTACAATCACCATCCCCACCGCTGAAAACATGTTTTATATCCCACAAAGAGCTTATTTATTACAAGGCACATTGAAAGAGCAAATCATTTACCCGCATCCACTTAATAAACAAACAAAATCTGACAAAGAATTGCAATCGATATTGAGAATATTGAAACTAGATGATTTTGTTGATCAGTTGAACGAAGTAAAGAACTGGGATGAGGAATTGTCCACGGGTGCACAGCAACGATTGGCCATGGCGAGATTGTACTACCACGAACCTAAGTTTGCCGTGTTGGATGAATGTACATCAGCAGTAAGTCCCGATATGGAACAGTTTATGTATGAGCACGCACAAAGCTTGGGTATAACATTGTTGTCAGTTGCACATCGTCCAGCTTTGTGGCATTTCCACAAATACTTGTTGAAATTCGATGGTAAAGGTGGCTATTATTTTGGTAAATTGGATGCTGAAAGGAGATTGAAATTGGAGAAGGAAAGAGTGGCTTTGGAAAAAGTGTTGCGTGATATACCCATGTTGAAAGAAAGATTAGCTGAGTTGAAGAATGTATCCAAGTTGCAACATCAAAGATATGAGAAAAAGGCTGTTAGATCGGGTTAGTTTGTGTGAGGATTATTGATGAGTATGTAGAGGTTGTCCTTTTTTTTGGCTTTTTGAATATACAAATTAAATGAGAACCCTATTGTTAATGCAAGTGTAAGCAAACTTCCCCAAAGAAAGTAATCGAGCTATAAAAGGTGAGCGAGATCACAAAAAAGAAGAAGAAGGAGAAGAAACAAAACAGAAGAAATTCACTTCAAAAGTGTTGAGTATGGGAGTTTCGTAACTGGCATTTTTGTTTTAAGAAAATGTAAAGAGATATCACTATATGCAATTTTTCTTTTCTGAAAGGGCTATTATACTCACAGTTACATAATTGAAGGCATTGCTTTTGATGATTTCACTTCAGAAACGGTGTGAAATTTGATTGCAGGGCGTGTTTCCAAATCTTGAAATGGCTAAATCATGGTGAAACACTGTATGGGGACGTATGGACACACAATTTGCGATCCTTGTGCTCTATTCTTTTTTGATTTCTCACTTGTAGTCTTGGAAGACTGGCAAGAGACATGGAAAATATATTATTCGATCTGGCCAATGGAAATTGAATTGTTCGTAGTCCCAAATGAATTTAAGTTTACTATGTGTAATCTTTGATGGAGATTTAGTGTAATCTATGATTACTTCGGAAGTTTTTTTTTTTTTCTCATTTTTGTACAAGATGATACTCACACTGACTTTGTTGTGTGTTTGTACCCCAGTTTCGATGACAAGGATTTCTTCAATTTTTTCAGGGGTAATAATGAATTTCTAAATGTTTAATATTAATAATTGTTATGTTTAATCAATGTTGTAGGTATTAATGCTAATCTTTACTCTTTTACATCCTTACTAAGAGAAGGAGGTCTCTCTACGCCAATACGATACCAATACTTCTCACAAGTGAATCAAAACTTCTATTATACATATCTAACTTTAAACTAAACAACCAACTTCCCCTGTCTTATTCAGTCAATACAGTTTCGGTGAATTTCCCATCGTACAACAACCCAGTCATGATACTAGGTAAAACTTCAACTTGTAAAGCTTCAACGGGGAAACTCTCACCATCAACAGATATGTAATGATGATCAGGGTTTGGCAACTTCGGTACTAATCGATAAGATTTAACTTTTGCGTGTATGACATTTTCATCATTAACGTGGGTGCCCTTTTCCACATTCAACATAATTTGAACAATGTTTAGTATCGATGCATTTGTATCGGTGATTACCATATCCATGTGTCCGTCATCGGGTAATGCAGCAGGGAAAAATTGAGCATCGGCTGATACATAAGGCATGTTCCCCACATAAAACACATTGAGTTTGTCAGTGATAGACTGGGGTACAGTTTTCCAATGTGAAGGTACTGGTTCATCCAATGATGGTTGGCGTAGTTGTAAATCCTCTTTTGTAACAACACGTAATTCATTATTGTTGTTTCCATTACTGGAATTGGCTAAATGCAGTTCAACATGCTTAGCAATGAGTGATTTATCTTTAGTCCATGCTTCAACGTATAAATCACATGGGTATTTAGCAAATGTGAACACTTTTTGCATAACCCCAAGTTCAAATCGTATGGCACCAAGCCATCGTAAGTGTTCGGTTCCAATATCTGAATCAGCAACGATTCCATAGCATTGACTTAAAAATGACAATTTGGTAACTTGTTTGTCTCCAGTGCCTTGAGTCACCGTCATCAAATCCAATTTACTTGGTTTCGATTTAAGCATAAGCCAAGTGGCAATTTGTGCTTCACCTGATCCTCCCAATGTACTCAACGTAAGGGCATTTCCTGATCCACATGGTAATTGACTGATGATCAATTTGTTGAATGCAGCAACACCATTATCTCTACGTTGATAAAATCCATTAATCACTTCGTGAGGTATTCCATCACCAGAACAACACAAAATTACATCGTATTCATCAATGTTTAAATCTCTAGCAATGTCAGTGGCATGTCCAGAATAATTTGTCTCTTGATAGGTAATGTTGCAACGAGCAGCGCGTAAAATTGGTTTAATATCATCGTTGTAAATCTTCACCGCGTGACCTTGACCACCATGAGGATTAATCAAAACCAATACTGAAGGTTGTTGAAGCACTTTATAATGATATGCCTTGTTCAAAATATAGTTGGCGACAGTATCATGTGAATGCTTTTGTGGATCATAGTTTTGCACTTGCACTTTAATATTGTGAATTGTCAATTTCGATGCCTTTTTGATGTAATCTTCATGGTTGGGTGTAACAAAGGTTAATGTCACCTCATGATTCTCTTCTGAGCCCAATGTTTCGACATGCAATACGTTCTTGAATGATATAAACTGGGGAATCTTCTTTTCTGAGGAGGAGTTCCTCAGTGTGTCTTTACCAAAACAACTATAACAAAAGCCCAGTAAGCCAGAACCGGACCCATCGGCTTTCTCCAATTCTTCACTATCATCATTCGATACCAACACTTCGCCACTTCGTTGTTGCTGGCCATGATGACCTTGCTGCTGGTGTTGTTTCCCTTGATCTCGTCGACTTCCCACCACTATCCCCTGTGATGCTAATGTGACATTGATTAGGTCTCGTTTTCTATACAAAAGTTGTTCTGAGGATAATTTCCTATTCAACAGTGATGAAGATGTAATCATTTTGAATAACTGCGATACCGATGAGTAAAAATTCTTGAAAAATACGTCTATTGGTCGTATAAAGAATTGTACTAAATCTGGCATTTAATAAAAAAAAATATAGTTACACGTGAAAGCTCTTTTTTTTTGTTATTTGCTGGTTAGAAATATATAATTATCACCAGTTTTATGCAACAACACTTTGCGTATAGTATTTTAAAGAACGAAAAATGATTTAGAAAAAGTGCCAAAACTTGAATAGTAAAGGGCATGCCGAGATATTATCTAAATTGCCTATGTCTTTATAACCAGAGATTCTAGTGTATTCTATTAATGGCTTTATAGGATGGAGTTTCTCATTTAGGAAAGCGAGAGAGCTTTTAATAAGACGTGTCATTTTGGGTGTGTCGGTTATAACACAGAAACAAAATTTGTTTTTGTTTTTTTAGCCGAGAGATAAAGTTGAGTTTCATTCAAGTTGCCGACAGTCAGCATGGATACAATAGATCAGTGATAAACACAACACCTATGTGCGGGACCGTATCTCAAATCAGCTAAGTCTTTGCTAAAGCCGGATTGTTTAGGTAGAACTATTAGTCTCAAAAATTGGGACTCGTAGTGAATTATGTTCCTGGAACTGAAAAATCAGTAATTAATTTTAGTTACAATCGCATAGTTGATAGAGAAACAAGATGAGTGTAGTCAGTGATATCTAGACAAGAGACACGGGACTCCAATCGTCTACGTTTTGAGTATTTTATTACGGTCTCTCCCAATTGATGACACAAATTGTAAGGAAATCACGATCGATAGTGCAAGTTAGTGATTGGTATATAACAATCGACGATAAACTAAGATGCTTACCCGAGTTATGAAAGCTATCCACTGTAGGAGGATCTGTCACCACCCCATGCCTCTATTCCCTAAGTGCTTTCAAGATTGCGCTTTTTATATTCGGTGCCTCACTACTGTTTCATAGATTTTGTGTTCTCTCGGCATATTTACTTTTTAAGTTTGCTATGAAATTTCGTGGGGGTTGAGGAGATTGTGATATAAAAAGAGAGATAAAACTCACACGATCATACGTACCCTTCACCAAAGATAACAACTATACAACCCCTCGCTTTTCATAATGAACTACTTTAACGCAGCTAAGAAGGTGACTCAATTGGTTGGCAAAGAGGTCAATAAACATACAGGCACCAAGACTTACTCTGATAAGGACAAGCAACAAATTGCAAAAGCCACTGATGCTGCCTCGTCCACCGACAGAGATTCTAAGCCATTACAAGTATTGATTTATACCCACAATATTAGGTTTGACACTAAGAAACTTGTTGATGGAGAAAAACCATGGTCAGAGAGAAAACAGGGAGTAATTCATTTGATCAAGCAAGCAACTTCAAATCCCAATTTACCAGCAATTGTGTCGCTCCAAGAAGTATTACATAACCAATTACAAGACATCTTGCATGGTTTAGGACCAGATTGGACATATTTTGGTGTTGGTAGAGATAATGGCGATACACATGGAGAATATTCACCGATATTGTTTAATAAACAAGATTGGGAACCAGTATTTACAAAGACATTTTGGTTGAGTGAAACTCCTAGTAAACCAAGCAAGAGCTGGGATGCCGCATTTAATCGAATTGTCACCAATGTCATTTTGAAAAATCGTAAAGTTCAAGGTCGCAGTACCAAAGTGATTAATATGTTTAATACCCATTTCGATCATCGTGGTAAAGAAGCACGAAAACAATCAGCATTGTTGATTGTGAAATTGATGGAAGAGGCACCAGTTGGCGGCGGCAGTGGCGCTGGTGGTAAACTGGTTTTAACTGGTGATTTAAATAGTGACCCAAATGCCGAAGGGTATCAAACATTGGCCAATTTTTTACAAGAGTCTGGAGTCAAAGCACAAAAGATTGAAGGTGAAAGAAGAACATGTACTGGGTTTTGTAATGGCGGTGATGGTGAATCCATAATTGATTTTATTTGGACCAGTCAGAATGTACCTATTTTGTATCATGCCACGCAAAGTCAATTATGTGGTGGTGAAGAAGGATATGAGTGTTTATGTAGTGACCATCGTCCAGTTATAGCAATTGTTGAGATATAAGAAGGGAATTTTAGAAGGAAGAGAACCCGCTTTGCTGAATACACATTAGGTTGCTTTTTCTAGCTATTTTGAATGGGTCCTCGTATCGACTACACAAGTGTACCCTTCCTGTATTGTGTGAAACATCTTTTCGGCAGCTTGCAACACAAGTGTGTAATTTACCACGTGATTGTTTTAATGTTGATTGAGATTCGTCAAAATAAAATTTTTCCAACCTCCCATAGCACGATCAACGTATAGAACTTGAACTTGCGCACTTTTGGGGAGTTGTAGTTCACATGGACGTCTGCAAATCCCGGTACAGCTTTATGTTTTGTTTGTTTTGTGTAAGTAATGATTCTTCCAAAAGTAGTTGCATTTACGATCCAAACGTTTTTTCTTTTTGGTTTTGGCGCCGACGGTTCATTAAACAGCCGATATTAAAGCAGTAGATTGATGATTTGCACCCACCATGGCGTCTGCCATATTTAGAATAGCAATCTCTTGATTTCAACTAGTCGACGTAATATCTTATTTGAAAGTATGCTTCTGCCTTCCCCTCCTTTTAAGGATAATATTATACCCTGCATGTACTTTTTTTACTGCATGTGGTTAAAAATGAGGCAGTGCTCTTTCAATAGATCTTTGGTTGTATTCGTCGGGAGCAAACGACTATAGAGCCGAAACCAATGTTGTGTTTACAAAGAGAAAAGTATAACGCAAACCTATACATGGGTCGAGTGATACCACAAACTACACATGTACAATTATTGGAAAGTGACGTAAACCAATAAGCATTTACGCAAAAGTAATTGTTGAGACACACAAATTCATTTAGTCAATATACACACAAAAGAAAAAGGGAAAAGAAAAGCATATCACAAACAACAACAACATCGATGTTAACAAAGCTCATCACCGTCACAATTCTTGTCATTGTGTTTTGACTAATTGAATCACAAACTCATTACCCAAAGAGAGGAACCGAAAACACAAAATGTATTGGTGGGTGAATCAAAAGAGGATAGTCTTAGTTTATTGTAGCTAACAAAAAAAGTCAACTTACACGACCTACGGAATTAAAAACAAGTATAACAATATTATAAAGTCAAAAATAAAATTAAACGCGGCAAAAGCATGTGATTCCTACCCGTTTCGCACTCTTATAATGAACAACTGTTGTGGTTGAGAAGATGGCGGTGATAACCATATCAGCTGTGTACATAAGTTATAACACTATCGTATAGTAAAGGAATGTAATATACTATACATATGTATGTATATATGTATTGGTGTATGGATGCAATGATTTACAATACATTTCAATTTGGCTTTCTTTGTGTAAATTTTGAAAAAATTTCTTTTCTTTCTTTTTCTCTTTTTTTTTTTTTTATTTTTCCCACTTTTTCAAATAAAGAGGATACATACAAACACACACACAACATACATACATACACAACGTTGAAAACGATTGTCCATTTTATAGTTCATTAGTAGAGTGGTACACACATACACATATACGAACCACCTGGGACCTTACACTTCTCATCCACTCAGAACTAAAGTGTTAGGTCTAATACATCAACATCAAAGCTTTATTCAATTTGTATGTGTTGTGTTGTGTAAGGGGACGGACAGTGACGAAAACAGACAAAAAAAAAAAAATTATCAAAATCAATCCCAATTACGACAACCACCAAAATAATTCCAAAATTACATGAATACATAAAGAACACACACATATACATATATATACACTCTTTCTTTCTTTCTTTCTTCCCATATGGCATCAGCGCAACAACAGGAGTCAAATACGCAATCACTTCACAATATGAGTTTGAATGATGCATCGTCCACCTCGACTACACCTTCGCTTCAACAACAACAACAACAACAGTCAAACCAACAACAACAACAACAACAACAACAACAACAAGCACAACATCAGCCACTGCAAAATAGTATATACGCATCCAATTCACCAACACTAGAACGGAATAATAATGCCCAGGGTACAGGACTACACAGTGCTAGCACAAACACCAGCAACACCAATTTGTCCAACACTAACAACGGCACTACCGGACAAAACATTTCCACTTCAGGCAATGACGACACCAAAAGCATACCCAACACAAACAGCAACACCACCACCAATTCCAAACCTAATCTTACTAGTCAAAACAATTCATCGTCATCGTCATCCCTAACTAAAAAAGTTTCTCGTCACGCGCACAAGGACACTACAACCAGGGGGAAATACAGTCTCAATGATTTTCAAATATTGCGAACATTGGGAACAGGCTCATTTGGACGAGTTCATTTAACTAGATCCATCCACAATGGTCGTTTTTACGCCATGAAGGTGTTGAAAAAGGAACGAGTTGTTAACATGAAACAAGTTGAACATACTAATGATGAACGAAGAATGTTGAAATTGGCCCAACATCCGTTTATTATTCGAATGTGGGGTACTTTTCAAGATTGCCACAATTTATTCATGATTATGGATTATATAGAAGGGGGTGAGTTATTTTCCTTGTTGCGAAAATCACAACGATTCCCTACACCAGTGGCTAAATTTTATGCTGCAGAAACATTTCTTGCCATTGAATATTTACACAATTTGGATATCATTTATCGTGATTTGAAACCTGAAAATATCTTGTTGGATAAAAATGGACATATTAAATTGACTGATTTTGGATTTGCTAAAGAAGTTCAAGATGTAACTTATACATTATGTGGTACTCCCGACTATATTGCTCCTGAAGTTGTAGCTACAAAACCATATAACAAATCAGTTGATTGGTGGTCATTTGGGATATTGATTTTTGAAATGTTGACTGGTTATACTCCATTTTATGATCCAACTCCCATGAAAACTTATGAAAATATCTTGAACGGAACTATAACTTACCCCGACTATTTACCACCAGATATTTTGGATCTTTTACAAAAATTGATTGTTAAAGATTTAACTCAAAGATTGGGTAATTTACAAGGTGGATCAAATGATGTCAAAAATCATCCGTGGTTTAAAGAAGTTATTTGGGAACGATTACTTTCACGAGATATTGAAACTCCTTATGAACCACCAATTACTTCTGGTGTCGGTGATACTTCACAGTTTGACAAGTATCCAGAAGACAAGGATTTGGATTATGGTATAAGTGGAGTTGAAGATCCATATCGAGATATGTTTCAGGACTTTTAAAGAGCGGGGAAGAGTTGATTGTAGATGAGTTTTTACACGCTGTGTATAAAGTGTTTCACCACTTTATATTGTGTCTACTATAAGAGACTTTGTATAAGAAAAAGAATCCTCATGTACGTACAGAATAGAGTAACGATATCAATAGTGAAAATGGTGTGTCTCCAACTCCATGTATAAAATACAATATCAATAGTAAAAAGTGATGTGCATCGAAGTGTACACCACCACACCTTCTTAAAAACAGGATTCGGTTGCCGTCATCCAATCACTCTTTAAAAACTGATCCATATTCATTCTTGTACTTGGGTCAATGTCAAGTAACTTGTAAATGATCAATACTCTTAATTCACTTAAATCATCCTCGTCTTCATCATCTTTATCAGCATCAAACATCCTAACCCCCTTCTGTTTCCCTCTCACATCATTTCCCCCCTCTTCTTCTTCCTCCTCGGCAGTATCATCATCGTCACTATTGCTAGTTATCGGTTTACATATGTTCTCAATGGGCATAAATCTACCTGGTTGTTTAATCAACCATTCTTTAGTCCTTGTGTCATAATCACCAATCATTCTTTTCTTGACATACTCATTAAACACTTTATCCTTGTACTCCAACTTCAGTAATATTGTCACTATTGATCCGCTAGATGTGTTGGATTTGCTGATACTGGTGGTTTTTGCATCGGTGTTTTTCCACAAGTACCCAGTACTATATCCATTTAGATCCAAGCCAGCAACCAACTTCAGTCCCAGTCGATACGCTCCTCCATCACCACCAACGCCACCATTTGACGATTGAGAACAGTAGTAGCTTCTTCGAATATTTAGTAATGTCAATGCAACAACACCAAATGCCCAACAATCTTTCTTCACTGATGAATACGACGAATTGATCTTGGTGCACAAGTACTCCTCAGGTGCAATATACGGTTCTGATCCAATGATTCCTTGAGATCCTTGTAATTTCTGTTCTGATTTATCAAATGCGGTTCGAAACACAAATGATTTACCAAAATCACTCAACTTGATCAGCATCTTACACTGACAACTGGAGCATAGTCCAGACTCAGTAACGTCATTATGGTCATCCACTTGGTACGATATGAGTATATTTTCCAATTTCAAATCACAATGAGAAACACCATGAGCATGCATATACTTCAATCCACGAGCCACTTGTTTCAATATGCAATCAACTTCATATAATGACATGTACATTACTGGTTTGTTTTTGATATTGACTCCAGTCAATAAATAGGAAAATAAATCGCCACCTTGACTGCAATTCATGACTTGACTAATACGTAGATGCTTAACCGAGGCTGAAGGTGAACTCATCAGCAGCAGTAGTGATGAAGGAGATAGCGTTCCCATTAAATCAACCGTTTCAATGATGTATTTACTATTCAATGTTGACGAAATGACAAACTCCGACATGATTCGTTCAATAAAGTTGTTTGTTTTCTCATCTTTCCGTCTTGGTAACTCCTTAACCACAAATAGTCGTTTCCCCAATGGTGGTAAGCTATTCAGTAACAACGTATTGACTTTACCTCCGTCGGGATCAATAATCTTGATCAATCCATAAGCTCCCTTGCCAATAACGTTTCGTATCACTCCATACCTCTGATACAATGATTTCTCCCTGGTTAACAATCGTTCACTCCCACCATCAGTAATCAATCGTTCAATCTTTGCCGTCAAGTGTTGTATTAATTGTATTTGATATTCACCGATTATCGATTCATCACTATGTACCGATTTGGGCAATTTCTTGATCCTGTTTTCTTGATCCAATAGGGAATAGGTTCGTTGACTTTCCTTGTTGGCTTCCTCAGTTGAATGTGATGAAGTGTCTCTGCGTAGTCCACAGTAGCCCATGATTGTTGACAATTGTTGAGCTAAATCGTGATGTGATGCATCGTATTTGGGCTTGATTGGATGTAGGTGATCTTCCTCCAACTCAGAATCAGACGAATCTGATTCAATATTGGACCCCTCATCATCATCAGCATCGGCATCAAAGTCATCGGAGTCGTCACCAGTGGAGTTGTTCTCATTTTCAATAATCGTACTTACACGTTTCTTAAATTGTGACGGAATGTGACCCTCTTGAGAAAGATGTTTTTCTCCATTTTGGTCCCCCCGTGGGACTTCCAACGTCAGACTAGACGTTTGCGTATTCTGCATTTGTTTGTCAAGTTTAATCTGACGTAAATCAGCACTCAATTTGTCAATTTTGTCGACACCAATTGCTTCACCGCCTCTACCTCCTCCCACTCCTCCTGCTCCTCCTGCTCCTCCTCCATTCAATTTTTTCTTCAACAACCCTTTGATCTTTCCACTGGATATGTCTGACTTTATCGATTCATTAGATGACGATAGACCCAACTCAGACTTAACCGAAGCAGACGAGCCTAATGGTGTAGCTTCTTTAGTCGAACTTGATGGCGACGATGATTTCTTTTTCGAAAATAGGCCCATTGTAATGATTTAGTTGCTCTACGTTTCGGAAAAGAGGCAAGTTTCCAAAGACAACTTCCCCTAGGCAACTGCAGTATATAGAGCTTCGATGATCAATTGCAATTGAGTCTTTCCTAATTGATTTGATAAGTTTGACGTTCTATGCAAATTGCGTTTCTCTCGCATTTTTTATTTATTTTTTGACACAATGAAATTATTTGACGTCATCGCCGTCGTATGCACCTCTACTTCTAAGCTATACACGAATTCATTGCCTCTATGGCCTCCGTATTACAAGGATTCATCATTAATCCACGTTGTATATCTCTCAATTTACCTGTCCTTGTCATTGCATCAGCATACTCGTTACTAGTAACTTTTTCATCTCTTGATGTAATCACTAGCTTTGCCATTTCCACATTGATGTGTTTCCAAATATGATAGCTGAATGGAAACATGTATGCATATCTACTCCATATCTTGTCCTCATCCTTACCTAATCTTTCATTAATTTCATCAATCAAACGAGGCACTTCCCTTCTTGTGTCTGTGACAATGTCATTTAAGTTTAAGCCCAATAAATCCTCCTTTACAGCGTCAAGGTACTCAGGTAAATCCTCAACTAATGAAATAGCACCAAGGGTGAGCACAATCAACAAAGATGACCCATTCTCTTCAATATGTGCAAAAAGTTGATCAATAGCAGCTTGCTTTGACTCCTTTGAATTATGTGCATATAAAACTTGAGCAATCAATGCAATAATTCTCGGAGAGTCGCTATACTCACTCAAGACAATTTTTAACTCACCGATCGCATCTTGAAATCTATTGGTGAGAAAATAAGCCAACCCAAGTGTAAGTCTTACCGAAATCACAATCTTCTCCAGTTCAGGGTCAAGTTCAAGAGCAGTTTTCGCTTCCTCGATGGCATATTCATAATCACCCGATCCTAAATATAATCTTGCTAATTGACTCTTTGTGTTTGCAAATTTCAGCAATGTAACCTCACTCTCAGTCTCCTCATACAGTTTTTCATAGAGTGAGCACAATTTGGTCCCCAAATCTATAGCAGTTTCGAAATCTTTACACCTTTCAGCAATGGAAAGACCCACGCCCAATGCGGCTTCATCTTTTGGATAATATTTCAAGTATTGATGCATGGCTTGGTTACTAATACTGAATTCCTGCGCAGTCTCAATATCTTTTGGATCACAATCATTACTGCGATTGACCACCGATAATCCATACAAAAACAGCGCTAAAGCCAATCTACCTTTGGACAATGTGAATGCATGAATATACTGACTGGACGCCTTTTCGTCATCTCCAACCACTTCCGAAGCAACGGCATTACCAAGCCATGATTGTGGATCTTGCGGTGCTACGGACTGGGCTCGCAAAAAGGTCTCTTGAGATAATTGAGTATCACCAAAATTCAAATACAAGATAGCTAAATTCACCCAAATTTCCGCATCCTTCACTTCCAACGTAGTTGCTTTTATATAACAATGTTGTGAGATCTGTGGATTGGTTGTAAAATATGCATTACCTAATGCTATCCAATAATTGGCATTGTTTTGCTCGATTTTGATGGCACGTTTAAGATAGTATACTGACAAGTTCCGAAATTCAGCATTTCCAATCTCCTGAAATGACTCCAACAAGGACAAGCCAAGATTGTAAAACCCAGTAGCCTTGAGCACCTTGTTCGCCTTAAATGGTAAATTGTTTAATGATGCGACAGAAGCAAGTATGATCAACAAGAAAAGCGATTCCATATCCCTCCCTTCTACTAATTTTGCTCTTGCGTCAGCCACTGAAATTGACTCATTCAATGGATACTCAAAATTGCCAAAATCAACGTTGTCAAAAAGACCTACAACAAGATCAAATGGAACATCGCTAACACGTTCGCGAATCTTGACAAATACTCGAAGGCAATCACCCAAAGCCTTCCATACCTTTTGTGAGGCACTGTTAATTCCCACGCCTTGTTTAACAAACGTTAATGCCTTCAAAACAGAGTTGATTGCCCTTCCAAAGAAACCTAATTGGAGAAACTTCCTGCTGCTTTCAATATTTGCTTCATAAATCGCACTAATGATACATTCCTCATTAGGTTTGGCTTCCAATGCAGAGTACAAATAACTCAACCCCTCGTTAAAGTCCTTCATTTCAAACAAAACCACCCCCAACATATACTGAACTGTCCATTCTTTTTCCTCTCTCATTTCCAAAGCATGTTGGAACACTTTTGCTGCTGCATCAAGTCGTCCACAATTGAAATAGGCCTCACCTAAACCCACCCAGCACTGATAATCACCTGCATTGGTTCGAAGTGCATTTTGGAACCATTCCACAGCCTTGGCATCATCCTGATTGTTTAAAGCGGCACAACCGAGTACCCTATATGGCCACGATGGATCCACAATATCACCACGCATGATGAGCCTTCTTGTAGACTCATTGTCGACGACTCGCTTAGCAAGCACATTGGCCACTTCCCATTCATTCTTTTCGACAGCCTGTTCCACAAGATACCTAGCAGCTGTAATTTCATTGGAATCTAAATCAAACGCCTTATAGAAACATTTTTGCCCCCTCTCAAGGTCGCCATAATAGTCCTGTAAAAGTACACCTAACAAAGTATATGCTGGCGCGTATAAATCCGAGTTTTTCAACGATTCAATCAAGCATTTGTAGCTCTCGTCGTGGTCGTCGCAATCCATATAACTTTTCGCTAGCCTCCAATAGGCAATTGCTCGTACGTCCCGACTATGCAAATCGCCTCCAGTAATCTTTGCCAAAAATTTGTGCAACCCATCCCTTCCTTCAACGTGTCGGCCCATCTTCACTAAACACCAGTAATATTCAGATTCTGCTTCCAAATTATTTGGGTAATCTCTCACAATTTCCTCCAAAAGAACTTTCGCTTCGTCTAATTCTCCTCTTTCAACATAAATCAACCCCTTGCCAACTTTAGCCTTGACATTATCGGGATTGGTTGACAAAATCTTGTCATACAATTGAACAGCACGAGTGTAATTCTTAGGAGCTTCATAATACGTGTAAACAGTAGCAAGACAACACAATAAATTCTCTTTAGTATTCTTTAAGTCAACTCCAAAACTCCGCTGAAGATCAGCTAGTATCTTGATTCCTTCTCTACATCTCTCGGATGCCACGTGGTACTGTCTCAAGTGGATATAATAATTTACAATTATTCTGTTTGCAAGAACTGACCCCTTAGCTTTACCAAACCCATCTAATAACACTCCCAAAACTTCTTCCTGTGGCAAGTAAAGCTGGGAATTATCATCGTCCTTGTCGTCAATTACATTTGCCATGTTCTCCAATTCAGGACTCTCGTTATCTTTCCCCTTCTTTGCTGGCACAACCTCTTTACCAGACAAAGCCTTGATGATTTTGTCTTTGTTGTAAGGGGAGATATCACTCATAACAAATCCAAACAAAACAAGTCCTAAACCCTCATTCTGAAACAATTGTAAATATTCAATCACTAGATCCTCATTCAAGTCGAATACCGATTCGTCATCTTTCCAATCAAAATACAAATTCCAACAAAATAAACTAGTCGTTTTCAAAAAGATCATATCTTCTGCCAATTGTTTGATATCCTTTATCAATGGCTCTTTGTCAGGGCAGATCTTCAACAATTCATACTTGAGCTTCAACAACTTTTCGTGATAAGTTTTTCTCAATTCCTCATCATCGCAAATATTCAAAAATGCGTCATACAACTTTAGCAAATCAGTACTGGAGTAAAAAGACCACGCAATTGCATCTAACGATGCCTTTTGTTCCATGTTTAACAGTCTTCCCAGTTTTATTCTTTCCTTTGATACCCTGGCAACCACTTCCTTCTCCACTTGAGTTTGCTTTAGGTCAATCAACTTCTTATACGTAGATGAAGGCAATTCAATTGAGGAACCAATCAACTCACCCAATTCGGTACCTGGTAGAATTGATCTCAAGTAAAACTCGTACAAATTTTCATTTCCCTTCACATTGTTTGCATCCAAGTAGCTTCTCATATCTTTCAATAGCTCAGAGATTGACACGCCTTGCTCAATGTAAATTTTCACTAATGCGGTCAACACTGTGAAAAATTGCTCATAATCATTTGAGGTTTTCGCTACTTGAAAATAACCTTTCCAGGCTAGCAAGTTGTCAGGCTCTAATTCAATTGCTCTTTTGAATGAAGTGGTTGCTTTGGGCACATCATTTAAAAGCTGGTACGCCTTTCCTTGAAAAACAAATGCATAATATGATTTGGGGTCAAGCTTTATAATTTCCTTTGAGTGCTCCAATGCTGCTTCGGGATCATTCTGTTCTAGTGATGCCTTTGCGAGCTTAAGAATGCTTTTTACCCCTGACATGCTAACAAATTAAAGTGGTGCTGCACCCGCTTCCTAAACTTCTGCTTTTTTTTTTTTTGTTCCACATCATTCTATCTCTATCAGTTAGACAGAACTTAAAAGCTTAGATGAACTTGCACAACAATAATTTTAAGAAGGCATATATCACCATAAGAACGTAAGCTGAACTCTTTGTGACTAATATGACAACAATCGATTCCTTTATTTTTGTAGTTTGTAGCAGGAGATGTCCATTCGAGCTTTATATTTTATTTCACGCAAAAGCACGAGCATGAAAGTGCGAGTCTGGTATTCAGTCAAAGCACGTTAATCAGTAACTCTTTTCGAGTTTCGACATCGATAAAAGTGAGCTGCCTATGTTTGCCGGCGTAATGATCATCAGCTTCAATTTTTGCAACCAGATTTTGTTATTTTCGCATCAAAACTACTCTAAACTTATCCTTTTGCATTGGACATGAGTATTTTTGAAGAAACAACTGAGGTGGTAACTGATCAATTAGCCGTTGCCGTAATCCATTGGCTCTCCGAGTTTTTGGATTCCCCTTTGAAAGCAGACGCATCACCATCAACTTTAACTAACCCAATTGTGTTGTTCAAACTTTTTAAGATCCTATTGAACAAAGATGATTTCAAACTGGAAGCTTTTGACACGGCTATTTTCGCCAATGCATACGACGTCGTTAACTCAGAGACTTCTACCACAGTTCCTTTGCCAATGTGGTTGCAAATCGATGTATTGAATCAGCTGCTAGTAACGCATCTCAAAAAACATGCAAACTCAATTCACCAACTTTCTAAAGTTGATTTCTACAAATTAATCATATTACGGGACAAGAAGCAAATAAAAGCATTGTGTCAAACCCTCATTGTTCTTGGCACTTTTTCATCAAAGATGGCATCACGGGGACAAGCATTTATTGAGTTTTTACTGGAGGATGATCGCATGTTGCTCAAGAGGTTCGATATTTTGCAACGGGACGTGGATCACAAAACACAGAGACAACAATTTGATTCCCTAACACCCACCTCTATAAATCAAGGCCAGATCCCACTCGACACATCGGCTGATCCTGATTCAAACGAAGCCTGCTATGTCATTACTGAGGAAGAGTTGAAAGCAATTGAATGGGAATGTCAGGTGTTCAACCAGGTTATCAATAAGATTTGTTGTGAGAAAGAGCAACTTCATTCGTCTACTTAAATCTAGATAAAGCAGAATCTAATACATCCTCCTCAACTTGTTCACCTTGTAGCAATTTCAAACGTTTCAATCTGGCCTCCTTCTCATTCTTCAAATTCTTCTCAATCCTCATCTTTCTTTGATCAATGACATTCTCTCTCTTCCTTCTCAAATGTTTCCTTAGTGCGGAATTCTTACCCTTGACATCAGGCTTTATGGCCATCTTGCTTGTGGCATCTGTAGCTGATTCAGTCAATTCATTAATTTCGCCAGGTTTCAATCTTATTGACTTGGCCCGCTTGTCAACAGTCCCGATAGTATTTGGATCTAATGCAATCGAGTCAGCCGGAAGTTTGTTGAGTAACGATCTAACCTCCAGTTCCTGTCTTTGTTTAGTTGTTTCGAAGGGGTTCAATTCTAAAGCATCATAATTGGCTTCACCAGCTCCAGGAACTATAATTGAACCATATCCTTGTTGGTGACCAATGCCTAGTATATCTTCGAATGGTGCAAACTTGACCTTGTCCACTTTTGATCCAGGGATCAAATGGTTCATGTACGGATCAGCTTGATGCGATTTTTTGAAAACATCTTTCCATATGGTTACATGTGGACCCCATCCAACAGATAGTAATCCAGTGTCAGAAACGTCTAATGAGGTTGCAGGCGTCTGTGTGTAATAGTGATCCACTTCCTTGAAAGTTCGAATATCCCAGATTTTCAACGTCTTATCGGCACCACTAACTGCCATATATTTGCCTTCTCTATCAATCGCCAAATCTCGAATGGGCCCACGGGCAGATTGTATCTTTACCAATGGTTCTGGAGCATTAGGTGACCACAAAGTTACTTGCCCATTCCCGTGACCTAAATGTATTACCGCATTGTATGGATTGTGTTTCATTGCTAGCGTTGGCCCAAGTTTGGTTCTTATTTCACTAACTAGTTCACCAGTGGAAACATCATGATACTTCAAAAACCCTGTGTGTCCTGCGGTTGCCAAAAGAAAGTGATAGGGCAAAAAATCCAATAGAGTAGCTTCAACATGCTGTTTGAGTCGATGGAGCTCTGTTCCTTCTTTGTCGTAGATAAAAGTGTACTTCTTTTGTGCCACTGCGAAGTATTGATCATTGTGTAGATATTTAACAGCATTTACAGTTTCATTGAGGTGGAGCTCACACCCCAAAACTCCGGTCTTCCAGTCGATAGATGCAACGTGTCCCTTTTTACCCCCAAGAAGGAGATCACGTCCATTTCTCGAAAAATCAATCTGATAAGGACCAAACTCAGGGAGCTTGAGTTCGAATTTCTTGTTTGCAGTATTTGTGTCCACCTCCTTTGTTATTTCTTCTTGCTTGAATTTGAAGGTTTTTTCCATAGGACCATCGGCTTCTAAGAACCCCGCTTCTTCTTGTAAAAGGTAGTCAGTACCCTTAGCAGATTTCAATGCATCCTTGTACTGGTTTTCTATTCTCTGCAACTTAGAATTGAGTTTCTTGTCTTTGGAAAACTTGTGCTTCCTTTGGCTGGTGTTCTTCTTCCCTTCACCCTTTTGGTGGCTGTGATCATTCTTTGACTCGTTCATGGAAGAAGTAAAGCTTAGTACGGTGTGTAGAAGACGACTTTCTTCATCAAAAGAAGATCATCTCAAGAGAAAAGGGAAAAAATTCTGAGCTACCCATTTTGCACCTAATTCTTTTTCTCGGTTTTTCTCTGTTGTGTATAAGCTCACATCTCTATCAACTGATTTCCGCTTTCCTTTTCAGTCATCTCACAACAACTCAATTGAGTCATCAACAATGTTTCCCAAAAATCCATTATTTAAAGCCTTCTCTAGACATTACAGTGCCAGACTCAATGGCAGGAAGATTTTGAGATCAAGCTTTTTGCCCGGACCAATTACACTCCTTGTCGGTGGAGCTTTAGCCGGTATTGGAGGTTATTATCTTCTTGATTCACGATCCTCCATTCATGAATACGTGTTATGTCCACTTATAAGAACATTCACAGATGCAGAGCAAGGACATAAATTGGGTATATTTTTTATGAAATATGGCCTAGTACCTAGGCTTTTAGACGAAGGAAGAAATGATCAAAGCGATGTGTTGGGTGTTAATGTGTTTGGCCACACTTTGAAGAATCCAATAGGATTGGCTGCTGGATTGGATAAAGATGGAGAAGCAATTGACTCGTTGTTCAATGTTGGGTTTTCCTACGTCGAGATCGGTTCAATCACTCCCGAACCTCAACCAGGAAATCCTCAACCTCGATTTTTCAGATTGCCTCGAGATGACGCAGTTATTAATCGCTACGGTTTCAACTCTACTGGGCATTTCAACGTCATAGCAAGATTAAGGGTTCGTTTTACCAAATTGTTTGAAAAATGGGAGCGCAGTCATGCTGCTGGTTTAATGCCATTCTCCAATGCTTTTCAACAGGGAAAATTATTAGGAATAAATTTGGGAAAGAACAAGACGGGAGACGAAGTTGAGGATTACGTAAAAGGAGTGTCTAGACTTGGGCCTTATGCAGACGTACTTGTTATTAATGTGTCGTCACCAAACACTCCAGGATTGCGTGATTTGCAAAATGAATCTAAGCTCACTAACCTTTTGACCACTGTTGTGAAAGAGCGTAACACATTGCAAACAAATCTACTCGGAACAAAACCTCCAATTTTGGTTAAAATTGCTCCTGATTTAACCGAGCCGGAAATCATGTCTATCGCCAACTCGGCAAAAGAGGCTAAAGTAGATGGTATAATCATTTCAAACACTACAATTCAAAGACCGAAGGATAAACTATTGACCACTGATGAATCATTGATCAACCAAACTGGTGGTCTTTCAGGAAAGCCATTGAAGCCGTTGTCATTGAATGCATTGAAATTGTTGAACAAATACACTAAAGGCTCAGGTTTGGTCTTGGTCGGTTGTGGTGGAATTTCCAATGGTAAAGACGCTTTGGAATTCGCCAAAGCTGGAGCAACTTTTGTCGAGTTGTATACGGCTTTTGCATATAAAGGACCCGGATTGGTCGCTAAAATCAGAGATGAATTAGCAGCCGAGTTGAGAAAGGAGGGTAAGACATGGCAACAGATTGTTAATGAAAATGCGTAATCGTGGTGGTGCTACCAATGACATTGTGTATATTTGAATGCGCAAAAAAAGTGTAAACAAAAACAAAATCAATTGATATATCATATCTCTTTCAGTTATAATCTATTAATCTACATTAATGTCGCTTTCGAGACCAACTACCCCGATAGGGGATAGAAGACAGACCAATAGACGTCATCTGAGAAGATCGTCTGGTATTCCACTACCATCGCAATCACCACATCATTACCCAGTTGATGCTGACAATCTACCCATGGACTGCCCTGAAATTCAAAACAAGTTCAAGGATATTGCAGATGGGTTGGAGGATCTAGATGTAAATGTCAGAGATTTAAATCATATACACAATGCTGTTGCCAGTCAATTCAACGAATCATTTGCCAGCTTCTTGTACGGGTTGTCAATTACGATGTGGTGCGTTGACCTTCCCAAATGCCCGTCACGGAAAGCCTGGCAAAAATTACAAATGAGAAAGAGGAAGAAAGAGCAAATTGCCAAAGTCAGGAAAGAAATTGAAGGAGCCGAAAGATTGAATGCAGAGTTGAAGGAAAAAGTAGCCAAAGAAACAAGGCCGATTATGTATTCACGTCCAATGGGCACGCAACTACCAAAAAGAGCCCGACCTAATAATGAAAATGCCAAGCCTGGCATCAACCTCAACAAGCCAAGTGCTCCCGCAACACGAGTTTCTAGGATCCCTCAGCCTGTGTCTGGGATGCTAAGAACACAACCAGGACAAACTATATCACGTAATAATGCCCCAAACTTGGACCAGCCACCAAGATACATGCGAGGACTATTCAACAATGGAGTGCAGTCAACTCCAATAGGGCCAAATAGCAGAGTACAAAAGCCACAAAGAGCTCAACACTCGGGTCGAAGACCCCCATTTAGATGAGACTTTGGCATATAGTTCTAACCACCATGTATTAATTGAAGTTTCAATTCGTAAGTAACTTGAGCTATGGATTTCTTTTGTTGAGCCGCAATCAACATTAAGTAGTCAAGATTGTCCAAAGAGTTCATAATCTTTGTGCGCCTAATTCTCTCGTGGTCATTCATGGGTAACGAGTTGACACCATTAGCAGTGGAATCAGTCAGTTCTTGGTTGTCTGACATTGTAAAGCCGTGGCTTCCTTGATTGTGTTCAATTCGTCAATTTTTTTTCTCCCTCTTTTATTTTTCCTCATTGATTGAATCCATCTACAAGTTACTTCAATAAAAGACACCGGTCATGTCGACATCAACCAATGCCACTAACTTGAGTGAGGAAGAAAAGCGAAGAATCCTTAGGGAGAGAAGACAGGCCAAGATGGCCAAAGGAAAGGCAAGTGACAGGTTGAACAATATTTTAACTCAAGGAGCCTCAGTGAAAACTTCTACAGTGACTTCAGTTTTGGACAAGCCAGAGCCAGCTGCTGCTACTGCATTACCTACTGCCCTAACACATGATGATGATGATCCAGATATCCAAGATATCTCCACTATAACTGCTAGCGATCCTCCTTTGGGGGAGAAGGATCCTCAAGTTGAAATGAATGAAATGTTCAAATCCATTTTCCAGCAACAACAACAATCATCTCAAGATGATGCCAACCCAATGGCAGAGATTTTCAAAATGCTTGGTGATCCTAATTCCGTTGATGATCAGAACATTCAGTCTCCCAATTCAGCACAATCTCAGTATGAACAACAATTGAATCAGTATCACATGTACCAAAAACAAGTATGGAAGTTTCGCTTTTCAGTTGTGAGATTCTTGACAATAGTTACATTTTTCTTCTACCACTATTGTTCTATACCTTCTTTTACGTCATCAAATCATGCCTACGTCAGAGATTTGACTGAAGTTTATCCTTTGAGTGGATTTGCTCAGGGGTTCTTCACATTGGAGGTAGCCATCATTGCTAGTTACTACTTTATTCTTACGAAAAATGGCTTGTTTCATGCCGCACGCCAAAACAACCTTGTAATGAAAGGAGTGCAAATAGTGTCGATGTTTGCACCACAAGTGCAACAATTTGCACCTATTCTTCTGAGAGTTCTCGAATACAAGGAGTTGTTGGGAATTTTCCTAGTTGATCTCTCCATAGTGGTGGTACTATTCGGTTTATTGAGTTTTAGGGATTGATATATACAAGTAAAATATGATAACGGACTACAACAATTTTTTCATATCCTTTCTCTTGGCATCAATGATTCTCTCTGCACTCAGGAATTGTTTTCTCTTATAAGTAGAGTAAAGTAATAATCCAGCACTTGCAATAGAAACTCCAAACCAGGTGATCAAGTATTGCAAATGATTATTTGAAAATTTCATCGTCGGTTTGGCTGCAATTGGTACTCCTTGCTTTATGAATTCAAACTCTTGATAAAACAATGAGTCGTCAGATTCATCTTGTATGTAAAACGACTTTTCTTTGGAATCGTCTTTGGATTTGGTGAAGAATAACTTGCCGAAAATAGATGGATCGGCTCCCTGTGCCTCCAAAGTTTCCTTGGCTTTGTAGTCCAAGTGGTCGCTCAAATCATAAATCATTTGACAGTAAATTGGCAAGGATCCACTTTGTTGAGCCATGGCGGGAACATCAATAACATTGAACAACTTTGCTCCCGGTTCGTGCTCAAACTGTAGGTTAGATCTCTCAGGCATACATCTAAACAACGCTTCTATTTCAATTTCTCCTTGTGGCATTGCCAAGTGTGATAAATAGCCAGATGATCTAGTTGAAGGTATCACCTTATCCTTATGAATCCAACCACGTTCAATTAATATAGGCTCTCCTCCATTCGATCTAATAAATGGGGTAACAACAAGGTATCCCAACACACCATCTTTGATCCTTGGTCCCAAAAACATTTCTTGATCATAGTCAAATTTACCCTTGCATTTAAACCGTCTATATTCAAATTCATTTATGACATTAGGATCGAGGGTGGGCGGTAGTTCTTCAATAACAGGAGCAGCCAAATTATTTTCACACTTTGCAATCAAGTCATTCTTCCATTTGAGTCTGCGAACTTGCCAACATCCCAATCCAAATGAAATGATGGGCATCGCAAACATGAGTCCAAGGAGCACCCGTCTAATGATTGGTGTCTTTTTCTGATGAGTGATTGTCCTTAAGTTCCCAGGAACCGACTTCACCGGCTTCCAGTCAATGGTGGAGGTTTTCACCGAGCGTGAAAAGCGAAGTAGTCGATGTGGGAGAATGAGAATTTTGCCTCCGAATAAGGTTGGGCGAAGCATCGTGGTTTATAAAATTGTGAGGTGTATAGGGTCAGGGTCATAATTATTTTTTTCTTTTACTCGCTTATGTTACAAATTGATATGTAGGCTAAAGTGCACACACGCTCAAGAGTTTGTCATTGGTGCTTTCCCGCCTGCAGCTGGCTCAATCTTGATCCAATTGGCTAGGGCTACACCTTCGATGTAGCCATACAAAGGCGAGGTGCCATGAACTACGTTTATCCCCAAAACACCGATATTTTCACTAAACACTATTAATCGCTATTACGTTTCCACATCCGTGTGTCCTACAACATTAGCGAATTACATCTGACTAAACTTAACATCAATCAATCTCAGTACACCTGCGTAAAATGACTATGCGGAATAAGTCGGTACACAGTTTGTTTCGGAAGTAAAGCTTTCTATATTTGCGCAATTTTACTCGCTCCCCAGAATACCCATTTTTTTCCCTTTCCCCCTTACTTTTTCTATTCCAGTCAAAAGGATGCTGCTGGAAACACCAAACGATGAATCACTAGTCAGTGAGACAAAACAACAACGTCACGATAGGTTCTCGAATCAACTTTGGCAAGCGGCAGCAGCAGGTGCTCTACGTGGAACGTTAATTGCTTTGGTAACGGGGTATGCATTGTCTTTCAAGTACAATCATGGCAAAAACAAACCATATTTCCGCAATGTTTACAAAGTTTGGTGGTTTGTGGGCTGGAATATTGTGGGGGTGACATTTGCCACTGATACAGCAAAGAGGAACATAAGCAGGCAGGCCGCACTTGAAGACGAGATAAAGAGAACCAAACTTTACGAACAAGAATTTGCAAAGTAGATAGATAAAAGTTACTTTTGTTGAGTACGAATGATGTTTTTCCTGCAAGACAGTTGTATGCCTTGTTGTAGATACACACTTTTATTTACGAATAAAATGCCTCCTCGTGAAATTTCAACCCATTTTCACTTGACCATAACTTCACATTTTCAACCAATTGTCGTGGACCAGCTCCAATCACCCAAATTTTTTCAGCATTGATATCTTCTTGAACAACTTTGTTGCGTGGTAGGTCTCGACAGCAAATAAGATTATGATTCTCATCTTCCACTGGGCCTGAGCATTGAGTGAATCTTTCGTTGATACACCAGTTGTAATATCGGTGGCTTAGCTTTGGGCGTCCTTTATATATCCTCTTATCAACGTTTAATCTCCGCGTTGTTTCTTTGAATTCAGTGACCCAAGATTTGACTTGATCAGTTGAGTCATAGCCTGATAATGGGACAAATGGCTCATTCATGGATGACCTAAATGACAGACGTCGAGTATTGATGGTATCATTTGTCACTTCAAATTCATCCAAATTATTGCCTTGCTCCAACGAGCTCGCATCTTCACCGAGTACTTCGTCAAGATCAGCAAATTGCTCAGGGGAGGATTGTCTGCATAACGAGGTAACTTCATGCCGTGTACAATTTGAGTTGTCATCATCATCACCATCATTATCGTCATCTGAGTTGACCACAATCTCAACATCTTCATCTTGATTCTCACGATTTAAAGTCACCATTTGTGCATTTTCAGCTCCCCCTAGCAACGGAGTCTCCTCATTCTCCAAATCGTAGTGGGCCGAAGGAGCGGCAGACTTTTTACTCAAATTGGAAGCGTAGCTATAAGCATTCCTCAATTGTTGTTCCAGCTCTTGGATTGTTTCATTACCAGTAATGAAAATCTCCAAATCATCGCCATGTATGATACCATCAAAGTATTTGAGAACCAAGACATCACGAAAATCTTTTATAACCCACACCACCTTGGTTGGTATCCCATGGTAATTCATGACTCGAAGGATAGGAAGGGCAAACGATATAGCTGACCCTCCAACAACGATCAATATTCTTTTCGCATCCACGTGTAGCTTAGCCAATGAGAACTTTTTGTTCAGCGAGGTTTGTTTGTAGTTTAGAAATAGTAAATGGGGATCGTAAGTGCCTGTAATCAAATATCTATGGCCGTTGTAAAGCCGAAAATTACTCTTTCGAATAAGCAATTTCTGCACTCGATCTTGTGGTAATGATACCAAAGTATATGGATGGTAGTTGGGGATTAGTTGTTTGAATATCCTCACTATTAAGCTAGAGCTATAATTGGTCAAGCGAATATGAGCACCGGGAGCTGATGCCGGTTTTGCAATCAAAGTGTTGGGGAATTCAATGAGCGCCAAATTGGGTGACACATCAATGACCCTGACCTCGTCCTTTTGGGAAACTCTAGTTAGATAAACTCTGTAACTTATCTGGCCAATTAATATCAAACAGTTAGCAATGGTGTATAATGTGAAAGGCTGTGGCCTGATGTGTACTTGCAACGTAAACACAATTATCCACGTGCAAGTGTAGTGCAAGAAGTAAAACATCTTGTACCACTTGACTCTGAATCTTGACAATGAGGTCACAATTATCATCAAAAATGCAGCCAACGCCACCCAACCATAGATGTTTTCCACCTTGATAGCTTTGGCCCATGTTCCATTCCTATTGAAATATGCAAGATATATCAACGTGTGAATCACAGCTTGGAGAATTATCAACCGGCTTAGCCATTTGTGAATGGGGATAAGTGTCAAATAAAGTGTGTTTGGCAAAGGTGAAGGTCTTAATGTGAGAAACAAAACGGTTGGAAGACAATTAGCCGATACCCTCCCTAGCCTTTTGGCCAAGAATATGAGATCTCCATGATAAATATCTATGAGCGACAATGAGGTTAAAAAGCAGATCCAAAAACTCAACTGCACAATTGTCGAATAATGTAAAAGTATCTTGAAAGCAATGGCTTTAGTTGTGGCTGCTACCGTTGTTAATAGTTTGTCCTTCCAAGAAGCCGTTACACAATTTGGATGATGTTGGTGAAGTATGTAATGGTTCAAATTGGAATTAAATGATCGTAGGTAGTGGAATTTTGATCTATAATTCTTCACCACCATGTAATTATATGCTGGTATTGAAACGATGAAAACAAGGAGCAATATCGTGGTGATGTTTCCATACTTGTTTGTAATGTAATTTCGTAGATCAGAATATTCTTTGGATTTACCCTTTGGGAAATGGAAGTAATGTGAATATGCCTGTGTACAGTTCATTATTGTCTTGCTTCTCTATTTGATTATAACGAGTGCCAGCTCAATTTGTAACGTCCACCGTCTTAGCTAGGGTAGTGGTAATGATCTGATTTTCGCCGTTTCGGTTGCCAGGTAATGCTTTCCCTTATCGGATTATCCTTGGCTAAACTGGAAGAGTGGATATATAATTTATTATTTTATTTGATGCGAATTTCTATGTGGTTTCGTTTCACTATATAGATCAAATAGATAAAAAAAAGCATGATTCGGAATTGTTCGTCGGTACACGACATTTAGCCATGACGCACGGTTGCACGGCACCACATGGTCACAATACCGGGCCGAGTCTAATGAACATAAAACGAATTTACGAAGATAAAAGCTGGAAGAGATAGAACAAGATCGAAATAAATAACCGATGCGCTTTCTATACTAATATCGTATGTGCTTCTTTTTGTACTTGCTTTTACTATTGTCAATCAAACCGCTTCTAGTTGGTTTAGTTATTCTGCCACCCTTATTGCTACTTCCCACAAATCCACTTCTCGATGGTGGACGACTCCCGTTATTTGAGCTGCTACCATAGCCACTTCTGCTATACTCATTGTTGCCAAAACCGCTTCCTTCGTATGAGTTGTTCCCATATCCATTATTACGTCCATAACTGTTGAAATTGTTGAAATTTCCATTTTGATTCCTACTGGATGGACCAGATGGGAATCTAGATTTTCCATTATTCATTGGAATAAATCCGGTTCTAGAAGGTTGTTGCTGGCCATGTGATGAAATACTTGCATTGAAATTAAAATTGTTTGTGCGTTTTGTAGGTAGTCTTGGATCATATTCTGAGTCGTAGTCTCTTGATGATGCAGTTTCGCTCCGTTTCAATCTGAGAAAATATATAGGACGTAAATTACGAGGTAGATTATTACCACTGAAAGCACTACCAAGGTTAGGAATTCGCGATGACCGCTGCTTATCACATTCGTCTCCAAAATGTTCATCAGATGCACAATTATAACAATAAATATTAGGCAATACCAAACTCTCTTTTTCTTCATCGTGATTCCTTTTTGTCAAGTATGATCTCCATATACTTGGACAATCTTCATCTCCATGTTGAAATGTATCACAATTGCGACAATACTGCTTCTTCCGTACTTTGCTTTTACATTGCAGGATATAATGACCCTTTTCTCCGCATCTCAAACAAACCAAAGTTGACGGGCATTGACTCTCGTAGTGATCGCCCACTTTTCCACACTTGTGGCAAATGACAACTTTGCATTGTGCTCGTTTATGACCACGTTCATGACAATTATCACATATAGGTCCCAGTGATTGTTGGTTTTCGCTGTCTGGATCTGTAGCTCCGAAGTATCTTCCTTCACCTCTCAAGTTTATTAGTTCATCTGGGTCATTATTGACCTCTTCTAGAGCAAATGAAGTGATGGACTCATCCTTTTTGTTTGTGGTAGCAGGAGGTGATGTAGATGATTCATCACCCCGTATTATCGACTCTATCAGCACTGGTGCAAGTTTGTGCCGCTTAACTTTTTCACCTATAGTATCTTCAACAAAGGGTAGTATTCCAGACATATGATTATTGTGCTTTCCTGGGTGTGATGAATATACTTGAACAACTTTGTTTTTTTTTTCAACGCTGATGTCTTTTTTTTTTTTTACGAGAGAGTATTTCTTTGTTTGTAGGCACGATTCATGAGCTTTTGGTGAAGAAAAGTCAAGCGCAATGGAGAGGCGAATTAGGGTAGAGAGATCACCAATACAAGCTTCAATTAATTGATGTATTACATCAGGACCACTACACAACAAAAGAGACCCAAAAAGCCACCTTCTCTTCCTCTTTTTTATTCTTTTCAATTTGTTTCCTACAACACATTTCTAACGACATGCTCTCCAACTTGTGCCTCTAAAGCACCTCCCTGTCCTGTACCAGAAACGTCGATTGACGACTTCAAATACTCTTGATGCTTGGCTGCGGCTAAGGCATAACAAGCAGCCGATAACGTGAAAAATACTGCAACAACAATCAAACTCGTAGCTTGCAATGTTAAACTTAGGTATTGGATGGCTGCATTCAACAGATAGAATCCACATCTTGGTAAGTTTCCATCAAATTTTCTCACAAAATTGGTAAAAGTGTCTGTCAATGGACATATTCTCAAAAGAAATGGTATTTCAACAAATATAACAATTAACCCTTGAACCAAACATATGATTGAAAAAATAATGACCAAATTGAAATGGAATATGTTGGCTATTCCTAATGCTATGCATAAAAAGATGGTGAAGATACTGATCCATTGCCCATATAGGGAAAAATTCTTTTTCTTGAAGTCGTTTGAAAGTCCGCCAAAAACATTACTCGCTAATGATTCCCAAAGTGCCATCTCGGTTTAGATTAAAGTCAATTGATTTGTGTAGGAGTATATTTGATTGCAATGAGGGTGTCCTAAACAATGCGTTGTTGTTCTTTTTCCTTTTTCTTTTGTCTCAAATCCTTTTTCTTTCGAACAACTTCAACGGGCTATGCGCTATATGCAGGATATAGTACAGGTGCAAACGGCAAGCAGTTGTTCCTATGAAAGAGTTCAATAGTGAGTAAAGAGATAAGAAGTGATATTGGGAGGGCAATCTACATGTTGTTAAGGAGTTCAGAGAAGTTATTGAAGCAATTAAGCATTGCTGGACAATTCGCTTCATTTTTGCAACAAAACAAATCAAATTACAATCTAAAAGTGTCCATACTGCGACAAAATGAGTTCACTTGATTGAACCCAATACTTAAGCAACAGGAGACGAGAATGTTGTCAAAATGGGATTCACTCAATGAACTGTCAGGCATACAATATTGAAATAGGTATTTGGCCGTTGTTCTCATCACAGCGCTACCAAATACGTCAGAGCCTTTTCAAAAGTGAAAAAAATCCAAAGCAGCCTCCCATTATACCGAAAACCTTCTTCTTCCAAAAACACACAGTGAGCCAGTACGTCTCCCATGGGTAGAGAAATAGTAATTGGACTTGTCGGAAAACCATCGAGTGGTAAATCAACCACCTTGAACGCATTAACGGATGCAAATGCAAAAGTTGGTGCATTTCCATTCACCACTATCGACCCCAACAAAGCTACTGGGTATTTGGAGGTGGATTGCGCTTGTCAAAGGTTCAACAAACAATCGAAATGCAAACCGACTTATGGCTACTGTCGAAACGGGAAACGTGGAGTGCCAATCATGCTTTTAGATGTTGCTGGATTAGTCCCCAATGCTCATCTCGGTCGAGGTTTGGGGAACAAATTCTTGAGCGACTTAACAGAAGCTGATTGTTTGATCCACATTGTTGATGCTAGTGGAACCACTGATGCTGAGGGGAAAGCTACTCGAGGTTATGATCCATTGAATGATATTGAATGGCTACAAGATGAAATATTCCAATGGATTTTGGGTAATTTAAAAGAACGGTGGGGTTCAGTTGTACGAAGACATGTTGGAACGAAATCATCAACATTGGAGACGCTAAGGCAGCAATTGGGTGGATACGTAGCTAACAAGCAGATGATTGGTCGCGCATTGGATTTGATATCCGATTTACCTCCATTGCAAGATTGGGATGATGAGATGTTGGAGAGGGTGGTGAGAGCTTTCATGGAGGTGAAATTCCCCACGGTGCTATCACTCAACAAAATGGATCACCCTGACGCGGATAAAAATGTATCCAAGATTATATTAAAATACCCGAAATCAAAAGCAGTGCTAACATCTTCAATCACTGAAGTGTTGTTGAGGAAATTGGCTGCACAACATTTTGTCAAGTACGATCCAGGAACGGAATTTGTAGACACCAAGGAGGATCTACCAGATGACCCTGACTTGAAACCAATGGATGAGAAATTACAAAACAGGATTGAAAATATCAGAGATTTGGTGTTGTATAGATTTGGATCAACTGGAGTGGTACAATTACTACAAGCAGCTGCAGATTTATTGGAATTGGTTCCAGTTTACCCTGTGAGGAATATAAACAATTTTACTGGGTCAAGTGGTGATTCGGTTTTCCGCGATTGTATATTGGTCAAACGTGGTACCCCAGTTATATCAGTTGCAAGGAAAATTATGGGTGATGTGACGATTGCAGCAATTGAGGGTGTTGGTGGAATCAGAGTTGGTGAAGATGATACAGTAGACAATGGAAAGAATGATATATTGTCGTTCAAATTGGTGCCTGGAAGTCGGAACTGAGTGAAGGAGACAATGTAAGTGGAGATAGGTCAATCAAACTATCGGAGTTTATAGACGTATTTGTAGATGGGACCAAAGTTTAATGGTTATTTTATTCTGTTTAACGGATAAAGGAAAAGAGAATTATAAATTCCGCGGATTTCTCGTGCCGCCGTTTAGAGATGCCTCTCCACGCATTTCTGAAGTGCAAAGCAAACATATAAATTTACACAATTCACCTTACCTTATGTGGAAACTAATGCTATCATCCAATTCTAAACATCCTCGAATAACTCACAAATTAAATCAAACACAGCTTGAGCCTATCCTATCACCATGAGCAGGCTATTCATTCTAGGATCTACAGGTTTAGTTGGTGGTTTTGCCATTGAAGCTGCCCTTAAGTCCACTCAGTGGAGCACAATAACCACTCTTACCAGAAGCAAGCCCAAATTTGCCAACGATTCCAAAATTGATGCGATTGTTGACCCAGAAACTGACAAGTGGCCCAGTATCATCGGAGATGTTGAGCCAACGCCGTTTGCTTACATTTCGGCATTTGGTACCACTAAAGCAGCGGCTGGATCTGATGAAAATTTCAAAAAGATTGATTATGGTGTAAATTTGGATGCAGCAAAAGCAGCCAAAGATGCTGGAGTTAAGGTGTGTGTTTTGGTGTCTGCCACTGGAGCTAGTACAAAGTCGCCATTTTTCTATTTCAGAACTAAAGGGGAACTAGAAGAAGCTATAATTGCATTAAATTTCGATTACACAATCATCCTAAGACCAGGTATGTTGATAGGTAAAAGAAATGGCAAATCAGATTGGGCACATAAATTGGCTAAGTTTACACACAATCCTTTGCTTTCACCTTTGTTTAGATCAATTCATGCTAGTGATGTGGGTCAAATTGCCGTCTTTTTTGCTGATCGTGTGAAAAATGGCGATTTCAACGAAAAGGTTAAGATTGTTGATGGTGGTGAATTGTTGGATCTAGTGGCAAGCGAAAAGGTAAAGTAAGGGGGAGGTGTATTTTTTGTAGTTATATAAGTTTTGCTTTTGGCGCATTTAACTCTCTGCAGTGAGGCTGTATTGATTACATGAATCGTGTGGGATTTGTATTTGCTTTTGCTTTTGCTTACGCTTTTGTTCAGTGAAGAATATATAGACTGAAGGGTTGTAGAGGTTCTTTTCCGGAACGGATTTTGTATACTTTGTATACTCAGCCGTGAAAAGCACAGTAGAAAAAATTACAAAAGTGTATCATATGTTTATTTTTTTTTTAAATTAAGGGTTTTCTAGATTAAAAAGATAAAAACATATATATCTGACTGTAACTGATTTTGCATACACCAATTGACTATGGCTGAAGAAGCACCCAAATCGACGAATGCTCGTGACATTGGTGATGACAATGGTGTAGTCACAACTACGAAAGATGATTCTAAACCTGTCAAGGCTGTAGTTAACGATCACGAGGATGTGAAAAACACCATCAATTCAACCACATTGACCACCGACCAAGCTACCAAACTTGCGAAACTTATTGACTTGATCCCTAAAATACTTGCCAAATTAGACAATCCCAACTACGATGAAATATTCGGATACAGAATCAACACAAGCGACAAGCCACATGTTGATATCAATATTCGAAATGAAATCTTGCTCAAATTTCTTGCTGCTGATGACTATGATTTACAATTGAGCACTCAACGATTGATCAAGTGTTTGAATTGGAGAAACAAATTTCAACCTTTGCATGCTGCATTCAAGGAGGAATTTGACCCAGAGTTGAATTCATTAGGTGTCATTACTGATTTCTCTAAAGCTGATGATAATTTACATGTCATTACGTGGAACTTGTATGGCAATTTGAAGAATCCGAAAAAGATTTTTGAGAAATTTGGTGATAGTGGTGGTAGTGAATCTGCTGACGATGTTTTACCAGGAAGTCAATTTTTGAGATGGAGAATTGGATTAATGGAAAAATCGTTACGATTGATCGATTTCACTTCTAAAGACAATCATAAAATTGGTCAAATCCATGATTACAACAACGTGTCAATGTTTAGGATCGATCCAGGGATGAAACAAGCGACAAAGGAAATCATTGAGATTTTTGGTAGTAATTACCCTGAATTATTGAGTACTAAATACTTTATTAATGTTCCATTGATTATGGGATGGGTTTTCACATTCTTCAAAACAATTAGGGTCATTAACGAAGATACATTAAAGAAATTTCAAGTATTGAATCATGGTGATTTGAGTGAAACTTTACCCAAGAGTGAATTACCCGTTCTGTATGGCGGTAGCGTAGGTGGTAATGGTGGTGGTAGCAATGACAAATTAAAACCCAAAGGAAGTGATTTGTTTAGTTTGGACGTCAGTGATACAATCAAGTTGAGCGAGTATGGGGAATACGTATTGAAGCAAAAAGCCGATGAAGATGAAGTCAAACATGTGAATGACGAAGTAGAGTAGAGAGGCTAGAATAGAGTAGGTTGAACCAATATACGTTTAATATAATTCGAAATGATGATGAGTGACGTATTCAACATGTGAAGAATCCTAGTTGTGACAGGGTTGAAAAAACCCGTTTTGAGAAGGAGAAACTAGTTGGGGACTCCATCACATAGCTAAACTATGTACTCGGAGTTATACTTGCGAAAACGTGACACGAACATAAAGGGAGACAACAGAATTTAGATTTTTTTAAAAAAAAAATTCTTGCCCTTTTTCTTGAACAATCTCCCCCACAACTCTAAATTCTAAATCAAGGGGGGAAGAAGGGGCAAAGTAGATATTGAATGACTGCTGGAAACAGGGGAAAAACCCCTCCCATTTATTGAAACAGTTGTTGGTGTTCTTCTCAAAAGCAAATGATTTCTGCGGAGGAGCTCTAATTTTTAACCGCCTTACGCTCCTGCGCTTGTCGTGTTATTTTTCTGCCCAGGTTCTTCTTCTTCTTCTTCTTCTTCTTTTCCCTTGTTAAACTGACTTCCAACTATTTTTGTGTCGGAGATTTTTCTCGTATTTCCTTTAACTCAAAGTGGACGCTTTTGGCAAACACCTACACCCCCTGAATGTAATGTATGAGCAAAGCAATCAAGTATGTTCATAATCATTTACATAGCATGGAAGTGTCTAATATTGAGCTGTGGTAATAATAATAATGACAAAAATAGAGTGACAATATTTTTGCCGGAGATAGATATTATTACCGCCTTTGGATTTTAATAAATGCTTCACAAAATCAAAAGTGTTAAGCATTGAGGGCTTAGATGTGGGCTGATGAGCGATCAAACTGCACGGTTGTTCTTTCAAAAGAAGAACAGACACGCACATACGTAGAAAGAGAGGGAAGAAAGGACTGTGACCCCTTCATCAGCTTTCCACAGTGCTTTTTAGTATAATGAGCCAAACAGGCACTCGAAAAGAGGAGTGCATAGTAGTAAAACTTTAATCTTTTATTTTTATTATAAAGTATGGTGTTATCAGTGATTGTAAATATGTTGTTGAAAATAGAATGATGGTGATGAAAGTGATATTAGGGAGTGATAATATATAATTCTATGACTAATGCTAATACTGATACTGTTGTATAATCATACAACAGTTACAATTGGTTTTGATTAATTAATTCTCTACACTGTTCAGTGCTTCAGTGCTTCAGTGTTTCTGTGTTTTTCCTTTGTAATCATTTAGTTTTTACAACCAAAGAAAAAATAACACTCCAATGGTATCACCTTCTTTAGTTACTTTATATCTTTCTTTCAACCAAACCAACTATAACTACTAAAACATCCACCCCCCCCCCCCCCCCCACCATCATAAGAACAAACATATAAACATACGTGCCATCATCTAATCAACAAACTAATCACATCTACCTTCACCATTTGCATGCACAAACTAATCGTTGATCCTTTTTCTTCTTTTCTTTTTTTGATTGGGGACTTTCGGATAAACTAAATACAACTTCTTTTGCTATCATTATTTAATCAGACAACGATTTTACAAAGCTCTCACTATATTGAAACATGCATCATCCTAGGAGTTTCAGCTTTGATAAGTTAAAGAACAAGGTTACTCACCGTCGACATTCTAATGATTCCTCAATGATGGAGCTTGTAAATAGTCATTCAGGTAGAAGACATAGCTCAGATACGTCTACATCACTCCATCATAAAGTCGAATTTTTCAAGAGTCTATCACCACCAAAAGAATCTTCGCGTTTGAGATCTACATCATTTGCACTTGTCACGCCCGATCGTGAAAACAAGGAGACGTCAAATAAAAGCGATGGTGGCGGCGGTTTCAGTTCTCGATCACGGTCTAGATCTAGATCACGTTCAGTTACACATGTACAAACTTTATCCCCATCTAGCATTTTCAAACCAAGGACAAAGGATTTGGTTAAACAGGAAACTGCATATGTCATACTGAAGAAACTACAGATTATGTTGAAAGATTTGGGGTTACAGAATCCAATACCTTTAAAGACGTCAACACTGGGTTCAGTATCTAAAACCATCAAGGTATATGTCGCCAATTCAAATGACTGTATTTATCTCCCACCAGCGTCGTCGGCAAGTTTTACATATGAGGATGTCGAAAATGGAGGAGCGATTTTGACTGATGATATTGAAGATCCTGGTACTACAATCCTGGATAGTGATACACAATCTAATTTGGGCCATAGTATAGTTAATACCCCACGCGACAACACAAGTGAGGACTCGTCCTTGACCCATATTGAGGATCCAGTTGCAAACACATTATATCAAAGAATGCGTTCGTTGCACAGTCCAAACTATTTATGCACCAAGATTGATTCTGAACTTCCAATCCCCCACACTTTTGCAGTTATAATAGAATTGAGTAAAGATTTGTCAACTGTTAAAGATTTGATATTCAAGTTTCAATCAGTGACTCAAATAATGTGGCCAATGGGGGATCCATACAAGGACCCATACAATCGAGCAACTGCAAAGGAAAAATTTAAAATCGGAACCATGCAGTGGAAAACAACTTTGAATGATGCGGATTACTACATTAGTAGCTCGAACTCGAATGACGTGAAACTGAAAAACATTAGCCCCGAGGATTTGGCGAGGCGGACACGTTCTTACGAGCTAGTTGATTTTAAAAAGAAAACATCAAATTCAGGGGTCAGTGGTGATGAAAACACCGAAGAGTTGAGTTCATCTTCAACGTCAATCAATACATTTCCTGGAAGTCCTATGTTTCAAAACACCGAGCATAAAGCTGGTCTTTATGTATTTTTGTTACCGATACTCTTGCCAGAGCATATACCCGCAAGCATCGTGTCCATAAACGGTTCGTTGATTCACACATTGCTGGTGAATTTCAACAAAACCAGTGATAAATTGAATAGAAAGTTAAAGGTTAGCGCATCATACAATGTCCCCATGGTTCGTACCCCACCAAATTTTGCTAATTCAATAGCCGATAAGCCCATTTACGTTAATCGTGTTTGGAATGATGCTGTCCACTACATGATTACTTTCCCACGAAAATATGTATCTTTAGGATCAGAGCATGTCATCAATGTTAAGTTGGTACCTCTAGTGAAGCATGTTGTTCTCAAAAGAATTAAATTCAATGTGTTGGAAAGAATAACATATGTGTCCAAAAATCTATTAAAGGAGTTTGATTACGATTCTGAGGATCCTTACAATTTGCACCCTAAATCGAAAGAGAATAAGGTTCGAGAACGTGTTGTTGCATTGTGTGAGTTGAAAACCAAGACTAAAAATTCATCCAACACTGTGGGCGATCCTTATAAGGAAGAAGTGATTAAATGCCCTGAAAATAATTTACTATTTTCATGCTACGAACCTGAAAACGATTTGAACCCACGCAGGAATACGAAGAGTAAGGATAATGACAAGGACAAGACAATGATTGCATCACCTTTGGATATCAATGTTGCATTACCATTCTTGACGACAAAGAGCGACAAAACATTATTGACTTCTTCAGGCGTTAGCGATTTACTGGGAGTTAATGACGAGTCGTTGTTTAGCCAAATTCACACAAACAACCAATCTGCACCTAAGGCTTCCCCTCGTTCACGCCAGGCTTCAGTTGATGCTGCCAGTAGTCCCACTTCGCCAATAATTGGTGCCTTGGAGACTAATTTGGCTAATGTGGATGAAATTGGTCTTCATGCTGGTACTTATACTCGCAATTCTCGAGCACAACCAAAAACTGGTAAACCACAAGTATCGAAATCGAATTTTCGTTCGCCCAATACGTCAAACTATTTATCGGATGACATGTCGTCGAAACACATGCCCCCAGAAAATATCAAGAACGGGTACACGTTGACAACGAGGGCATTATACCCAGACTCAAACTATCGTCATATTCAAATTAGTCATCGATTGCAAGTATGCTTTAGGATATCGAAACCTGATCCCAAGGATGATTACAAGATGCATCATTACGAAGTTGTGGTTGACACGCCACTTATTTTGTTGAGCTCAAAATGTAACGAAGGATCAGTGCAATTACCTCAATATGACGAAATTGATACAACAACAACCACGGACTTGGGAGTCGTGGACTCTCAACCGCCGGAAAATGGTCCAAACTACACCAACAATGGAGTCTCAATCAAACCATGGAATCAAAATGAAGATGATCGAGGAATTAATAGTTTTGGTGATCAGTTGCCATCGTTTGAAGAGGCAACATCAGCTCCCAACTCACCAAAAACTAGGTCTGTCTCCATTGCTGAGGACCCATTGAGTGAAATACCATCTATTCCTACAGTGTTACCGGATGAGCCAGCGCCGGCTTATGATTATGAAGAACAATCACGACAAACGGAAGAATCTCAAACTCCACTGCTCGACTCTGTCAATATTGACGAAATAGTCAGTGAGGATTTATCAAATACAAATACAAACTCAACCACCTCGAGTGCCATGTCTCCCACAAACTCGTCAATATATGCAATTGGACAATTGGCGCAACATCGGAAACCATCAATTAAGGAAAGTTTATCATTGTCATTTGCAAGAACGCCAAGTGCTGGAAAAGATCAGGGTAGTTTACATTTAACACCACTGGTAAATGGAACCGTGTCATCAACAACGTCTTCTTTAGATGGAGCAAGCTTACGTCTGGCAGGAAGTAGCGGCAGCGCTGGATCACTCATGGGAGAGAGCGCACAGGTAAGAGGTGAAAGAAGTGAACAAGGCCAGGAAAGTTACTTTGGAGAAGAAACCAATGGCGAACTTCGATCTGGAAACCATGCTAGATCTACACCGCCTTCATCAACGGTGCCAGATCGTAATAGCTTATCGAGCAATGCTATTGAAGAGAGTGAGACTGGCGAAGACAACGATATTGACGATGATGTAGGTGATGGAGATGGAGATAATGATGATGATGTATCTCAAGTGTCACCAAAGAAAGTAACTTGTCTCAATCAAGATGTCGAGCTGTCTGATACACTGTCAATTACGCCTTACGGAAATTACGCTCAATTCGAGGACGCTATTGTCGATGATGAAGATGACGAAGGCAACATTGACGACCTGGACGAGGAAGATGAAGATAGTGATATAGAGCATGAAAATGGGTCTGATCCTGATGATGACGATTTGAGCAGTTTGGAGTTGCAAGAGACAACATTTGATCAAAGATTACCACTTTTACGACACATTAGCACCGATACTATACGTACACAATCATCGAGCAGACTACCACCTAATATGTTGCATTTAAATCGAACTATTTCAAGTAACAATGCTGCTCGGTATGGGGGCGGCAACTTTGCAGCTTCAGCTTCACCTTTACCTACCCCACAAGGCACTAATGTCGTCGCTGTTCATAGTTATTTTTCACCTATGGCGTCTTCCTCATCGAACCCGATGAATAGAAAACCGAGTCGGGAATGAAAACAATGGGCGGTGGACGCATCACTGAACGAGCAAGTTTCAAGAATGACAGTTTTCTAGTTCTATAGAGTTGTGACGTAATATGATATTTTTGTGATTTGTCTGCATCTAAATCTGAACGTTAAATAATTCTTTGGGTAATGATAAGTATGAACTCTAATAAGTGTCCTCGAGAGAGTTGAAATCAAGTTTTGAGATAGCAATGCAGGGGCAATTTCGTGGTTCAATAAGTCTTACCAATACTATCAAGTAAGGATGGTCTAGGAAAGCGAACTAATCGAGTCTAAAATCAATCTCAAACTGGCCCCCCGTCGATACAAACAAAGGGTGCCGCTTTACATTGATAACTAAGTCTACTATATAAATTACTCTAATAGAATATCACCCGCCTATTCAAATTCTAAAAAATGTCTCCTGTGCCTTCCAACTTGTGTTCCTTACGTGCTGGCCAATACTTTCCATTATATTCCCAATACAGGTCGCCAGTCACTGGATGCTTCTTTTTAATGAACCAATTAGGTACATAGTTAATCTTGTTTTCTTCACGGTACTTTCTTGCTTGACGTTGTTTCACTTCAACCCGGTGTTTTTCATCAGCAGCACGATCATAATTACCATTTTCCATATCTCTCTGATCAGGACGTAATCTGGTATCAGTTGGAGCTAACCAAGATTTCAAATTATCATCAAGACCATTCAAAGTCAAAGCAAACTGAGTCAAGTTGAATGGGACTTTTGGTCTGGGTGCAACTTGCCAAACCAAAAACTTGGATCCAGAATATGGATCGGTTGAGGTGGTTCCAGCACCTGCTTTACCAGGATCGTCCAAAATCGACATTTTCCTGGTGTTTCCCAGTGAATCCAAATGATCCTTGTTGATTTTTTTGGCAAAAATCTTGGAATTCCAATGTCCACCCAATGCCCATTGTGGTGTGCCATTTCTATCCAATGCCTGTCCTGACAATTGATAGGCTGAAGATGCCCTCCATCCACGTTGCTTCATATCCACGGTGATCTTATCACCAGTTGTATGATTCTCGACAACCATTTTACCATAATTGTCAACTGTTGGATTACCAACCATAATACCGACAACGGCCGTGTTGACTTTCTTCCAGCTGTACAACTCTTCAGCAACAATGTTTCCTTTTTTATCCTTGACTCCAGTATTTGGTCGCACTACACAAAACATTTTACCCAAATGTTTAAAGTCAAATGAACGACCGTAAAATTTTGAGTCAACTGCATTTTCTCCATAATACTCCCATTTGGGGGATGTTGCATGACAAGCACTGATAGGGGGATGATGACTGACTTGCTCGACAAATAGCCTATAATTTTGATCGGGTCTTGAGTACTCAAACGTTTCTCCTAAAAGTGGATTGAATGGCTTTGCAATTCTGTCAATGGTTGACGAATATTCGGTGGCTGCAAAAGTTGCCACATAAATCAATCTCAATGTAGAATCATCATAACCAGCTGCAGTGTTCAACAAGTCATTATACTCAATATCCTCAGCCAATCTTTGAAGCAATGAAGTAGGTTCATTAAAAGACACCGGCAAAGTCATTCGCGTCATGTCTTTACCAATCATCGACTTAAGAATACCCCATAAACCGACCTTAGGTCTATTGTCCTCATCCAACGCTAATTTTTTTCTTGGCGGGTTCTCATAACCCAAATAAGACCCTTCCTCATGTAGTGCGCGGTTGATCTCGCGTTGTGGTGGGTTGAGATCTTCATCGCCTGGAAGTGCTTTGGCCGATACATTTTGACCACCTTGTGAAGCCGCCTCATCTACCTTCGTTTGCTCAGATGGTGCAATCAGCTCAGAGCCATGTGGCACATCATTGGGTCCAATTTCTTGTTCCTGAACACCTTGATGGTGAGCAGCTTCAGCGCCAGCAGCGCCAGCAGCACCGACAGCACCAGCAGCACCGACAGCACCAGCAGCACCAGCTTTATCAGGACTTGCGTGGGGTGACTTGGCTGGAGTTTCTTGTTGTGGTGCAACTGCCTCAGGTTCTGGCACTTCGCCTTCTCTTGGTACTTGAGTTTGTTGTTGTTCCTCTGGAGGTACACCATGTTCCTGTGTAGATACTGCCTCCGGTTGCTCCTGCTGCTGCTTTGCATCTTGCTCGCGCAATATCTCATCACTTTGAACAATCTCTCTCTCATCTTCACCACCCAATTCTTGTTCCTCCTCTTCAAATTCATCAGCGTCGAAAAACTCATCTTCAGATTCATCACCCAACAACTCATCAATAACTTCGTTATCCAACTCAGGAGGTGGCGGGTGCAAAGGTTCAGCTTGAGCTTGAGGGTTGTGCTGCACTGCATCTAGTTTAGCATCAATTTGATCAACTTGTGTCTCGTCTGGGCTCTTGCTCAAAATCTCGCCGCTGGCAACACCCACGGCATCCCCATCTCTGGCGTTACTTGTTGCCACAGGTGACAATGTGCCCGCAGTTTCTCCACCCGCAGTGGCTCTGCCTGACAAATACTTTCTCAATTGCTTTCTTTGGCCCTGGAACACAGCTAATTTTTCCTCTCTTGCTTGGATTTCTTGCTCCAATTGTCTTATTGACTTTTCCCACAATTGATTAACTTCCAACTGTCTATCCAAGTTTCTTCTTAGCTTCGAGTCTCTAGCGTCAATGTTGAGGTTATATTTTCCAAGTAATTCATTGATTGCTTTGATAGTATTGTTCCCCACTATGCACACCTCCGCTTGTTTGGAATTTGGCTGAAAAGTGTCACTGTTCATAATCTGACTAAACAATTCCAACAAAGAAGATAACTCAACTTGTAGAGCTCTTCTAGATGCTGCAATTTCGTCATTCAAATGATTGACTTCAGCCTCATTCTCGGCATCGCTTTCATCATCGTCTGGCTCGGTTCCATCAGCATCATAATCAAAATTTTCATAGTCCATTTCTTGAGTACTGTAATTGTCATCCAAACTGGCTCTAGAAACGTGGTTGCGTGGATTCCCTGTTGGTGAAGCCATGGTAGAATCGGTGCTGGCACGTGAATTGCCAAAACCAGAACGTGATCTATCAAAGGCAACGTCATCAACTGATTCCTTGGACATTTGACTAGTATTGCGTTTGTGCTTGTTTCTTCCCGGGATCCTGAGTCTGTGTCTTTTCTTTTCCACTGACTCTGTGTCGTCAGTAATGGATGAGTCATCAAACTCCTCCGCTGAAGTACCATCACCTGCAGAGGTATTTGCTCTAGATGGATGTCTCTTTTTGATGTTATCTTTGGCAATGGTGATTGCGTTTTGCAAAGTCCATACCCACCTATTGGTTTCAATTGGATGATTAGCCTTCAAATGCCATCTAAGACCATTCTTACCATAAATTTCAAACTTCATTTTTTCTGAAGAGTCGAGGTGTAATGTGGCGTATCCCAAATTCAATGAGCCACGACAAGAGTTGATTGTGTCCTCTTGGTTTGTATAATACGACAATATTCCGTTCTGATCCAACACAAAGTACCTCAATTTGTAGCCGGAGGCAAAATTGGTCCATTTACGCAAGTACCCCTTGTAAACTGGTGCATTGCCGCTTTTAATGGCAGAGTTTGTTGCAGCAACGGGGTCCATAATTGTTTGATCGCGAGTCGCAGCTTTGATTAACTTCTTTAATGGCTCATCCTTGGAATTGACTAAATCTATTGGTAGCTTGCCATGCTTATCTCTTTTAAAAGGGTCACCACCGTGCTTCAAAATCCAATCACACATTGGCAAATCGTCCTTTTTGATAAACTCGTGTAAAACTGTATTGCCGGACTCTGGATCGGCACCATTTATATCCAACAACTCTGAAGCTCTTGGGTTTAACACCAACAACTTTTCCAAGTTATCAAAATCCCTCTCGCTGAAAAATTGTCTCAATTGAGTTGCTGATTTTTCAACAAATTTTGCTCGTTCAAATTGCATCAATTGAGCAAGGTTCAAGTTTTTGCAAAGCTCAACTGGTTGTTTTTTATCCAAATTAACAATGGTATCATTGATATCCGGCAAGGACAAAAGATACTTGACAACGTCTTGTCTCGTCGCGATTGCTGCCAAATGCAAAGGTGTATTTCCTTGAGGATCTTGTGCATTAATGTCCAACTTATACTTCAGAGCATTATCAATCAAGTATTGTATTGTTGGCAAAGTGGCAACTTGTACCGCATAGTGTAAAATGGTCAGTTTTAAACGATTCAAATCCTGATTTTGAATTGTTGTTTTGCAAGAATTTACTTCACCAATAATTGCGTTGATTTTGGAGGTATCTCCACTTCTCAAAGCATCCAAAAGCTTCAACCGGAGCAAAGACGCACTAACTGGTGATGCTTCCGTCATTTTTTCAATAGCGTTGTGATGTATATCGAAATTGTGATGCAAAAGTTGATCTGAGTCTAACGGGGAAGAAATTGACTGTCTATCTTTAAACTCTTAGTCTCTAAATGGTTCTCTATGTTGCACTTTAGTGTTATAGCTACTGTAATTTCCAAATGTCAATGATAATCTTGGTGTGTAAGTGTCGTCGTATAAGGCTAATAAGAGGGGGGGAGTTGATTGAGTTTATTTCCTTCCAAAAAGAAAATTAAACAAAATTGTGTGGTTTGAAGTTTTGTCCTGTTTTATTTACTTTAACTTTTTTTGTTTCTTTGGCTTCTTTCCATAAATTGCTGTCTGTGTGAAATAATTAAATCTCTCACAAAAAGTTGTATACCACTAGACCATTAAATAATATAAACAAACAGATTGGGTGATAACTATGTTACGTTTTTGATAGAAAAAGGAGAAATAAACCTGCTTACGAGTAGTTGTGTTTATTGACATCTTATGTACACCTTCATGGAACTTGTGGATGTGGCATCTAAAAGTTTAACTATGTATCCAACTATATTGTAGACTGTGATTGGTAGCAATGTCAGTAAATATTATGTCGTCATAGCAAAAAAGATGATTGAAGTATCCTTACACAAAAACTTGAAAATTTCAAATTTGGAACTAAAACCGCGGAGATTGGGAGCAAGCAACAAACCAGGAAGATGATAGTACGTTGGGCCTGTCTTGTCCAGCTATAGTTGTCATGACGTGGGAGGATATGGTGACACCACCTTTTTAACATGCCCCTCCGTACCAAGTACATACTTACCAATCTCCTCATTCGGTTTTGGTGGTCATCGTTAACTGATGCTCCCCCTAAATTGGCCAATGTCTAATTTACTCGCACATAATGCAGGATGGGTAGTTTCTATAGTCAAAGTGGGTTATATGGTGAGGGGACACCTCAAGATGAAAACTTTCACCCCTCTTCTTTTACTACCCGAGGAAGAAGAAATTGTTGTTTCTATAAGCAGAAGATTCAATGTGTACAATGCCAGCACAGTTTACTATTTACATGAGTTTAACAGCGTCAGTAAATGAATTGCTAACACAATCGGGAACCCCGAGTCCTTCAGCAAATACAGTGCCGCCAAATGATAGCTTGTAATTGTTTTTCTCCAAAACATCAAGTGCTCTAGCTTTCAACTCTTGGTATCCCAAATTGTATTGCGGAATACAATCTTTATGCAAGGAGTAGCTGATTACGATATCATTGGGCTCGATTGAATCCACTTCCAACTCTTGTCCTTCATCAATGACTTTAATATTATACTTTGATAGATCTACTTTCAACTTCTCCTGCAACACATCCCTGACAATTTTCAAGTTCAATTTGTTTGATGGGATGTTCCAACAATTGTAATAATGACCACCCATCATTATAGTTATTTTGTTGCACTCATTTGGAGTGGCTTTTTCTCCAGTAAATAAGCCTTGTACATTATTCTCGATATCTGAATCGTATATTGTCCCAAGTAGCGCTTGTGGGTTCCTATCAATGTTTTGATGACGTGGTCTCAAAAATCCAAAACCTGGTTTATTCTTTGGCAACAAAACTGGCTTTTTGGTATACAAATTCGTCAAGAAAATGCTAACATATTCAACTGACTTTAAATCTGGCACAAGGGGATTCTCCTGAGGTAAAGCTTGAGCTAAAGAGTGGCTGTTGATTGTGCTTCTAACATGATCGAATGACTGCCCATTCACCTCTCCTAATTTAGGATCACATTGTCGAACTGGAGTCCCATAATGGATGTTTGTGTTTGTGTTGTTGACCAAGTACTTGGCTAAGTGTTTGGGAAAAGTCTCCATCCCATCCTTGAGCTTAATCATAGGAAATGCTTTGAGGTCATCTTGCAAGGCAAAGAAATTAGCCCCTGGTGAAATCAACTTTTCATATAATTGCAATTCAGTCAGCAATTCCAACCCATTCTTCTTTGCCGATTTTTTCACAATTGATCTTAATATGTGTTTTACAATGGATCCAGATTGGGTTTCCACATCCTTCAAAAACGGCATCACACTTTTCATACTCAATTTACCAATGTCACCAGCATACACACCATGCATGATCGCACTAGCAACATTATCAGTCAATGCAGTGCTCCCAAATCTTCGCTTGAAAAACTGTTCAACAGTCTCGTCGTGAGCCAATGGTTTCACAAATGGCTCTTTTATCAACCCTTTGATCAATTTCCCGTCAACGCATTGAACGTGTTTGAAGAAATCAATTGTCGTTGCCAACGAATTAGGAACCTGCACAATTTCACCTTGTGCATCAGTTATGTATTTTCGATTAGCATTACTTGATTTGTGAATAACTTCAACCTGATCTTGTATGTTCAAGTCTCGTAAGATATCAATCATAAACAAACTCCCATTTTTAATCCCTCGTAATGTTCGTGGTCCTTTCTCCAACAAAATAGACTCACCGGTTTTAGTAACATGAAGGTGTGGCAGATACATCCAGCCACCTGGTCTATTGGATTTTTCAAATATTTCAATGTTCAAGTCGGGTCGCAATTTACTCAAAAAGTATGTGAATGTAAGTCCCAGGATTCCTGCTCCCAATACAGCGACATTGGAGTTCTTCGGTAGTGATTTCAACGACATGTATATTATTCTATGTAGGTTGGTAGTTAAATGACTTTGTACTGTACCAGCCTTGGCTGCATTTCTTGCCTGTTCGCATTGGCGGCCCTTGAAACGCACGCATCTTGTGAAGTGTTTTTTTTTCTGCCAACGAATTACAAGCGTCCGAATGATAATCACGCCATTCAGCCCAAGAAAGTGATACATTGTCATGACAAGGTTCTCAGTTCAGGTAACGTTTCCATACCCACGCGTAGCAACTTTCATTGCAATAACTATTTGATCATTTTGACGGAGTCAAATCAAGGTACTTGTATATACCAGTGGGGTCGCAGATGTCAAGAAGATAACAACTATGTATATCAAGATTACTTGGTATATTCGTTGATCAGGAAACAGTCGAGAAAGTTCATACATTTGGAGTCTTGCTTATCAAGATGATATTTTAGCAAACGACGGATAAGGTTTGACAGTTGGTAATGCGGGAATCTAGATCCATTTTGTAACTTGTTTACATATCGGATTTAAATTCAGCTCCTTTGTCTTCCCCACATTTCAATTTCACGAAGCATACGCTATTTTCATCACATTCATACGTGTAGATTGCTTCACGATACATCAAGATTAGCTCGTTTTAATCAACACCCCCTTGACAGCTCATGCGATTCTCGCTGACTGCATTCGTTAAAAATCGATTATGTTATTCAATTTCACCAAAAGGAGAAGGTTGGTCCGTAGAACAAAAAAAGCGTGGCATAGCTAGTTTATGTGCTAAGTCCGGATACGTTACCCATCAAATATTGAACACCTCTACAAGGCCGACTTTTTGCTTTGTTTAGTTATTTTTCTTGGTGATCCCCCCCCTCCCTTCCCCACTAAATCAGACCAATTATTATTATATAGTGTACCCCACAAAATCATCTACAGTGCTATAAATATGATTGGCATTGTCCTATCAAGGATGGAACCAAATAGCCAATCCTGCTTGAGATCATCGTCGCTTTTTTTCTAACCCACGTAACGAAACACCCACCATGTCTACTGAAATCCCTAAAACTCAAAAAGCCGTCATATTTGAAACCAATGGCGGCCCATTGATGTACAAAGACATTCCAGTGCCTCAAATCAAGCCTACGGAAATCCTCGTCAATATCAAGTATTCTGGTGTGTGTCATTCCGACTTAACTGCATGGAAAGGTGGCTGGCCAATCCCATACAAACTTCCCTTGGTTGGTGGTCACGAGGGTGCAGGTGTTGTAGTTGCAGTTGGTGAGAATGTTCAAGGATGGTCCGTTGGTGATTTAGCCGGAGTGAAATTGGTCAACGCAACATGTTTGAATTGTGAACATTGTCAACAATCAAATGAAGCTATTTGTCCTACCAAAACTTTAAATGGAATCACCATGGATGGTACTTTTCAACAATACTGTGCTACTGACGCCATTCAAGCGGCAAAATTACCTCTGGATATCGATTTGAAATCAGTGGGACCAATATTGTGTGCTGGTATCACAGTTTACAAAGGCTTGAAATCATCAGAAGCTAAACCGGGCCAGTGGGTTGCCATTTCTGGAGCTGCTGGTGGGTTGGGGTCTTTAGCGATTCAATATGCTAAAGCCATGGGGTTGAGAGTGGTGGGGATTGATGGGGGTGAAGAAAAGGGGGAATTTATAAAGAGTTTGGGTGCTGAAGCATATGTCGACTTTACCAAATCAAAAAATGTTGCTCAAGATATCATTGCCATTACTGATGGAGGTGCTCATGCAGCATTAAATGTCGCATCTTCTGAGCAAGCTATTCAAATGAGTGTGGATTATGTTAGAGCCAGTGGAACTGTAATCTTGATTGGATTGCCACCAAACGCAAAACTCTCAATTGATATCTTGACTGCTGTTGTTAAACAAGTTACTATTAGAGGTTCATATGTGGGAACCAAATGGGACACTACCGAAGCAATTGATTTCTTCCATAGAGGTTTGGTTAAATGCCCAATTAAAGTTGTTGGTTTGCTGGAGGTGGAACGCGTGTTTCAAGAGATGGAAGAAAATAAAATATTGGGTAGATATGTTCTCGATACTTACAAGTAAATGAGATGGTTTAATGAAAACGTTCTATATTTGAATTACATCCAATACTCAAGGACTATCAAACCTAACACAGTGATTACTTCAACTCTTCAAAAGCGGTGTGTAATGGAGAGTAGATTGTCTTTCCTTTGTAGAATTTAATAGTTTGTTCAGCTCTCTTGGCAATTCCTTCTGGAGTAAATTCAAAAAACTTGTATAAATCACCAGCTTTTCCTGAAGCACCGAATCTGTTCAAACCAAATTGTTCATGAGAGTACTTGGACCATCCGAAAGTGGACAAGACCTCAACCGACAAGATTGGAACACCATCTGGCAAGACCTCCAATCTGTATTCAATTGGTTGCTTGTCAAAAGTGTAGAAATCGGTAACGGAAACAACAGAAGCCTTAACTCCCTTCTTTTCCAATTCCTTAGCGGCATCGATGGAGATGGAAACTTCAGAACCAGAAGAAATAATAATAATGTCTGATTTTTCTTGTGGCCAGACAGTGTAAGCACCCTTCAAAGCCTTTTCAATGCTAGAGTGTTCCAATTGAGGAACACCTTGTCTGGTCAAAGCAATAACAGTTGGACGATCAAGACCTTCAATGGCGGAAATGTAAGCAGCGGAAACTTCATTACCATCAGCTGGTCTCCAAACTGACATGTTTGGAATAGCCCTTAAATGAGCCAAAGTTTCAATAGGTTGATGGGTTGGTCCATCTTCACCCAAACCAATAGAATCATGAGTGGCAACAAAGATAACACCTTGGTGTGATAATGCAGCCAATCTAACGGCACCTGCAGCGTATGAAACGAAATTCAAGAATGTACCACCATAGTTTCTGTAGTTGGCACCGAAAACATCAATACCATTCATAATGGCAGCCATACCGTGTTCTCTTACACCATATCTGATATATCTACCAGAATAGTTACCCAAGTCGGTAGATGGTGGTTGGAAATCAACAGAGTTGGCAGCTCTCGTCAAGTTAGAACCAGTCAAGTCCGCAGAACCACCAATCAATTCAGGAATAACAGGATACAAAGCATTCAAGACTGTTTCTGACAATTTTCTGGTAGCAGCTGGCTTGTCTTTGGAAGTATAAGTTGGTAAGGCCTTCTTCCATCCATCTGGTAATTTACCATCCAATCTTCTTTGAACTTCAGCACCCTCCTTTGGATATTTAGCTTTATATTCACTGAACAATTTTTCCCAAGCTTGTTGTTCCTTCTTGTTTTCTTCAACCTTTTCGGCAAAGTAGTTGGCAACTTCATCTGGAATGAAAAATTGTTCTTCAGCATCAAAACCCCAGCTCTTTTTCAATTGCTTAATATCGTCAGCTGCTAATGGAGCACCGTGAACTTTTCCGGTACCGGCAAGTTCGGAACCGTAACCAATAGTGGTGACCAATCTAATTAAGACTGGAGCACCCTTGATCTTCTTGGCTTCATCAATGGCATCAGAGATGGCTTCAATGTTGGTGTTGGCATCATGAACTTCCAAAACTTTCCATCCATATGCCTTGTATCTTTCTGGAACATTTTCAGTAAAGGCACAAGCAGTGTCACCATCAATGGAAATTCTATTGTCATCCCAAAATGCAATCAAATTGTCCAACTGTAAGTGACCAGCCAAAGAAGAAGTTTCAGAAGAAATACCTTCCATTAAACAACCATCACCAACAAATGAATAGATTTTGGAGTCTGAAATTGGAAAATCTGGCTTGTTATAAGTGGCGGCAAATTGCTTTTGAGCAATGGCAATACCAACAGCATTGGAAATACCTTGACCCAATGGACCAGTGGTGACTTCGACACCTTGGGTGTCCAATCTTTCTGGATGTCCAGGGGTCTTGGAGTTCAATTGTCTAAATTGCTTCAAGTCATCAACAGTTAAATCGTACTTATACAAAACCAACAAGGAATATAACAAAGCACAAGCATGACCATTGGACAAGACGAATCTATCTCTGTTGATCCATTTGGGGTCTTGTGGGTTAAACTTCATCTTTCTAAACAAAGCATGAGCAGCTGGGGCTAAACCCAATGGAGCACCTGGGTGACCAGATTGGGCGGCATTGACGGCGTCAACGGATAAACCTCTGATAGTACTGACGGATAACTTATCAATTGCAGACATTGTAGTTTGAATTCTTTTGGTTTGAGTACAATTGTTGGAAGAAGAGAAGGAGAAGAAGAGAAGAAAGAAGAAAGGAAGCAATTGTTATTTATAATAAATTGCTATAAATTTGACAAATTCACGTTTTTGTCGGAGGAAATCAAAAAAAAATGGGCAAAATGGCAAATCCTGCATATACATACGCAATTTATTAATCAATTACATAATAGTAGTAATAGAGAACTTGAATTTCTTAACGGATTTGTAACTACAATCTTTCCGAGACACCCTGAAATAGCAAAATTGATGTCCTAACCTGTAGAGAACTTGATCTAGGCTACATCTCGATCGCCCCGCCCCAATTGTGAATGAAATATGGGGCAATTTTTTTCATCAACAACTACTACTTCGCACAAAGCTATTGTCAATAAGTTACATTTCGGACAACAGTGAAAAAAAAAAAAGGTTTCTTTTTCATCAAAACCTCATTACATAATGTTGCATTCTTTTGCTATATTCACTTCAAACGCAGACATACTTGATTTGACACATTGATGTTACTCTTTAAACGCATATTTACACACACATACACACACACACACACACAGAACGGCTCAACTGTATAGCTACACCAAAGCGGCTCTAGCGACAGAGGGCAGTAGTTTTACCACCACCCAATGACTTTGTTACCCATTCCGGAAAAGCTTTTGGTTGGAAAAGTTGTACTTTAAACACAAAACTCATAACATCATCCCCAACAAATAACATTTCTGTTTCTCCCAGATTTTTGCTTATCCTCCTTCCCACGTGAGATTCGTCCAGCAAATTCATCATGTAGAGTATACATAACTTTGTGTAGAATCCCCTTTGTTTTGTTGGTATTTAACGTTTCTTTTCGTTTTGTATCATTTCCGCACTATCGGATATAGGAAAACTTTTCACTACAAAAAATGGTGGCTCGCTACCCTTCACTAACGCTTATGTCCTACAATTAGATTCAGTTATCTTTTGTCCTTAAATATGTCTCTAATCACTACCGTCAGCAAATGGACTCCCCTTGCGATTCGACTCATCAAAAGCAATATTTGACGGTGAAGATGCAGAATTGTCCTCAAATTCAATGTCAAAAAGGAATGATCCAACAGTGGATGCAACATCTCGATTGGAGTCAGTATCATTATATCGAATCACATCAGCAGGAATATGAGATATATTCAGTGACGATTCACTGTTTATCAAAATCTCCCGAGTATGCGCTAGACTACTTGGCGTGTGATCTGAACTTCTCATTGTCGTACCTTCAACATCGGAATGACTAATGCTTTTCTTATTCAATCGTTTCACTGATGTCGCTCTTGTAATTTGACCAATATCCGAATCAATATCACTATCATCTGTGTCATCCCGAATTGACTTTATAGTAAATCCGTGATGGGGGATTATATCAAATGAATCTTCATCCTCTTCATTCAAATCTTCATCTTCTTCCTCTTCCTCTATCTTGTCTACATTTACCAATTTAGGTTGAGCTTTGATTGCAGTCATTGTCGCTGGAGATGCATTTGTAACAGCACCTGTGCCATTACCACCTCCACTTGGGGGAACACTGGCTGCTTGTCCTTGAACACCAGCTACATTCTCTCCAACAATACTGGCATTCTCAATTGTGTTCAAATCAGAAAACAAAGACTCTGAATCATAAGAATATAAAGACCTCGTATTGTTCTTAGTTGGTCGAACGGTGACACCGGGAATATAGGCAATTGGTAATATGTTTGACGCATTGGAAATCGATGTGGCAACTGAACTCCTATGTGAATGATTCATGTAAATTTGATTAGCTCCATCGCTTCCCTGTGGATGCTGCTGCTGCTGTTGCATGTGCTGCTGTTGTTGCTGTTGGTGCATATTAGCTTGTTTGATAATCTTCTGCTGCCTTGCTCGCCTTTGTTGAGCTGCCAATTGTTGTTGTTGTCTTGACTTCAGTTTAAGAGCATTTGGACGAGTGAATGATTCATATGAAGATATTCTTCTTTTGGCTTTAGCCCTTGCCTCACCAGAAAGTACCCGACGCATGGGCGGTCGTTCAAGTGTAGCTGAGCCAGCAACTGCACCATTATGCCCCCCGTGAGGACCCTTTTGTCCTGCTCCTGCCCCTGCCCCTGCCCTTGCCGCAGTTGCTGTTGTAGTTGCAGTTGCAGTTGCAGTTGCAGTTGCAGTTGCATCTTTACCAAAGTGAGTATGTGTTGGAGAAGAGACCGTATTATTCAAGTGACCTTCGCGTTTACCAATACCAGAGAAATGTGACTCTGTTGGACTTAATTGGTCCAGAATGTTAGACCGTGAGTTATTGGCTCCTCTACTGGCCAAACTATGCAACGCATATCCTCCCCCCTTATCGGAAACAATCCCGTCTGTATCTTCATCCTGATAACTGTAGTCATATTCGTCATCTAACAATACTGGTGGCTTCTTCTTGTACACACGAAAATAATAATATAACGCAGCGAGCAAGGCAACAAGCACAACTCCTCCGATAGCCCCACCAACAATTGCTCCTGTATTTGTGTGGTGAGATGACGGATCGATCTCACACTTGTTGTAAGCACATTTGGCACATGTCTGTGAAACTTGAAAACAAACTTCATTCTTTTTACTACAAACACACTTGGGTAGTGTAGGACAGTTTGTAACACACCCGTCATTATCTTCATCTCTCTGTACTAGGTCCCCGTATTCAAAAATATACGAATTCGTGACCGCCATTTGTCTCAATGATGATTATGTGGTGGTGGTCTTCAGTACTTGAATGGGTCAATCTGTTATGTCTTGAATAAAAGTTGTCTTCTTGGGAGCGATAGTGAGAGCCTGAGGCTTTGTATAAGAAAGTAAGTTAAACGAAATAGTTAAAAAGTCAAATTACCAAAGGCGATGCTGAAATCGTACCGTTTTCTGCACAAAGGGGAGGAAATAAAAAAAAAAAAAAAAGTTTTGGACAGAAATTACACGAAACAAGATTAAAGACGTGGGTCTAAAAAGGGGTGCAATGTTGAATTTTATGAGATATTTTATACTTTAGGTAGACCAGTTAACTGTTCCTTTTGGTCGGCTTTTACTCTCATCCTTTTAACGATCCTCCTACAAGCTTTTCACTACACTCTCAATCCTAAATTTGTTTCACGACTTCATTTTTATCTTCTGAAAATGGAATCGCGTGAATCACGTTGTTTTTGTGCAACACACTTTCGATTCTTTTTTTTTTGCCCTTTCCTTTACGTTTAAGCGAATATGGAAAATCAATTTGGGGATCTGGTGGTCTCGAAGTACAAAATTTTGGATCGAGATTGCCAGAAAACCGTTTCTCAGACCAGTGTTAGCGATGGCGTGTGTGTGTTCTTTCTACAACGTACAGTTAACTGATACCGTATTCACCCTCGGCTTTTCGCTTTGTGATTTCTCTTCTAGGGCATTCTCTACTGTGACAATCAGTTTACATCCATTTCATCATCAACTTTTTCTAAAGTTTATAATACAACAACTACTTAAATATTTCAGAATTTAGGCGGGTGTACACAATTGAGTAAAGTTATGTATGTACGGAACAATTGGCAGTACCACTATACTTTCTTCAGGTTTGCATTTCTAACGAGCCATGTCTTTTCATCAAAGTATTTCTTAAATGGAGCATCACCATTAACTTCACCTTGAGGTTCTACAGAGTCTTCCTTTTGAAGCAACATCAGCAATCTCTTTGATCCAGAAGGTTTGGTCTCCTTTTTGGAAAACCATTGACCGACTTCAGTATTAAATACCCAACCTCTTTTCGTCAACTCATTTGCTGCATTGAATTTAGCAAAGTTGTCAATACCTTCACTATAGTAAAAGCAAAAGAACAATGTGTCATCATCAAATCTCAGCATATAGTGTGCAGAATTCAATTCAAACATTGGCTCTTGAGGGTAATCAATCAGCGACGGATGAACGTTCAATGGCACATATTGACGTGGTTTTTCTGCATCAAATGAATCAGGACAGTTTAACAATGATGTCTCTAGCAAATTGCCAACAGATTGAATGGGTAATGGATCATTTAATCGACTGCTGGTTATATTCATCAACAAATTGAATGAGTCACCCAAACCAGAATCATAATTAGAAGCCGATGACGCTTGTGAAGTATTTGATAACTTCTTCTTTAATTGCTGCGATGCTCGCTGATCCATGTCGTTTAAGTTAGAGTCACTCGTAAGTGGGGACGCAGATTGCGACCTCACAGATGAAAGTGGCTGACTCAAACCTGGGGGTGGTGCTTTGATAGGTGTACTGGAAGTAGTAGACGCCAACGCTTTAGCAAGAGGTACATCATTGTTAACCTTTGGAGTATTGTTTGCACTGGGCATATTATTTGGTACAGACGAAGCGGTTGATTCCTGAGCATTGGCTGCTTGTGCAGCTTTGATCGCACTTGAATAAGAAACAGTACTGGTGAGCGGTGGGGGAGGTGCTGGCACCACATTCATTGGCTTGGCTTTCTTTACTGGTGTAGTAGTAGTAGTAGTAGCAACAGTACCATTTGCCAGCACTTCAGCTTTCACACTACCGGTAGTCGTGTTTGCATGATGTTGCCCGTGTGAATGAGCATCCGAGGATGACGACACAGATCCGGATTTTGCTTGGCGTGGCGGTGGCGGTGCCGTGGATGAGGATGCAGAAGATTGGCTTGCCCTCGTGGCTTCTGGCTGTTGGGTTCCCAATTGTTGGAGCTCCAATCTCTTTCTTTCCTCTTCTTCAAACGATTCTGCAGCCATTTGTGCCAAACTTCCTTCCACTTCCAACTCTTCTTCTTCGTCATCAGCAACTTCCAACTGATCGTAAAATTCATCATACTCAACATAATCTTCGTCTTGGTTCATCTCAACATAGTAATCTAGATCATCCTTGATATCATCAATTTTGGCAGGATCTAACTTGTCATTCTCTAAATTATCCAAAACCTCTTCTAACTTCTCAATGTGAGTGTTATTTCGGTCTATCTTGTACTTGAGATCCTCTATCGAACCTTGTAGAGAATAGCCACCTTTTTTTTTCAGTTGAGTTCCAAGTGAATCCAACTCCTGGTCCAATTCTTCATTCTGGTTGTTCAACTGCTCAATCACTCCTGAAATGTAATCGCATGCCTCTTGTAGTTTCTCTACATCTCCAAAACGTGACAGCTTCTTGCTCTCTCGTTGTAGCTCTAACCCTTCGTTTGAAAATTGCTTGATTTTGGATGACTTTTCCAACTCCTTGAATATATCCATAGAGTGTTCGATCTTTGTTCGATTTTCTTGTAGTAAAGATTTGTCTAGTTTTATACTACTATCACCCAACCATATCTTTAACTGATCTCGCGACCTTTGTAGTTTCTTCAACTCCTTCTTCAAGTCATTCTCCAACTTGTCTCTTTGTGAAGGAACTTCACAACTTTGCATCTTCTCCTTGGTGTCATCGAACGCCGCAAGACCCTCGGCAATCTTCTTATTGACCTTATCAAACTCCTGCTGTAGTTTTCTGGCACTCATTTTTCGAATTGATCGATAGAGATTATCTGAAAAGCTTGTGGTGACTTCGAAAACTTGTGTTGTAAAAATCGATTTCGAGTGAGAGTGAGAAGCAAAAAAGAAAAAAAAATTCTTCGCAACCAGCAGCTCTCTTCCACAGAGAACTAGCACACCTTAAAAAGCTCACAAATGTATAACTTTTTTCTATAATATCACTATCTACTCTAATGTTCCTATTTCTTGTTTCAAGAACTCATCAGTAAAATGACAGATTTGGTTAAAGTTGTACTTAAATCCATCAATGCCTCCATAATAAGGATCTCCCACAATTTTATCAAACTCCATATTAGTTCTCCACCTACCAAACAAATCAACAACCGCCTTGCTTGTTTTTGGTTTCGTATACATCAAGTCCGATAAGTTACTTTCATCCATACCAATAACGTAATCAAACCTCTCGAAATCTTTGGAACTGATTTGTTGCGCAAAGTGTTGAACGGGCACTCCATGTTTTCTGCAAGTTTTGGCCGATCGAGAATCTGGTGGTTCGCCTATGTGCCATCCCGAAGTACCGAATGATTCAATATTTTTAAAATATGGTGCGTATCCCAACTCTTGGACTCTATGCTTGAAAATGGCTTCTGCCATTGGGGACCGACAACTAAAGGACAACAGTTAGTACTTGTCTAGAACGCAATGGGGGGAAGAGAGATTATTGTGTCATACATGTTGCCTAAGCATACAAATGCCACTGAGATTTTCTTATCTTCTGGGTTGAATAGCGGGGCCATATTGAATTCGATTCACGGTGGGTGTTTTTGTTGATTCATATGTCATAATTTCCATTTTTTTCGAGTCAACTTTCGCGAGCCACACAAACATTGAGCATGAAACTAACACACTCAGTTGAAACAAGCCTACTCTTTTTCAATTTATCGTGTATTAAAATCCCTAAAAAACGTTTTCACATACTTCATCAATTTCTTGAACTTGTCTAAAACTAGTACTTATAGCACAAAGTGTAGCCGCAGAATTAACGCGCGACTCTTTACTTTGTCCATCCAACTCAAGAAGCTTTCTCAAAGACTCAACAAAGAACTGTTGTGGGTCAGTGAGGGAAAGCTCCCTTCGCTTAACCAGATCGCTTGACATTGAAAAAATGTCAATCTCTGGTGTGGTGTGTGTATTTGGCGTGGTCCCACTAACAGTAGCGGGACCTGTAGATGGTGCGGTTGTTGCAGGTACACTAGGCGGGGCATTGGGTTTCGGTGTTGGTGCTGATGGGGCTGGAGTGCTTTTGATTTGCGGAGATTGCAATGAATTTTGAATCTGTGGTGTAGCCACATTATGGGGTGTTTTTATAGACGATGCAATGGCATTAGGAGTGGCTGCGGCGGCTGCCGTACTATTACGCTTTTTCTTTGGTGGCGCCTTCTTGGGCTTTGTTTGCAGCACCGAGTTGCGTTGTTGTAGAGGTACCTGTTGCACACCTTGTTGTTGGCCATTAGGAGCAAATTGCTGTTGCATATTATTTTGTACGTTACCAGCATTACCCCACGTCTGATTCATTTGCATCTGCTGCTGAGTTGGTTGAGGTCCCAAACCACCCACCATTGGCATGCCTTGGTTTGCAAATTGCTGCTGCTGCTGCTGCTGCTGTTGTGGTATCTGAGGAGGAAGACCCTGGTTGAGTTGTTGCGGGGATTGATTGAAAGTTGGTGCAAACAAATGAGGCGAATTTTGCACATTCGAATTTCCAAACATTTGTTCAATCACTCCTTGAGCATTCTGTACCATAGGCTGGACACCTTGAGCTTGCATCTGAGGTTGTGGTGGTCCTCGTGGTTGTGATTGTTGTTGCTGCCCTGGTGGTAGGGGTGGTTGTTGTTGCTGACCTTGAATGGCGTGAGGTTGCGGAGGTACCCCTGGATTCCTGCCACCTACAATTTGTTGTCTGCGTTGGGATATTTGCTCCTTAACATAATCAAAATATTTGGCATACTGATTTCTCAACTTGTCTAGCAAATCTGGGCCCGCTAAGTAAACTCCTCGCTTCAAGTTTTCCAAAATGTTTTTTGTCATATACTTCATTTGAATGAGTCTCTTTGTTCCTTCGATATTTTTAGTGAATAAGTAAAAATAGCTTATAATCGAATCGACATTTCCATATTCTTCCTGGATTCGGTTCATCGAGTCTCTTACTGCACCCTTGTCTTTTGGAGAAAGCAATGTCGTCACATCTCGCAACAATACGTTGTTTCTTGAGACTTCCTCAATTAACTGTCTGAGACGAAGTTTTGCCTCATCGGTAAGAGGAGGGAGTAAGGAGCTCAAACTGGGGTTAGCAGCTGCTGGACCAGCCCTTCCAGGAGGAGCCGAAGAGTCATTCATCACTGGGCCCCTCTGGTTCGGTACAGGGGACGATAGATTGTTCAGTGGGGCCATATTAGGCTTCATCAGTGGAGTGTTTGACGTACCAATCATAGGCAGTCCTTGTTGGGAGATTGGCACTTGTTTACCTTGCAGATTACCACCATTCAGTTGCATGGGGATTGGGACATTTGGAGCGATTTGAGGGATGGGTTGCTGAGCTTGTGACTGGGCATTTTGTATTCCTAGTCCCGTTGAGCCACTCTGCGCTGCGATTTGTTGTTTCCAGAGTTGGTTTTTTTGATGAAGGATATACTTTCGAATAAAAGTCTCCTTCATGTTGGAATCAAGCTGACCAGCAATTTGCTTTTGCTGTTGTAAACGGTTGAGCAACGTTAATGCGTCGTTTGAATATTTTGCGTAATCTTGTTGAGTAACTTGAAATTGTGGTGGTCTTTGATCAAATGACTGCTGAGGTTGCTGTTGATGCTGCTGCTGCTGTTGCAGTTGAGGATGTTGGAATGGCGCTTTTTGAGCGGGAACAGGCTGCTGAGGTACAGGTCGAGGGGGGCCTTGTTGGGATAACCCTTGTTGCTGAGGAAGACCTTGTTGACCAAAATCTTGATTCAATCCCGGCCCAGGTTGATTTGCTCCCAGTGATAGTTGACGTTGTTGCTGCGATTCGCGCTGCCTTTGTAACAACTGTTGTCGCTGTTGAGGAGTAAGGTTGTTAAAGTTTACCTGTCCAATTGGAGGGTTTCCTTGATTCGTTTTTAATTCGTTATCATTGATTTGATTCGTATTGTTACCAGCTATATTACCCTCATTACGAACATTCATCTTTTGTTGTTGTTGACGCATAACCAATTGCATATGAGTAGAATGGATATCCCTCACCAAGGGAAGAATATCTTGAGAAATGACTTTTCTTTTGATGCAATCAAAAATTTGGTTCCAAGTAGTCACACCCTTGGGTAAATTGGGTATTTTGGTAAGTAAAGGTGGAGGTATGGGGGAGCTTCGAATGAGCTGAAGAAGTTGAGGAGGAACCTGTTGATCTGCGCCTGTGGGGCCATTGGCATTCAATGCTTGTCTCTGTGTGAAATTGGTTTGTTGTTGTTGTTGTTGTTGCTGTTGCAGCTGTTGTTGAGTTGTCTGCTGTTGTGGGTTTGGTTGTACCGCCCCCAATGGTCGAGATGATTGCATTCCTTGACCCTGCTGACTATTGACCATTTGTCGAAGCTGTTGTTGTCGTGCCTGAATTTGAGCTTGCGATTGATTACGAGCTTGAGCTTGTTGTTGTAAAAATTGCAAGTTCTGTGGATTTGCGGGGCCCATATTTGGATTCGTATTCAGTGCATTGCGTGCCATTTGTTGAGAAATCTGCTGCTGCTGTTGGTTCACCTGGTTGTTTGGTGAAACTGATTGGCCACCGTTCACTTGTTGTTTCTGCAATCTCAACTGACTTACCTTCAGCTTAATCGCTTTCAAATAATCATCTCGTGATGGAGATTTCTCATAAACTATTCTCTCAAAATCTTGCGCCATTTTTGTCAACTTTTGAAAATCAAAGTTTGGGTTTGTGCCATGAAGGTCAGACAAAGTATCCATTATAATCTGAACAACTCTCTGTCTCTCTTCGCCTGTATACATGCCATGCCATGAAGGAACTCCGGCCATGTTGTTACCATTTGGGACACCATTGTTGATATTCATCATATATCCTTTGATAGCTCTTTATTGAAGGAAAATAATAAAAAAAAAAGGACCACTGAATATTATGCTTCTTCTCCGCCTTCAGCACTACTTTGTTAACTGCTATCAAACTCGGACAGATCAGATACAGGGTTGTATTACAACTGATGAATACAAAAAGAGTTGTACTAACCCGTTTGAAAAAACCAAATGATGTCGTAAAGTCTTGTAAAGTTGTTTGAAAACTCTATTCCTAAGAAAAATAAAAAAAATAAAATACATTAACAAAATAATAAAGAGATTAAAAAGCGTGCGGGAAAAAAATGTGGAAACGCTACCTGAATAAAACGAACCACATATGGAAAACAAGTCGGAGTGACTGCCCTTTCAGGGTAAACCAATGGATAACATAGGGTTGCAGCTGTGAAGATTGTTAATTTTTAATCCACTATGAGCAGTATAAACATTTCAGACACAAGTAATACAGACGAAATTCATTACACTACCTTCTATATTGTTTTATACAGTCTCTTAATTGCATGTTTATCATTATATTGCCGTTGCTCTTCCTCATCAATAAACTCTTGTGAGTGAGTTAGCTTCCATTGTTGCTTGATAAACCTTAAACCTTGAGTGTTTACCCCTAATTTTGTGCTTGTCTTTGATATATTGTCACGTAATTGCTGCTTGACAGCAATCAATTGATTCTTTATGTGTGGATCCTTTTGATGAATCAACTCCTTGGAATTGGATGAAACTATATCAAACAAAACCTTGCAGATTAGTGACAATCGGGTCACATTCCTTGAAATGTTTTCTTTATTAGTCCAAATTTCCATTACTTGCAACAATTTTAGAGAGTATGAAAAGGGCAAAACAACCAAAGCGTCATCAAGTTGTGACGGTTTAATCTTGATCAAAGTGTCGAGGACATACTCAGGTCCCGTCATATTGAAAGCAAGTAAAGCTGCATTCGGGGTGGGTCTGATTGCGTGTTTGTTTGTTTTCAACTCCAATTCATAGGCTCTGGTGGCTTCCAAATCCTCAATACCAATGTCCAACGCCTCCATCAATTTTTCACCCGCTTTTAGTGTCTCCATTGTTTGCTTACCAACTTTGGCGACATCACCACTTCCATCTTCATCTTCTTGTTCCACATCTCCTTCAGCTCGCACGGGCTCATCTTGATCTAATTGTTCTAATAACTTCGTTTCATACAATTCTTCCATTTCCTTCTCCCTCTCTTCTTCTAAAAATACCTGATCGCTTGTAGCGGACCACAATCTAATTGAATGGTCATGAGATGTTGAACACATGAATAATCCATTCTTGCTAATAGCCATACACCACACTTCACTTTGATGTGCTGGTAGCTGTTGTATGCATTCAAACTTGTCTCCATCCCAATACTTGATAAGCCCGTCTTTCCCACTGGAGAAAAAATTGTGAGTTTCTCCAATGAATTTGACATTCATGACCGAGTCTTGATGAGCAAAGATTGATTTATGACAATCACCGAAATCCAATCCCCAAATCTTGATGTTCTTGTCTGCTGAGGAAGTGATTATAAGTTTGGAGTCAGAAGAGATATCAATTGATAACACTGGTAGCTTGTGTCCATACAATGTTAAGAACAATTTCAACGAATCCAAGAAAACCACTTGGACATTATTATTCAACAAAGAAACAGCAAGATACTTGTCATCAGGTGAAACTCTCACACATAATACATCTTCATTCAAATCCAAAGTTTGCGTATGAACAAATTTGAGTTGTGATACGATAGTATTTGTCCCAGGGACTATATCCTGCTCAACTTTAAAGTTCCAAAATTTAACACATTTATCATTGCCACCTGTCACCAATGTCTTACCATCCGAGGTCAAATCCAAAGACCAAATTGCTGCACTGTTGTCATCCCCTGATGCATCAACCACCTGATGAGCTTTTTCAACGCGATCAACAAGTGACGAAGTGGCTAAATCGTACAACTCCAAATCTCCATTCTTGAACCCAACAACAACTAAAGATCCACCAGGTAGGAATTTACAACAAAGAGCATAACCACTTTCCAAAACGAATGAACGGATAACATTATATGATCTGGTGTTCCAAATTTTTAACTCACCGTTTGAAGCAGTAGCGAGTAATTTGTCATCGTCAGGGGAAATATCCATTGCTCGGATATCGAACCGGTGGCCCAACCTATCTATTGTGTGTTCCTTTACTGCATGTATATCAGTGGGTTGGACTTTTCTCAAATTATCTGGAGTACGAATGTTGGTATATTCGATACTATTGTTGCTCAATGCTGCTAAGATATGTAACTTCTTTCGACTACTTGTCCACAAACAGGAGCTAATTTTTGCGTGTAGTCTGACAGTTGTGAATGGTGTTATAAGCATGCTTATTTCAGAGCTTTGAATTGATTCCAAAATCTCTTCATCATCTAAACCTTTATCCTTTAATCTCTTCATCCTCTTTGTAATTCCTTTCTTCATTTCGTCTTCGGATCTCACGCGGAATATCTCCATGGTTCTGTCGGCATTCTGTACTAAAAATAGCTCTATTGGCACACCCTCGTGTTTAATATTCTTGAAATGCAACTCGTTGCCTCTGGCTTTACTCGTTTTCTCAAACATACCTCTTTCGTAAATCTTTTCTCCATCCTCGCGACTAAGATCGACTCCCCAAACTTTGACTTGATCTTTGTTCCCTGTGGTAATTACCATACTTTTGTCACTATTCACTCCCATCGACCAGCATTCACTACTGTGTGCTAAATGAGTCTCTATGCATTGTTGACTTTTCAATTCCCACAATTTGAGTAGCCCGTCTTTTGAACTTGTAAGTATGTAGTCATCCATACTATCAAAATCCAGGTCTTGCTTTGATTCTGACAAAAATTCCAACCCTGTAATGGGACCTTTATGTCCTTTCAATTTGAATAGCCCCAGTTCTCCTACAAGATCCCACATGATAATGCTGGTATCATTTGAACCACTAACTAATCTAGTTCCACTCGTGTCAAATTTCAACACTGAAATACTCGACTTGTGACCCTCAAATGTCATCAAGACAGATTGAGAACTTGCATCCCAGATCTTAATCTTTCCATCGTTGTACCCTGCTGCAATCAACTTTGTGTCTCTGTGGTACGCCAAGTGTGATACTGGACTAGGTGCTGTAACTGTACTAGCATTTGATGCTCCCGGTGTAAGTCCATCATTTAATCGTTGTAGCAATTCACCGGTCTTGATGTCCCAGATGAGGATCTCTTCTAATCCTGATGTTAATGCTCGTCCAACAGATGTGGACGATTGGGAGTCACTTGGCGGAAGCCAGATTATATTCGAGTGCGAGGTAATAACCCCAAAGCACTTCTCCTCGTCGTAACGGTTATACGATTTGACCATGGCTGGAGTCGAGTACTATCTATCGTTGTAAATAAGGTGAAAAAAAAAAATAGAAGCGATGCTCAAACCAATTCTTTTTTTTTTTTTTCTCGAGATGAGGCCAAACAACATCGAAACCTCGCTACAATGATTACAACGAATTGAAATCTATTGAAATGTAAAGCTTCTGGCTCAGTTAGCCAATATAGCTAATAATAAATTACCTAATAAGAAGAAAAATGACGGCTGTCCTTTATTGATCACTCCATCGTTCTGTTTTGAAGAAGAGGAGTTCTCGGAAGATGTGGATTCATTATCTGATGATGACGATGTCTTAGAGGTTGTTTCTGATGATGCAGGTGATGATGTTGCTGTTGAAGAAGATGTTGAATGAGCGGATGAAGTTCTAAGTCCAGTGATTTCGCTCAATCCACTAGCACTACTCACAGCAGCAGCCTCTTTAACTCCTCCATTCCAGCAATACTCCTTAAAACATTGTTTACATTCATCACTTTGCTCTTGGCCAAATCTTTCTTGTTGTCTTCGTATGATGGCGCATCCCACACATGTCAACCACTTGTCATCATCGGTTAAATTGTTTCTTGACATGACTTCAAATCCATTCCTAATGGCGCCATACTTTTCGGCATTCTCATACGACAATTTGAAAGTGGAAAAGTTTGAGTAGTAAGATTCATGATGATTCGACACGTAAACAACTAACGGCACGTCAGTGGCATTTACATCACTGTTGTTATGCCAAGTGATTAGTGCATCCAAATCGGAAGCATTGCATCCAAAAAACACTGGTTTCGATGACAAGTCTTCGTCAAGAAATGTTTCAACATCGGGGACAAAGGGGAAAGGTGTTCCTTTACCTTGCTGAGCAAACTGTCTTTTGTAAGTCAGAATGATTGATGTTGCATTGGGCCAGCTTTCATCAGTATCAGCTGAATTGTCAAATGCAAAGATTACATCAACATCACGAGTGTTTTGAATCAACGGGTAAAATGGGACATTTTGCAAATCTTCACCTCCATCAACCAAATATAACGTTTCATTCTTGATCATAGCAACAGATTCCCCACTCTCTTGTCCAAAGAATGGATTTGGTTCATACGAAGCAATATCCCATTCAGCATAACTCAAACGAGACAACAACCCAGTCAAGATTGATTTAATAACACTATTGATATCGTAGTTTCCCAACTGAAGCAAAACTTGATTGAATAAGGATGATGATGTACCCATAATGAACCCAGCATTGTCGAAATTACGCACACATATATTTGTGTCATTTGGATTCCCCGAGTGCACCGATGATCCCAAATATTCTACATCGGCAAATGCATTGAGTGATGGATCCCACAGGCCCAACTCATACGGAGAAACCTCAATGACGGTACTGTTTTCATTGATGATTAAGTCACCTGGCTTTCTTGCATTACTAACAACCATAAAGTAAGGCATCGTGTGGTCTTCAAAATGAGACATGTTCCGAACACTTGACCATGTTATATTTTCTCCACCACTTTCATCGGGAAAAAATTGATACGACAAGGCTCTGCCCCAAATATCAGTAATAGTGGTATCGAATCCGGCTTCTTCCTTTGCTAAAACCGCTTCTCGTAGGCCATAATAGTATGCTATTGTCTTGTCAATACGAATACCACTAGGGTTCAATATCGAGTCTTCAAGTTGCCAGATCGATGAACTCCCATTGACTATTTCTGCGACAGAAAGCCAGTTATTCATTACCAAGCTACCAACAAGCCAGTTTCCACCCGAAAGACCGGTGATGTATGTTGCTGATTGAAGTAAGCCGCCAACACCATGTTCATTGGCATCTTCGAATCTATCATCAGTAGCTAAAAGTTGACCTGCTCCACAAAGCATAGCTCGATAGCCACCACCACTAAATGCTAACCCTATAGTGATATTGTGATCTTTGGCATTGTCATTTATAAATGATTCAGCATCGAAATCAGTCAAATTTGACTTTTTTTGAAGAAAGTCAATCAAGTTTTTGTTTGTGATTTCTTGCCTTTTCTGAATATAGTTCTTTTCTAGATCCGAAATGTCGTTTGCATCTCGTGTCAAAGATCCCGACGGACACGTGGTATTGAACGGCGCATAAGGATTAGAATCATCTGTTGAGGCAGCTCCTTCTGTGCTACTTGATTCACTTCCATCTCCACCAAAGTTGCCCACTACTGACTGAAACCATGACTCTCCATCATCCGACGGTTGACTAGTCTCTGTCGAGTCGCTGTTGGTAGACGATGAACTACCTGAATCAAATGGCCATATTGCTTGCGCTTGAGCGAGTACGGCTGCTGATGCGCAAAGTATATGCAAAGCTTTCATTTTTGATTGTCCCTTGGAGGTAGAGCTAGGTTGTGGAATTAGCTATTATGGAATATATAGATTTTTGCTCATAAAGTGATGAGGGTTACTATTTATAGTTTTATCCGTTTCTGTTTTATATTCACCGAGCGGGAATCATTGTGGGATCTTTCATAAAAGTTGTGCAAAAAAGCTTAAGTGTGGATGCACGAAGTGTTAAACTCTAGAGAGCAAAAACATGCAATAAAAAAGAAAAGAAAAGTTGACAATATAGTCATGTAGCAACTTCTCTACTGTGACTGGGCAATCACGAGAAAGCTTACTTCGATGTAAAGATGAGGCCAAACAATAAGATTTCGTAATAATTTGTGTCCTCGGCTGTTGGTGGAGAATATGTGTTGCTGGGTTTGTGTACTTTGAGTTCTTTCAATCCTAATTAGGCAAGAGCAATAAAAGAAATAAAAAAGGATGAGTATGTTACACAAAAATTGCCAAAATACCGAAAAATCATATTTGTTTTGAAGAAGCTACTAGTGCGGACTTAAGAAGTATATATCAACTACCAAGTATTTATATCAACAGACTACGAAAGATCTCCCACAAGAGAACTCGAATCACATAGGAAAAGCAAGCAAAACACCAGAGAGTGTAGTTTGTGGGTAGGGGTTCCTTGTTTCTCAACGAAATGTATTCTACATGATAATTGCCCTGTCCGAGATGTGGCTTGAATTCCCCACCTCACTTCTATTTTGTTAAAGCCTTGTCCTCTTCCCTTCCCCCAACTAAAGATACAAATCTGTTTTAGAATCATGCTTTCATTACAGCGGTGACGTGCAACCGATATGTGCAGCTTATACAATTACTCTTTTTCAGGTTTATTCTAATAATCGTCTATTTCTAATTGCTCTATACCACGGCGCCTAGGTTCTCCTCGTTCCTTTAACAACAATAGGAATCATACCACCAGTAGAAATGGTAAAATTACGATGACCTAATACATTAATAAAACATCGAATAGTACCAGCATGAGAATAAGTTGCAATAAATGCATCTCTTTCAGCCAATTTTTCATCCACTTTACCTTGCTTGGAATCATAATCCAGTTCAAACAAATTTTGTAAAAACTTGTTGATTCTGATCGATTGATCAATCATTGATTCTCTTTCGTCACCAAACGCCACATCTTCTTCATCAACAACTCCATCAGTATTGAAATGAGGGAACCGTTGCTCAATTACACGTTTGGGTGAACGTTTATCACACAAGTTTTTCCCAATTGTTTCCCTAATCAATTCATCCACGTATGGTACAATTGTGTCTGGTTTGAGATCGTGCCAAGTGATTTGCAAAGTATTGCAAGATCGTTGCAAGGGCGAAACAAAGAATTTTGCCGGGATAGGTGCACCTAGTTTTAACTCCTGTTGCCATAACCGATGATTTTCTTCAGCCTGAGCCATCCCCAATGACGTCAATTGCGGGTCAGGTGCATATTCAATGCCGTCAATATGTCCCAATTTGTGCAACTCCTTGTTCCAGCGGTCCAAGCCATAAGTTTCAACAACTTGATTATGATATCCATTCCCATGACGGGCCAAGAACAAGAGCTTGTATTCGACATTATCGGGAGCATCTTGATTCAACTGGGTCAAATCATGAATGATCTCTTTCCATGGTTTCAATCGTCCCATGTGATCAGTAGCGTAGTTGAAAACAGCATCATCTGTACTAGATTCACTTTGTTTGAAAAATCCTTGAACTACTTTAAAATCCCAGGGAAACTCCAATTGTCCCTGTGGGTTACGTTTATTTTTCAATTCAGTTTCCCACAAGTGTTTGTATTGCTGTTGTTGCTCAACACCAGCGTGGGCATCCAAGTAGTCATTTTCAGTTGGGATTAAGAGAGAACCAGTCATATTTAGCTGCTCTGCGGTTGATGTAGCGTGGGCTTTTTGTCCAACGAATGTTTGGAAAGTTGAGAACAATTTTGGACGGGAAGGGAATTGAAGCATTTTATATGAACGCATTTGCGACTTGAAAAGAGATGCACAAAAGTGTTTCAATTCTTCCGAAATCTTTTGTCGCGCAAATAAGAGAGAATGAAACCGACAGAAGTCCGAAGAAGATGGTTGCATCTACTCCACTTTATTAACAATTGAAGGCATTTCTCTAAAACACATACATTACATATCATATATACTAAAATAAAATGAAACACACCAACCCAAAACAACTGGAATATACAAAATCTATCAAAAAAAAAGAAAGAACACAACATCGCTACAAGTGCAACGAGCATCTAGAAATACTTATTTCTTTATTTGAAATTTGGCTAATATAGGTACATGATCCGAGGGGAAATTTGGATCAGGAAATCCAATACAATGTGATACATACTTTTTATCAATTTCACCCAATAACCCCTTCACTTGAAGCTTCGACGTTGAGTACCATATGTAATCAATATTGTCGGTAAAGGCCGGTGACAAGTTTGTAAATGGCAATTCTCCAACAGCATCATAAGCCGATTTTAATTTAAAAGGATGATGGAATCCGGACTCGGTGAATTTTCCATAATCCTTACCTGATAAATCACTATGATCTTTGGATGATCCGGTGGAGAATAACTGATACACGGCTGATTGTTTGACTGAATTGAAATCACCACAAATGACAAGAGGTGCTTTTTTAACTTCTTCCATTGATGATGTTTGTTGATACTTTTTGATAAAACCTTGCAATTCTTCCAAAAGAATACCAATTTGTAATGTCTTGACGTCATTGAATGCTGGATCCCAGTGTAAATGGGTATTGACAAAACAAATACGTTCTCCAGTTTCCTTATGTTCCAAGTATGAAATCAAGGCAATGTTGTCTTTATTCATAAATCTATTGAATAAATCTTTGGTCTTTTTATATTTGTCGGATCCCATGCACACACTATTGTATTCAAAATTTTGCTTATGCACCAAGGTAAATTTATCCACCTTGTAAAAAGTGGCGCAACCATCAACTTTCTTCGAATCATTTTCACTCATTGTCTTTGATCTCGTTTTGCTAAAAAACAAACCCCTGTAACCCTTTTGTGCCAACAATGGTGCCCAAAACTCCATATAAGTTCTAGTTTCAACCTCTTGCATACATATCACATCAGTACTATAATTCAAAACCTCCTTCTCCAACAACTCTCTTCTATACTCCCATTGTAAAGCCCATGAAGGAGTAAATTTGTACATTTTGGGTGTTGCATAATGCTGACACAAGGTGTTGTATGACATCAATGTGAATGCATTACCAGAACTTTGCTCGTGTTTATAAGGCTCCTTGGTGTCAACAACCTCACCATCATCTTCCACTTGTAACCAATGACGAGGTTCAGGTGATGTTGTTGTAGACTTTTGATCTCTAATGGCAGCTATTAGTTCCTTTGTGCCTTTTTCAGCCACTAAGTTGGCAATGTTCAAATCAAGCGGGTTCCCCTCTACACCAAGGAATTGAAGCTCAAACAAATTACCAAAAGAAGCAGGTAACGACCTGATATTATTGTCGAAAAGATACAAGAACCTCAAGTTGAAACATAAGCCAAGCTCTGAGGGTAATTCACCAATTCGATTGTGCGATAAATCAAGAGTTCGTAAACTTCTCAATTTGCTAATATCAGGTGGTATACTAGTCAACTTGTTATTGTTTAGGTACAACGACTCCAAAAAGTCATAATGAAACAACTTTGGTGAAAGGTTAACCAATCCTTGTCCACTTAAATCAAGTTGGCACCACAATTGACGTCCTTGAGTTTTTAACCGCATTCTTTGTTCCTCCATTGAATCATCGTCAAGACCTTGGGTGATTTTCTTATTATGTAACAATGCTGCACTTGCTGGGTCCCTGGTTGCAAGTTTCTTTTTCTGTTCTTCTTCTTCAATACTAGCAACAATGACTTTCGTAGCTTCAATGAGTCCGATTGATTTAGTTTCAGCATATGGGTTCTTTAATTTTCTTGAGTTGGATGCATATTGTCTTGCGTAGTTGTGAGGATCAGTTGATGCCCTGGAAATCTGACACAACTGTTGTTGATGTTGCCAGAAATTAGTGTTGGGATTGTCAACGTGCAAAGTGCTAGCCTTTTGAATGGGAGTTTGTATTTGAGATCCTTGTAATTGTATCTGTTGTGCTTGGTGTATGTTCTGTTGTTGTTGCTGCTGCTGTTGTTGTTGTTGTTGTTGTTGTTGCTGTTGTTGTTGCTGCTGCTGCTTTTGAAGAGCCACAGCTTGTTGTTGGTTATAAAACTGTTGTTGAAAATGAGGCCCTTGCCTTGGTAAATGATTAGCTTGATATGGTTGTTGCAATTGCGATGTACCACTACCAATATTGAGGCTATTTCCGCCAGCCTGCTTCAGCTGATTTTGCTGAAACTGAGGGAAAAATTGTTGTTGCAAATTTGGCTGAGCTCGCAGATAGTTGTTTTGATATAGCCCATTTAAATTGTCATTAAAACTTTCACCTGGTTGGAATCCAGCACTTAGTCCATTAGATGATACTTGTTGCTGTGGCTGTTGCTGTTGTTGTGGTGGCTGCTGCTGCTGTTGTGGCGGTTGCTGATGCTGCTGCTGCTGCTGTTGTTGTTGTTGTTGTTGTTGTTGTTGTTGTTGTTGTTGTTGTTGTTGTTGTTGTGGGTGAGACAGCCCTTGGTGAAGTTGTTGTAATAAAATTTGTTGTGCTTGAAGATTCGATTGGGGTTGTTGGCCCTGGCTTTGTTGGAATTTACTAGCCAAATTCATGTTATTACTCTATGTGATGTGACGTAGTAGTTTTACCTTCCCCACCCTTTTGTTCACTAATGGGTCCAGGTTTATTCAATTAAGATTGCCTTCAGTAGATTTCTCCGCCTCCTCTATTTTTCTGTTTCTCAGCACTAAAACTTGACACGATTCTTTTGGCACTTGGATAGTTGTTTGTGATTGATCTAGAATAGCTTGATTGTATAATTGTCAATATCATGCAACCAAAATAAATTAAAAAGTTTGGGTTATACGAATGATGGATGCAACAACCTGTGCTTGTTTTTTTTTTTTTTTTTTGTTGAAGATTTTCGACTGGCATTTTTATTTTTTTTTTTTTCCTCTTCCTTTTTGTCATCATCATCTTGTTAACTTTTTGGAAATCCACACACGACTTTAGTTTGCTGCACATTTGTAACTTGTTGAAGTGCATTTTTTGCAACAGAGAAAGTGAAAGGTGTGACAGACAGATAACATGTGCTACTATAAAAGTATATTTGAGTGCTGTATCAATGTAGATTCTTGATCTAAGAACATATAAATAAAATAGTGAATAAATGAGTAAATGAGTAAGCAAATAAATAAATAAATAAATAAATAGTGATTGTGATTAGTTCACTTGTGGGATACCTCCACCACCAATGGGATGTGATCAGATGGGAACTGAAGATTAGGAAACCCATTTACTTCCCTTTGTTCACAATAACTTGGATCCACTTCTCCCAACAATCTATCTACTAATATATCATCACTCACAAAAACATGATCCAATACGTCAGAAAATCGCGATACAAAACTAGTAAATGGTAATTTATCGGAACTGTGTAAGTCTTGATACACGTTGTGCAACTTGAAAGGGTTATTTATGAATCCATTGGAATCTATTAATGGATTATTAATTCCATATTTGCGGTACTTGAATTCAGGTGATGATGTAGTGTTTATTGATTCGCCATTTAGTAAATGAACCACATTGGAATCGAAATTGGAATTCAAGTCGCCTAGGAGAATTATTGATGCATCGGGTTCCGTCTTAAACTGTTGTAATTTGTTTAATAGAATCTTTATTTGAAGTGCTTTGACGTCATTAAATTTTGGTGACCAGTATAAATGAGTATTGGAAATGTAATATGTTTTTCCTGTTTGCTTATCACGAAGCTTTAATATTAAGGCAACGGTGTTTCTTGATATGACTCTTTGGATCCAATCAGAGGTCAACTTGTACTCTGATCGATGATTAACAACTTCTTTGCCAAAATTGATCTTCAACTGATCTAGAACGTCGAATCTGTCAGTATTGACAAATATGCCCACTCCGTCTAATTTATCATTGTTGTATATCTTCAAGTTCAGTGGACATTGTTTTTGAACATAAAAACTGTGGTATTTATCGTTGGGGAATTGCGAACACCAAAACTTTTTGTATACAGAATACTCCATTTCTTGAAAACACATAATGTCACAACTAAATTGTTTGATAGTCTTGTTGATTAAAGGGAACCGATGGGTATCCCAATCTAGATATTTACGATCATTGTGATCATATACTCCTTTCCATATATAGTGTCGTGAAAGAAGATTGTAGGTCATGATTGATATCTTGTTGGAGTCATCTGTCAACTGATCCTCATTGGCATTGACCCAATGACGATATTTCATGGCATCATAATTGTCTATACTCATACTTGAAGAAGATTGAAAATTGCGAAGGGGAATTGTTAAAATCTTTGTTGAATAAAACTGTCTCGGTACAAGGATCATGAGCACCAGAAGGAATATAAAGCAAATAGTAAGCTTGTGGGATGTGGATGTGCTGAACAACGTGAATGTGTTTTGTGTGTGTGTGTGCGGGGAGGGGGGAGGGGGGGGGGGGGTATTATCAATATGCTTTATGTGGATGAAATGACTGTCGGGAGCTTAGAGCTTAAACAATAAATGCCTCTACTCAATAAGATTGCCAATGGTTGAATTATTCCGCAAATGCTCGGATTCTCGGATAAGACGATTTATAGATGGGAGGCTATAGTCATAAGTTATTGACCATAGATTAGTTGCGTAGGTGGTGAGAAATGAGCAACGGAATTGAAAAGGTTGATTAAGCTAAGTATACAATTACATCATCTTTTTCGGAACAGTCCCAATTCTTCAAGTTTTTCTACAAGGGTGCGGCTCTTTTTTTTTTAATTATAAAACAAGTGAGAAACAAAAGTGAGATTTATGTTGTGGCTGCAAACAAAGAGAATATAGGGGCCATCACAGACCCTCTATTGAGTAGTGGTGAGCAGAGAAGTTTGCTTAGTATATTCTAAATACTAGAACGGAAAGTAGAGAATTTTGTGAAGCAATTTGTTTTTTTATTTGGACTACATTTTGGCTCCAAAATTATTGCAAAAATTTCTACAAAACCTCCATCAAATAATATAAATACTATAATGTAAATGATGGCCACTAGTACTAAGGTACTAAAGATGTAAGTTTGTGTTCAGGAGAAAGTCCATTTGGTATCAACGTCTGTTGGCTTTTGTACGTAAACATCACGAACTTTCTTTACAGTTTTGATTCCCTTGGAGACGTTTAAATGATACAGGGAAGGGGTGCCCCCTTACTACTACTGTGCAAAGCCACAAATACATACACAAAGAGAGGAGAAAGAACAAGTATGTATTTTATAAAACAAAGTGAAAATAGAACCTTTTTTTGTTTTTGTTTTTTTTTTTTTTTTTTTTTTTTAAATTTTAGCCTAGCAGAATCAGGCTATACTTTATACCTATGTATGAAAAGTTTATACTAAGCGTAATGTGTGAAAATTAGGGTCTAAACTTGGTATAATACAGGGAAGGAAAAAAGGAGGTGGTAATTGTACCCCTTTTTCTTAACACTTCTTCCGCCTTGTGACATAACACGTCAATATGTGTTTTTTGAAGTCTAATAGGGCAGCAACACGTGTGAATAAAATAAAAAAGAGATCAACTCTCTTTATACTCAATTGAGTTAAATTTCGTTTGTGTTTGGTAGCGTCGGTTGTAACATTTTTATTTTTTTTTTTTTTTTTCTTCGCATGGGCAATCATTCGACTACATGCCGTCCCCTCCTAGAATTTTTCATCAAGGGTAGTTGGCAGTATAGTTGAGTATGGATAAGAGATAAAGCGGCATCTCCTTGATGTTACCCTTTCAAGTTTTCAGCATCATAGAAAGAGGGTACTTAGTATATGTTGTATGTGTGTAATTCCCAAAATTCAACCAGTTTGGGAATTAGCCGATCAAGAAAATGTCTCTGTGTGTGTGTTTACATTTTTTTGTTTTGTTCTTTTGTGTTTTGTTTGTGTTTTGTTTGTGTTTTGTGTTTTATAGTGAGCACAAAAGGTCGACACAAACACGTCCCTCTGTTCATTTTCCCCTTCCCCATTTTATAACAATAGGAGCCAGTGTAGAACGAAGAAAAGAAGGCCTGTTTGTTGTTTTTGGTATGGCAAGTAATTAGACCAATATTCAGACGGGTGATCTACAAACAAAAATCATAGTCAATAGTGTTGGGCTGATTGACACGTTTACGTGTTTTGCTTTTCCTCAAAACAATAAACAAACAAAACACGTGAGTACCAACTGGTTATCTCATTGTCGTTGGTTTTTGGGTGGTAGACAAATATACGTAGCAAGTAATGTTAGGGTGTTTATGAATAAAAAGAAAAAAAAAAAAGAGGAATAAGGGTTTGTTACAAATACATCAAGGGTATGGTTTCACACTCTATGCATAATCTATATACAAAACACATATACAAACACATATACAAACACATACACAAATAAACTTGGATATACATGTGTATCCAAATATATCTACTTTCTGTAGGAGTTGTTTAGTTGTTCAGTTGTTTAGTTGTTTAGTTGTTTAGTTGTTTTGTTTCAAAAACTGCCCTCCACCTCCCCCCCATTACAAACAAACAAACAAACCAACAAACAAATACAATTCCTCCTTTTTTTTTTTCTTTTTGCTTTTTTTTTTCGCTCTGCTTTTTTGCTGTTTTGCTTTTTTGGTTGTGTTCGTCTACTTTTTTTTTTTATTTATTTTTTTTTATTTTATTTTTTCTGGAAAACAAATTTTTGTAAAGTCTCAACTTTGAAACTTCAACCATTTGCATTTGCACCAACCAACCTACTCCACACTAGTCCTTTCTCACACCAATACTATACTTACTTCCTTGAGAAAGTGACATACCCTCAACTGTTGACTTTTGCGTCTTGTTTTGCTACACACAACTACTAAAACTGCATCTAGATTAGTTGTTTCATAATTGTAGTTAATTTACAACCAAAGATTTATCACCCAATTGCATATACGTATATATATATATATATACACACCTACACACACACCTACACACACACCTACACACACTAACAAACACATACACATACAGACACACTAACAAACACACACATGACGAGTGTTTATAATTCAGATCTCAAAAACCATAGACGGGCACCACCACCACCACGTCCTCCTCCAGTAGCGACACAGTCTACATCATCGTCATTGGGGTTTCTGAACACATCAACACTGGGGCTAGGGCTAAACTCAAAAAACATCAACAACATCAACTCCCTCCCACAAACAACTTCCTCCTCCTCCTCTGCCTCCTCCCCTTCATCCAATCAAATTCCTATTAGTCTTGGCTCAAACAAACGTCAATCTGGTTGGGTACATGTTAAAGACGATGGTATATTCACTTCATTTAGATGGAACAAGAGGTTTATGAATATGAACGATCGCTCACTAAACATTTACAAGAATGAACCTAGTATAAATGATCCAAATAGTCCTGAATTGCTTTTGCCATTGAATTTGATTAGTAATATTGTCTTGAAACCACAATCAGGACACTCTAAAAATTGTCAATCATTTGAAATTATTCCTAAAAACTATGGCAAATCTATCTTGATCTCAGTCAAGTCAAGCAATGAGTACCTCGATTGGTTAAATGCATTTTCGAGTAAATGTCCCTCGGCTCAGATTGGACAAGCGGGAAACTCAAATGGAGTTGCAATTGCTGGTTTTCCATCGTCTACATCAGCATCATCATTATCATCATCATCAGCGACTTCATCATCTGCATTGGCAAATTCATCATTACAGTCTAATCACAATTTGGCATTGTCGTTGAATGGTAGTAGTGGACTTTTAAATGGCGGCAATTCAGGAGTTTCAAGTCCAATCAACTTTACCCACAAAGTTCACGTTGGTTTTGATCCTGCTAGTGGTAATTTCACTGGATTACCAGAAACTTGGAAAAGTTTATTACAACATTCAAAAATCACCAATGAGGATTGGAAAAAGGATCCGGCTGCTGTTATTGAGGTATTGGAGTTTTATTCTGACATCAATGGTTCAAATCCTTCAACTCCAATGGCTTCACCCCAAGTCAATATGAACAAGAATGTGACCAACACTATTGACCATAACTCAAACTTGCAAGAATGGACTAAACCACCTCCAAAGAGTAGTACTACTCAGTTTAAACCAATGCGTTCAGCACCTAAACCCCCATTACCTTATCATTTAACCACGCAACAATCACACAATGAAGGTACAGCAACAGTATCTCCCTTGAGTAATTTACTCAATAAAAATGCCGGAACAACTGCAAACAATACCACTGCTACACCACCGGATGATAAAAGTGATCTTGTACCTGTAAGAAGAGCACCTCCACCACCGACAGGATCCAGTGTAGGAGGATCTTCCAAATCGCAGCAACAACTGCAGCAACAACTGCAGCAACAACTGCAGCAACAACCGCAGCATAGTCACCAACGTCAGCAATCTACTTCCAAACCACAACAATTGCCGCCATCATTGCCTACTGGTGCCAGCTTCAACAGAACACCAACATACAAGGTTCATCCTGATTTAAAGATTCAACAAAGTAGTACCAGCCTTTCACTGGATAAAGAAAATATGAGCGACAAAAGCATCAAGCATTACTCTCCAACATCAAAAAACAGCTCACCACTGGAGTCACAACACGCAAATGTTTCAGTTGTTCAATCACCTCACCATCACAAACCACATCAGCAACCACTTACCGGTCCAACTGGAGCTACTCATTCAGTAACGAAACCGTTGAATCCGCTAAATGAGCCGGTGAAGCCATTGCAATTGAAGTCTAAACAAGACCAAAGCACTCAGCGATCAGAAGACCAACCGCAACTGTCACAACAGCAGCAAGACAAATCAAAAGTCAAACCAAAAGTCCAATCACCACCTCAAGGCCCGGCTGTACCCAAAACTGCCAAACAATTGAAAAAGGAACGAGAGAGATTAAATGATTTACAAATCATTGCTAAATTGAAAACAGTTGTAAACAGCAACAATCCTAAACCATTGTTTAGAATTATTGAAAAGGCAGGTCAAGGTGCTTCAGGAAATGTATATTTGGCTGAAATGATTTCCGAGGGTAAAAAGATTGCCATCAAACAAATGGATTTGAATGTCCAACCAAGAAAAGAATTGATCATTAATGAAATTTTGGTGATGAAGGATAGTCAACATAAAAACATTGTTAATTTCTTGGATTCTTATCTTATCGGAGATTCTGAACTATGGGTCATTATGGAGTATATGGAAGGTGGATCATTAACTGAAATTATTGAAAATAATGAATTTAAATTGAGTGAACGACAAATTGCCACCATTTGTTTTGAAACTTTGAAAGGATTGCAACATTTACACAAGAAACATATAATTCATCGTGATATTAAATCCGATAACGTGTTGTTGGATTCAAAAGGGAATGTCAAAATTACTGATTTTGGATTTTGTGCTAAATTAACTGACCAAAGAAATAAACGAGCCACAATGGTTGGTACGCCATATTGGATGGCACCCGAGGTGGTTAAACAAAAGGAATACGATGAGAAGGTTGATGTTTGGTCATTAGGTATCATGACTATTGAAATGATTGAAGGAGAACCACCATATTTGAATGAAGAGCCTTTAAAGGCATTGTATTTGATTGCCACTAATGGTACTCCCAAATTGAAGAAACCAGAGTTATTGAGTAACTCCATCAAAAAGTTTTTGTCCATTTGTCTATGTGTTGATGTGAGGTATAGAGCTACTACAGATGAGTTGGTGGAGCATTCATTTATTCAGCACAAGTCAGGAAAAATTGAAGAGTTGGCTCCGTTGTTGGAATGGAAAAAGAATCAAAATCAGCTGCATGGCCATGGGGAATAAGTGAGAAATAGCAAGTGTAGGCTTATTTAGGTATAGACAGTGTTTGAAAATGGAAAAGATGGGATTTAAAGTGTAGTTCAATTTCCTTTTTTTTTAAGGTTTTGGGGTTACATTTGAGCTTAATCTTGGCATCTGTCAAATATTTGACAGCCAAAAGGCTAAGAGAAAAAATCATCGTCAATATGAGCAACATATGAGCCTGTTATACGCAATTGGAACAAGTGACGACGCAATAGAATAAAAGATATTACCTCGTCCAATCATATCGGTTTCAAAAAGGAAAAAAAAAAAAAATTGACAAAATACAAGGTTAGACCAAAAAGCAGCTATTACGTTAAAAGGCTAGTAGCAGAAGTAACACAAAATTAACAAAAGAGAAAAAAGAAATTTTTGTTTTTGGAAAATACAATTTACCCGCCGAAGAGTTAGAATTGAAGATGATCATAAAAAAAAAACAATGGAGCAGGGTATAAGCTTAGATGAAAAGGCATCATCATTTCTCATCATTGAATCAAAAGATAGCTTTATTGTTTTGATAAGCTTTGGATGATGATCCAAACGTTTCTTTTTCCCCCTCTCTAAATGTTTTCCAAATGAAAGCGCCTCATTTCTATCTCCTTCAAAAACAACTAAATTAAATTGAGTCGCTACTTTGTCTTGTGGCTCCAATCGTTTCATTTCCACTTGAGCCATGTATATGTATAGTTGAGCAAAGTCAATGCAATTCACCATGGGTCACACGACAAGTTGCCCCAACCAAAAAAAATGGACAATTTTTTAAAACGTTGTCTCCTTTTTGTGTGATAGCATTGAGAAATTACTTTTGCTTTTCTTTGCTTTCTTTGCTGCTTTCTTACTGTATTTGCCCCAATTCTTACACTTCATTTTTATTGTTCTATTAATTCTGCAATTTAAGGTTATTCGTTTTGATTGTTACACAAATAAACAATCGATGTCTATATGCTATAAATTTTTGAATACAAAAAAAATTTTTTTTTTTTTTTTTTTTTTTTTTTTTTCAAATAGCCCAGTCGGAATTCCAGATTGTATATAAAGTATCCCATTTACTTTCTCAATTTCTTGTACGGTCAGAGATCACTGTTGAGAGGAAGGAACGTATTACTCATTGCTGCAAAGGGAGATTAAACGAAAATAGACATCACCATTTATTTGAAATATTCACATTACTTTCTTGCATTAAGTCCTCATAGATATATATCCACTGGTTTCTCACAATGTCATACTGACATCATTTCAACTGATTTTGACACTTTTCCTATTTCCTTTGATTCTTTGACTGACTAGATAAGGACTACATTCACAAAAGACAGAACGCATATACGCTGAAAACCTTCCCTTTGCATAATTATCGCAGCACCGTTTCTTTCACAATTGTACACATTATACTATGAATTTTACTGCTGATTCAACAGTTCCTTCAGAATACTATGATGAAAATTTCATCCCCGGTACAACAAATATCCTTACTGGGACCCAACACGATACCAACTCCATCTCATCAAACAAATCACTTAAAAGAGACAAGAATGGGCTAGTCTTGCTCCCGCAACCTTCAGATTCAATTAATGATCCCCTCAATTGGTCCAAGCCTAGGAAAACATGGCATTTGTTATTGTTGGCATTCATCACGGCATTGACTGCTGCCACTTCCAACGATGCCGGTGCGGCTCAAGACTCATTGAATGAAGTTTATGGCATTTCTTATGACTCCATGAATACTGGAGCCGGTGTATTGTTCATTTTCATTGGATGGTCCTGTATGTTTTTCGCACCAGCTTCATCATTATATGGAAGAAGAATCACTTATTTGATTTGTCTTTTGTTTGGTACTTTGGGATGTATGTGGTTTGGTTTCAGTCGCAAGACTGCTGATACCATTTGGTCACAAATGTTTGTTGGTATTAGTGAATCATGTGCTGAAGCCCAAGTACAACAAAGTCTTAGTGATATTTTCTTTCAGAATAACTTGGGTAGTGTCTTGACATTGTACATTTTGGCAACTTCAGTAGGGTCATTTTTGGGACCTTTGATTGCGGAATTGATTGCTGAAGACATGACATTTAGATGGGTTGGCTGGTGGGGAGCCATCATCAGTGGAGCTACTTTGGTGGTGTTGTTTTTCGGTTGTGAAGAAACGGTTTATGATCGTCAATTGAAGATTTATGAAGCTGCTAGAATTGAAAATGGGAGACAAGGTGGTGGTGGTGTTGAATCGTCGTCACTTGTTGATGAAAAGCGTCGAGATGGCGATGGAGATAAATATGCAGAGGTTAAAACCATCACCAATGACATGACGAAAAGTGATGATAAAAAAACAAAATCGGATGTCTTGGCTACTATACAGTCACCCACCATTGATAACCGCAAAAACGATCCCAATTATGACATTGAAACCACTGATGAGAAACCAACTCCATATTTGAAACGAATTGCATTGATTACTCCAGCACCATACTTGCAAGGTTTCGGATTCAAACAATACCTCAACCGTTTTGTCATTTACTTCAAAGTATTTACCCTTCCAGCAGTTTGGTTATCTGGTTTACTTTGGGGATTACAAGATGCATACATGACTTTTTTTCTAACTACACAAGATACTTTCTTTTATGATCCACCATGGAACAAGAGCAATACTGGAGTGGCAATCATGAATGTTGCCACTTTGATTGGTGCTGTTATCGGATGTATCATGTCGGGTATATTTTCCGATAAACATGTTGTATGGATTGCCAAACGAAACAATGGAGTAATGGAACCAGAATACCGGTTGTACTTACTTTTTATCACATTGATTATCTCACCACTTGGACTCATTATGTTTGGAGTTGGTGCTGATAAACAATGGCCATGGCAATGCATATATGTCGGGTTGGGTTTTATTGGATTTGGATGGGGGTCAATTGGTGACACTGCCATGTCGTACTTGATGGATGCTTACCCAGAAATTGTCATTCAAGGAATGGTGGGGGTTTCAATCATTAATAACACCTTGGCTTGCATTTTCACATTTGCATGTTCGTACTGGTTAGATGGAGCCGGTACGGCAAACACATATATTGCTTTAGCAGTGATTGATTTTGTCACCATTGCTTGTATTATTCCATTCTTGTATTTTGGAAAGACATTTAGAAAAAGGACAAAGAATATTTATATCGGCATGGTTGAGTTGACCCAAGGAATGGGTTGATTTAAAAATCTCTTTAGCATTTCATCACAAATAGTGTGTACATTTTATATTAATACGTAATTACATTGAACTATTTTTTTAACACTTCAGCATCTTTATCCATTCATATCTAGATCTGTATCTACATTTCCTTGCTCAGGAACTCCATTCGATTCACCAGCATCACCATTGTCGGATTTACCCATATAATCGTTCAACTCTTTATCCAATTCCTCGGCACTCTTTTTCGGTGCTGGTCCTCTACCTGATCTGCTGCCTGCACCGGCGCCACCACCACCACGACGGCTGGAAATCCTTCCTCTTGATCCTCCCCTATTTCTCACAGCATAACCACCAAGCCCTTCTCGTCTCACTGGTCTAGGAGCTATACTAATCCTATCAGCCAAACTGATTGTGTTTTCAACAATTAAAATCTTTTGCATAGCTTTCTTACCATCGTATTTTTCAATTGCTTCTAAATTACTACGTTCACAATCATTTTGGAAACATATGTATGCAATCGTATCATTCTTTTCGTCAAACTTGATAAAATCAACATCATTAATTGTTGAAAACAATTTGTTTAAATCATCACCATTCAAATCAGGGTGGATATTTTTCAATCGTAATGTGGGACGTCCATTGGCTAATTGCAATACATCTGGAGGTATGCTTGAAGAAGAGCTTGGCATAGTGGTTGCCTCTGCTGCTCCACGAGGGATGTATACATCCGGTTGTCGTCTGCTATACGGTGGAGATCGATGTTGACGGTGGAAACGTGAGATTGGTCCTCTTGGTCCTCCTCCTCTGCCTCTTCTATTTGTGGGTGTAAACTTTCTTTCGGGTTTCTTTTCCCCAATTATGTCATCTAGTGACTTTTCTAATATATTTGACATGATTGTGTTTGTTGTTGGTATCTTGACTCTTGACTGGGTTGGTCTCTTTTTGGTAGAAATTTTTTTTTCTCTTCATGTCGTTGGATCTTTTCGTCAGGAGGAGAAAGAGAATTTTAATGACAAAATGACTAGAAACTAAAAAACGGCTTCTCAAAAGGTCTATTTAATCTAATCTACAAAAAAACTCAAGCACACATTCTAACTTCCCTCTCTAACCTCAATTCTTCTTCTTGCTGATTCCTTTGAAATAGTCAGTCTTTTCAAACTTGGTGCCAGTCACTTTACCATCAGCATCATAAGTAGATTGTTTTCTCAAGTAATCCAAAGGAACCAATCTTGGCCAATCAACATATTGGTAACCATTAGCAAGAATCCAAGATAAACTCCTAACATTAAAGATCAAACACAAGGCAATTATTGCCAAATTTTTCAAATCCAACAATGATCCTCTTGGGTAATACAAAACTGCCAACATAATCAAAAATGACGTACCCATCAAGTATGGCAACAATTGAACATAAGCTGGTCTCACGTCAATAAATGGTGATTGAACTGCATCTTGGTATGGTTTGTATTTACCAAGAAACAAATCATATGAATCTTGTCTACTTCCATCGGAATAGTTATTTTTGTAATAACGAGTAAGTGAATTTCTCAAATCTTGCAATGCGCCGCGATAGCTTCTCTTACCAGTACGTGTATAATCAGTTTTCAAAGCACCAGTTCCTGAGTATGCACAACTAACAGCGTCTGCATTGTCGGCCCAGAAATTTTGAAAAAACAAATTAAACAGAGGATCAACTTTGGCAAATGGAGTTTCAATTGATTTCAAGTATCCCGATTTAACCAATGTGTTTTGTAAGACCCATCTACCAATGGCACCTTGAACAACATTGGTTCTGTCCAAACAATCCATACAATTCGTTCTAACCACTGATTTTTGTAAATGAACAATTTGTCTTGCGTTCAAATCGATTTCAAAGTAATTGTCTGAAGTATAGCCCAAGTTAATCAAATGATCCAATAACAAGTTGATTCTGTCGTATCTCATACCTTTACATTCATGATGGAAGTCGAAATAAATGTAATGAACATGAGCTTTCAACTTTTCAGGTAAATTTTCCACAGCCGCTTCATATGCTTGTTTCACAGGCTGCTCGTATCCCAGTTGATTGACCAAGTTTACCAAGAAGTTGTCACCATAGAACTCCACTTGTTGAGTGAAATGTGCTGCAGTTGCATCTCCTGAAGGTTGAGTACTAATCTCCAAATTAGGCTTGTAACGCAAATTGTTAACTTCAGCCCAATACACTGGCACTGAACCTCTTGTTTGCAATACTGAATAGATGTGATTGTCATCAGTGGTGACAAATTGTTCCGTTTCATTGAAATTGGCAACATTACCTTGAGCATCAATACCACGACGGAAATATCTAGTTCCAGCTCTTTCAGTTGAACGACGCGTTAATAAAGCAAATTGTAATGCTCTACCATTAAAGATAGTGGCATGGGACTTAAAGTATCCGTAAATGATTGGAGTCGTGAATTCAAATCTAGAATCAGCTTCAAGCAAAGGCGTTGAAATAAATTTATTCCACCAAAATCTCTCATCAATTTTGGGGTGATCAGTAGTGTATTGTTTCTGCAATGAGTTGGTAATATCATATTGATTGTCAACGGAATAGTACAACGTACCACTTCTTAACTGTTCATCCAAAAGATCCAAATAAATCTTCTCCTCACTTGTTGGCTTAGCTCCACTCAACGATAAGATCTTGTACTTTTTGATCAATGCAATCTCTTTGTTTAAGATGGACCCAGTCACAAGATGCTTATCGGCAATGATCACATAGGAGTTCACTTTTAACTTGATGACACCAATGATGCATGAAATGATGCTGGTGTTGGTATTAGTCAATGTTGTTGGGTATTCCTTAGTAGTCTCAATGCTATTACCATTGTCGCCAATTAAAAGGAAGTTGTTGGCTAGCTTATTGTGAAAGATGTGAGTACCATCCTTGGCTATTGAATGAGTCAAAACCATGGTGAAGATGTACCTAGCAAGAGGAGGATGTACTGTCGAATAATACGTCGAGTAGGTTATATGTGTCAAAATGGGGAGAAAAAAAAAAAAGAATTGCAGATTCAAAGTCATGTGATAAAGTTTTTGCAATATCAAACATGGTGATAGTGAAACACCCATGAATATTGTTGACCGAGCAAAGATTAGTATATCGACGTGTCATGAGATTACCCCTCTCAGATCATGCATTTATATTTGATTCAGTGAGCCTAAGGTATTCGAAGTGCGTAACGAACTCTTTGCGTATGAAAATAACGTATAAGAATAGATATATTTCATTAAGCTAATATTTAATAGTACTTTTTCGATCAACTGCAGTGATTACTCAAGCAATGTATAGTACCATCAAAGGCGTGTTTTGGGTGCAAAAATGGTGGCCATAGAGTGCTTTCAGCACGCGTCATCTCTAGCTTTGTTCAAGAAGGAAAATTGATGTATTCCTTATACACACTATTAATCCAATCTCATTTGCACATCTACAAGACACGGTTCACCCAAGAATTCAGCAAAAAAGGGACATGGTACTCCAAATAAGAAGATACCCAATTGGAGCCCCATCAGCAGAGGAGCCAAGGAAAGATGTTGTACCATTGACGTGCGAACAGATTACACGAGATTTGAAAGCACCACTTGTGAAGCCATCAACTCACATTAATACAACACTCACGACCGGTAGTGTGCAGACCTTCAAAGGAGCTCTTACTATCACAAGATGAGAAGTTTAGCGACGATGTTGTTGGACAAAGTTCTGAAACGGTTAAAGAGTCTACTTATGCACCTCTTGCTCCAGAGAGGCTAATGCTGGCTAACAATGCAACCAGTCCAACATCTGCTGAACAAAGAGGTAAAGTGTCAATTGAAAATTCATCGCCAGAGGAACCAGCTAAGAAAGTCGTGGATGCCTAGGCTAGCAATATCGTGGACGTTGGTGAAACTGCAACAACGAGTTTTGTATCGCATGCCGTACAACCCTCATCCAAGCAGATCATTGTGGAAATAATTGAAACACTTCCCCGTACTTCACTGAATGACATGCTTATGGTTCCATGTACGCGAGATATTGATATTTCATTGCGAAAGACAATTCCACTTGACCCCCCTCTTGAAATTGTCTCTGGGCAAACACCAAAAGCTTCAGCAAAAGAGGCATTATCCACCAATGCAAAGGAGCAAGAGTCCCTCACAAACTTCATGAAACGTTACCAGATTAGGTAATAATTGAATTGCTTCCTGTAGAGGTCAATAGAAAGTTATCTATGATCATCGATGACAACCCTGAATCACAAAATATCGAGATGCCAATAAGAAAGCGTACAGGATCAATATGCATAGACCAAGATGACCTTGTGCAAGGTATGAATAGAAAAATGTTGAAACATGAAGAAGATGTCGAGCATTGGCGACAAAGAGTCATACACAGTGAGGAATTATTTCAACTTGCTTCAAAATTGTTTTATAAGGCGTTGAAGAGAGGTGGCTACGCGTTAAAAGAGGAAGAGTATGATAGAACGAAGGAGAGCTTTTCACTAAATCTTATTCGTCGTGCGCCCAGACATTGAAAAGCACTAGAGCCAACACATATGTTTTAATGGAAGTCACATCAGTCAACATGAAGCTCACCATACACAATAGTTGTTATAACCGATACAATTGAAACAATTGACCACGTTTTGGTGTCCACTTGGTCTATACATCGGGGGTTAATACTTAGAGCCGTTCAATAGATGAAATTAATAAAAAACTTCGAATAAGCCACTGTGTCAATTGTATTACGTCATAGCAAAAACTTTTTGTTGCGTAGAATTTATTAGAAGGACAGAGAGAAAGGGAGGGAGTATGTACAAACCGCTCACACCTCCTACTCGCTGTGTGCAACTTGAATATCTATGCTCCATCGAAAGGAGAGTCTTGCAAACCTGAGTCTAATCACCACAGAATATTGTAGATCTCGTAAACATGCATTGCCAAGAATTTTGACTCCGGAGTTTTATGGTTATTCTTTTTATCTCCAGTCATATTGACCCCTTTGACAAAAAAAAAAAGAAAAACCCCACGGATAATACAGCAACCGATAATCATAATAGCCCACAATGCTTTATATTGATCAACATTCCTTTGCGAGTACAAAGATAGACTCATAGTAATGCGAAAGTGAAAGTGAAGGATTAAACATGTGCTACATACGCATTACGCATATGATGCATGTAAAGAGGGACACAAATAGACCTCTTTTAAACTTATAGCAATCAATGTTCTTTCGTATTCTATAAACCTGCACCATATAAATAGGTGATCAATTCCATGAAAAAAGAAAAAGATAACCCCCGCCGATGTTTAAACCTAATCGATTCACTTCCCTTTATCCACGATTCGTTAGACATTTCACCAAATATCCACCCACAATGGTTTTAAGTAAACACATTGACGCTTATGATCTCGAGTATGAGTTATTGAGAGACTCACATAAAGTGAAATTGACATCGGATGAATTCAATGATGAGTACAATTCATCCAAATTGGTTCCAAGATACGTTATTCCTGAAAAATCAGCTAGTGAAGGTGACATTTACAAGTACTTGAATCAGGAATTGGCGTTGGATGGTATCCCCACTTTAAACTTGGCTTCGTTTGTAAACACTTATGTTGATGAACATCAAAAGAAATTGGCGGTTGAGAACTTGACCAAGAACTTAGCCGATAATGATGAGTATCCTTCTTTGATTGATATTCAAAACAGATGTGTTACCATGTTGAGTAACTTGTGGCATGCTCCTCACAAGACTGACCCAAAGACCGGTGCCAAGATTGTCAACTCCTTGGGAACTGCAACCACAGGATCTTCAGAAGCAATCATGTTGGCCGGATTGGCTTTGAAAAAGAGATGGCAAGAAAAGAGGAGGGCTGAAGGTAAATCCACCGAAAAGCCAAATATTTTGATGGCTACTTGTGCCCAAGTTGCGTTGGAGAAATTTGCTGTTTATTTCGATGTTGAAAATAGATTGATTCCAATCAACCCCGAGTCTGGTCATTTGATTGATACCACCAAGATCAAAGAAAATGTAGATGAAAATACCATTGGTATTTTTGTGATTATGGGATCTACATTCACTGGTGCTTTTGAACCAGTTGTTGAAATTTCCAAGATTTTGGATGAAGTGGAAAAGGAAAAAGGATTGAATATTAGGATCCACGTTGATGGTGCTAGTGGTGGATTTGTCGCTCCATTTGCTTTCCCTCATTTGAAGTGGGATTTTGCTGTTGATCGTGTTGATTCGATAAATACCTCGGGTCATAAGTTTGGGATGACTTCTGTTGGATTGGGTTGGGTTATATGGAAAGATGAAAGTTTGTTACCTAAGGAGTTACGTTTTAGTCTTGATTACTTGGGTGGTGTTGAAGAAACATTTGGTTTGAATTTTTCAAGACCAGGATTCCCAGTGATTTTGCAATACTACAATTTCTTGTCATTTGGTAAAGAAGGGTATACCAAGATTTTTGATGGCTGTTTATCCAATGCTCGTTTGCTTTCCAATTACTTGGACAAGAGTACTTATTTTGATGTGGTTTCAGTTATTCATAAATCAGCCACTCCCGAGGAGCAAAAGAAGCTCTACACTAGAGAAGTCAAGCACTTGCCATCATTGACTGTTAACGAATCATTCCAACCAGGTTTACCTGTTGTTGCTTTCAGATTCTCCAAGGAAGTTAGAGACAAGTATCCTGAAATTCCTCAAGAGTTATTTTCGACTTTGTTGCGTAAACGTGGATTCATTGTCCCTAATTATCACTTGCCACCAGATGAAACCAATGTTGAGATTTTACGAGTTGTTGTTCGTAATTCTCTTAGTTTGGCGCTTTTGGAGAAATTGATTGAAGATTGTACTGATATTATTGAATTGTTGGTTAAATCAGCTGAATCTGTTAGAGAAATCTTGTCAAACAAAGAAGAAGCTTCAGAACACAATACGTCAACTATTCATGACTTGTTGTTGAGTATTGCTTCCGGTGGTCTTCAACCAATTAGACAAAAGCAACATGAAAGAGATGGCCATAAAGCTGGTGTTGCTAAGAAGTCGTACCGTGGAACGTGTTAGTAAAGAGGTGTATAGTAGAATAAATACTTGGAGATTGTAGAGATACGATTTTGCAGGATATGGTGTAAAAGACTAGTTGTTACAGATGTGTATAGGATTTACACAATCTCTGAGCAAAACAATCATCTAATGTATATTTATGAAACATATCCATGTTACAATCTCCACAGCGAACGGCACAATAGTAAACCTCTAAATTCTAATTCACACTCAAGAACGGGACCTACAGGATGCACATAGTTTTACGTTAGAAATTCAAGGCAGTCGGCTGTTCTTTAACAGGGTGATCACTAAGTAAGTCAGAAAACAGCTATATATATCCAAGATGGACCGACTGTATAGCTTCTTCAAATGCATTGGGGATGCTTGTTAGCTTCAGCTGCTACCACAAAGAAAGAAGCGCAATGCGCAAAATGCTGCATGAAACTTTCATCAACCACTGATTGAAAGCGTCGCGAGCTTGACACTCAAATGGAAATTGCCTACGTTGTTTTCTGCAGTGACAACTCTCTACCTGTACTTGCTAACCAGTAACAAAGAGTTTTCAAAGGACCTTTTCGAATAGGCCACTATGATCCTGTGGCACATTAGAGAAGAGTAAAGAATAAAAAAAAAAAAGTTTCTTAGGTTGCGCAAAACAAATCCAATTAATTTTTTAATCGTCTGCATAATCCATCATACAACATTCTACTCCGAGACTGGTGTTTTTGGTAATATTCTTTATGCTGGGGTAAAAGCGAGGTCCGAGCTTATGTCTACATACTATATTGCCTTGCATTCTTTGAGTAGTTTCGGAGTTTTAATTGAGATATACCAATAATGTGTTTAGTATAATTTTTTATGATTGCTATTCTAATTTATTCAATTTTGATTTTGTGTAACTCAATCATCTCACTCCTTCGACTTCTGTGAATTGTTTAAAAAGGAGTGATCATCCCACTCTTTAAAAATCAGAAAAAAACATGAAGCATTCGAGTACATTTCAAATTGATTCATAGCTACAACGCTTCTTTAATCATGGCTGAAACTGATCAACAACAATTAAACACTTACAAGGCAGTGTCAATCATTACTTTGATTCTTTCCATTTATGGAGGATTAAAATATTCCGGAGTTCCAGAAAATTATTTATCTCATACTCCATACTCTGGCAGTAACATCTTGTTGATCATCTACTGGGGGGTATTGTATCTTTGGCAAATCTTGTACACGGTACAAACATTTTTCCCTGATGAATATCGTTTGCTGATTGTTCAATTGGTTGGATGGCATTTCCCCATTTTCAATGTATTGCATTATGTTTGGGCCGAATTGTTTACTTCAGGACATTACTTTTGGAGTGAAGTAATTGTCATTGTCAATTTGTTCAATATCTTGGGATTGTACTTCAGTCACAAGACTTTTACATTGAGACCAGTTGGCAATTGGTTATTGATTCATGCTCCATTGGTTGCTTTGCCATTCTCATGGTTGTTGTATGTACTTTTCTGGAATGGAGCTGTTTGGTTACACATTCACAAGACTTGGGGTAGAATTGTTGCCAATGTCTTTATTTGGGATTTCTTGTTGGTTCCAGGATTGTTTTTGTTGATTTTTAATGATTGGGCTATTGGGTTTAGCTCCTCCTATCTCATGTTTGCCTTGGCTTTTGGACAATTGGCAACTAAAGTCTTTGCTTTGCAATGGATCTTTGCTTTTGTTATTGCTGGTATTTTGGTGGTTTGGAGTGCTGGATCAATGATTATTGGTGGGGTAAGACAAGCAAGTGGAGAATCGGCTCCTTTATTGGTTGTTGAAGAAGAAAGAGTTGGTGGTAACTAAAGAGAACCCGAGAAAGAGGTCGGGAGTTTAAAAAAAACTATGCTGTTTTTGTTTTGGAATGGATCTATTGTTTTGATTTGAAATTTTGTATATGACGAGATGAAAAATACACCAGACCTGTCATTCAGAAGAGTTTTGTAGAACCTACTTACTAAACCGAACTATACACTATGAAGCAAGCAATAAAGTTCTCTTACTTTTGACGAGTCGCTAGGACGATTTATTTTGAATCCTCTTCTTCAGCCTGCTGAGAAGCTTGCATTTAAAACCCTAGGTGTCAGGACTTAATGTAACCAGTCCAAAAATTGCATTTTACCTCTTTGCGATGGCATCATGCCGTTTCCCATTAGATGTGGTTGCGTCCAGTTTAATCTTTTTAATCATTTCTTGTTTCATCAAATTAGGATGCTTATTAGTCACAATCAGATTATAGTAGTTTATATGTTTATGATGAGCTAGTGATGCTATGGTATCATTGTAGGTCGTTGTGAGAAACTCATCACGAGTAGTGTCTGCATTGCCAATCCCTGGGTATTTTTGTTTCAAAAGAGCATATTGATTTTTTTCACGTATCTTATCTGCCATGGCGAACCGGGATGGGGAAGTTTGAAAATATATGTGCTGTGTAAGGCATCCAGTTTTGGGATGGGGGACTTTTGTTTTGACTTGACTGGCTGGTAGCGACGTGATTCGTAAAAAGCCAACTATGGTGCCCAAAGCAACAAATTGGAGGTTAATTACGGGTCAAAGCAATAAAAATGACCCGCTGTGACTGAGCTGACTAGGCTGACGAGCTCAAACGCGTTTAAGCGATGTCATTCTACAAAGAGCGTTGCAAAAAAAATATAAAGTAAAAATTTGTATTTATCTACAACCCATTTACATACTAAGTTACTTGCAAATCTGAGTATGTGTTAAGAAGATATTCGATTTGTGGAAGGTTCCACTAGATTAAACATGTTGCGAGACATGGAAAAGTTGTCGAGTTTTCGACCAATTGATGACTTCTCCTGACACTTCTTTACCCCTCCTTCTAACTCTTTTTTTCAATTTCCCAAGAAGAAGGATAAAGTTTTAGATGTTGCATCAAATCTAAATGAATACCCTTGAAGGCGTGTGTATGTATGTGCAGCTTCTTCGGCATTTCTATAAATTTCCAGGCAGTTTTTGTAACTTTTTTCAAAGGGAATGGAGGGGTATACATCACAACATATTTTGTGCACATGCTATTGATTTGACAAAAGACACGCACAAATGTACCTACTCACTGCGGAAAGGGATGTCTCAAACCGCGAGTGGGACTATACATTGCCTATGTAACTCCTTGCAAATCCTCTTTTGTTTGTTAATGCATTACAAATTTAAAGGTGTTGGCGAATAAGCTTTTTCTGTTGTTGTTGTACTATTGAGAGATGTAATAGTTAAAAACTGTTTGTGTGTAAAATTACAAAGATGGTCCAATGGAAGTAGGAGCTTGCTGTTGTTGCAATTCCATCATGAAGGTATGTCATAGACTCACTAGATTGATCAGTAATTGCAAGGCATATCAACAAACAGCTGAATTATATTGTCCAGCGCTTTTAGTTGTGTTTATCTGCGAGTATAGATTTCAGTTGAGCCAATAACTAGGGGGAGTTAACCAGTAACCAATCAGCTCCAGAAGTATGGCTCTAAAGTTTCCTTTGTGTCCGATGGTTTGGATTGTCATTAGTTTTTAAACTTCGTCTCCACTTTGTTTACCGAAAATAGACTTAATACGAATGTACGATACAAACAATTATACAAACGCTGACAACAAAAGAGTGTAGGACTTTATAAAAAGGGAAAGCCTAATTAGAAATGTTATTATATATAATCTATCTTATATATGTTAATATAACTATGGTTTTAAGGTTACTAGTATATTCAATACCAATATTGTATTATCATTGTAAATAAATTAGTAGACAAAACAAAGACAAAGAGACAAAAAAAAATTATTCAGTTTACGGAGTCTCTCTCTCTTGATAGACCCATCATCTTCCTTTACCGTATTTGATATTCATCTTATTCAAACTATTCAGTACTCACAGACACATCCACCTACTACTGCTTCTACTATCGCTGCACAAAAGTATCCACGTACCTGAAAGTTACAATTTTGGTCTTCATTTGATCATCTCCTATAGCGTTTTACAGTAGTTTGACCTACTGGTATCAAAAAAGCTACTGATATTCCATGAACCAAATTCATTCGCCAACGACAGACAACAAGGAAGCACAAGAGAAACAACAACAACGACAAGAACAACAACCCCACCACCTGCCGCCACTGTCGTCATCTGCCAACAAGATGGCCACAATTCCCCCTCCAGCCATTGCTTCTGTAACATCTTCTTCCTCGGCTAATGATTCACCATCAATACACGATCTAATACAAGATGACGACAACGCATCGATGGATATCTTCAAAATGTATCAACACAAGAGCTATCTACCCCATAATCAAAGGATTTCCAATTTAGCTTGGAGAATACAAAATAGGAAAATACTCGTCAATAATGGTAATAGCACCAAATCAAACATTGGTAGTAAAGAAGGCAGTGGTAAAGTCACTACTAATGCAGGTGTATCCAAACCGATGGTTAGAAGAGATTCAGGGTCCAAGAACAACAATTTAACGAAAAGTGGGGTTTCAACTACCACGGCTCCTTCGTCAAACATCCTCAACAGTATAAATAAATCGACTAAAATTAAGCAAGAGTCAAGTAATGAGCCAAGTTTGGATGATTTTGATTATGTGGCTCATATTCGAAGAATAAGTCAAGAAGAATCCAAAGTGGACTTAATCAATGCAAGAGCTACAATCACTGTCAATGATGGTAAAAATGAGAGTATGGAAGACGAACAATCAAGCAACTACTTATCCACCTATATCAATAACCTTGAGTCCAATTTGAAAAATAGCTCCCTTATGCAACCACCAACTGGTGCTACAAGTACAACTACCACGTCGATAAGTCAAATGTCACCTGCCAACATGCAACACAGTAGGTCAATATCGGGTATTTTTGCTCCATTTGCGACAAAGCCTACAACATCTTCATCTTCTCCTCTAGTAACAACACCAGGTCCACTCCAACATTCAGCAAACCCTAATAAAGCCACTGCTGCTGCAACTGCTACTACTGCTTCTACCACTACTCATTCATCTCCAAGTTCTTCCTCAGCAATGTCAATCAGTGGCAGAAGTAATGGTTTACTCAATAACGGACGTAAAAAGATTTTACAGTGCACCAATTGTGAAACCAGGACTACTCCATTGTGGAGAAAATCTAATAATGGGGATTTATTGTGTAATGCATGTGGATTATTCTACAAATTACATGGTACTTTGAGACCATTGAGGAATAATGACAACAACAAAAACAACAACAATAATAATAGCAATAGCACCAATAACAGCTATTCTGCTGGAGATGTGAGCAAGCTCAAAATGAGAAATAGTGATGACAAAATCATAGGCAACACTAATATCAATTTACTTTCGTCAGAGTACACAATTGGAAGTAGTGGTGGTATTACGGGTGTGGGCAAGAGTGCAATTCATGATGGAGGTGAATACAATACCGGCGGGTTTGTCGGATCATCATCAGCACCAGTTTCAAGCCATTTTTCATATTCACAATCTCAACCAAAATCTCATCCACAACCACATCCTCAACCTCAACATCATCTTCATCATCACCACCATCTTCATCACCATCAACTCGATCCAACTAGCGAACCACAAAGTGGTGACTTGAACGCCAACATGGATCTTGATTCACAATTTAATTTTAATGGCAATCACAAACAAGAAGATAATGCCGATGCCAATGTCGACGCCAATGGATCATTTACCACTCATCAGATTGATAAATTGCTCAATTTGAATTTGTTCCAAACTGACTTCACATCGGATGGCAATACTAATGAATTGTTATTTCAACAACAATCATCATTCCATATGAACAACAACAACAACAACAAGAACAACAACCACCAACATCAACATCATGATGAGTTTGATCTATTGGATCCTAATGGACTACCTCCATCTTCAATCTCAGTAAATGATGAGTCGTTGGGGAGAGGAGGTGATGGCAACGACGGTGGTAATGATATGATTGCCCATGATGATGATGATGATTTGACATTTACAGGAAAATCCGGTGCTCAAGCTACCACCAACGATAATGCTCATCATCCTAGTCAATTCACGGGGAATAATACTACACCACAAGAAATTGATAATTGGAACTGGCTACAATTTTAATGCTGCTACTTTTCGAGTGTTTCTGAGATGTATAGATAAAGCTTTGCTTCTTTTAATAATATTTTTGATGAACTCTGAGTACCTACTTTTGGTAGACTCTTCCTCTTTAATTTAGATGATTTGACCTGGTGTAGTAGGATTTTCAAGTGGAGTCGGAGTTTCGAGTGTTACACAAGATCCTTGTTGTGTTTGACCAACCTTTGTTTTCTTTTTTTGTGTCATTTGTGACCTGTAACGATTTTTCACAGCCAAAATAATTGACTTCTTAAAAGATTAAATTAAATTCACCTTTGAAGGGAGGTAATGGTATAATAATGGAGAAGCGGTAGTTGCATTGGAGTCCAAAGTTTGGAGGGGAGCTTTGACTTGTTTGTGTGTTTGCGTGTAAAGCGTTGTTTACAGGAGCAATTATTGGGTGGCAATCCTATCAACATATAGTAGTTGCTCGCGTTTAGTTGATGTGTGTCTTAGCTGTTTGCTGCTTTTCTGTGGGGGCGGGGATGTAGTTGTGTGGCAAAAGCTGATTAGAGTGTTCTTGCAAGAAACCTTTGAAAGGGGGAAGTGAGAGTGTGTCTATATACATTTCTTTTCCAAGCTTTCTCCACAGTATATAAATAAAAACCACACATCCTTCTCCCCCCCCCCTTTTTCCACAACCTTTCTTCCCTTATAAATACCTAAAATTGTTTTCAAAAGTACACCAGGTGACCCCCATATATCAACAATGGCTAGTCAAAGTGTTCCCATGGACGAATTAAAACATGATTTGCAAGTTGAGCCTGATCATGGTGGGACTTGTAATGAAAATATTACTGATATGGATGTGGTTGTTGAAGCTGAATTAAAAATAAATGGGGACATCGATGTCACAAGAGATGATGAAGGGGTAATGGAACCTAATGGTGATGGTGCGCAAGATACTGTTGAAACTGAAGGTGCTGTTGTTGATGCTGATAAAGAGAATGATGTTCCTGATGTTACTGAGTCCAATGGGTTCAAGTCCAATGGCGAAGTTGTTAAAATATCGACTAATACACCAACTCAATCAGATTCATTGACTAAAAAACAGGGCAAGACTAAACGTCGCTCAAGCTCATCATCGTCTTCAAAACACAAGAGATCCAAACCAAAGTCAGCTACAGCAACAACTACAATGACAGTGTCCGAATCGACTAAACCTTTATTGTTTGGTCTTGCGTCTTACAATCAACATCAAATAAGGGATCCAATTGTGGCATTTGAAACATCACTCGAATCAACTAGGGATTGGATCACTTGGTTACGTTTAGAATTGATTGAAATTGTGTTTGATTCAACCTGGGACAAACCGGTTGAAGATGAAACAGCAATGTTGCAACAAAATTACTACTCGTGGAGTCAAGTGATTGGTGAATTTATTTTGATTGGGTTTACGTTGTCTGACTATGCGTTTAGGTTTACAGTGGTTTTACTTGTTTCGGTTGTTAAATTGTATTTGCACTTGATGCGTGGATTGGTTGGTACGGGGTTGAAAAAGATTGGGCTTGCTAGGGGTTCTGTTGCGCTGAAATGAGGAGGAAGAGAAAAGGGATTTAGGCTACATCTGTATAGCTCCAAGAGTAAAAAATGGGTATCGTGCAACGAATGTCATTATGAAAATCACTGTATCTCTAAACATTAACTAAACACCAGACCCGTTTTTCATCTTTACTCATAAAACAACACTTGTTTACCTTTACCATCTTTGAAATTTGATAATCCTTGCAACAACACTTTAGATATTTCCTCTTTACTGCCTTGCTTATAACGCAACTTGTTATAAGGAACATCTTGAATCTTACCGGTCTTGTACAATTCAATCAAATGCTTGATGGTGTCAACTTTACCTTGAGGATCAGCAACAGTATTGGCAGTCAACCAGTACCTTCTCGTAACCAAATCTTTGGCAAATTGTTCTCTAGCACTGTACCTAATCTCTGCACCTCCCAAGAACCCATAACTAACCAACTGTCCCTTGGTTGACAAGCTCTTTACCAAATTAGCCACGGTTGAGTCACAAGATCCATTAAGAGCTAAACGGACATTGGCTCCATTGGTGTATTTCGTGATATCGAAGTTTTCATCATTAAACTCCAGGTGAGAAATGACATGTTCTGCACCATATTTTTTTAATTCATCAATCTCCTGTTGTGGTTTACCATCACGAACTACAGAAATAGTTTTGACATCATATAGTTTGGCAATTTGTGAAACGTACCTCGAGACTTGAGAAGTACCCAGATTTTGAATAACATAATCACCTTTTTGCCAATCAGAAATATAGTTGTTTAACAATTGATAAGCAGTTGCTGGGTTGATGGATATAGTTGCTGCTTGATCCACTGACAAGCCATTGACAATAATCAAATTGTCGGCATCGGCAATGGCATAACTTCTCCAAGTACCAAATGAAGGTAGCTTGGGAATAACCAAATCTCCCTCTTTGAGTTGTGAGGCATTGGATCCTGATCCTGCCTTGACTACTTTATAAACACCTTCATTACCACCAACATGTAAAGGTCCATTTGGTTCAGTACCCAATTGAATTTCAGGACTTTCATTATATCCACCACGAAGTTGCATTAAATCGGCTGGGTTCAATGGTGTTGCCAATGCTTTAATTACAACTTGATCCGGTTTGATTTCATCGGGGTTGATTTTGAAATTGGTGGTGCCCAATAATTTGGGGATATCAGAGCCATATTCGGTATAAGTGACCGCACTTCCTTCAATTGTCATCGTGAGCTGAAAAGGATTGTTGAGATAGGAACTGACTGATTTTTTGGTAACTTTGAAAGGATGATGTTGCTTATATATGCGGAGAATTGGGTAGCAACTCTGCAATTGGATTTGTAATATGAAGAAAATGTGGTTCAAGGTAGCGCATTCCGGCTAACGGATAATTAAGTCTATTGTGCTAATATGCTATATCCGTGGATACTTTGATCTTGCAGCCCTCTTCAAAGAAAACCTCTCTCATTGGGAGTTCATTGAACCTTGAATACGTGTAGTGAATCATTGCAAGTCGAGAATTTTTTTTCCAACGTGATGTCACCTTTAAATGGTTTGAAATTGACATTAGGCGCTTATATTCGATTCCCAGAGATGAAGAAATTCCAATGTTAAAAAGCCACTTTCACGTTCTGCAGGCTACTGCCAAAATGGGCTTAGCCTTTATGATGTGCGAGGGATGGCTAAGGAGTGCACAGTAGAAATTTCACTGGCCACTTTCATTGTGTAATACGTTTGAGACCTTAATTGCATTTTATATTGCCGTTGATCGTTGCGTCAGAGAGTGTGGCTATGTAGGACAGAGAGAGTACAAAGGATCTTGAGTTCTTTGTGAAATTATCCCTCGTGGGAAAAAGGGCGGGAGAGAGACAACAAACAGACAAGGGGGGGGGAGCAATAATAGCATTGTCTCCATCTAGGCTGTGTAACAAATGGACTTGTAACACCTACTATGCATACCACGTTTCAGTGCCTTGTTGATTCAATTCATTCTTTTGAAAGCCACTATACAGGGTCCACGATCGCTTTAGATAAACTCCTCATAGATTTTTGTATTTCACCCCTCTTTTCTGGGTTTTTGGGTTCCTAAGTTCCTGGGCTTTGTTTGAATCGTGTGTAGCGTTTCAAAAACTTCGTAAATTGTGGTTACGTTTGTGTTATATTTACTTTCAGTAAATATGTTTGTTTACAATTAGTCCTAATTGGGAAATATGATTGCATAAACAACCTATCCTTGTTTCATTGAATCTATACAACCCAACATCGACAACAACAACAACAAACGTACGAGCCGAAGGTAAATACCTCATACTTTATTCAAGGAGGTTTTTCTTCTTCAGTAATGGAAACAATAAGTCAAGATACATGTAAAATTTTATCTTTATGCTGGCTCTCGAAATTTGTTCGTATGATCTTTTAAACTTACATTTTACTTAGACCAAAATTTTCTTCCTCGTTTAACTTACCTTTATAGTTTGATCATCATCGATATCACATTTTCCCTAGTGTCAACACAACTATTCATTGCTACATTGCAACCACACTCAAGCACAACTTGTCCTTTTGTTCCCTTCCTGTTTGTTATTTATATTTTTCTGTTGGGGGTGGGTTTATTTTTAGTCACAGAAGGAAAACAAAACCTTAAACTACAATAAACGATTTTTTTCAATAAAAGCACATCACTTCAAATTCATTTCATTTGCTGAGCTATATATATCGCAACCTGTTGAATATAACCACATCCTCATTCAAATAAACAACCTAACATTGAAAAATGGGGTTGTTCGGTTTGAAAGTAGGTAGTAATCGTCATAGTCACGCCCACGACCAGCAGCAGCCTCAGCATCAGCACCAGAATCAGCTTCCGGGTCTGGGCTCATACCCCCTCCATCGTCCATTGCATCCTCAACAGCATCTACCACCTCCAGGCATAAATCATTTGCATAAAAGATCTGAAACTACAAACTCGTATACTGAAAGTGACTTTCTGTCAACTGGATCTTCATCGTCATATACTTCAACTGAGTCAATTGGATATCATCTGCATCCTCAACATACTAAACCTTCATCATCACCCAGACCGATGAAGAAGGTTCCTCTTGCATTGAGACCTAATTTGGATATGTTAGTGGGAGCAGGACAATCTAGGGGTGACAATTTTGAAACATTGCACAATGGCCCTCAAAGTGACCACGGAATTTCATCTCAACCGCCACAAACTCTACAACAACAAGCGGCTCATAGTGCTCCAGCACGTCAAATGAAAAGAGAAGATGTCGCTCGTGGTGTGGCTGTGAACCAAAAACAAGAGCAACCTCAACAAGCTCAAACTATCGTCCCTCCCAAACAGCGTTCTACACCACGCAAGCCTTTGCCTCAAGCTCAAACACCAGACAAGCTTTCTTATGCCAATTCGCAACCAGTATTAACTCCTAAAAGTTCAACTCCCCAAGACATCGATTTGAACATTACACCTACATTTGGCACTTCAGCAAATGTCAGTCAGCAATCATTGCCGAGAAGTCAACCTGGTGGACAAGTTAATAATGTGAATACACCGAGAAGATCTTCTGGTCAAGAGAACGCCCCACAAGTGTTGCAGCAAGACATCTCACAGTATTATAACCAAGGATTATACTTTAAACATCAGCAGTCACGTGTAAACCCCGTTGCGCTGGAGACAACGAAGGAAGTAGATGATGCACAAGGCGAAGATGATGAGCTTTCTGAAGATGATGATTCGGAAACAACCAGCACTGGCTCTTTTCAACCTACACAACATCCTTATTACGAGCAATGGAAACGGTACTACCAAGCTCTTGCCTTACAACAGCAGCAGCATCAACAACAGCAACAACAAAGGAACTCAGTGTACTTTCAACAAAACGACCCACAGTTTGCATCTCAATACAATCAAATGATGCCATACGGGTATCCTCAGATGCCACCGCAGTTTCCAAACAATGGCATGAACTACATGATGCAACAACAACATCAGCAGTACCCACAGTTTAATCAGGAAATGCAATCACAGGTATTTCCAAACTCGCAACTGCAACAGTCTCTTGTGAGTAAACAGAGGAGAAGAAGTTCACAGACTCCACATTCTCAATCATTGCAAAATTTGAAACAACAACAGGATACAACTATGCCAGGTACATTCCATGAGTCTAATTTATCCCATTTAAATCAACAACCACACGATTATTTACAAGCATACCAACGCACCATGAATGTGGCTTCTGACAATGTGATTGAAACCGATGAACTTGTTCGGAATTCACGCAAATCCACAATCAAATCCGCTAGGTCAATTTCTGAGCCCCAACATGCATTCAAGAAACCAGGTAGTGGGAATAGAATAGCCTCATTAGAATCAAACTTTAAGCCACAGACTTACAATGTCTATAGTGACAGTGATGAAGAAGTCGAGGAGCCATCAGTTAATGTTAACGATTATAGTGAACAAGATTCAAATTTCAACCAACAAATGTCAAATTTGGTCTTGAGTGTAGATAAAGATGAATCTTCTGGATCAAGACAAATTTCCGATTATACAAAGTACTTATTCGACGATGATGATGACGATGAAAGTGCAGAAAAAGGAAACGACCAAAAAGATGAAGCACAAGAGGAACCTAATGAGACTATTATTGCCGATAGAGCACCATCACCAGTCGTCAATCACACGCCAATGGAATTGAACAGAAAAGACACCACTTCATCAGAAGATTCTTACAACTCGATTCAAAAGGAGGAAAATTTCCAGGTGGCGCCATATCCATCATCCACAACTTCCAAACTGTCACCAACTACTCCTCTGAAGCAAAAGAAGGGAAAGAAAGCACAGGTGCAACAAGATGGCTCACCCTCTACACTTTCACCACAACAGTCAGAATTGACCCAAATGCCACATCCCTGGCAACTGCAAACGAATTTCGACATGGGAAACAACATGTCTATGTCTGATTTGAATATGATGCCACAGACTAATCCAATTATGTCGATGCAAATGCCAATGAATGTACCCCAGCACATGATGATGCCGTACAACAATATGAATATGATGGCAATGAATATGGGTATGGGTACGGGCATGGGAATGGGCATGGGTATGAATCCAATGATGTATCAAAACGGAGCAGGATATCCAGCCATGAATCGTCATAGTATGATGATGATGATGCCACAAGACTCGAGACGTCAATCAATGATGATGTATGACCATATGCCATATGCTAATAAACGTAATAGCATGCCTGTGGGGTGGCATGGCAAGCAACATTCTCAACCAAAATTGGATGCGGAGACTCGAAAAAGAATCAAGGAGTTTAGGAAATTGCGTGGTAATATTGCTTCAGGGAACAAGACAATGGAGTACCGGTTACTTTGGACAAAAATGTTGATTACAGCCACGAATTTCAAATTGTACAACTACATCAATCTTAAAGGTGATTTTATTCCTCAGCAATCGCAACCACAACAAATTGAAAATAACAAAGCGGCATTCATTAAAGCTTCAGTGACGCATATCACGAAAATCATCACTGAAATTGAATCAGGTAACGATGAAATCAAAACCAGTTTAAAATGTAAAGCATATTTCATTTATGCGTGCTTGTTGAAAAATGATTTCGTTGAATCATACGAACAAGATTTTGGCATAGACAAAAATGTGCCCTCAGCAATCAAGTATTTCAACAAGGTGCTTGATTTGAATCGTCGTGATCCAAGAGTTTTGTACAAAATGGGTGAGATTTATGAGTACGATATAAGTGATGAAGATATGAGTAACATGGTTCATGCAAATGGTGGGATTGATGAAGTTACTAATGCTATTGATAAGGCAATTGAATATTACACCAATTCAGCTCAGTACGGGTATGAACGTGCCGAGGCTAAATTGGCCAAATTTGGCATTACTATAGAATCGATATAGATTGAGGTTGACTTTTTCAGTTTTAATTAAACAAATTCATATAGATGATTGGATAATTCTTGTGTAGTGCTTCGTAGGTTTGGTTAGGTTGCATTTTGATTTTTGTGTCTATCGGCGATTTGTCTCGATGCGGCACTTTCTATCTTCTCTGATTTCTTTTCCTATAAATAAAAACACAACAAAACTTCTAACTGATAAGGAATAATATCTCCCGTTGGTCCTCCACTACAAACTTGTGCAGTTTCATTCTTTGATCCTAAAGGACTTTTTCAACTCGTGAACCTGCTACTCGAATACATACTTCATCAATATGTCTACCCCTCAAGATATAAACAAAACACAACGAAGACGATCGATAAATTTACTAACTAGATCACCGTTATCTGGATCACCATTTGCAACAACACCTACGGGAACAGCGGCAACCAGTATTTATGGCCCACGACGTGGATCTCGAGGAAATAATGGTTCTCGCGGTGGGTCTCAGAGTAATTCATTTGTTTCAAATACGCCTTTTTTAAGAGATGGGCATGGCCTCACTGCGCCAATGGGAGTAACCAACTCCCTTACTAATGCTACAAATGAAGACCAGGAAGTGGCTATTGTCGATACTTCAAGTTCAGCCTCTCCCCCCTCGAGGAAAACATCGCTTCATGGACAACTGAACCAGAATCTATCTCAATTCACCAATAGCAGAGATGAAAACTTTGGAACAATTGATTTCAGAGAAGGTATGGATGATTCTCGTTTGATTTCTCAATTATCTAAACATTTGCCTCCTCGGGAAAACAGTTTAAAACTTGAAGGTGGTGATATCACGCATGATTTGTATAAATTGCAACATGAATCACAACAACTACAGCAAAAGCCGAGTTTACACAAGTCCAAGAGTTTTGATGATGAATATGTTTCAGATAATGGTCTGATTAAGTCGCGGGCTAGTTCTTTCAATGTACCTGGTGGGTTTCGAAGAGAGTTTTTAGTGCATCAACAACAAAAACAACTGCTGTTGCAGCTGCTGCAGAAAAATGTTTCAAATCACGTTCAAGATCAGCAAACTGCATACTACGGGTACACCGACGATGTTGCGGGGTGCACTAAACCCACGCCCAATTTTTTGACAAGAAACTTTATTGAGTTTCTAAGCATTTACGGTCATTTCGCAGGTGAAGATTTGGAAGACGATGAAGGTGTTCCTAGGTACTTCCACGTGCGAACTGATGAAGAGACACCGCTTTTAGAGCCATTGTCAACAACATCGCTAATAGCTGACGCTGATCACACTGATGTCGACTATAACCCAAAAGGTACAGCGACTGACACCAAAGCATATTTCCTACTCCTTAAAGCATTTGTCGGGACAGGTGTCCTATTCCTCCCTCGAGCATTTGCCAATGGTGGATTAGCATTTTCAATTGCAACATTGACAATTTTCGCCTTGTTATCATTCTGGTGTTATTTGATTTTGGTGTATGCAAAACTAGCCACCAAAGTGTCGGGGTTTGCTGAAATTGGATCGAAATTGTATGGTGCTTGGTTACAACGGTTGATCTTGACGTCGATTGTTATTTCGCAAGTTGGATTCGTGGCGGCTTACATTGTCTTTACGGCAGAGAATTTGCGAGCATTCGTTAGGAACATAAGTGTGGGGAACGGCTCTAATGCTGGTGCTGGTGCAGGTGCAGGTGGGTATGAGGATTTGGATATTGCTTGGTTTATTGCATTACAAGTTGTATGCATCATCCCCATGAGTTTAGTACGTGACATCACCAAACTATCAATTTCATCATTATTGGCAAACTTGTTCATCTTGACGGGACTAGTTACAATTTTCTACTACATAGCCTACGAATGGATCGGGTTGAACCATGGACAATTTGGCCCCCATGTCGAATTTGGGTTTAATCGATCACAATTTTCGTTATTCATCGGCACTGCGATCTTTGCATTTGAAGGAATTGGATTGATCATCCCCGTACAGGAATCAATGATTTACCCCGGACATTTCCCCATGGTGTTGGGAAAGGTTATGGCCACTATTGCCATAATTTTTATTGTTATTGGTGGATTAGGGTACTTGACATTTGGTGCAAATGTACAGACAGTGATTTTATTGAATTTACCCCAGGATTCAGTTATGGTTATAATGACGCAATTTTTCTATTCGTTGGCAATATTGTTATCAACTCCATTACAGTTATTCCCAGCTATTCGATTACTTGAATCACGATTGTTCAAATTGAGCGGAAAACTATCTTTTCGAATCAAGTGGTTGAAAAACTTGTTTCGCACATTGTTTGTTGTATTTATCGCTTATATTGCCTTGATTGGTGGTGAGAATTTAGACAAGTTTGTTTCATTTATTGGTTGTTTTGCTTGTATTCCTTTGGTTTATATGTATCCGCCCATGTTGCACCTACGTGGATGTTGTGACATTAGTGGAGAAGCGAAGAATAGAGGGTTGAGTGAGAAAGAAGTTAAAAAGCGGTATTGGTTGGGAGTTTCGGATTATATCTTGATAGGAATTGGTGGGTTGGTGTTGGTTTATACAACTTATCAAATCCTCTTCACTTAGAAGACGGGTATATTATAGACTTTTTTTTTTACATTATAGAATAGACAACTCGAAACCACTATTGACTCGAAAGAAAAATCTCCCTTTATTTCCAAACGTCCTTCCACTTCATTCTCAAATCATGCACTTGTTCAATCACACAATCATTGAATTGCAACCTCGACACATTAGCATCATGTCTCCATTGTCTCAACTGACGAAGCAATTCCTGGCGACGAGCAAAAACTTCAGGAACATTTTCCACTTCAAATTCATCATATTGATTCATCAAATTGTCAAATGTCCGTGGCATGAAATATTGTGTAGCCACACCACCGAATACCAATGGCGTAACAAATCTAACGGCAATGTTTCGATTACGTACCAATATACTACCAGTTAATCCTGCAGTTAAAATATATATGGCATTAGGCAACACGGGTTCTTTGACAATGGAATTGAAATTTGATTTCAAATTTTGCCATTCATTAAACCCAGCCAGTTTTTGAGTTTGTAATTCAGCTTCGAAAACATTGAATTTGGAAATGATAAATTGACGGAACTTGTTGCTGTATTTTTCCAAATTGGGTGTGGTTCGAATTACCATGCCATCAACAATCGATGCGTTTTCGCCATGGATCGATTCTTGTTGTTTGAGTTTTGATGTGATGGGGTCGATTGTGCCTGGTTTATTTACAATAAGCTCATCATCTTCGTAAAAGTGTCTGCCCATGGTGGTGGTGGTGGTAGTAGAGGTTAGGTGTGTCTTAAAGATTGATTGTGAATTTAGATTTTTTTTTGTCCATTTTGTAATGTATAATACAATAAATCAAGAGGTATTCATTTCTATGATGCTACCAGTTTCAATACCCCTTTAGATTTACTTAAGTATAATGTTATACACCAAGGTTATACTCATCTGGTGTTAAAATCTCACTTGCCAAGACTGTATTATGTTTTTTAATTACTTTTCTATCAAAGATCTTACCGTTGCTGAACTGAAAGCAAATATCGTAACTATAAAAAAGCATTTACATGGTGTTATTTAAGGTTTAAGAATTTTTACAAGGATGCAAATTTTGAGACCAACTCTTAAAATTAAAAAGTAGATCGTTTGGAAATTGTGGTATTGCAAATTTGAATGATGTATAAGTCGATGAATTGTTCTATGAATTTAAAATAACATTGAACTAAGTAATTTCAACACTGCTACAAAGTTGAGTTAACCATTTATTCAATATTACCAAGTTAAACTACTACACGCCTATTATCACCAACGGCTGTTAATCATGTTTCTACCCCCAATTACAATTCAATCCTCAAAAGTTGCCGCCTTCAATCCATTCTTGGCTTTTAGTTTATTCAAAATTGCTAGTTTTGCTGCTGACGAGGTTAAAACTCATCAATTTTTCAGAAATGACCCTCCGAAAATGCCTCCACCAAAACACACACATAAATTCAAGCCTGCAGCTGATTCGTTATTAGGTATCTCTGGAAGGGGGGGAGGCGTAGAGCAGTTGTGAGATGTAGGACTTTAGCCTGTCACGTGACTGAATATAATATAAAGGTTTGTTGATTAATCTTCATGGATTGAGTTTGGGGCTTGGGAATTAAAGTTTATGTTGATGAAGAAAATGTGGTCACGTCGAACCTTATTGGGTTGAGCCTTTACTCTTATATGCTGATAGCTACTCATGGTTTACAATTACATATCAACAACGATCTTGTTGGGATGGTGGTAAAAATTAATTATCTCACTAAATTACTTAGACCCTAGTGGACTCTCTTTCATGCGTTCTTCTCTTTCTCGACTGTAAGTTATGACTCTTTAATTAGTCATTTTGCACTTGTGATCTCCTCAGTAGATACCACAACGATCCCAGAAACAAAACGACCCAATCACGTACTACTAAAGACCAATTGAAGTTGCACCTTCTCTCTACAAGAGCAAAACTCTTCTTATAGCACTACCTTGAAAACTTTCTGTTATGAGTAATACGTAATATATATATATATATTTATGTACACCATCGCAACAACAACAACAACCTACTTCTACCATTTTCCCTACTTTCTTCCAAACAACCCTTTCTTCTTCTTCTTGTGCTTGTCTCCACCTTCTTTATTCAGTTCGGCAATACCACCCAACGGTTTTGCATTTTGATTATAATCTAAAACAACAGGTACCTGTAGCTTGACTTGATCATTATCTCCACTAGTCTTTGGGGTATCATTTGTATTGGTGGATGATGATGAACTATACATATTTGGTGGATGCAAAAAACCATTTGATTGTGAAGCACTGGATTCTTGATTATTCAGTTGCGATTGCTGCTGTGCGGGAGGTTGCAAATGCTGTTGCAGTTGCAGTTGCAGTGGCTGACTATTGAGCAATATTGGATTACTTGATGACCTTCTTGCTTGTTGTGTTGGTGGCAATGCTGAAGAATTAAATTGGTGAACCATTGATTTTCTACCAGCTCCAGGCAATGGCATTCCACCACGTCCTCCCATGTCCAACCCATCAATGTTTCCCATCATTGGCATTTGCGAGCGACGATTGCCACTCTTTTTAGTAGTCTTGAATCGATGCTCTATAAATGGATCAATTGGAGCAGCGTTATTAAAACTGGGTGAATTTCCATAGTGTGGTTGTTGAGGGTTGTATTGGTGATGTGATGGTGGTTGTTGCTGGAAATCTTGAAAATTGTTGATTCCTCCTGGCATAGAGTTTAGCCTACGTGGTGCTTGGTTATACCCACTGTATTGTGGTTGCATTGGCTGCTGTTGCGACTGTTGTGGGTACCCATTCATATTGGTCATTGAGCCATTCGATTTCAAATTCGGTGGGAATTGATTTGGAGGCATTCCGCCACTGGGTAACCCGTGAGGCGGTTGTTGGTCAGAGTAGCCATTGGGAGGACCGTTGAAGTAACCGGGTTGATTGTAGTACAGACTTTGGTGTTGATGGCTGTGCTGTTGTTGCTGGGGCGCATACCCATTTGGTTGATATTGCGATTGTGGTGGGTACTGGCCATTACGTTGAGGTGGGAATCCACCAACACTTCCATTTCTCTCCTCACGAGCTCTCAAAGCTTCTTCTCTGCTCTTCAATTCCAATTCCTTTTGAAGTATATGTGGTGGCAAATCACCACCACTTCCGCTACCTGCATCAACAAAGTTTTCTGAACTTTGGCCATGACTAGGTTGCATTGGTGGTTCCAACTTGGGAGTGTCGGTAGTACCATTAGGAACAACATCATTATACTGAATTATATGCTTGAAATCAGCCAATCCATCCTGACTCATGACTGATTCTCTATATCCATTGGGTTTTGTTTGATCGTCTTGAGACGGAGTTGGCTGTTGCATTGGAATAGACAATGGTGGACTATTATTGTTGAGTTTTTGCTTGGCAAAGCTAGATTCCAAATCCCGTAATCTTTCATTATATTGCTGATTCAATGATCTAAATTTAGCTTCATGTTCTGACTCCAAAGATCTCGATTTTTTCTCAAATTCATACAGTAAATTTGATAATCTCGTCTCGGTATCAATAATTTGTTGTTCAAGTCCTTTCAAAAATTGTTGTTGTTTACGAACATCATTGTCAATACTAATTTTGGAAACTTCAAAATCCTTGATTGATTTTTCCAATTCTTGGTGCTTTTGAGTTTTGGTTGCGATTTCTTCTTCCAATTGTTTTGCCGTGATTAATCTATCAGATGCAGGCTCATCAGTAATTTTGCGTTTGAAAAAAATCGACGACTTGTGATTAATCTTGTTATATTGGCACATGATTGAATACAAGTTTTCCAAATATGGGGTTCTTATTCCATTATCGTCTCCCAACAAGATTGGTTGTAATAATAACAAGTCAAGTTCAAGATCCAATTTGTGATAAAAATTGTAAAACAACTTGGGTGAATTGACATAATGATCATTTGTTTTGATTGATGGGTAGTACTTGGACCAACTATCCAACAAGTTTGCCTCATTTTCAAACCCTTTAACCAACTTGCAATCCATCTTTTTGATAAGTTTGAACAATTCATTGATTAACCCAGTAATCAATGGTTTCGACAATATTTGATTTTTCAACAAATCAGGGTACTCAATTTCAAATAAAATCAATACTGGATCAAAAACTATGCGAGGTAAGGCCAATTTCCATTGATATGTCATGAACTCCTTTGGATTGCTTGACTTGAGTAAGCTGATTGCACCATTACTATTTTCTTGAACATATTGTAAAAGTTTATACATCTTTTGATAGCTTGGATGTGATGTCAATTTACTTGAGCCACCAGTAGTGGTACCGAAATAAATACGCGAATCCTTGTTTCTAACTTGATGAACTAAGGTATTTCTTGATGTCTTGCGCACATCACTTTCATTCATGATTGACATAACCAACAATGATGATGCAGTTGCTTTAGGAAAACTAGCAGTGACAAATGGTTCAAGGTTGATATAACCAGTACTTTCAACAAGAATTATTGATTTATCATGAATAATCTTGCCCAAACCTGAACACGTTGTTTGAAAATCCTGTAATGAATTACAATTTAGAATAACAACATCATATCTCTTGTGACTGGGGAGTTCTTGTATAGATGAGTAAGCTTCGTGTGGTGAATACTGACTTGCCCCCAACAGGGTTGATTTCCAAATAATCGGCCTTGTTTTATCAAATTGTGAGTCAACAATGGTTAATTCAACTGCCTTGACTTGGTATAACCTCCATGCGTAAAATGAGACATTGGGATTGGATCCAACTATAAGAACATCAGTTAGTAAGGAAAACTCTGGCATTTTGAAGAAAAACACAGCAATAACTAAAGCAGCTTGAATCGTGTGAGGTGTGGGTGGATCTAGGGCAAAGAATATCTGCTAAGAACACAGAAAGGGGGTAAATGATCGAGGATTCTCTTTTCAAACAACAATCACAAACAAAGTGAGTAGAAGTAGAACGTGGAAATATAAAAACCGAGTGATATGTATCAAGACGTGTGACAACTATCTATGTTTGAAATTAATGTAAAGTACTTTTAAAGTGGTTGATATTGTGTAGGTTGGTAATTTTTCACACTGAAAGAAAAAATGAAACACGTATGATGACACACACACAATATACACTGGTAGTCACATAAATTCACACTGACAGACTGACACACACGTGTAAAAACTTATATTATTTTCTTGGTAGTGTGGTGTGTGTAGTGTGTTTGTGTGCGTGAAAAATAAGAAGAGTCTTCTCCAGTGAGGAAACTTTTGGATCGGTACCTTTTCGATGAAAATGCAAAAGTATGCGTCTGTATGTACGCGTGTGTGTGTGTGTGTGTGTGTGTGTGTTGTAGATGTGTGTGTGCGTATATGGTAGGAGTGTATTGTTGAAGATCTTATAATCTGATACCTTCCCCCTCATTCCTCTATATCGATCCTTATTCCCATTCTGTTGTTCTTGATGTTTGTTTTGCGTGTGCCTTTGAAAAAAAAAAAAAATCTGTCCCTCTCTCATAGCCTCGTTTTTGATTCCTCGAAAAGCTGCTGTTGCTCTTACCGTACAAGCTGGAGCCGAAAAGACGGTTGGTAAAATGTATACATACTAGTTAATACTTGTTGAAGTTGTTGTGACATAGCTAGTGAAAACTGTTCTTTATACTCAGTATTTGCTGATAGTTAGTTGATTCTATGTTAAGAATAAAAAAAAAAAAGCGTGTTTCTGTATGAAGATGAATTTTTTTTATGTTGTTTTTTATTATTTTTTTTTTCTTAGCTTCTGGGGAGCGTAAAAAAAAAAATAAAAAATAAAAGGTATAATTCTTGAGTGTCTGAAATCTTATAAAAGTGTCTGTCCTTTTCCCTTCCTTTGGCGGTTTAGCTAATAGCTAGTAATTTGATGAGTTTATGGTTGATAGTTGAGGGATGATAGAATAAGCGAATGTAGAAGTAGTAGTGTTGTTGTATATGTTGGTTTGTCAGTTGAAAAGAAGAGTAGTACAGTATGGGTTTGTTTTTTGTTGTTGTGGTTTTGAATTTTTTTGGTTGCTAAGACAAATCTTTTTCTTTTGGTTAAAATTCAAAAGAAAGAAACGAGGTTTGATTTTGAGTGACTAACAAAGACAAACAGAACTAATAAAACTAACAGCACTAACAGCACTAACAGCACTAAATCTCTTACTGTCTTTCTCTCTCTATACGAAACACACGATTGTGATTGCTATTGCTATTGCTATTGCTATTACAATACTACTACTTTCAAAGAGTATACTCCCTAGATCAACTAATACCTTAACACAAACAATATTTACTCATGCCACAAGTTTCTATTAGCAACTTGTGGCATGTGATATGTCAAAAGACATCTTAAGCAACTCAAAAAGAGCCTCACAATGTATATGTATAAACTCAGCCACTTTCAATCTATGGAATTAGATGGCGTACATATCCTCTTCTTGTTCCAATCTCTACAAATATTGATGCTGTCTCGGATGTATAAAATCTACTCAAAGAGTTTCATTTGGGTTATCATTAACCACAATAAGTTTGAGTTTTTACTCCATCGAAAAACACACTACTCCACCACTCCATACACATTTTTTCATACACTAGTAAATTCTACCTTCATGAGACTCTGGGGTACATAAAGTATTTCTTTGTTGATTGTGGTGATGCCTGTATGTGTTGCAAATCGGGTAGAAAAAAATAAAATTAAAGGAGAGAACAATAAGAGAGAAAATATTTTTTCGGCCGATCCGTTGCAAAAATTTAGTATGTGGGCACTTTTTTTTTTCTTTTTTTTTCTGTTGTCCGCAAGTTCCGATTCCGATTTGTTCCCATTAACCCCCTTAAATGAAAGAGAGAAACTAAACTACAAGTTAAAAAGGGGGAAAGTAATTTTAAATGTGCGGAGTTGATTACTATACACATTTATTTTTTCATAAAACCCTAAAAAATGTAATTTATACATAAGTTATATAATTGATGATGATCAGTGATGGTTTTTGTATTCGATTTGTGTTGTGTATCTAGATTGATCCCCCAATACTTTTTTTTTTGGGTGAAGAAAAGTAACAACTTTTCCTAATTAGGAAATACTATATATATATATATACGGATTCTCGTATGTGTCGTGTGACAGTTAAACGATACTCAGACAATTTTTCACAGCTTTTGTTTGTTTCTTTTTTTCTCTCGTTTTTTGAAACTCATACACTACCCTTTTGACACATCCAATCCAGTTATTCACTAGGAATGAGAGACAACTATTTGACCGACATAAAGCCATGATGGTTTATTCAGTGGTAAATGAAGAGTAATATTCGTTTTGAGGGTTATTGACTTCATTTTTTTTTTTTTTTTAATTCTATTGGTGTAGTCACATGTTTCCCTTCTTGGAGATTTTTCATTTTTGCAACAGTTTTAGATCAAAACTATTCAAATCGATTGAAGTACGGTTTAGGAACAGGGACACCTATTTAGAATCTAGGTTCAAGTTGCCATTCACACCAAGCGGTAATTTTTATACAGTCTCACCAACCACGGTGGCCACATAGCTTTCGATGAGACAATTATTACAAGATTGTGAAAAAAGCCTAAGATCTCAAATAATATATTACCTAATCATTCATTGATGCTTGTCGCACAGAGTTGTAAACATAAAAAAAGGACATTGCTGAGAAAAAGTCATCACGATTTCTCTTTCTTTCTTTCTTTCTTTCTTTCTTCTTCAACCCAATCCATCTCAGCGGCGTCGTTCTTCATTGTACCCATTTGATTAACTTCTTGATAGCTACTGATATATATTCATTGGATCTAAACAGCATCTCTGTTCCTTTTATGTGGAATAGAGAGGGGAGACATTGCGTTCTTCTTTTTGTTTTGATTATGAATATGAAGTAAAATGATGGATGTTGGAGATTGAACAAAGAAAGGGTGTATCTCCGGTTGATGAGCATTGGCATTGATTCTTTCGGTCATGAACCCTTTCACATTTTGTGTATACAGTTGCGTATATGTTTCTTCTTTTAGCTAATCTCTATTTCATCTCCAAAAATTTCAATGAACGTATTTTCTTTTCACAACGCGTTCTCAGCATCTTTCATTTCCAACAACAAAACTTTTGCCCCATGCTACGTGGACAATTGATTTTGATTGAAGGGTTAGACCGATCGGGTAAATCTACTCAAGCTTCAATACTAGCTTCCAGGTTCACTCAATCCAAGCTCATAAAATTCCCAGAACGATCAACTGCCATTGGCCAATTAATCAATGAGTACTTAACCAATAAACAATTTCAACTAAGTGATCAATCAGCACACTTGTTATTCCTGGCTAATAGATGGGAATTGAATCAAGAGATTTTGAATCTATTACATCAAGGATATTTTGTCATTTTGGATCGATATATATATTCAGGAATTGCCTACACACTCGCCAAACATAAAGACATGGAAACAACTGGAGCCACAGAGGCTACGAGTGTTGACAGTTCAACAAACCTATCCAATGTTGAATGGCTATTGGCACCAGATAAAGGGTTGCCTAAACCTGACTTGACCATGTTTCTAACTCTAGATATGGATGAAATAAGTTCAAGAAAAGGTTGGGGTGATGAAAGATACGAAATGGTGGAGTTTCAATCACGAGTGAAGCAATGCTTCTTGGAAGTACTTGATGATGCCAGTGATCCTAGTGTTAGGATTGTTGATGTGGGAAAGAAGTCGATTGAACAAGTGGCTGATTTACTTTGGAATGTTGTTGAGTCAAGTAAAGCGAACGTATTGACTGATAAATCTATAGGTCATGTATAGAGAGAACAGTACTAAGAGTGCTCCTTTGACAATAACACCTTTTCAAAACGCCTCTTTCAACGCCGTAGTGCTATTCCATCGAGTCCAAGTACTGTAATCGGTCCAATATCTTTTGCTTCAGGATATCCTGAATCTCACCACCAAGATAAACTTCATCCAATATGAAATACAACTTGTAAAAATTGAACACCAAATCAACTTCACAAACATTATTAAAGTAAACATCCAAAATCTCAACAAAAAAATGCAAGCTCTCCAAATATGATAGCTCGTTATCTAGTAAATCTATCGATATGATGAAGAACAAACCAGCATATCTTCGATAACATAGCTTGTGATTCTGAAACAAGACGAAATTGGATTGGTGTTTGGAATCTCTTGAGGATATTAATCGGTGGATATCGGTTATATTCTGTTGTTTTTGAGATGGTGTGTATGAGTTGTCAAACCATTTCACTAATCGGGATTTACCTTGACGATTGAGTACTAGAATGAATTGTATTGACATGGTGAAGTGAGTTTATAAGGAGGTTGTTAGTTGGAGATTGAGTTACTGGGAAAAGAATAAAAGCTGCTTGGATCGGTTCGGTGTTTTTTTTTTTTTTGTGCGCACTGATTGAGAAAAACAACCAAAGAGAGCAAAACCTTTATCCTTTACCAACGCGTTTTTTTTTACAAAAGTCATGTCTGACGATTTGGATTCAGATGACAATGACAATGATCAATTTCAACAAAGAGAGATAAGAGAAGCAGTGTCGTTTTTGATCGAGATAACTCCCGATATTTTGGCACCGCAAAACGACCTCAATAAAACATCACAATTATTTGAAATACTAAACAGTATCAATGATTTGATACAAGACTTGGTTATAATTGCACGCAGCACCGGTATTGGCATCTACTTTTACAATTGTGCGACTACTGCACCATTGAAAGCAATGAAGTCGCCCCCGGGGTTCAATCGATTATTCCATCTAAATGTGTTAAATTTAACCAATATGAAGGCTTTAAATGATTTAATTCAAAATCTTGATCAACGTCCACTAGATTCAATATTCAAATATGAGCCGATGAAACAAGATGTTGAACTATGTACTGTATTGAGCAAAATGATTGATGAGTTTATGCAAAAACGTGAGTTCAACAAACAACGAATGATTTGGATTACAAGTAATGATCATCCATTTCAACAGGATTCCACTTATGAGTCCTTGTTTCGAACAATTAACGATTTTTATGCATATGGTTTTTTCATTGAACCGATTTTCCTTGAACCCAAATCACATTCATTTGATCATCTGCAATACAAGTTGATTTTCATGAATTCAAACTTTATGAAACCATCACAACAACAGCCATCGCAAAAATCACAAGGGGTCGTTCAAGACACACAAGTGGATGATGCAAAGCAGTTGAGTGGGTTTAGTGACAATAGTCTCCTTTTCGAAAAACTGGTTCTATCTAACCAAATTCGTCAAAGTATCTTGAATATCAAACACGTTCGACGCGTTCAATTCACATGCAACTTGATTCTTAGTGACAATGGCAATCTAGGTGGATCAGTTGGATGCACCATCAAGGGATACAGCCTATACAATCATGAAAAAATCAAGAAACGTGAATTGTTGCTTTATACACGAGGTGAATTGCTCAAACGTGTGTATACTGAAGTTAATTGGACTAGAGAGAAAGATGGAACCAAGATTAATATCAAGAGTGCTCAAGAAGGAGGGGGATTATCGTTGGCTGATAGAAAAGCTGAAGCGGGAATCAAAAAGGGGTTTGAATTGGGTGGAGGTGCTGATGTTTTGTTGTTGGATCAAGAGCAAATGAAGTTTTTAAAGAATTATACATTTGATCATCGAGTTGAGAAGGAGAAACAAGGCAACGAAGAAGGAGAGGGTGAGGTAAATGATGACGAGGAAGAAGAATCCAAGAGTCATAAACCCCTTTTATTTTCACCTCCGCCATATTTGAAATTGATTGGATTTCGCGATATATCTCACTTCAACTATGCTTATTCATGCAGTGCACCAATTTTTATCACCGCTGATATCCATAACGGACTAGGTGGCAGCTCACATAGTTTAAATGGGGGTTTCAGCAATTCACGATCGACATTTGCATCATTATATCGAACTTGTATCAAGTTACAACAGTATGCCATTGTATTTGGATGCACTAGGTCGAATTCAAAACCACGGTTGTATGCAATGTATCCTACAAGAGCTGAAGGATCAACTAAATTAGGACAAGATAAAAGTGGCTCAGGGAGTGCTGATACTGATGCCACTGGTGGTAAAGATTTCCCTCAAGGGTTCTTACTAATTAAGTTGCCATGGTTAGAAGATGTACGAGCACTACCAGCAGCCTACATCAATGAAATAAATAATGCTAACATTGGATCACAGGGAGAAACAGGTACCGTGAAACTGGAGTACACATATGAAGAGAATAGTGGCTCGCCGTATGATGAGACTTTGGTGCAACAAATGAAATCAATTGTAAACCAACACAAGTTGCAAGTATACAATCCTCAAGATTATCCCAATCCATCACTAAATTTTTTTTACGATGTCATTAAACATGAGTTGTTACAAATGGAGTATGAAAAGTAAAGAAAATAATAGTTTGACGGAATCCAATGGGGTGGGGATGACATTGTTGGGAAGGACAATCGCGTATTTGGTTCTTGTCACGGCAGACACCTACATCTTTGAAATTGCTTGGTATTTTATTCCGCTTACACAAAAATGACATAGGCAAAATACGAGAATATCAAAAAACTTTGCAACTATATCTTTGAAGTTAAATGTTGCCATTGAAATAGCCACAAAAAAACCTCCTTTCTTTTCATTGTTGGCTAACTATACAACTACAACACTACCCAAGTACTGATTGCCGCTTAGGCTTATCATCAAGTCAAAGGACATTAATATTACAATCAGAGATTCAATCAAAGTTAAAGTACTACACAGCCACACAAAAATTAATTTCACCCAAATGGCGTTAACAAGTGTTATTGACAAAATTCTGTACCAGCTACATTAGGTATGGCACTGACGGTATGGCACTAACGTCAGTGCCATACCTAATGTAATAGCTCTAATCGTGATTTTATATCGTATACTAAAAACATCATCTTCATATGTATTTCTTTTCTACCAACCATTTGATGATATATACCATAATCAATTCACCACTACTAATGATGCAACGGAATGTGAAAATTATGAAATGCAGGATTTGGGTAATACGCCAGAAAGCAATGGTGTTGCAACCAATGTTAGACGCTTTCGGTATCCACGTTCTAGAAGAAGGGCTATTGTGATGTTGATTGCAACTCAAGTTATTTATTGGGGAAGTGTTTTGGGAACCGTACTCGGTAGTTATTATGTGTTCAATAACGTTTACGACGCAGAGTGAGAATATGAAACATTTTTGTGTTTCTTAAGCATTGTTTCTACACGAAAATGCTCTATCAACATCTCCATTGGCATATCCATCTGCAATAGATGCTATAGCTCCATAAAGTCCACCCACACAGATAAAAACAGCAAGAACAATACATATGGTGGCCAAGAACACCGGCACCTTGTTTTTGGCAAATTTTCTTTTTGATCTCCTAAACCAAGTAAGTGGCAGTTCATATGTTTGAACTTTACTATTTCCAAGCTCGTACAAAATCATACAAGCGGGAATGAAGAATGTGAATGAAGTTCCGATTAGGGCACCCATCAATGCCAACAAATTATCAAAAAATGGTATTGCGCCAGCCACCACAAATCCAGCAATACCCACGAGCAACATCATACTTAGCCAGGTAATCCAATGTGTCTTTGTGTTACTTTGCAAATGTCTTGTGCCTCTAAGTATACGAATATGGGCATATTTTGCAGCAAGATGAGCGGTAAAAAAGGATGAAAAAAATAATCCGGGTAGAGCAATGCCGTACCCAATTTTTTTAATCAAGCTACCAGCGGACCCAAGTGCAGGTGATGCCACATATTGTCCAACTTTGGCATATATAATGATTGCAAGAATAATATAGTTGAACATGACCAAACTTTGTCCCATCAAGACTGATTTTCCATACTGCTTTGGATCTCTCATTTCCGCTTAAATTGAAAAGAATGACGCAGTACCATTCAAAGAGAATGATTGAATTGCAACAGCTGAGGCAATTTTTTTGAATGGAATTCCCTGTGAAGCAACTCTAATCATTTTGTTTATGGGTTCACCTTTAGGAGCAGCTGCAGGCTCATCTTGAGCTAAACAAGCAACGGCAACTATCCAAACCGCCACAACGATACTGGACATGGCAAAATACCCCAAGCACGACAACACTTTCATTGTTCTGATTGAAGCGCCAAGCATGATTGAGATAACTGCAGCAATAACCACCCAAAACACGGTACATATTGGATGTTCAGTCAAGGCATTAAATGCAATTGATATAGCAAGCACGGCGGATCCATAGCATAGCATGTAAAAGATCCAGAAAGCTACCCCCATCAATTCACGAGCCCATTTGCCGAATAACATATAGGCAGCATCATCAATGCAATAAATGTGAGGATGGTTGTTTCTAAATTTCCCGATGGTAAACCCAGTATATGTGCAAAGAAAGCATAAACAACAAAGACAAATTAAACCTGGTAAAAACCCCAAAGTATTCAAAGTCGCAGGTAAACCAAGCACGCCCAATGCCAATTGAGACTTGGCAATCAAAATCGCGGCGCCATATGTTCCCACTCCCCGGAAATTGGGACCATCTTGCTTTGCGATTTGAAAAACTTCTTGCTCCTCAAGTTGATCTTGTGATGCTTCCAAGTCCAAATGCGCACCAACACTGGATAAGTCATCGTTGTTTGGGCAAAGTTCGTTCGCGTGTTTGATTTTCGATTCGGAGATTTTGATATCACCTTTTCCTGCTGTGGGCATAACTGATACTTGTATGAGCAAAAGGTGGGTGCATTACTAAAAGTAACAGAGATAGGATATTGATGGGGAATCAACTATTTAAGTGGTCGATTGAAGAGCCATTGCAAGATGTGTGGGGTGAGAGACATGTGCGCTCAAAACAATGTGGATACAGTTACCACATCAATTCAAAGCCCCAACGTTGCTAAATATTGTCTTAGACAGTCCTCTTGATGCTGCATGAATGTAGCCGCTTAGACACTAAATGGCATGTTGAAAGAGGAGAACTATTCGTAGTCATTCCAAATAAGAAAAGCTTGACCTATGATTCGCGGGTTTTAACGTTTACGACATGAAAATTCAAAATCCCAACTAGGTTGGCAGAAGCTATACCCAACTAGAGGGTAACAATATAGTTGCTTTAGGAGAGATTTGGGTGCTGGATAAAAGGTGTCTATGTAAACCCACCTCAGAGCACACAATTTGTCACGCCATTAGCTTCGTACGAGTTATGAACTTGTTTCAGGTTTAGCAACATATTGGAGGGGGGGGTTAATTACTTTTAGTCTTTGCAAAGTTTAAATTCACTCTGTCGGGGACCATATTGAAAGTTTCGGTATAGACACAACGATTGTCGATTTTTGCTTTTTTCAATGGAAGAACGTCAGGATTTATGGGTAACTGAAGCGATAAGAACCCGGTTAACTGCCAATCACACTCAATGGAGGCAACAGAATCGAAAATATCATGTGAGTTGATGCGAAACTCGTTTATTGTTTGTGTAGATCTTTAGTACTCGACTCGAGTCAAACTCCAAAAAGGGGTAATAGCGAGTAAGAAAGCGCAATCCATTTGTTCGAAGCAAAAAATGAGGGGTGGTATCCATAACTCAAGCTAAAATTATTGCATCTGTTTTTATTTATAATAATTGGCAAGTTCCCAAAATGAAATAGTTTTCATCAACTTCGATCAAAAAAAAAAAAGTGGTGGGACCGCAATGAATCAAGATCGATTAATTAGTACAATTGAAACACATACTGGCGGTGAACCATTTAGAATCGTGACAAGTGGATTACCTCGTTTGAAGGGGGACACAATCGTTGCTAAAAGAACATGGATCAAAACTCACCACGATGAAATCCGCAAATTTCTCATGTATGAACCACGAGGACATGCTGATATGTATGGAGGATATTTGGTTGACTCTGTTAGTGATGATGCTGATTTTGGGGTGATATTCTTGCATAATGAAGGGTACAGTGACCATTGTGGACATGGAATAATTGCTTTGGCGTCAACGGCAGTGAAATTGGGGTGGGTTGAGCGTACACAACCAAAGACGAGAGTTGGTATTGATGCTCCCTGTGGATTTATTGAAGCATTTGTTAAATGGGATGGGGAAAAAGTGGGCAATGTACGATTTGTCAATGTGCCTTCGTTTATGTATATCAAGGATGCTACAGTTGATACACCTTCTTTTGGTGAAGTAATTGGAGATATTGCATTTGGTGGTGCTTTTTACTTTTATATGAACTCCGCTTCATTGGATATTCCAATTGGGTTATCACAAGTTGAAACGCTAAGAAGATTAGGAAATGAAGTGAAAATAGCAGCTAATAAGAAATATAAAGTTGTTCATCCAGAAATTGCCGAAATTAATCACGTGTATGGTACCATAATTGATAATATTTCACCTGATGGTGGTGCTAGTCAATCCAATGTGTGTATTTTTGCCGATCGACAAGTTGATAGATCACCCACAGGTTCAGGAACAGCAGGAAGAGCAGCACAGTTGTTTGCCAGAGGTGAATTACAAGTAGGACAAGTTTTTACCAATGAATCGATAGTTGGGTCTGTTTTCAGTGCTAAAGTTGTCAAACAAGTTAAATATCATGGGTTTGATGCGGTGATTCCTGAAGTTGAAGGTAATGCAAATGTTATTGGTTATGCTAATTGGATTGTTGATCCCGATGATGAAATAGGAAAGGGGTTTCTAGTGAGAGAATAAAGAAGAGTTATTGAAAATGCAATAAATTCCAGTATCTGCTGATCTTGTTTGTTGGAGTCCGTCTCCAGCTGGGAAAATACTCTAAAACGAAGTACCCGTCATTCTTTTTCCTTTCTTACTCAAAACAGTGAGGATTTTGATCAGTTATGTACTGTTTTATGAAGATTATGTTATTAGCTTGATTCAAAAGTAGAAAAAATGTATTGCCTCTGTGGTCCCTTGTTTAGCAACCGTGTATGTATTGTAAGATAAGGGCGTTTGCCACAAAAGGACCGTTGCATTTCCAATACTTATGTTTGATTAAGGAATGGAAAGCAAAAACAATAAGAGGCGCATAGTTGCGTCTCTTATTGTCGTGTCGTGTAAATTGGACATTGGACATTTCTTTGTTGAGTTGTCCTGTATCGTGAGTTAAAACGAAGAGAAAGAGAGAAAAAGTAGTGTCAATTTTCTTGGCTTAAGGAACAAATTGTAACTTATTGGTCTGGTGTAATTTGAGTATGCACATACTGTTATATATACTTCGACTTGTACTTTGCTTTTTTACCCCTGATTAGCGCTTTATCTGAAACAAAGACGCATATGCCACATTTCATAGAGCACTAATTGAGACTTACCATCTGTACAAGCTGGACAAGTGTTTTTTAATGCAGTAGTGTTGAATGTGGGGTAGGAATCACATAAAGTATTTTGTCGCGATTAACCTTCTCGCGACATGCCAAAAATAGACATTGCTACACTCGATGATTATCAAATTAACCCCTTCTACAGTATGTACAAACAATGATATGTACAGTGTCTTATTTCTATTGAGTAAATGACGTCGGATATATGACCAAGTGGGCTGACACGACACACACAGTCATGAATCCCCTTTTCGATCACACCAAACATAAAGTCGGCTTAGACGGTGTTGTGATTGATTGCTAAGATGCAAGTGTCTATTTTTAGAATTAACAAAAGTAGTGTGTTAATTAACTAATAAAACCAACGCTTTTACGAGATATTGCTTTATATATGTGTTCAATGGGTTATGAGCAAACTTGAACAATAAAAGTTAACTATCCTTTTGTTAATCATATAGTGTAATTTTGCGCTCTTATTGTTCTCTCTTTCTCTTTAATATTTTTGTTCTAGATCAATTATTCATCAAGAGTCTTTTTTTTTTTGACAAATTCTAATTTTAGGTACTACCGAAACACTTTGATACAGGGCGTAAGAAGACAGATGAGGTTGAGGTCAGTCAGAAAACACGAAAGGGTCGTTGCAGTACCAGCAAGGATAAGAGTAGACAATTCGTTTTATCAAGGAGCGAAGAAGAAGAAGATAAAAATAGCAACACAACAAGGTGGTTCAGTGGTAAGCCTTTTCCTTGTTTCTATTTATATATTTGAAAGTGTAGTACAAACTAGAAATAGAGTCATATACTTTCTTCGTTTGCCTCTTTCTATACAATGCACTATACATGGTCACTCTTATTACAACCCTACTTCTTCACTGGTAGTTAGTGTTGGAATTATCATTTATATACATGTTGCAAGCCTGTGACTTTTTGACAGTTATGTATCATGTTTGATATGCAAAATGTATCAATGTTGTGCTAGACACGACCTTTTTTTTTATTTTTTTCTTTTTTCCTCCATCATTTATATTTTGTATATGACAACATACATACATAATATGCTAGTGTAAACTGTCTTTTAACACTATATGCATGAAAATTGGGAATAAGTAACAAAAACCTCAAACACGTTTAATTTTTAATTCTGTTAGAAAATGTTAAAAAATTTAAACCATCCAAAGGAGGAAAAGGAAAGATCGCCAGATTAATCTTTTCAAATCCGTTTTACTTTCTTTTATAACAAGTATTCAACATACACAGCCAAACACTATATTCACAAGATAACCCATATCTGTTGGAAACATCCAAAGTTACCGGGCAGTTTTTTCTTTTTTTTTTCATCACACGAACCTAAACCGATTTTAGACAGTTAGGAGTATCATACCACATCCCAGAGTCACCTTCCACGTTTGCAAACACCCAACCAAAGCTATCTACAAAGTTTTTAATTTTCACTTTTAACCTGCTGTGAATTTCATCTACCTTGATACCCGTGAACGACACCCCGCCCTTCAAATAGCAGAAAAATTTACACAATCAAAATACACCTACTTCACCAACACAACTGTCTTTGTATGTCTACTCCTTGGGTCTCATCTTGTGCTAGTACCACTACTAGTAACCACATACGTCGATCAGTATCCAAGTTTAGTTTTGAATCTTCAACACCTCACGCATCGGATTTCAACGCCGCTACCGCTGCTGCTGTTGCTGCTGAAAGTATCAAGAATTTCACACCAACCAGATACTCACATGATAATATGATGCCACTTGAACCAGAGCCGGGTACTAAAACGGCGAGAAACAATATATCATCACCAAATGGCCAACTCAATACGCGCACAAATGGAAACTCAATCGCAAAGGTGCATCACCACCAGACGTCGCCTAATCATCGAAATAATGACCATCATCGTCCATACAGTTTTGAATACTCCCAACTGGAACTAGGGGAGTCGATTTCGAATTCAAACATAGAATCATCGCCGAAACCAGAGGAAGAAATTACATCTTTAATGAATGGAAAAGTTGGAGTTGATCGCGTAAATATGTCATCAATATCCCCTCCACAACAACAACAACATCTTCGAAATGTACATTCGTTTCAACAACCACCAAGCAATGTACTTTCTCATGGTTATAGCTCATCAATTTCATCAGTGTCATCTACAGGCTCGATACCCTCCTCACCCGGAATGATCAACTATTCTCCAAAACACTCAAGAATAGCAAACTCGTTCAACATGCATAAAAATATGAAGAATCTATCATTAAATTTAAATGCTTCAAATGGCTCGTCCAACCCACTGCATCATTCCACACTTGCGGCAAAGAGGCTGAAATTATCTGACTCAACAACAACAACAACAACCTCATCCTCGTCAGATAAGCTGCACCTACTTCATTTTGCCCAACCCTTATTCCACAACAATACGATATACTCTGAGGATGCACTACAAACTCCTTCAGTTACTCATACTCCAACTTTACCACCACAAAATTCTAAACAGCATCATCACCAAGTGCAATCCCAAATGGAGTCAGACATGGATACCAATAGCATCACTACTGCTCCTACTAAGCCTTACAAATTTCCCCTGGAAATCACTGGCCTGCACACAAACCTCGAAATACCGCTACAAAGTGCGACCACAGATTTGTTCAACGAACGTATACAACCACCAATGCCACCTCCGTTTGCACCAAACTCCAAAGCATCACCATTGTCAACGCCACCTAGGCTACAAAGCCCCATGGGATTGGACAGAAAGGCGGTACAAATTCAGCAACACAATTCGCCAACAAAATTGCTGCGAAATATCAAGAAAATGTCAATTGAGTCGCCATTGGAGACAAATTTCAATAAACATGATGTCAATTCGTACCTGCATTCAAATACTCCACAGAGTGTAACTTACAACTCGAAGAAATTTCATGCCCCGGAAGAGCTTCAGGAAACTTCTGCAATAAATGCTTATCCTAATGGGCCAAGAAATGTTCTCAATTCCAAAATATTTCTTTATTCAGACCCATTAGACAAGATTGACATAAATCAATACAACTTGGTCATTAATGTTGCCAAAGAGTGCGCCAATTTGTCTCACTATTTTGAAAACCAACAACCAAATGTGCGCGAATATGTACATTTACCATGGTCTCATACATCTGCCATTTCCAAAGACTTGATGGCATTGACTCAGAAAATTGATTGGTTTTACCTGCAAAATCTTAAAATACTTGTGCATTGCCAGTGTGGAGTTAGTCGAAGTGCTTGTGTAATTGTGGCATACTATATGATGAAGTTTAGTATTGGCGTTAATGCCGCTTATGAAATGTTGAAGAATGGTACTTTGACTAACTTGGATTCAAGAGAAGCTGATGGTATTACCGTGGATAAATGTGAACGCATATGTCCCAATATGAGTTTGATCTTTGAGTTGATGGAGTTTGGTGATAAATTGAATAAATCAGAGTTTAGTACACTGCAATTGTTGGCTGGCTCACCAACTCAAATGAGCTTGTGAGGGTAAGCTTAGGTGCTTTTATAGAGGAAATGTCTAGTTCCGAATATTTAGCTGATACCAATGTAAAACTGCTAAACAAATACGTGTTGCATCTTTTGTAGACTTAGAATATAAATGTAGAATTGATCCTCGTAGTAAAAGGGTTTATAGTTCGTATACGATTAATTGGGCATTCGCGCACGACATTAAATTTCTGAAAAAAAAAAAACGTTTCCTCAAAAGTTTAATGTAGAAGTGACAACCAAAACCAGACAGCCAAAATAGTTGGTAGTTTCCACATTAAAACCACCACGAAAAAGCAGAAACAAGGGAGATAGCTCATCGAATACAAACACAAGGCCATAACTGTACCGCCTCCGATCTGTATATATGCAACGACCTCATACATCACTACACCTATTTGTGTCTACAAGATTTTAGAAAACTTTGATAATCAACTTACTACAATCAACTCACACCATGTCATACAATAGTACTCATTATACACCGCGGTACAACAACAACTCGTCACGAAAGTTGCATGAGCAGGCCAAGAACGATTCCAAAACAACAACTGGAACTACAACTTCGTCTGCGTCTAACACATCTTCAGCGCCTAGTTCAACATCACGAGTTAGAGATAAGAACTTCACATCATCAACAGGAGGAGCTTCATCCTCAGGTCAAGGTCCAGGGTACGGTCGTAGAGACTACTATATCGGAGCGGGGTACGCTAGTAGTACAGCTAGTAGTCGATCACGATACAACGACTCGTATATCCTGCTGAAATCGTCAAATACAACTGGACCACGCGATGCAAAACCTTCCATGTCAATAACACCAGCATCAAGCTCATTGTCGCTGGGCCATTATGGACGCAGTAAGGATTATAGAGGCATGGGTGAGAGATCAAGTTCATACTATGGATCAACAAGTGCGTCAGCGATTCGAAAAGGTGGTCCTCCCCTACTTCATAGATATGGATCAAGTTCAAAATATTCACTGGATTCAAAAAGTGGAGAGAAATTTATATCCCGTGCTGGACCAGTGACGGGTTCAAGTGGAGCTACAGCTGCCAAATCTAATACCAATGCGAATACAACATCGATAAGTTCCGGATATCGCGATGAACGACGTTCAAAATCAGAGTTAGATGAGCTGACCTCTACCGTACCTACTTGTAATGAAAAAGATGTGGATGTCGTGTCATCAAAGTTGAGTCCACCTGATTCTGAACCATTCATTTCAACAACCTCACGCAATGTCAAGGGAAGCTCATCTAGAAAGTCGAGTGTTGAAAGCATCACAAGGAAGCTGATAGGTAACAATGGAGTCACCGGAGCAAATTCAATTTTCGATATTTCGAGACGAGATGAAGATAGGAAAGAAAACATCGATCATGAAATGCCAAAAAGGGCTAAAGGTGATTTTACTTCAAAGAGTGAGAAACTGGATGAGAATATAGATCCCCTTTTGGGTCATGAATCGGTGCTGGTGAGTAAAATTCGTGAGCAAATTGGTGAATATGTGCCCAAGTCAGTGGAACTTGAAAACACGGTGGATCGGGAAACAAGTTCAAAGGAAGATGCTCCCCAGGTGGATGAAAAGATAAAAGATGACAACAGCAAGACTGGACAAAGCGACAACGAAAAGACGAGTGCATCGCCAAAAGATATGAATTTGCATCAAGAGACAAGCAGCGACACGAGTAGAGACCAGTATAAAGAAGAGCCTGAATCAATCGAGTCCGGACCAGCAGTGCTTGAATCATCACCACCTTCAACGTCTTCTTCATCAGCATTATCAACTTCAACAGGTATGAAAAAAACATCATTGAGTGATTACTTGAAGAAATCTAAAATTAAAAAGAAGGCAATTGAGTCTGCAACCAAATTGGATGTATCAGTATCACCCAGTGGGGATCAGAAAGTGAGTACCGATGGACTTGGAAATGGTGCTGGGGTTTCAAACCAAGTTGAGGTGGATGATGCTGATTCTAGATCTAGGGAAGACGACGTTATACCCGTTACCAATATAATGGAGGATGTCAAGATGTATGTGGATAAGGAGGAGTCAAAACACAAAGAAACTGATCAACCGGATTCAGTGGAAAATGAAAATTCGGAGAAACTGTTGTCGGAAAAGGTGCATGGAGTAACAGAGGATTTTGTTGATGACAATGACTCCAACGTTACAAGGATGCGTGATAGAGAAGATGAAAGGGTGGAAGAGTCAATTGAACAAATGGCCCAAGATGATGAGGAGGACATCGAAGAATCAATTGAGCCCAAAGACCAAGTGGATGAGGATATGAAAGATGTAATTGAAGGGATTCCAGACTCCATTCCGGAGCTTCTGTCGAATGATCATGATGTAAAGGATGAGTCCAAGTACGCCTCAACGCAGCAAACACCGGAGGCGGCAACTTCAGTCAAGTTTGCGGAAATTCACTCAGACACCCAGCTTGACAACGACAAGGAAATGCAAACCACTGACAAGACTGAGATTTTAAGTACTCCAAGAACCAAGTTGAGTCGTTCTGATTCATATGGCGAAGATATTTCTACGTTATCACCTGTCAATGAATCTGAATTTGATACTAATTTCAACTTCAACGATATTGGCACTATGCCCGAAATCCCTGAGGAAAATGAAGCGGGAGAAAAGGAAGCCAAGGATGTGAAAGTGGTATCGAAGCAAGAGAAACCACAGCATTCATTCGCTGAAAAGGAGGATGATGACATGGACAAATATTCAATTACTCAAGACAAGGATGATTTGTCCGAGGCTGAAACAGTTATCGGTACGCCATCACCTCGCTCGAACCAAGGTGTAAGCTTATTGAAGAGGAAATCTTTTGATAGTGATAGGCACACTTTGAAAAAGAAAAAGGTAGTCATCAGCTCATCTGAGGAAGACAATGCTGAGGAAGAAGCAAACCCACAGAGATCGCAAAAACCAAGTGATGATGAGTCCACTGAAAAGAAGGCATCTATTCCCGAGCCGAGATCCGCAACATCCATTGAATCAAAGGAAAAAAAAAACGTTTCCGGGAAAGCAATAAAAAAGGCACCATACAAAGTCAAACGCGATTCAAGTGGAAGATCACTCCTACAACGAGCATGTAAAAAGGGAAACATTGAAGATGTTCGTGATTTCCTAAACCGAGGTGCCAGTGCTAATGAAAAGGACTTTTGTGGTTTCACATGTCTTCATGAAGCGGCTTTAGAAGGGCACGTTGAAATTGTTCAACTTCTTATTGCCCATGGAGCTAATGTGAATGCCAAAGCAGATGAAGCTGGTGATTGTGAGACACCCTTAATTGACGCTGCTGAAAATATGCATCTTGAAACAGTAGAAATTTTGTTGAAGAATAATGCTGATCCAACTATTTTCAATATAGATGGGTTCACCGCATTGACCAAGATTTATAATGAACATTCCGATGAAGAAGGTTATGAGGATATCATCAAGGTTCTCGAAGAAGCTACAAGCAAATACACTGGTCGTAAAACCATTGTAACTACGTCACAACTGGGTCCACAAGAAGAAACTGAATTTGAGATTATTGACGACCCTAATGAATTTTATTTTGCTGGATTGATTAAACGTAAAGGAATTTTCAAATGGGCTGCTGAGAATCAAAAGGAAGTTGTCGCTAGTCATTTCGTTGCGGGGAATAGTCTTGAAGACAAGCCCGATATTTTGATCCTTGCTGCAAGGAATGGTCATTCAGAGTTAATTGATATCATATTGGGCTTGAATCCAACGCCTTATAACATAGATACCGAGAGCAAGTGTGGAGTCACGGCATTATTAGCCAGTGTGGGGAGGGGTCATTTTGATGTCGTACAATCATTGCTTTCCAAAGGTGCTGATCCATTCAAGACGAGAAAAAAGGATGGATTAACTGCGTTACAAATTGTTCAACATTCTCCACATTTTGATCCAAGAGAAGTTGAAATTATTCAAGAAGCAATGGAGAAGAAAAGTGGGACCAAGGTTGTATCTGCTGTGCATTCGAGAATTGTTTCACGAGCTACTTCTAGAGCTACGTCAAGGGCTCCTTCTGTGCCTGTGTCGGATGAAGAACTGGACGACAGGGAGAACCATGACGTTCACGATGAGGATGACGATGAGGAGACAGTAGGTCCTTCATCGAAAGTACCTTTTGTTGATGAAAAGGAACCTGGAGCAGCTGTTGAGGATGAGAACGATAAAATGGATATTGAAGAACCTGAGAAGGTGAAATTTGAAGAGCATGAAAACGATCACCGCCATGCAAATGAAAATGTTTCCAAGAAGATCAGCATGGATGAGGAGATAAAGAAGGAAAAATACGTGTCTGAGCCATCTCGTCATGAACATCATGATAAAGAACACCATTCCAAGAAAATTCATCATGAGGGAGAACCGAAGAAAAGAAAACACGAACATGAACCAGTTTCATTTGATCATCTGTTGAAGAAGGCAAAATCGGAGAGTCTGGTTAAACAAATTGAGAAGAAACTAACCCCTTCAGCATCAACAGCAGCATTGAAACCCAGCCCTAGTGACTCAACTGTACCCAAATTGCACAACCACCACAACAACAAGACCACCTCTGAGAAATCCACATCCTCACCCAACGTGGTCACCGCTCCATCTCATGATTACGTTGCTGATGCCAAGGTAAAAGCTCGCTCGCCACCTCCCTCATCACAGCCAACATTATCAGCTGCAGCACTAGAGGAACAAAAAGTAAAGAGTGCTGAAGAAGCTCGCGTATGGCAAGAGAAGGTTGAAGCCAAAAAGAAGGCACGTCGTGAAATGTTTCTCAAATTGGAAAAGGAAAAAGAATTGAAGAAGAAGGAAGAAGAAGAGAAAAGACTCGAAGAAGAGCGAGAATTGGCTGAATTGAAACGCGAACAGGATTTGAAATTGGCACAAGAATTGGAGCGCAAATCGAAGCTATTGGAAGCTAAAAAAGCCGCCATAACTCAAAAGAAATTGTTGGATTATTATCCTATTGGGTTGAGAAAATTGAAATTGAACTCTCAACCTACTGACGCTTCAATTGCCAAGTATTTGCCATTATATGTATTTGTCATCAATGATGTTGAATATGTTTTGGATCTCCAATTTTCGTTGCTCACATTAACTAAATTTATTGAAATTGAGTCTCAATTGACTATCAATGAAGAACAACCTTTCCTCAATGTTGAATCAGATGATAAAGTCAAACTATGGAAGCTATTCTATAAATTCATTGGAATGAATCACAAGTTGAGCAATGTTGCGGAAATCATCAAGTTTCGCAAGCAAGGTGAGCAGTTGTTTGATAATTTACTAATGAGGTTCATTCCATATACTGATGAGATAAAGGCAATCATTGAACGCCAATTTCCTCAAGTTTACCATAAAGTTAATGAACTGAAACCTGTGGCTGTATTGTTGGACTCGTTACGGGGATTTGATGATTTGGCCGATAAATCGGCCCAGGTAAACAATAATGAGGAGGAGTTTAAAGAACAAACTGATGGTGTTGATGGAAGTGATGTCAATGTGAAACTGTTGCCAAGATTTATTCCACCTCATTTGAGCTATAGAAAGGATATTCTCAAAACGGTTAAAGCTGCTTGCAATCCACTTTGGTAAGTGTACGGTTTCAAGGAAATGAAAGTTGTCGATGAAACTTCAGTGTTTGTGCCTATTTATTTTATACTTGTTTTTTAATGTTGTAATATTACCTGTGTTTAACACTTTTTGTGTAAAGTCAGCGGAAAGAAAAAGATTCTCCTATGATGAGTGTGTACCTCTCACAACGAAAGATTCAATGATGGGAGAACAAAAGTATGTCAAGTACTGAAACATATACACTTGTGTCTTTTACTAACTCGCAGTATAGAATTTCAAGACAAAGCCTATATCATGAGGATTCAGGGTCAGAAGTCGAATCAGACTCTGATGGTGTGAGTTACATGCCGCCAGATATGGAGTTTGAGTTTGTTGAAGTGGATAACTCTGCTACACCTCAAGAGGATGACAACCAACAACAGGGTATCGAAGAAGAAGAAGAGCTTGCGTTTCCGTTGTTCGCATCGGCGACCACTATCCAGACTGTTGAGCCAAAAGAAGCTGATGACTCCAGTGATCGAGGTCGATTGAAAATCAAACAACCAATTCAGAAAATCTCCTTACGTGAACATTCAGAAGAACGAATAAATAACGAACGTCCTGAATCGTATTACTTTGCATCATACACACCAAAAGAGAAACTACAATTTGCCCAAGTGGCTGTATCAGCGAATGACATTTATGCGCAATACTTTATCCAACCAAATCTGCATAAACTAATCAACTTGAATGAACATAATTCTCTTATAGAGAGAGAGCTAGAAAAGGAGAAAGCTCGTAAAAAGAAAAATAGACCAGGTAGAAAAAAGAGACAAAGTAGGATTGTTTGTCGTGAACGAAGACTTGAACGGGCTGCCATTGCAAAGAAGGAAGAGAAAGAACGTAAATTGAGGGAAAAACAGGAAAAGTATGGCAAATTCAAAAAGCAAGGAGGAAGACATGTGAAGAAAACATTTAATAAAGGAAAGCCCAATCGTGGTAAAAACACCGTCGGTAATACTAAGTATAGAACAGAGTAAAATAGTGCGCGATAAGATTTAAATTTTTAATGAAAACATTATTACGACGAAGTACTAGGTGATCGAGGGGATTATATGCAATACGGTCATAACACGATAGTTCAACTCTATATTTAACGATGTATAATGCCTTAATAAAGCTTAAAGAGAAGTTCTATTAAGGTTACCTGTAAAAATCTTTTCCCTCTTGTTCAGGATGAGTGTTGAGGAGTTTTGGTTCGTTCACGCCTTTTACTTCAGTAGCGGGATATCTTCTTTCTCGGACAGGTACAACTCGCAGATACCGAGCACGAAGGTTTATCAACGGAGGATTTTGGGAAGAAATTTTGAAAGCTTTCGGTAATGAGCCACACCTAGGACATAACTGGCCATATTAAGTGATTGAAAAATCTCCATGGATAAGTATGTTATCAGCAAAACTGACAGCGCAGAATAGAATTTACCGGGTCTCTTTATCTGGTATTCAAGTTTTTTTCGAATATTATATTGATGTTATAAAGCGGTATAAAGTCGCAACGTAATATAAACGAAGCAGGTGTCTTGTAACACCAAACTGGAAAACGAAAAGTTGTTAGGGATAGTCAGAAAAATGGCAAGTATACAATGAACGGTGATATCAAGGACATAATCACTGTTATGGAAGCAATTTCTGCCGACGGAAAAAGGTTAAAAACTCCAAGAGTAAAACGCTTGTGAGCAATCAAATTTCAACCGACAACAGCACAGAAGGAGTTTACGCCGTAACATAGAGAGGTTGGGTTACTGCGGGCACCTTTCGGAACTGGGAGAGGAACATATATGTCCCTCAGAAAATTCTGAGGGGTACCGAATTTTGATCATGGATAATTACTTCACACATTACAACGACACGCTCAAACTGCTCCTAGATGAAGCCAGAGTGATCCTGGTTTACGTGCCAGCCCATAGTCTGCATTTGATGCAACCCTTGAACGATTTTGTCTTCAAACCTATTAAAGATCGTTAGAGGGGCATTCTTTTCAATTATTTTGTCCAAGAAAAGAAACTCATTGTGCCAAAAGATGAGTTCATAGAGCTTTGATCTACCTCTAGAACGGAGAATATGAAAAAGGAGAACGCTTTGAGCGGTTTTGGAAAATTTGTGCTGTGGTCAGTTGAAAAATAAATGGTTTTCGATCAATCCCGAGCTAACGAGGAAAACTGACCTCGTTGTTGATAAAAATGCACCACTACCTGCTTCTTTGAATACGAAATTATGTATAAATGAGGTCTCTGGGGTGGTTTACCCGGAGGATTGTTCGGTGTCAACTGAAAGAAATATTCAAGCCAAAAAACGAAAAGAAAACAACTCCGTATTGCTTGACAAGCAAAATATTAAACAGCAGCATAAGAGAATAGATAACTTAAAAGCCCGCATTGAGCAATTGGAAAAGTTTACGAAAAATTAATTCCAATTTCGAGTGTTTAAGATCGATGATGATGCTAAACCATCATCGGAGATTAAGCTTTGACTGAAGAAGATAAAGCAGGAAAGGGAAGCAAAAGAGGCAAAGAAACAGAAAAAGAAGCCATTATCCGATAAAACCAACACTTACAGTTCATATTAGCTAAACGAGAATACTATCCAACGTTATTGTAGCACCATTGTAGGCAATACTTTTGTAACTCAGATGGTGAATTTTAAATTTTTCTCTTTGCCTTCGCAACCTCCTGGGAACGCGCTGTAGTATAGCGTATGTTTTTATTGCTTAGAGGTCACTACATCCAATGGTGGGTGAACACTACTGATTGGCTCCAAATCCTCCAACTTAGTACTTTCGGATGTTTCTTGTCCCATGGCAATTCTTTCTTGTTCCTCTTTTTCCATTGTCTTGTGTAAATTGAAAAAGTGAATCAACAACACCACACCAGCCAAGAATGCAACACCAGCTACAACTGCAAACACCACGACCAAATGAGGATCCTTCAACGCTGGAGTTACAGCCAAACTGATAGCGGCACTGATTGCCATAGTGAAGAGAAATAGTGCTGTGGTAATTCCTTTCATAGCTGGAGCTGCTCTGGTGTACGCAAGTGCATATATAGTGGCCATCGCAAAACATTCTGACGCACCAGTTAAAATGAAAAATGACGATGCCTGCCAAGCACTGATTGGTGATGGTTCAGGACAGTTGGTTGAGTGGTTGCCACATGGCGAAGTTTCATACACTCGGTGCTGCAAAACAGCTCCAGCAACTTGGGCCAGAGCTGCAATCACAAATCCAAGAAACACCCGATGAATTGGTCTGAAGTTGACGCGGTACCGTCTCAAAAGTGGGTAGACGATGTAGTCTAAAATCGGAATCACAACAATGATTGAAAGGGGGTTGAAATTGTTGAACAAGTCATTTGGTACTCCATTCAAATCCATCGCCCCTGCTAATGAGGTGGTAACTGAGGACAATCCATTGTCTGCCAAGTTGTAAAAGATGAAATACACAAACAACTTGCACGCGTCCAAAGTTTGTTTGACGTCAAGAACGTGCTGGTCGGTCCAGTTGATTGGGGAACCCTTTTTGAAATTTTCGCGGCCCCTAGCCCTCATGACAGATGGTTTGGCATATTCCCAAAAGGTGCCATCGAATACACGTTTGATAAAATTGCCCGAAAATGAGACAATGAGAATTTTAAGCACCACTCCTAATATTGAACCACTTGGTTTTTCAAAAACCAATTTCGGTTTGACCCACCAGAATGCAATTGGCATGACAAGGTAGAGTACCAATGGTACAAAGAACGCCAACCAGAAGCCTACACGCCTGGCGCAGTAGGATGTTGCCAACTGGAAAAAAGCACCAATATTGATGGACCAATAGAACACCAACGTGATACTTTCCAAAGTCTTTTCCCTATCAATGAGAACTTTTTCACCACTCTTTAACACTTTTACCCTGTTTCCGGACTCTGGGTACTGGTCCAACATCAACGGCAAAAGGTTGGGTTTGATGAATCCTGATCCGATTGCCAACGTGAATATAGCAAGAATACAAATTGCCAAACCAGCTTTGCCATTGGCAATGACACTGGGAGCGGCAGCAACAATAAACAAAACGTGCGAAATTCCACCAAACAATACACCCCACTGGATTGTTTTCCATCTTCCCCAAGTGGTATCAGCCAAGTAGCCACCAAACAATGGCACAACGTAAGCCAAAAATGTGACCAAGTTGGTCAAAGCACTAGCAGTCTGCAATCCCCTATCCAACGCACCAGCACTTTCACTACCACTGTTTGAAGCCGGTGCACCCCACCCGTGAGGCGAACCTTCTGGCAATGGTCTTTGCACAAAATTTGTCAAGATACCAGTAACAGAATAATACGAAGCTCGTTCTGCAAATTCAACGACACAAATCAAAATAATGGCAAAATTGATCTTGCCAATCACTCTTCTCAAGGATTGCTCCTCGGCTTTGGTTGGAACTCGTAACCCATTAGGATTGTATTGGTCAACATAGTTTGTGCTGTAATTGTTTGGGTCACTGTAATCGTATTCCTCGTCCAAACTGCGTTCGTCTGTTTGGACAACAACATTTTGCTTTTCAGAGGTGGCGCTGGAGGCACTGGATTTCATCTTTGGTGGCGAGTGAAAGAAAGGAAAGCAAACCGGAGTGGTGCTTCTGCCCCCCATATATAATGTTGAGCAATTCACATACCTGTGTTCTGTAAATGGAGTCGAAAAATGCCCTAATCAACCTATCAAACCAAAGGTATCCATATTCCAAGAAATTGGTCGTAAACACCACCCAAAGGCGTACAAGACATATTGGGCCTACTGTGGTGTCATTTTCGTGCCGTGCGTTAAATCGGGCTTGGCTGACAGTAATATCTTGGCATAATTTCAAGATTATACAGCTTTCGGAATAACTTTTAGATGTGGAGTGCGGATGTTACGCACATTGCCAAGTGATTACAGAAGATGTCCTCACGGCGTTTTTTTTTTTCTATTTTATTTCTCCATTTGATGAAAAATTTCTTGTCGTGAAGATAAGAAGAGGACGGTAACACAATCTATGTTTTTCTCGCAACAATAGTGAGATAAAAGGGCATATCATTTTATCAAAGTATAAAATCAAAACTATTTCAAACCGAAACAACTTTTTTTGTTTTTTCAACGTGTGTGTCTGTGTGTGTGTGTGTGTGGGGGGAACATTCTCTTAGTACTCAATTGCAATATCAGCAATCTTTTCTGTCACATCGCCTAAATCAATTTCAGCAATGGATTTGATGAAAACACTAAAGTCAATGTTTTCATGGAACCCAGCCAAGCCATCTTTGGTGTTTAACACTTTTTGCATCAAGTATGGGGAATTTGAAAAAGCGTACATGCCAACATCAACCGAGGTGTGTTGGATCGAAGCCCAAAAAGTTTCAGCTCTTGAAGCAGTCAAATTGGAAATGGTCGTCAATAAACTGCTTTCCCTACCAGCAGCAACCAAATTGGCAACTCTATCAACCTCTTCATCAGTGTAGTTTCCCAAGCCTAAACCTTCTTCAAAAATTGTTGACCTAATGAATGAAACTCTAGCATACATCCAAATCTATGCTATTTATTACGGTTACCTTGTGATTTACTTAGAATCGATTGATTACCTTTCCAATTGTGTTGAGCCGCATGCATAAATTTATAAATTTAATGGTAGCACTTCCAATGCCCGATCTCGGGCCTTCACTACTCTCTTTCTCCAAGGTACAACGATGATGCAACAGAAGTTTGGTAACTATACTGTATGGAATTACATAGCATTCAACTATGCAGGCTTTGCTTGTATAGCCGCAATAGTTTTCCTCACATCTACTCAACCATTTTATATCAAGGAAGTTATTGGGATCGAACCTAAACCAGGCAGTAACAAGGACACAAAAATCGGGCGTATTGTTGGGGGATTAGGATTTTTTGACGAGATCGTTTCCATGTCGACAGCTCCGATACTAGGAGCTGTTAATGATATATTGAATTCTCAAGGGCTTGCTGGTGCCAGAATAATCCAAAGTTTCAGTTTTATTGTCATTGCATTGGCGTTGTTTGGGTATGCCTTGAATCGCAATTTAATACCAACCATGCTTATTCTTAGGGGAGTGTTTGCTTTGGGAGTTACTGGGTGCATGAGCATGGTGACGGTGATGTTGAACCAACTTTCAATGTCCGACTTTTCATTTAAAAAGTTGTGGGGAAAAGATGATGATGAGGGGGAGGGGGAGGGGGAGGTGCTGGTGCTGAACGCACCGCGCAAAAATGGTAAGTTTGCAGCTATTATGGGCGTTGCCACAGGGATTGGAGCTATATTTTCTGTCTCTACACTAGTCACATTGCCAGTGAAGTTTTCAGAGTGGTCTGATATGAAATCGGCTCTTGCAGGTTCGTACATCGTGGTTATGGTGTTTGCCTTGGTATCATTTGCCATCCTTTTTATATTTTTGTACAAACCAAAGGTTGAGCCAGAAAGTATACACCATGGCCACTTTCTCAAAGAGGGAATACAGTTTTCCAAACACAGTAAGGAAGCTCAAGTGGCTTTTGTTGGTGCATTTGTGGCTAGGTCAACCACCGTTGCTACTACTCTCTATATTCCCTTGGTAGTGTACAATTGGTATTACAACGTTGGCGAATGCAAGTCAAAGGACAACTGGGCGGGTAAAATGACTTGTTATGACGGCTACATCTTTTCAGCCATATTAACTGGCGTTGCACAAACCGTTGCCCTAGTGTCTGCACCGTTTTGGGGGTATTTGGGTGATTCAAGCAGAGTCGGCAAATATCGCACTCTTGCCCTTGCTGGGTTGTTTGGTGTTTTGGGAAATTTTGGGGTAAGTTTGGTTACCACCATAACAAACTATAACCCCAAGACCGTGTGGTGTTTTCTTGGCGTAAGTGTGATTGGATTATCGCAAATTGGGTTAATCATCAGTAGTATGAGCATACTAAGTGGAATAGAAGACGCCCAACAAATCATGGGATCATTGAGCGGTCTTTACAGTTTTGCTGGTGGACTTGGTATTATGATCATTACACTAATTGGTGGATTACTAGCCGATGTATGGGTTTTGGGACCCTTTTTCATTTTGGGGGTGTTTAATGTAGTTTTGTTGATGATTTGTTTGAAAAGGGATGGCCAGGTGGTATATGAGGAAGAGGAAGTGAGATTAGTTGATGAGGAAAGGTGAATATAGAGCTGTATAGAATAGTTAAAGATGATAGTTTTATGTTGGGATTGGATATAGATACGTACCAAACGTGGTAAGGGGAGCATGGTAGCGCCTCGCCACAGTTTGCACCCACACGCAATTTATACTCTCAAAATAGTCAAAGTTGAAGGAGATTGTTGGCTCTTGAGGAATAAAAAGTTTCCACGTCGTTGTAGATTGTGTATGAGAAGAGAACTGCGTTAACTCCATGAAAGAAGCCGATGCGAATTATGAGTATACGCTTTCACTCGCAGGAGTCGTTTCGGTCTTGCTAAACCAACCATGAATCAATCAATACTCGAAAAGTATACATTGATCAAGGAATGGTGTCTAGACAAGGAACAATGTGTCGTTTTCCGTTCTTATCATAAAAGACATAGGATTGTTAGTGAAGACACTCAATTCACCAGACACTCGGTTGTTCAATACGTTCCTCCAACGAGCAACAGAAGATTACAAAGTTCTACCAAAAAAAAAACTAATAACAAATATTTCTCAATTATGTATTTAATAACCTACACCAATCAAATAATCAGCCAACTTTTCTACAATGGTTGTTGCTTCTCCAGGTTGCACTCCCCCTGGGTAGTGTGCAACTATGATGGCTTGTTTTGTGCGAACACAAATCAAACCTTCTGCCTCGTGCTTGCCGTAAATTGATCTTTCATCATTCCTCAACAAAAAATATTTCTGACCTTGTGCATGCAAGCCGTGGCTTTGCAAGTTTGAAGCATCATCAAAGCCGTTGGCGATTTCAGTGATTTCTTTAGGTTCCAATTGGAATGAGCCTGATTGAGCCCATAATGAATCACCAGCTCTCGAGTAGAGAGCGGCTTTATCCAACTTTCCAGTTGAAACTAAATTGGTGGTGTATGCGTCCCAAGACATGTTATAGATTCTGTTTTCGTGATGTGTAGTAAGGTGAGGATTTGAACTATCAGTCAACTAATTGAACTCGAATGATGTTGCAATTGATTGTCTTGGATTTAAAATTGGTTTGAACTTTATCTACCTTTAATTGTTCTAGACAACAGTTTTCGTTAGTAGATTTCTGTCGTTGGTGGTTGGTAATACTACTTTGTAGTGATAATTCTGCAAATAGATTTTTCGAGAGCAAAAGAAAAACCAAAAGAAAAAAAATGAAAGTATTACACTACTGTGCACTACTTGTCGAGAATGTTAGTTTTTTTTTTACTTGATGACGTCGCGCGGATTTACTTTTCTCATAAGTACACAAAAACAACAATTTGCTTTAATAGGCAAACTCCTTTTCAATACAAGAAATACCTTTACATTTTTCCTATCTAATGCTCCTGTGACTGATGCTGTCTCTTTGCCAGTGGCTCCACAATCTCCACATCAGATGCGTCAGATACATTATCAGGGGTTCCACCCTCAACCAATTCAAAAGCCAGCTCATCACCATCAGATTCAACCTCCTCTTTAACGGGCTTCTTCTTGAGAGTGATACTTGGGAAGCGAGTTTCATCGCCAACCACTAAGTACAATACTATGTTCTGCAACCCTTCAGAGTCGTCCTGTACGAGTATACCCTCGTTTAGTCCAGAAACTTGACTTAACTTCAGTTGGAGATAATCATCAAAATCAATGTCATAAATCAACCTTGATTGCCCGACTTGGATAGAGATGTCTGATTGGTAGAGGGATTTCAATTGAGCAACAAGCCATTCCAACGTTAACGAGTCAAAATCGTGTTTGCTCACATAAAGCACATCACGATATGCCGAACAACTGGGACATTCTGGATTCGGAGGACCAACTGGTGCAGAAACAATGGCTGTTTTGGGTGCCATTGTGGTGTGAACCATATGAAGGGACCCATTGTTTTGAAAATATTGTATGCCAATTGCACTGGCAAAACCGGATATAACTGCATTAGTGGTGGCAATTGCCGGTATGATATTACCAGCTATCTCTTTGATATCAAATTTAGACTTTAGCTCAATGTGAAACACAAACGATCGTAGATTAGATGCAGCTGCGACAAACGTCATAGTATCATCATCGTCCTTGTCAAATGAAATAAACTCTTCATTTTGCAATCGGCGCTGGAGATTTGCACTCGATGCATATAAAGCATACAAGTTTTCCGTAATTGACCAAACCTTTGTATCCAGAAGGGGGGTCTCCACTACATCATACTCTTGTAATTGCAATGGCGTCGGTGGTGTTCGCGTTTCCCACAATGCATCAATTTGCAACAAACGCTCAATATCTACCTTGTAAATCTTGTTTATCAAGTCTTGGAAAAAATTGTTGGTGTGTTTAATCTTTGACCGCAACTTTGCCAACTCGTTTGCCTCTTTGGCCATGTTTTCAATCTCAGCAGCGTTTTCTGTCTCTTTGGAAATCGCCTCTGAATCATTAAAACTGCTCTCTTGTTCATCAAACAATTGATAAAACAAAAACTCCTTGGCCCATGTAATGCAATGCACGGGAAGTGAAGGTGTTGATCTAATCGTGCAAACTGGGTACGTCATTGGTGTACTATGCGTCAGACAATCAAAGCAAAAACTGTGGTATGGTAAAATGGGGTGTACATGACCATTGTATCCTTCAGTCCCACTCTCCATAAACGGAGTTTTCAATAACAAGCACATTGAATTGACATAGCTTCTGGCTTCGATGTTGTCCAACGCGTTGTATATGTAATTGAATTGTTGCCACCACTGTAAGGGAAATTGCTTGGTGTCCATGATATTCCCATGGTGGGGCACAAGCTTGGTACTGAGATAATTGAATGACTCCACCGCTTTTGCCACTGTAATCGACTTTGATTTATCGATATCAGTTTTGCGAAACAAGAATTGACGATTCAAATTGGACAATGTGATGGTGTCCAAGTCAACAATGTGAATCTCACCGTACCCTGATAAAACAAGGTCTTTCAATAACTCACAGCCCAATCCACCAGCACCCACCACCAAGACGCGTGATGCCTGGATTTTAGTGAAACAGTCGTCTCCAAGGACCTTTTTCAAATACGTGTTCATAATGGGAAAACTTTACTCGTTGAACAAATGGTTTGTTTTTTTACTTTTTTTTCTTCAATCTATACACTAGTAAATAAAGACCAGACACCTTTGGCATACTGGACAATTTCATCACCGCCTAGCTTACTCTCTCCATATAACCTATCAACGAAACTGATTGGGACTTCACCAACGGTGAATCCTAAACTTCTAGCTCTCACCATCATCTCCATTTGAAAAACATACCCTTTCGATTGGGTGACGTCGATAATCTTTTTCAACACTGGTGTCTTGTATAACCTAAAACTTCCAGTCAAGTCGCTAACGTTTGGTCTAAGCACAACAGTGGCGAGAAAATTGGCTCCTCTTGAAATTAACTTTCTCTTGAAATCCCAACCATAAACACCACCATCGCCGGCATATCTAGTCCCAGTGACAATATCAAAATCTTCGGTCTCTTGTTTGGCAATGAATTGAGGGATTGCTTCCGGGTGATGGCTGAAATCAGCATCCATGATAATTACAAAATCTCCAGTCACATATTGCAAGCCATGAACATAAGCAGTGCCCAATCCCAATTTACCAGCTCTAGGACGTAATTGAATATGTTCAGTGCCGTAAATATCGATCAATTTCTTTGCAATTTCTTGGGTACCATCAGGCGAGTTGTCGTCAACAATGACAACCTCCCAGTCTAATTTGTTTTCAGTAAATGTTTTATTTAACAAATAGACAAGGATAGGTAAGTTCCTTCTCTCATTATAGGTGGGTAATATGACAGAGTATTTGGACATGTTCTTGCTGGACAAAAGTTACATTACGTGTTTATTTTTCTATAAAATTTAGTGAATTCATTTTTTCTGGAAGCGCTCTTACAAAATTGTTGTAAGGCTGACCACTGGCAGTGGCAGCAGCAATAGCAGCAGCAGTGGTGTTGACATTGTGAATGGGTCCTTGTGTGTAGATGGGCTTTGACGACCCACATTTCAAACAGCACAAATTTTTGGCAAAATTGTGATACTGGCACGTTTCGCATTTCCAGTCTCCAGCACGAAATGGGACATTCCTGTGAGACGTAGTGGAGGTGGAAGTGGAAACAGATTTGAAAGTAGGAGTGGGGGTGGCAACGTGGGTGACAGAAGAGTCAGCAACCGAGGCTGGACTAGCATCGCCATCACTCTTGTAGATCGACTCTTGGATCGCCACGGCACTGGAAGCCGGGAATGAACACCTAAAACAATGTGTTCTTCTTTGAAAATTGGAAAATCCACATGACGGACACGTCCAATCACCAGGTCTCGGCCTGTTTTTCGAAGCAGGAAATGGCGTTAGCAAATCACTCGCCTTGTCAAGCACCAGCGTTGACGATGGCTGAACCTCAATTACACAATCATTCAATGCTTTACCATTCATGGCTAGCGACTCGGTAGCTTCCTCGTGGGTACCAAATACAGCAAACCCGGAGACACCTTTACCACTTAATGTCCAGTATGCCACTGGACGGCCACCATATTGCGTGAACCAAGACTCCAACTCTGACTGAGTGGTATCACTTGGCAAATTCGAAAGATAAAGCACTTTTGATTGTTCAGAAACAAATGCCTTGACATCTTTGGCAATATCATATGGTTTGGTGAATACATTAGGATGATCTTCCACTGGGAGAGACTTTTTCAACAATTGTTTAGTAATGCTGGAGTACACATTTGGCACTTCAGCAGGCTCAACTTCCAACGCAGTTATCATATTTGTTAGAGACGGCGTTGTATAGCATAAAGCTTCTGGGTGGCTCGCAAGCCATTTTGAGTATTCTTTAGGCAAATCAAAAACCCGTGGGTGTTGCAAGTATGGAGGCAATACAACTCCCTTATCGCGTGCCTCTCGTGGGAGCTGAGCTGTTAATTTTGACAATTCAAATGTGACAAACACAAATTCACCTTGAACGGTTTGTATATACAGATCCAACTTGTTAATAGCATCCTTGAATGATCCGGCATCCCGAACATGCTCCCATGATAGTTTATACTTTTGTTGGCAAAAGGGAGTGATTGGTGTATTCATGGGGCGGACCAACACCGTTTTCTGATGTACACTCTCCAACGTTGTAACATCCAAAACTGTCCATGTCAATGAAATCAACTCCGTAGAGTCTTTTGTGACGTAGGTATTGGTGTTGTCACAGGTGGTGCTAGTATCAATAACAATGTAGAAGTCACTCATGGGGGATCTAGATCGTTACAATTTTCATATTTCGTATTGATTTATTTTTTTTTTTGTATCTTTTCTTTTTTCATTCTATTCTCACATATACATCGGTGTCTCCAATACAGTTCTACATGCAACATTGTTTATTTCTTTGTTGAAGTTTTTAAAGTCGTTCAATACACCATCAAAAGTAAAGTCGTGAGTGTGGTGGTGGACCATGTCGGTCAATTGAAACCAATTTGCAGTGCGGAGCCCGATTTGTTGTGAGCTTAGATGTGTATTCAAAAGATAACAGCGTGAGTCAGCGATTAAGCATTAGTAAAAGTCTACTTAAATAAATATAATTCCCCCCACTATACACTCTTTGGTTTCTTCTTTTTCTCCCTCTTTTTGCTAGCTTCTGCAACAAGCTCCTCAAACACTCGGGCCTCTTCATCTTCTTGTTCTGTCCTCGTAACTGTACTAAATACTTCACCCATCAACTTCAAAGCTTTGGCTCTATTTATCCTTTGAGTGATGGTTAGACCCTCTTCTTCCAAAACAGCATCACATACAGCTCTTAAAGTGCCCTGTATTTCAAACTTTGAACCATTCCAAGCAGCAGCAAGAACTTTGGCAAGTAAATATTTTTCCATCTCCGCCAATTCTTCGGCAGTGTGGTTCGGTGGTTCAACCTGCGCTTCTTTCTTGCCATCAACTGCATGCTGTTCACCGTCCTTTGATTCCTTCTCCTTCTGTCTCTGCACTTCTTCCAATTCTTCCTCAAGTTTTTCCATCTCCTGCTCGGCCGTTTGTTTCGCTTCTTCCTCCTCCTTCTCCTTCTTTGCGTGGTACTCATTATCTAGTTGCATTTGCGCATACTCTTCCATTGTTCTTTGTGCATCCAATGCCGCTGATACCGTCCTAAAGGTATCCTTCACTACACCACCTTTCTCCTTTATAGACAGCCATAATCCTCCCCAACCAAAAAGCGTTTGGCTCTTCAAAAATATTTTCGCTTTGCTTTTGTATACGTATCCCATGGTGTGTAAAATCTCCAAACCAAAACTTTCCATTTTTAATGATTCAGCTTCATAGTTCATCTTCGCCTTGAACGATTCCACAACATCATCTTTCATATCGGTCTCGGTGAGCAACGACAACTTATCGACAAGCTTTTTAGCGAGCTCGGCCCTTGTCTCAAGTTTCTTTATCCGACATTCCTCCTCAAATTTTTCCAACTCCTCTTTCTTGCGCTTCTCTTCAACTTCTGCATTCAGTTCAGTTTCCTCGTGAGCAGCATGTGACAACTTTTTTTGTTCACCAGAGGAAGCACCTTCGGTTTTCTCCACTATGTCTTTCTCCTTTTCCGCCTTTTCCCCATTCTCATCCTTTTTGTCTGCCTCTGACAACTCTGCAGTTTTCGATAACTCCAGTAGCAAAGTCAACTCCCCAATCCAATCTTTGAACGCTTCGCCACCAAATATCATTGAAAAGAATTCAGCGGGATCTTCAAAACCCTCCAGTGGTATAGATTCTTGTATTCCGTACTTGTCATATTTGCGACGCAACTGGTCATCACTCAACACTTGATAAGCCTGTCCTACTTCTTGAAACTTTGCTGCAGCATCAGGGTCATCGGGGTTCTTGTCAGGGTGTAGCCTGATAGCCGCCTTTCGATACGCCTTTTTGATTTCTAGTGAAGTTGCTGTTGTTTCGATGCTTAGGAGGTCATAGTAAGTAGTATCGACGACCATGGTGATACGATGATGGAAAAATGGATGGGTAAAGGATTCTGATATGAATAGTTGTGGAAGGGGAAAAAAAAAAAAATTGCAATCTTATTAGTTTACACGCGAGCACTATTTACATTAGTTCGAGTAATACACTTTTCTCAACTCCACAACTTTTTTACCTCTGTTCAATGCCAACTCTTCAATCGATTTTTGCTGTGTTAAAGCTTTGAAAAACCCTTGTGCAACCAAAACTGGATTTCTCGACTTGTGCACTTTTCCTCTGAGGTCTTTAATACCAGCAGCTTGGCATATTTCAAAGATATTCCTATTACATCTCAATCCGAAACCTATTGGCGCCGATTTAAATTTCAATTTGGTCGCATGGTATTTAAGTTCAAAGGAGCCGAGAATTGTTCTGTTATCGTACCTTTTTACAGGAGTCAAATTTTTGACTGCATTCCAATGTGCTTTTGTTGCAGCAGTACGGATTCCATCTCTTGATTTTCCAATACCAATACCCAACATACCGTTCTTGTCTCCTGCCACAGACATGACAAAGAAGTTGGCAATGTTACCCTTTGCCGTCTTTAAAGATACACGCTTCATTACCAAGGGCCTGATGTACAAGTTTCGTATATATTTTTCATCCAACCCCGTAAGTTGACTCAATTCTCTGGCAATCTGACTGGTATTTTTCACAGCTGTACTTGATTGTGGTGAATCATTTGGTGCCCTTGGGGCATTACTAAAGCGTATTTTCAAGTCACCACGATCTGGTGATTGTACTTGGGGGATTTCGGGATACGGTGTGCGGCCCAAACCTTGGTTTGGGTATAGAATTGGCTCATTCCATTCAGGGTCAGTTTTTGAGTAATCAAATGTCAATTGGGGGGCAACTTTCGATTTACCTTCACGGCCTTGTAGTTGTAAGTTCAAGTAATCCTTTGGATCCACCACCGACTCAGCGAGTTTAATGCTTTCTAATAACTCCGGGTTGTAGTAATTTTTGAGATACTCTAAATGTTTCTCTACTTTGGAGGCACCTGATTGCTTGAGGAGTTGCGACGTGGTACCAAAGCACCTCCTTAGTGATTTGAACATTTTTGAGCTCTTGGGTGGTGACTGGTGGTGCCAGAAAAATTTTCAAAATGTCAAAAAGAAAAAAATATTCTAGTATCCAATGTCGTAAAGTGACAATTAATGACACTACAAATAGTTCGATAATGTCTTATTCACTCTACAGAAACACCTTCATTCTCTTTCATTTCACCATTCAAATCATAATGTTTCACATCTTCCCCATTCCGCGGTCTATTCACAGGGGATGACTGCAATTGATGATTCTCTTGTTGTAATTTACCAACTTCTACTTTCAACTTTTCAACCTCCTTTTCTAGTCTCTTTCCAAACACATCAATGTACCAAGTGGCACCATTGTAACTTGCCCATATAAATATAAAAGTAACAAATGCGCCACATGCATGTTTGTATCTAAACCAAATCGGGCATGGCAACATTGTTAGTAATTGGTATCCAAATTGAATTAATGTGAACGCCAAGGTTTGCATCCACAAATAAGGCAATCCATTGACAAATTTTCCCAATGGTGTAGATTTGTTTTTCTTTTTCAAGTACGAAAATGAGGTCACTTTGCCCTTTTCAATCTCGGCCTTACGTTTAATTGTGATAAAGTAGTGGTAAGATACTTGCCAAATGGTGTAATATATCGACGTAATGACAAGACTGGTGAAAAAATTCCAGCTATCAATGGCAGCAATTCCAGGATACCGCTCTTTGACATACACTGGGTCTAGTTCATGAACAATAACAAACATTGTCACTGGTGGCATAATGTGAATAAAAGACGATGTGGTTTTCTCAACAGAATGTAGTACTAACGAGTTTCTCCAAGTGATGACAGCCCATGACAATGTTCCCAAGGATAACGAAAACACCGACACAAACAAAGTAGGCGACTGAGGGAATACCCAAATGAACAACAACAACAAAAGATTCACATAGTAGCACAAATCTGCCAAATAGTACTGGAAAGATTGCTTGAAATAAGTGTAAAATCTAATCGGCATCAAAACGAGAAATAGTACAGTGTGAAAATGGGGAAAGTATTCCGGGTACTTGCCGATTGTGAATCCAGCACATGCAATAGTAAACACACTAATCGCATAAAACAACTTTTCAGTAGACGTACTGGTAAGATTTTTATGTATCCTTTCATCGAATTTGGACAATCTTTGGTTCAAAATTTCCTGCAACTTATCCAACTCAATATTCCCCTTCTTGTTGTATATGCTAAACTTCTCCCTCGTCTTATTCTTGACACTATTGATTCTCCTTTTCGTTGAATTGCTAACCCCATTCAAGTCTAGTCCAAAGTCGAAGTCCCTAGCAAACACTAGCTTGGATAGATCCAAAAACGGAACTGATGTAGATGAATCGCTACGCATCAATTGTGGTGAGTCATTAAACAGTGACGTGCTTCCGTTTGAAGAGGCGTAAAAGTCGTCATCGTCAGCAATAGCTGAATCAACGTTGTTTGATTCATCTTTCAAGTTCGATAAGATTGGTTCGCTGTTGACCTTCTTCGCCATGGTTGTAGTTTGATGAAGTTGCTGTTGTTGTTGTGGTTCAATTTGATTGCACTATTTTTTGTTGATACGCACGTGTGATATTTGACAGACATGATGCAAAATGCGAGAGCTACCATTGGGTTAACCATTTTGAGTCAAGAGAGGTGTGTATGCGGTCACAAATGTGGTGGTTTATCGTGGGTCAAGAGGTAGATAGGCTTAAAAGCATGTCATTCTAGAGTTTCGCTGTAGCCACGAGAGCTTCAAGAGGACCATCGAGAGAATATATTTTCAAATCAGAAAGTTACGTTACTTATTCGATGTGTACTACATTAAGTCTTTGGGAGTTTATGCAAATTACATCGTCATTCATTGATTCGCCTATTTAAGTGGAGCAAACCTTTCTATTCTCTCCCTCCTTTCACCCAATTTGTCTAATTTAATTCCGGCACCAAATTGTGGGCCCCATGGAGAATGGGCTGGTATTAAATTCGTGTTGGTAACCTCTTCTCCACTTCCTCTTCTATAAGCTGAGTTACCAAATCCAGAGCCACCATTATCAGCGATATAAGTTTTGATGAATCCCATTTTATAACGACTCTCATATTCTCCTTCTCTTAAATGGTCACGTTGTCCACTCAATTCTTGGTCAAAAAGTCCTGACTTGAAAAGAGGCGTTTCAGTCTTGTCTTTGTTCTTGTAAAGAAGTATCCCTCCAACTATGGATGCGACAGCAAATATTTTGGCAAAGGTAATTTCAACTGGTTTCTTTTCAACATGGTGAGAATGAGACGAGTTAAATCTTTTTGCCAACAAAGTAGCACGCAAAGCTTTCTGACTGATTGAACTTGAAAACATTGTCGGAATATGTCAAGTAACGGTTGGCTAGAGTTGCAAAGAGAACGTAGTCGTTGATTTTCGTTACTTTGGTGTTTTTTTTTTCCTTTCGTTCTTTCTCTCACTCCTGAGCCAATGAAAAAGTTGGTGAAGAAAATCATCTTATATGCAGGAAGCATATAAAAGAGACGATTAAACAAACTCAAACCGTGTATATCAATGCCTATAAACTTATATGCTGTTATTTATGCTGTCGCGAAAGATAAACTGAGATGTTCCAACCGTGTTCCGCAACTAACTCTTTTATGAACCCATTCTGCGAAAACTTCTTCCAAAAAAGACCAGCTTTTCTGCTAAAAAAAAAAACACTCCTTCCCTCATTTGCCCTTTGACTCTTCCCATTCTTGGATCCAGTTTGATCTATAAGTCCTGGGATTATACGATGGGAGGTAACTTGTTGATGGTGTTGAGCTAGTAGTTTTGCGTGCTAATTTTTTTGCACTTCCAGTCAGTGAAAATCGGGTCAATGCAAAATCCGTGGCAAGTACAAATAAAGGACCTAGTAATAGTAGACTATTCGTAGGGAAATGTTTCATATGCATGGTCATCGTAAACGTCACCGTCACCGTCGCCAGTAAATTGGAAATCGAAAGAAAGCGATGTAGGAGAACAGCTGTTTTACAATATGGAAATTGAAAAAAAGATTTGTCACTTTATATTATATTTTGCTACAAAATCTTCTTTCTCATTTCTTTTTTCAATTGCGCTTCGATTTTGTGCAGTCTCAAAATAGCAAATCTCGTGACTTAGAGCAAACCAAATTATTGCTGCCATCTTGGCATGATAAAACTCTGTGTTTTGAGTATATGCACAGTCTGATAATCAAAGCCACGAATTACAAGTAGTCGCCTTACCGCCTAGGCCAAATAACACTTGGTTATAGTTGTTTCAATGGGTTTATAAGAGGATACCCTAGCACATAGGTTTTGACGGTGGCCAGTGAATTAATGTCTTTAGTGGAGAGTAAACTTTTGGATTTTGCAAATGGCTTCGCGAGTAATGGCCTATAAGCAGCGAAAGTTGAGCTCACTCGTACCTTCTCCTAAAGGTTGCAGCACAAGTATTTCCGCAGTACTTGCAGACACGACAACTGAGTAGCATATTGTGGCTATCCTCGCGTTTTAGATTTTGCAAACATGATGCCACCTGATGGACAATACTTTTGAAACAAATGAAGAAAGAAAGAAAGGGCTCATACTGGATCTTATTTTTACTCTTGATGAATCGATAATTTGAGGAAACCCCTGCAATATTATGTAAGAAATGTGATAGCCATTCCTCTGTAGACCCTATTTAAACAACAAATAGGTGACAAAAAGCTACGACTGTGTGCATTTTTTGAAAGAGCCCCATTTCGAGCTAACATGAATATCCCTGAGTATCGTATTTTACATAAGTTAGATGCTAATAATACAGAAATCGGTTATCGTTTTTTGTATACTTCTGATGAGTAGAATGCACCACACCTTACGTAATACATCATCCTCCCCGTAAAAAATTATTGCAACAGCCCAACAACCCACTATTTTGGTCCATCCATCTGTTTGGCTGCAAATAAACAAACAGATACGGAATGCATTGAATTTTTCCATCTTTGTGTAATATAAAGTGGTATGCAATAATAAAAGTATTATCATTTTTTTCCGTGGTTAATCAAAACAATAGAAACAATAACAGATGCCTTTAGAGTTATCCGTAAAGTAAATGATTCACTAAAACCACACATCCCTTTTACACAAAAGATATTGATGGTCGGTTATACTGCGGCATATAGATCTAGCCAGTAGAGAAAAGCCTTCCAAGCCAATTTCATGGACCGATGTCGGTGCTGATATTAAAATTATGGCTTCCACAAGACTAGACAACAAAGAAAAGCCAAGGGGTGGTAATGCCCACCATTACAGCTTAGTTCATCAACCACTGTTTCATTACTTTGTTACCAACTGGTTAATGTCCGACCACGGTGTGCGTTGCGGCTTGAAAAAGTGTTAGCCGTTTCCGAAAAAAATAACCGTTGTGCATAGGCGCTTCCATGCATTCAAGGATTGCTTGCTTTTTGCCATAACCGGGTATGGTGGTTCCGAAAGCAGAGTTCTTCTAGGCCCAATGAGTGAAAACATCGCTAAATATATAAGAAGCTGCTATCCCCTGTTTCTTCCCATTGACAGTTTCATCAAGTAGAGTAGCCAACAGAATGTCCACGTCATCAGATAATCAAAGTAAAATGGTCACAGATAACGATGACAACAATAGCTACTTATCTACAAATAGCAGTCAGGGGGAATTTGCCATTCACAACTTGGCTGACGTCACATCAATACGTACTGATCCAGAGAAGAGTTTGAGACTAACGCGAACAGAAACGAAAAGAGATTTGCAATCGCTAGGAGTCACTAGTGAAAAGCCACCTCCATCAATTACAGCTCCTCCAATCGAAGATCCCATTTTTCCAGAGGAGTATGGTTTAGAAACCACTACAGGGTTAGTTAAAGTGAAAACTTTGGAAAGTCTAGGAAGAACCAAGTCTCACAAGAGTGAACTCAAGGAAGACACAGAGTTTGTCACATTTACCATTGGCGATCCTGAAAATCCTCATAATTGGCCAATGACCACAAAGTGGCTTTACACATTTTTGCTTTCAATGTTGGTGATTAGTGCTGCTTATGGATCTTCTTGTCTATCGGGAGGATTATTCACAATAAATGACAAATTCGGTGTATCAACAGAAGTGTCAACATTGACGGTGTCTTTGATGGTGTTGGGTTTCTGTGTCGGTCCTTTACTCTGGGCACCATTGTCTGAACAAATTGGAAGAAGACCGGTGTATTTCATCAGTTTCGGAATCTACACCATTTTAAACATTCCATGTGCATTGTCACCAAATATTGGTGGTTTGTTAGCTTCGCGTTTTCTTTGTGGCGTGTGTGCTGCTAGTGCATTGACCAATGTTGGTGCTAGTTTGGTAGACATGCACAACGAGACTCGTGGTGTGGCAATTGCATTTTTCAGCTTTTGTCCATACAGTGGTCCAGTCTTTGGCGGTCTCGTGAATGGTTTCATTAGTGTGGGTACCAATAGATTTGACATTATGGTTTGGGTTAATATGGCTTTTGCTGGGGTAATGTGGATCATTGTTTCACTCATTCCAGAGACCTACCCTCCTGTGATTTTAAAGAAAAGGGCCAAAAGATTGAGAAAGGAAACTGGGAACATGAACATTATGACAGAACAAGAAGCAACACCATTGTCGTTTACGGAATTGGTCAACACCAATCTACTCCTTCCTTTGAAATTCACCGTCACTGAACCCATTTTGGATCTAGTTTGTGGGTTTGTTGCCTTAATTTACGCTTTGTTATATGCATTCTTTTTCGCTTACCCATACATATTCAGCGAATTATACGGATATAAGGACAACAAGATCGGTCTCATGTTTGTTCCTATCTTGATTGGAGCTGCATTCGCGTTAACAACCACGCCATACATAGAAAAGAAGTATAAGGAAATGTCCAAGAGGAGGAAACCCGAGCCTGAAGATAGACTTATTGGTGCCATGATTGGTGCTCCCTTCCCGTGCATTGCTTTATTCATATTAGGTGCTACCTCATACAAGCACATTATCTGGGTTGGTCCCGCTTCCTCTGGTATTGCATTTGGTTACGGAATGGTGTTGATTTATTACTCATTGAACAACTACATTATCGACACTTATGCCAAATATGCGGCATCTGCCTTGGCGACCAAAGTTTTTCTTAGATCAGCTGGTGGTGCTGCCTTCCCATTGTTCATTACATACATGTACGAAGGGTTGGGTTTACAATGGGCCAGTTGGTTGCTTGCATTTGTTTGTTTGGCCATGATTTTGGTGCCTTTTGGTTTCTACAAGTACGGGGGAGCATTGAGACAAAAATGGTGCAAGGAAGACTACACTATGCATTTAGAATAGAGTTTTAGATTTTGAGTTAATATACAAACTTTATTTATTGAACCTTTGTCTTTAATGATGTCAAGAAATCTCTATAAGATGGCTCAGAACCAGTCTTATCCTCAACCAAGCAACTCGATGCCCACATTCTCAAAGCCATGAGATCACGTTGTTGCGAAATCTCAATAGGCTCATTTGATGAAGCACCAACAACCACGTACAAGTTCTTCCAAATAACAGAGTCTTTTTGCTCCCTAATTTTGTTGATTATTTGACGAACCCTATAGTTGAATTCACTTTCCTCAATCGAATATTCTGGCAATTCTGTTTTACCAGTGGTGATTTCATACAAGTTTTCTGTTCCAAACACATCATGAATCAATCCCGGAACCACATTTCCTGAAACCCAAAGGAACAACTCACTACCATTGTCAATCAAATACAATCCGTAATTCTCCCAAGAAGTCTTTGTGTCATTGATTGGTTCGGGCAACACGACATCAGTTTCAGTATCTTCCAACCCACAAGCATCAGGCATGTTGTGCAACGAATACACAGTAGGATAGATCGAGTTTATTAAATGAGGGATAGGTAATGAACCTAAATTGTTCAAAGCAGCAGCTCTGTGGTCAGACGGAACGCGATCGCTCCTGAAAGCCAAGTTTTTGGTCAAACACAACAACAATAATGGCAACATTCTTAAGTTTGTTGATATTTGTAACGGAGATGCACCAGAAACATTTCCCGCAACCAATTCTTTTCTGTACACATTTAATATATCAACCACCTTTGAGGTGATAAAGTCTCTTGCTTCAGGTAAGGATGAAGATAATGCCTTTTCGATGGCTTTGTGAGTAAAGTAGTTTGTTATTGCTAATTGATCAGCAGATGCATATACATCCACCAATTTGGATGATGTTGGCAAAGCCAAGTTCATCACTCTGATTCTCCTCTCACCGAATGATGTAGAGTGCAACACAGCTGCTTGGAAGCAAACAATTGGTTTATTTATAGTCTCTTCAATTGCAACCTCAATAAGGTATGATTGGTCTCTTGGAAAAGTTGGGAAAGAACACAAATCTGAAGACCTGTTGAAGAAATTACCATAAAATGATGACATTCTCATTCCCGTAGAGCCTCTGACTCTCAATACTGCTTCCAACGCAATATCCTGAGACAAATGGTCGCCTACTTCTTTGGATAACTTGGCAACATCTTCATATTTGTTACTGGTCCACGCAGGATAAAAGTGAGTTTGGCCGGCAGTGTATCTTGGCAAGTTGGACAATGTAGCCACATCTTGGTACCCAGCGGATGTCAAAAACAAATCCACAGTCACTTGAGATGAGTTACAAGTAACGGCGAACGATTTGTAGAAGCTGTCGGCTGGGGTTAACAATGCCTTTGCCTCTTTAGCCTTTCCGGCAACACTAGCCTCGTCCCTTAAACTTAATTTACCTTCACCAACGTTGGGTAAAGTGGCACCAAAGCAGACTAATTTACCACCAACATTACTTATCAACTTGTGACCTGCCTTTAATGCAGGGCCAAGGGCAAAACCTTGATTTGTGGTGCTTTCGAAAAAGGAGGGAAAGTCGAGCAATAACTTCTCAATGGGTTCTCGATTCTCATCCAAGTTGACCAATAAGCCACTAGGAGATGGTAAGAATGGTTCTTCGGTATCAGCAACTACTAACACTTCGGTACCTTCCAAACCTTCATTGAATTTGATATAATGCAAGTTTGAATCTACCCCAATGAATGCGACTCTAGCAGTCTTGTTGACGTTGGGGATTCTGTCTAAACTTTCAAGAATGGTCCTGGTAATGGTGCCTGTTAATCCACTCTGCACAGCATGAACAGAAACATCAATGATGAAGACATAAACGATTGGTTGTGGAACTCTGGCCATATACTCTTTTGGTGCAATAAATTCAACAACTGCATGGTTCAACTCAACTCTGTCAAATTTGTTTCTCACCTGTCCACTAATCTCGTCATAATCAAAAGCACTTGGAATATCATTGAGCAAGTTACAAAAGTTACATCTCCAACGCCTTCCATTCTCGGCCAACGTCACAAACGGATTTATGTAACCACGACAACGGCGACATCTACTAATTGTAGTATCACATGTCACAGGAACATTCTCATCCTCAATTTTCAATGCATTGTATGGCTTGACAACTATTGCCAATGGTAACTTTGATTTTTTCAAAAGTGATCCACTATTGGGCACAACATTCAAAGTGGATCTAAAATATTCTGGGCTGGCGTTTGCTGTTTTTGATCCAGGAATCAAGGTTGTTGTATCAGGTAAAGTAATTGGTGGTGGTTGAAAAGATAACTCAACAATTGGAGGAGGTAAATCACGAGACAAGTCAGTGGTGTACAACGCATTGTATTGTATACCGGCGGCAATATTGTTTGGTTGCCCATATGCGCCTCCATACCCTGACACGCCACTTGCTGGAGCGGCAGGTGCTGCCCCTCCTGCTGCCGCTGATGGTGGAACTCCACCCATACCTTGACCATAAACGCCAGCTTGTGGCTGAGGATGGTATGGATCGTAGCTTAACTGTGGAGTGGCTTGAAATTGATCTGCTCCTGGTTGCTGATAAGCTGGATTAGTAGCACCAACATTCAATTGCTGAAATTGATTTTGCAATTGATCGGCGCCGTATGGTTGTTGTCCATTCATTGGTTGTTGATATTGACCTTGAGGTTGTGGAGGTTGACCAAATGCCGGCGGAGTTGCTGCACCACCTGGCGCACCAGCTGCATACTGGGGTTGTGGGTATGCTCTTCTTCTACCTGACATGTGGTGGTTTGAATTGATGGGGGACTCTACTGTTATTGGGGATTTAGATATTAATTTTTCAATGAAACAGATTTTGAATTTTTTGTTTGTTTGTACGTGGTCAGTTTTGACAACAGAAAAAAAGAAAAAAAGATAAACAGAGACGAGTGTACACGACTCTCACTTTTGGTAACACGGTAGCTGCTTCTTAACTCGCACGTGATCTGGTCTCATTTTCATCTATTACGATTGCGAAATTCTGTGTTAAGATCAATCAACAAAAACTTTCTCCGTTATCAACAATTATTACTTCTTCTCATGTCAGACTCAACCGAAATATATGAAAGTTCCACTGTTGACAATAGTTTGTCACGAAAGGCTAAAGACATTGCCGCTGGATTTGTGGGTGGTGCAACCCAGGTCTTGATCGGCCAGCCGGCTGACTTGGTCAAAATTCGACTTCAAACAACTTCAGCTACATCTTCATCACAAGTTATCAAGGATGTTATAAAAAATGAGGGCCTTCTAGCTTTCTACAAGGGAACTTTGCCACCGCTTTTTGGAGTTGGGGTATGTGTTTCCCTTCAATTTTATGGTTTCCATGAAGCAAAAAGACAAATTTTGCAATACACCGGTCAGTCACAATTGAATCTTTGGCCTCAGACTTATATTGCTGGTGCTGTGGCTGGTGTAGTAAACTCGCCTGTGACTTCCCCTGTGGAACAATTGAGGATCCTCAGTCAATCATCATCAGGAGAACTGATCTCGCTCACATCAACAGTGAAGAAAATATTTGCTGAACATGGTATACGAGGCATATATCGTGGGTTTGACATCACTTTGATTAGAGAATTTCAAGCCTATGGTGTTTGGTTTTTAACATACGAAGCCCTTATAAAGAAAATTGTTGAGTTGCACCATTACAAAAGCAGAGATCAAATAGGTACACCAGAATTACTTGCATGTGGTGCCCTAGCTGGTAATGCGTTGTGGCTTAGTTCTTACCCATTGGATGTCATAAAGTCCAATATCCAAAGCGACGGATGGGGAGCTAAAAGTAAATTCGATGGAAGCGCCATCAAGGCAGTAAGATACATTTACGCTCACCATGGTTTTACTGGGTTTTGGAGAGGAATAGTTCCTTGCTTGCTAAGAGCTGTTCCATGTAGTGCCGGTACTTTTGCAAGTGTCGAGTTAGCACTTAGACTAATGGGGTAAAATATACATCATAATTTATTTAACGAGAAAGACCTCCTAACGACCCAGAGCGTTGTTTGTGAAGAGAACTGCTTTTCCTATGCAACTCCGAAAAGCTTGTAGAACCTTCTTGCAGCAAGGACGTAAACGAGTTTGATCTCGACAACACCGGCTCTTCGTCTAATGGGGTTACTCTTCTAACGGTGATCAATAACACGGTACATATGAGCAAAACAGTACCGGCGATAACGAAAACGAGTCCAGGTCGATGTAAAGTACTAACGGAGTATTTGTACACGGACAAATAAAATACGGGGGTCACCAAGGCAAAAATGTTCTTCACCAACGCCAATGCACCGAAAAGTTCTCCAATCTTTGACTCTGGGTAAAACTTGATGATTGAAGAGTTTATTGATGGACCAATCAATGTACCAAATCCACAGAACACCGTAAAGATGAAAAAAATTGACGTTGTCGGAGCAAGGCTATAGCCATAAAAGCCTATTGTCTCACACACAAGGCCGATCAAACACATCGAAAAGTCTACCATGTCAAGTTGCGTCTTAAACACTTTGAATTTGAGTCCATGCTGAAGAATCTTGTGATTGATAATGGGTGATAATAGAATCAAAACAACAGCTTTACTTGAGCAACTAATGGCAAGTAGGTGGCCAATACTGTTTTGCGCCCAGTCGTAATTGTAAATTCCATACAAGATAAAGATTTCACCAAACGACATGGCCATGGTACTCATGACACAATCTATGAACGCCAACACAAGAATTGTAAACCTATCACGACTAACCTTGTGCCTGTTGGATTGTTTCACCATTTCATTTGGAATTGCAAGCATCTTCAAAGGTTTCAAAAAATTTAGTTGATTATACAATCGTTCATACCATGGAGACCGCTCCATCTGTCTAAGGTTGATTTCACTCAGAGAACGCGATAAGGTCCTCGATTTCTTTTTAGCTTTTTCTGATCGTGATTCTGGTAAGATAAAGGTTGTCATTAAAAGGTTCATAACTAGAATTGCAATTTCAAATTGCAATGGAATAAATTCTTGTTTTCTTATGTCAGCTTGCGGAGACAATTTTGTTGTTAAAGCAATAATAAAGTTCCCCACCAATGGTCCAACACTCAATCCAACAAACATGGCGGCAAAACCAATGCCTAGTGCATAAATTCTCTGATGGGGTTCAGCTACGTCTGATATGTAGCAATTGCACAATGCTATCAAGGACATGAGTCCTCCTCCCATATTGCTGACAGCCTCGCTTGCAATCATTGAATAAAACTGTAAGGTGTTGTAGTTGTACATAAAGAAAAACTTGAGTAACTTCCCCACCAAAAAGCAAAGAATCACCATTATAAGAAATGGACGTCTTCCATACAAATCGCTCAACGGTGCTATCTTTCCCGATGAGATGAGCATAATGATAGCTCCAGTAAGTGTGTAGCCCAATTGCAAATTAGACATTAAAACTTGGGCAGAATCCTTGTTGCATTTCTCTGCTCCAAGGCTGTTACATGCAAGTTTCAATGTGATAACTTGTCTGGTTGCCTCAGCACTTGAAATAGAAAAAGCCAATAAGAATGTGATGGTGGACACCATCAATACGCTTGGTCTTTTCAACCAGTGTATGCTTTTGTTCAAAAGCCGCTGTTCTCTCAACCACACTACATCCTCATTGTGCTCGTCCTCGTCATATTCTTGGTCATTTTCTAGAACTGCTTCGTAAATGTCATTTGCTGCTAGCTCTAAATCCGCCAAAGCTTGACCATTATCAGGAATTTGTGGCGTTCTAATTTGCCGACTCAGATTCGACTTTTGTGGTAAAAGTGGATCAATATCGGTGGGATCTTGCCGATTTGAAGGAACTGAAGACTCTGGGTACGACATTTGATAGCAAAGTGAATGAAAGTGGTATCCAAAGGTAGCTTGGAAGCTCTAATCAAAAGAAATAAAGGAGTGAGTACGCTTTCTTGATCTTGTTTTGAAATTGAGTTGCTATCAAAAATTAAGCGAACGGCTCAAAAATAAAAAAGAAAATCATTTCAGTGCGGAAATTGATTGACTATTTGGGATATAATTCCGTCCTGGGAGGGTTCGCAAAGGAGAGTGCCATACAATTCAGGGAAAGGAGATCACATTGTTTTCTTACACATAATTGGCCTCTGAGTGTGCTGGCACTTCGTAGACAAAGGTTAGAGTGAGGAGTAAAGAAGCCGAGTATAATTTTGGGCAGATTGCATTCCGAAGTGAGGATTGTTTTCCACCACTAAGTGTAATACCGATAGTAACCAATGCTAAAACGGCTCGTTTACGTCTTACAACTATCAAAGCCGCGAGTCCACAGTCTTGACGTGGGGCTTTGTGCATCTGTTAATGTGTGTCCTGGTTATTACTCAGTTAAGAAAGGGGCGCCTCATTGTTTAACTTCGTTACTCCAAAAGAAAAAAACAGAGAAAACCGTCGACGGAGGTTTACATCACACCAACACGATATGCTATCCAAACATACGCCTAGGGTTTCCAAATCCACCTTGAACATCGTCGCTCGCTTTATCTGGAACAATCACAAGGGCTCCAAACATTCCGACAATGAGGCTCTTGCTGACGCATTAAACCTTCTTTCGAAACCAGCAACAAAACCTACGTACAAGCCATCATTATTGAAATCATTGACAAAAGGACCAATGGATGAGCAGATATCCAATATACAACAAGATGTACACCTTAAGCAGGAACCTCACATTAGTGAACATTTTGTAAATAACCTACTATGGGGAATCAAGTCATCGTTGTTGGATTCCCGAATTAATCATTCACAGCTTTTAAACGATATGAACGTTGAAGAGTTGAGTAGCTATATCAAAAGGATTAAAAATGAAAGTATGTTACGTGAGATTGTGCAGCTTTTCTGTAGCCACGACAGATTGACGCCCAGATTATTGACTGACGTGTTATTGAATAAGTCATTGAAAAGTCTAGACGATTTCCCTATAGACATCAATACATTTGAAGGAATAGCGGGGATTGCCGACAAAGCAGCCGTCCACTTGAAGATCATTATGTTGAAGAAGTATTTTGATTTGAATCAACCTTTGGATATTATACGAAATTTGAAGACGAATTTCTCAACACTATATCTTCCATTGATCGAAAGCCATCAGCTCGCTCCCTTTTACGAGCGAATCGTATGGCGTTTTGTGTTTGAATACTTGCGACAGTATAACGAGGAGCACTACATAAAAACGTTGCAATCACTTCAGTCGAGTTTCTTGATATGGGAGTCATCGTCATACCCTTTAAGCCAATCAATTGCAAAGCTCATTTTGGAAAATCACGCTGGCATGGCCAAATTACAATCATTGTTTTTGGAAATTGCTTGTTTCGCAAAAACTTCGGAGGTGCCTAAATTGAGAAAGATATCAATACGACATAAAATTTACCACGATCGCGAAGACAAGAAACACCTTTACACTGTGCTTAGTGAGATGGAAAATTTTTTGATCTCATCGCAAGCTCTCGAGCTGAAGGCTTTACTCGAAAATTTGGCTGTTTACAGGCTCGAGTTAATTCAAGGAGTGTATGATAAACCCATTAGTTCGCTCGAGCGCTTGGAGTTGAGTAAAGCTTAGTACCGGACAGTGTAATTAGATTTATAAGGAGTGTAGACGAAATGAAAATGCGCAAACGTCAATTCGTGTGGTGGTTTATAGTACTCGCTTAGTGTGACCGCGGTTGTTCGCTGTGTTTTACTTGTTTCATTTGTGAGCCGCGTAGATTAATTAGATATTTTGCGCTTCTCATATATAAAAGAGCCAGCTAAGACAACGATTTTCTCAAACACCAATTGACGCTATAAAAGACGATGAAGGTCATTAGAGATAAAGATATTAAATCATTTCTTAACAAAAGGTTAACAAGGGAGTCCATTTTTAGTCAATTCCAACCGGTATTGTTGCGTGGTTTAGCCACTTACGCAGCTAACCCAAATGCAATCGTTCCTCCAAGAATTGTCCAACAGTCGAATAATTCTGAGTCAGACACTACCCATGTGTTCATGCCATGTATTTCACCTACCGAAGTGGGCATAAAAGTGATTAGTGGTGGTCCATCGAACAATACAAAGGGGTTGGGGTTTCAAGGGTGTGTTATGATTTTGGATGAAGTAACTGGTGAATTGAATGCAATCTTCAATGCCGCATGTTTAACTGCTTTCAGAACTGCATTAGCTAGTGTATTGGGTCTTACCAGAGTTGTGCCTGTTGACTCTGTCGACGTTTTGCCGGAATTGTGTGTGTTTGGGGTAGGTCAACAAGCTTATTGGCATGTCAAGTTGACTTTACTCTTGTATAAGGAGAAAATCGCGAAGGTGAACATACTAAATAGAACATTGGCAAATGCAGAAAAGTTGAAAGAGGAGTTGGGTAAAGAATTTGACAATGTTGAGTTCAGAGCGTTCCTGTTTGAAGAGGATGAAAAGTTCAAACCGCATATGGAAAACAGTTCAATCATATACGGATGCACTCCATCGACTTCAGCTGTGATAAAGAAAGACCATTTGAACAAAGATCCAAAATATCGAAAGTTTATTTCTCTCATCGGTTCGTACAAGCCGCACATGATTGAGTTGGATTTGGAATTGATGAATGATTTCAAAAACAATGGCGTCAAAGTGATTGTTGACTCAAAGGAGCATACGTTACATGAAGCTGGAGAATTGATACAATCAGGTTACACTAGTGACCAGTTGATTGAGATTCACGAATTGTATGAAACGGAAGAGTTCAGTACGATTACAGATGCAACAACCGGTACAACCGTACAAAAGATTGTAGGATTATCAATCATGGACTTGTGCATGGGGAAGTACATTTATGAAAACATCCAAGACGATGATGCAGTTGTTGTAAATGACTTTTAGACCAAATTTGAATGTGTAAGCATCCGTTCAAGGTACACCTGTTCATAAACGAGCTGTTTTGAGTGGATCTAGATTTCCAGTATAACATTTTCTGTAGGAAGGCTTGGCACATGACTCTGGTGCTATGTTGCATAATTTCTTTTTCTTTTTTCTCTCCTGCGTCGAGAAGTATTTTATTACATTCGCGTTATCACTGATTTGATCAAGTCAAATAGTGGCTTTATTTATAGCAATACCCCATAGCATTCACTAAATCATGCCCAAACGTGGTGAGAATTTGCCACTACTTGGTGGAGACACCTCTGTATTCAACAGCAAGCCCAAATCAAACACGAAGAGAAATATCTCATACATTTTGAATGTGGTTGCGATAGTTACCATCGCTATATTATTATTCCATAATTCGTCCAAGTCTGATACACCAAATGTGCCTGCATTTGATCCACACGGTAAAAAGAATATTATTATGATGGTCACTGATGGAATGGGACCGGCAAGTTTATCAGCAGCAAGGTCATTTCGTCAGCTCAAGGATAACTTGCCCATCGATGACGTATTAATCATTGACAAATACCTCATTGGATCATCAAGAACCAGATCATCGAGCTCTTTGATTACTGATTCAGCAGCTGGAGCCACTGCATTTTCATGCGGACTTAAATCATATAATGGTGCTATCGGTGTTGACTCAGACAAGACGCCATGTGGTACAATTTTGGAAGCGTTGAAATTGCAAGGGTATTTGACAGGTTTAGTGGTAACTACTAGAATTACTGACGCTACGCCTGCTGCATTTAGCTCACATGTTGATTACCGTTTCCAAGAGGATTTGATTGCCCAGCATCAATTAGGTGAATATCCTTTTGGCCGCGCGGTTGACTTGATCTTAGGTGGCGGAAGATGTCATTTTGTTCCAATCGCGAACGGTGGATGCAGAGCCGATGACAGAAACTTGGTCAAGGAAGCAGCCAAGAAAGGTTGGTCGTATGTTGGTGATAGAAAACAGTTTGATCAGTTGGATGGAGGTAAAAACGTCAGCTTACCATTGTTGGGTTTATTAGCAAATCATGATATACCGTATGACATTGATCGTGAAAGCAAACAATACCCATCTCTTGCAGAGCAGGTCAAGGTTGCATTGACTGCGCTCCAAGAGGCGACAAAGGACTCTGATCAAGGATTCTTTTTATTGATTGAAGGATCAAGAATTGACCATGCTGGCCATCACAATGATCCAGCAGCACAAGTCAGAGAAGTGTTGGCGTATGACAAAGCTTTCAAAGAAGTGATTGATTTCATTGATTCTACCGATGTGGAAACTGTTGCTATATCCACTAGTGACCATGAAACTGGAGGATTAGTGACTGCTAGACAAGTGACAGAATCGTACCCAGATTATTTATGGTACCCACAAATATTGTTGAACAGCACTCATTCAGGAGAATACTTGGCAAGAAAGATTTATAGCCAAAAAGTCAAGTCCGGTACCAAATTTACTGAATACATCAGGCAAGAAATATTAGAAAACGATATGGGTATTTCTGACTATACCGAGGATGAAGTTAGACAAATTGCCTCCAAATCATCACAACCAGATGCGCTTTTATATTTCTTGAACAACATGATTTCATTTAGAGCTCAAATTGGATGGACTACACATGGCCATTCGGCTGTGGATGTCAACATTTATGCGCATACAAACTCACCCTCACTTTTACATAAATTAAAGTCAAGAAATGCTTATGATGGATTGACTGGTAATCATGAAAACATTGAAATAGGTGCATTTATGGAAACAATAACTGGTTCGGATTTGAATCAAATTACAGAAATGATCAAGAAAACGGTCCATTCTCCTCATGGAAAGAGTGATTTGTCAGTGGATGAATTCCATGCAAATGTCGTACCCTCATTATAGTTAGATAATACAAATTAGATGAAAAAAAAGACCACTTAAGCCTACTCTATATCCCTGCATCATTTGTAGTCAATCATGGACAACGCATCTAATATGCCTTGCTTGATAGTGTCATTAGCAAAGTTGTCCTCAATTGAATTCTTGAGTCCTTGACTGTACACTTTTAAATTCTTTGCAATGGGTCCACCTCTAGCCATAGTGGCAACAATGTTTCGCTTCAATTGTTGGGCCAACTTTTGCCAGAAGATCGACAGCAACGAATCAGCTTTGTAGTGGTTTAGCAGCACCAGTAACAAGCTTTCATCCGATTTGTTACTACTATCATGTGGTAAATTCCATCTTGTTAATACTTCATCAAGTTTATCAAAATAATTTGAGCTACTTTGTTGTACCTCAGTCATTATCGCCGTGAAATTTCGCGGTGATTGTAATGCTTTGGCCAATTGGTTCCCACTGGTGGAAACTTGTCTTTGTATAGTTGATTTATCAAGCACTTGATAAAATTCGTTGGGGTCTAGGATATGTAATGCTTGCAAGTTGTGACAAAGTTTTAAATTTTTCACATTCAATGAGGTTGATCGATTAGTTTCACTATTTATCAACATTGAACATTGATGGATTAAACTTTGTCTCTTGGTTATTGCCGTGGCTCGATAATCCCGAATCAATTTTATTGACATTATGTTAGTACTATGGTCAGATTTGGCACTTTCATTGGGTGAAGTTGCAGATTCATACAAATTCATCAATTGTAAATACAATCGACTGGCTCGAACCACATCTGCATCCCCACCACCAGTTGCTGCTGCTGATCCTTGCAACTCCTCCAATTGTTGAATAATGAATACAAAAAATGAAGCCGTGCGTAACAACTCCAAAGTTTGATGTAGATTCTTCAAAGCATTGTTCAACTTAACAGCATCATCAAAAGGTTCAAGAATTTCCTTTCGAATCTTTTCAAATGGTCTGTTTATAGTGACCAATTGAGGATTAATACGATCATTCAAAATAGTCTTGTATTGTTCAATTTGTGCGCAATTCAATGTCAATGATTCATAGTTTGTGGATGAAATCCATTTCATTCGTTTATCTAGTTCAACCAAGTCGTATTTCAATTTTTTCAAAGGTGTTCGTAAATCTAATTGATTGTTGTCGTGACCATTGGTCGATATGACTAACGAATTGGCAAAGTTTATTGCATCGAAATCTGGTTCGAGGTACGCTTCAAAGTCCTCTAGGTCGTTACGTTGGGTTCCGTTTGAGGTCATGGCAGGGGATGGCGCCAGGTGGAGAGTATATCAAGTTCAGTTAAGTGTCCTTTGAGTTGAATTCTAAGAAAATTGATGAAGTTTATTGAAGTCAAAGCGTGCGCGAACCTAAAAACTCCTCAACACTCATCCTCAACAAGAGAGAAAAGATTTTTACAGGTAACCTTAATAGAACTTCTCTTTAAGCTTTATTGAGGCATTCACCTTGCATATACATCGTTAAATATAGAGTTAAACTATCGTATTATGACCGTATTGCATATAATCCCCTCGATCACCTAGTACTCGTCGTAATAATATTTTCATCATTTTTTTTTCGCAAATTCCTGGAATTCGCAACCTCATGGGATTAGTTACTATATATACATGCGTGCGGCTCAAAGCAACTGCAAAGGTACCTAGTTGATTCAAAGTAAAGCATATTGCAATCGTAATCAGTAGCATAGATCTGGATATATGCCAGTTTCATGTGGAGGCATTACCAAACTGAAATAACAGCCCTTCTGAATAAGTAGAAAGGTTCATGGCTTTCTTTGTACAAGCTCTCCCCATTCCCAAGACGGTCCCACATGCAAATACAGCAATTTTCTGCACACGAAGCTCATTACACACATGTCTCTATGTAATGTAAAGAGGAAAGGCGATAAAGGAAAGGGAGTAATGGAATGGTGCCAAGACAAGAAAAAAGAAAGCCACTTTGAAAGTTTTTCATTGCCCATGTAGTAAAGGCTCTCAAGAGCTGGCTTAAGCATGACAAGGAAGGTTGAGGAGATCAAGTCTACGTGCGTTAAAGGAGTGGTACGATAGGAGTGATATTGAATCCTCCAAGAGCACACCACCAGCAATGAATTGCTATCCCACCACTTGGTTCCCATATGGATCCTACTCCACTTGGGTCCAATTTTCCGCGCCAAGATAATTTTACAACTTTATCCACACTTTGAAATTTGCCCATGTGGGCTCTATATCGACATTGAGAAGCTGAGTATACTGTTAAATAATGGTGGTGGAGCTTCAATGGATGTTGGATGGACACGAGATGGATGTGCCCTAGATGTACCATGGACCCTTGGATGCACCCTGGATGCACCACAGATGTATGGACCTAAACTGCCTCGAAAAGATACCCAGAAACAATCGTTAACCTACAGTGTTTGACAAATTGATTGTTTACAATTAATTTAATTATGAATAGGGGAAGGTGCCCACATGGGCTATTCTCCTGTGGTATAAATAGGGTTGCAAATAACCCCAATTAATTAAAGGTAATCCCTCTCCTTTCGCCCTCCTCAAACCAAATAATGGCCTTCTTGTTCCCTAAATTATTAAACGTCTCGGTTTTGGCCCTTGCTGTCTACTTTTACATCTTTGCTGAAGTTCAAGCCGCTCCAATTGATAACTCCGTTTCTTCTAAAAAGAACATTATCTTTTTGGTTGGTGATGGTTTGGGTCCAAGTGGTGTTACCTTGGCTAGGTACTTTAGACAATACAAAGATGACTTGCCAGTTAATGATTACTTGGAGTTGGACAAGTACTTGATCGGGATGCAAGGTCACAGATCCAATTCGAGTTTGATAACCGATTCTGCTGCTGCTGGTACTGCATTAGCTACAGGAAAGAAAACCTACAATGGTGCGATTAGTGTTGATGCTGATGGGTTTCCAGTGGGAGCTGTGGGAGAAGCTTTGAAGTTGCAAGGTTACACTACTGGTGTTGTTGTTACAACAACTGTTACTGATGCTACTCCATCAGTTTGGTTTGCTCATGCAAAGAACAGAGGTTCCCAAAATTTGATTGCTGAACAAATGGTGGGCGAGATTCATCCATTAGGATTTGTTCCTTCATTGATCCTTGGTGGAGGAAGAGAGTATTTCCACGGTTTAGACCAAGGCGGTTTGAGAAAGGATAACAGAAGTTTGATTGAAGAAGTGCAAAACAATGGAACATGGAACTATATCGGTGATAGAGCTGGATTCGACGCATTGGATGAAGGTAGAAATGTTGAATTACCATTGTTGGGCTTGTTTGCTGAAGATGACTTTCCCTACAGAATTGACAGAGATGATTCCGAGTACCCCAGCTTGGTACAACAAACAAGAGTTGCGTTAAATGCGTTAGCCAATGCTACTGCAGACTCTGAACAAGGTTTCTTTTTAGTTATTGAATCTTCAAGAATTGATCATGCTGGTCATGCTAATGATTCACCGGCTCACGTTGCTGAGACATTAGAATACGACGATACAATTGCTGAGGTGTACAAGTTTATTCAAAACACTGATGTTGACACAATTGTCATGGCCACTGCTGATCACGAAACTGGTGGATTGGATCTCATGTCAACATCTTTTGACACATATGACGCTATTAGCAATGCCACCCATTCCGCTGAGTTCTTGTCCAATGCCATCTCCGATTTTGAAGACAAGGAAAACACGGAGTCATTGAATTCATTCATTAGGTCAACAATTTTTGAAGAAGGTTTAGGCTTGGGAAACTACACTGATGAAGAGGTTGATAGAGTTGCCAATTTGGTTGCTGCTGGTAGGGAAAGCAGTTTATTGACGACCATTTCCAATTTGACTGCTTCAAGAGCTGAAACTTTTTGGGCTTCGATCCAACACACCTCGGTTGATGTTGGCATGTACGCTTTTTCAAATTCCCCATACTTGATGCAAAAAGTGTTAAACACCAAAGATGGCTTGGCTGGGTTCCATGAAAACATTGACTTTAGTGTTTTCATCAAATCCATTGCTGAAATTGATTTAGGCGATGTGACAGAAAAGATTGCTGATATTGCAATTGAGTACTAAGAGAATGTTCCCCCCACACACACACACACACAGACACACACGTTGAAAAAACAAAAAAAGTTGTTTCGGTTTGAAATAGTTTTGATTTTATACTTTGATAAAATGATATGCCCTTTTATCTCACTATTGTTGCGAGAAAAACATAGATTGTGTTACCGTCCTCTTCTTATCTTCACGACAAGAAATTTTTCATCAAATGGAGAAATAAAATAGAAAAAAAAAACGCCGTGAGGACATCTTCTGTAATCACTTGGCAATGTGCGTAACATCCGCACTCCACATCTAAAAGTTATTCCGAAAGCTGTATAATCTTGAAATTATGCCAAGATATTACTGTCAGCCAAGCCCGATTTAACGCACGGCACGAAAATGACACCACAGTAGGCCCAATATGTCTTGTACGCCTTTGGGTGGTGTTTACGACCAATTTCTTGGAATATGGATACCTTTGGTTTGATAGGTTGATTAGGGCATTTTTCGACTCCATTTACAGAACACAGGTATGTGAATTGCTCAACATTATATATGGGGGGCAGAAGCACCACTCCGGTTTGCTTTCCTTTCTTTCACTCGCCACCAAAGATGAAATCCAGTGCCTCCAGCGCCACCTCTGAAAAGCAAAATGTTGTTGTCCAAACAGACGAACGCAGTTTGGACGAGGAATACGATTACAGTGACCCAAACAATTACAGCACAAACTATGTTGACCAATACAATCCTAATGGGTTACGAGTTCCAACCAAAGCCGAGGAGCAATCCTTGAGAAGAGTGATTGGCAAGATCAATTTTGCCATTATTTTGATTTGTGTCGTTGAATTTGCAGAACGAGCTTCGTATTATTCTGTTACTGGTATCTTGACAAATTTTGTGCAAAGACCATTGCCAGAAGGTTCGCCTCACGGGTGGGGTGCACCGGCTTCAAACAGTGGTAGTGAAAGTGCTGGTGCGTTGGATAGGGGATTGCAGACTGCTAGTGCTTTGACCAACTTGGTCACATTTTTGGCTTACGTTGTGCCATTGTTTGGTGGCTACTTGGCTGATACCACTTGGGGAAGATGGAAAACAATCCAGTGGGGTGTATTGTTTGGTGGAATTTCGCACGTTTTGTTTATTGTTGCTGCCGCTCCCAGTGTCATTGCCAATGGCAAAGCTGGTTTGGCAATTTGTATTCTTGCTATATTCACGTTGGCAACCGGATCAGGATTCATCAAACCCAACCTTTTGCCGTTGATGTTGGACCAGTACCCAGAGTCCGGAAACAGGGTAAAAGTGTTAAAGAGTGGTGAAAAAGTTCTCATTGATAGGGAAAAGACTTTGGAAAGTATCACGTTGGTGTTCTATTGGTCCATCAATATTGGTGCTTTTTTCCAGTTGGCAACATCCTACTGCGCCAGGCGTGTAGGCTTCTGGTTGGCGTTCTTTGTACCATTGGTACTCTACCTTGTCATGCCAATTGCATTCTGGTGGGTCAAACCGAAATTGGTTTTTGAAAAACCAAGTGGTTCAATATTAGGAGTGGTGCTTAAAATTCTCATTGTCTCATTTTCGGGCAATTTTATCAAACGTGTATTCGATGGCACCTTTTGGGAATATGCCAAACCATCTGTCATGAGGGCTAGGGGCCGCGAAAATTTCAAAAAGGGTTCCCCAATCAACTGGACCGACCAGCACGTTCTTGACGTCAAACAAACTTTGGACGCGTGCAAGTTGTTTGTGTATTTCATCTTTTACAACTTGGCAGACAATGGATTGTCCTCAGTTACCACCTCATTAGCAGGGGCGATGGATTTGAATGGAGTACCAAATGACTTGTTCAACAATTTCAACCCCCTTTCAATCATTGTTGTGATTCCGATTTTAGACTACATCGTCTACCCACTTTTGAGACGGTACCGCGTCAACTTCAGACCAATTCATCGGGTGTTTCTTGGATTTGTGATTGCAGCTCTGGCCCAAGTTGCTGGAGCTGTTTTGCAGCACCGAGTGTATGAAACTTCGCCATGTGGCAACCACTCAACCAACTGTCCTGAACCATCACCAATCAGTGCTTGGCAGGCATCGTCATTTTTCATTTTAACTGGTGCGTCAGAATGTTTTGCGATGGCCACTATATATGCACTTGCGTACACCAGAGCAGCTCCAGCTATGAAAGGAATTACCACAGCACTATTCCTCTTCACTATGGCAATCAGTGCCGCTATCAGTTTGGCTGTAACTCCAGCGTTGAAGGATCCTCATTTGGTCGTGGTGTTTGCAGTTGTAGCTGGTGTTGCATTCTTGGCTGGTGTGGTGTTGTTGATTCACTTTTTCAATTTACACAAGACAATGGAAAAAGAAGAACAAGAAAGAATTGCCATGGGACAAGAAACATCCGAAAGTACTAAGTTGGAGGATTTGGAGCCAATCAGTAGTGTTCACCCACCATTGGATGTAGTGACCTCTAAGCAATAAAAACATACGCTATTGACTAATATATTTGTTTTGTATTTTTTTTTGTTCTCTCTCAAATAAAATTTTACTTTCATCTTCTATTACTGCTGTTGATCTTTACCCTCCCCATGCTAGAGGTGTTTATTACCATCGTCCCTTCGATATGCTGGCTACTATACCACTTTTATACCATATTGCAAACGCCAGTGGAAAATATTATTGAAGATTTGAACATCGAGATACCACATATACCGACCATCTGCATTGATTCCATAAATGAGTCCTCGATTGTGATTCATTGGGATATTGAAGTGAAAAGTGAAGAGAACTTGTATTATATTGTTTTGATTAATGGCCAAGAAGTTGCCACTTTAACGTCAACATCGTGCAAGTTGAACAATTTAGAGCCCAAGCAAGTTTATACAGTCGAGGTGATTGCCAGTAATACAATAACAAATTTTAAATCCAAATCGAGGGCTATTCACGTGGAAACTTTAAACAAAGATGATGTCAAGGATTTTGTAGAAAACACCGATCTTTTGGAACCTATGTCTTTGTCAAAGGAGGAAAATTTGAATGCGATAACGATTGAGCAAATCAAAGATATTGATGACCCCGAGTTGGTGAACAGCTACTTGACCAAAGCTCAAAACGAGCTTTCCAAGTGCAACTCAGAATACAAAAGTTTCCAAGCATCTATTAGTGAGGAGCAGAGGTCCTTACAAGAGGAATTGAATTTTTATAAATCAGAATACGAAGAGGAGACAGAAACAAAGAATAAAAAAGACCATGATGTAAAGTCATTGGAGAATGTTAAGAATACCCTTTCATTCAAAAAGTCAAAATTGATGTCGCAACTAAACAATTTGAAGAACTCGTTGGCGATATATAATACAAAGTTTCAAGAAAATGATGCAAAGATTAATAAATTGAAAGAAAGAAACCTGCATTTGAGTGAGCTTGAGGAGCAGGCCCGGGCCAAAATTAATGTACAGATTGAGAAATTGCAACGAAGTTTGAATCATGATAAACAGCAATACGAAAGCATGGAAGAGTCTTTGAAAAGTTTGACAGTGGAGAAAAAGGACACTGTTATGTTGATGAACAAGCTCAAGCCACTTTTGGATCAATTTAATAATTTGCCAACGGCCGAACACTCCACGTCACCAAGCCCTGGCCCAAATTGCTCCTCAACTTCACTTCATCTGTTAAGTACATCTATATTCAACAAGGATGGGTCTCTCACCAAGAATGCATTCGACGCATTATTGAAAATCTTTCAATTGATACCATCATGGCAAGACGAAATAATGCTGGAAATCAACAATTACCAGGAGATTGAAAATCAGTGGAAATCAGCGTTCAAAGCGGAAGTGACAAATTTTGTTGCCGTCCATCAAGCATTAGAGATTGCCAAGTTGAACAAGGACGACAGCTATCAGCCAGTCAAATTGAACGAGTATCAAGCATCGATCGAGTTTGGTGGATACGGAAATGCATTGCCGAAACCCAAGTTCCCCAGTCATGGAAAAAATCTATCAGAGAGCAAGAGAGCCATCGAGGAGATTGACACTTTTCATAACTATTACGGTCAAGTTTACACCAACGAGAATCAAGCACCTTCCAAACAACCAACTTCCTTCACTCAGGACAATCATTACGACGAGCTGTACTTGCCACCATCACACGTTGCTCCAATTTCCGAATATCAACATAATAGTGGTGACCAGTCTTATATCAGTTTGAAACAAATCAATGCTATGGCACGAGGCGTGGACATGACCTCACCATTACAATCTGAATTTAACGATCCTACCTTGAATGAGCCTTTCAACGGAGGATTGCCTGTTTTTAACGAGCCTAGCATGGTGGCATCTCCTCCAGCTCCAAATTCATCATTGTACAGTAGCCTAGCACCTCCATTGCAACAAAGCTTGGAATCTAGATTCTACAATCCAAGCCATTCAACATCATTATCGGAGGTGTGGAACCCACAACAAGCGACAACAACAGCAACCGGCTCCACCTTGAATGACTTTGTTCAACCCACCACAGGGCGTGCGCAGAATGGATTTTTAGTCTCGCCATCACAAAACATCTGGCATAACGAAAGAGGTGCTGCTGCCGCTGCTGGCCTTGGAGCAACTGGATTATCTAGCAACTCGCCAATATGGAGGAATGAACTTTACGCTAATCATAATCAGCACTCAACTTCGCCCCAACCAAGAGAATTTCAACCGTTTGGAGACCACATTAATTTGCTAAACTCGGGAAGTCAATCTTTGGCCCTGCTTCAACCAACAAATTCAAACAAACACAATTCCTCTGAAGATCTTGTTACGTTCAACTTTAAGCATGAGTAGATTACAGTAAATGTAAGTACATAGAAAGTTCAGCTTTTGCAAGATCTCGCCCTGAAAGCTCCTCGCTTTATGTTTCCATTTTCACTTTTGTGTTGTGACCGGGGTTCAATTGTAGACACCTCTCCTGTGGCGTAAACCCAAAGCTTCAGAAAATCCCTCCCCGCGAATCCACCTCGAGATCCATCTCCCCCTACCCCCTCTTTCGCCTCCTCCAACCTCCAACCTTCCCCCCCTGGAAATGATCCGCCTTGTAACCTACTCCTAATTCGGTTATGCTCGGTGTATTTTGTGCGGCATTTATAACCGTTTAAAGGATTACCCAAAAAAAAAATAAAAAAAAGGAAAAAAAAGAAATCCATGCAGCAACCCCTCCCTTGATGAATGTCACTGTTGCGAATGGCTCTTTCGCGGGTCTCTACCGGAAAATTGGTGTGAGGTGTGAGGTGTGGAGAGAGGGGTGAGGATGTGGCGATTGGTCTACGTAATACCCTTCTAGCGGCAGTGCCTTTATCCATCCCCGTGCTGTCCCGTCCGATTGCCATTTCATCAGAATGCCTTTTCTTTTTCTTTTTTTGTTTTTGCAGACGTATGCCACAAAAATGCCTTTCGAGATGAAGGCACAGAAACGAGAAATTCTAAGCAAAATCGCTCGGAGTAGGAGAGATTTATATAAAACTAGAAAGTCATGACTTTTGAAATACTTTCTCTTCTTTTGCGTGTCACTATACAATATGACTGTTGACGAGGAAGAAGTATTTACTACATCTAATGAATTCAGAAGTGATACATTCACCGTACCCACGAGATCCATGATCGAAGCTGGATTTATGAATGCAACTTACGGTGACTCAGTTTATTGCGAAGACCAAGCTACTCTAGACTTGGAGGCTCGCATGTGCGAGCTCACAGGCAAAGAGGCTGCGCTTTTTTGCGCATCCGGCACTTTATCAAACCAAATTGGACTAAGGGCAAACTTATACCAGCCGCCTTATAGCATATTATGTGATTACCGCTCACATGTATTTTTGCATGAAGCTGGTGGACTAGCCACCTTGAGCCAAGCCATGGTTCATCCGGTTGTTCCATCAAATGGCAACTACCTAACTTATGAAGATGTTGTTCTGAATGTGACCTTTGATGATGGGGATATTCACGCCGCTCCAACAAAAGTCATTTCGTTGGAAAACACCTTACACGGAATTATAATGCCCTTGGAGGAAATAGCCAAAATTAGTCAATTTTGCAAAGAGAATGATATAAGGTTACATTTAGATGGTGCAAGACTATGGAATGCATCAGTCGAGACTGGTATCGGTATAAAGGAGTATTGTTCATACTTCGACTCAGTGTCACTTTGTTTGTCAAAGTCCTTGGGTGCCCCAATGGGCTCCATACTCGTTGGAACGTCGACACTCGTCAAGAAAGCAAATCATTTCAAAAAGCAAAATGGTGGTGGAATTAGACAAGCAGGTTTAATGGCATCCATGGCTTTATACGCAATTGAGAATCACACACAATTGTTGAAGAAGTCACACATTTATGCAAAACAAATTGGTGATTTTTGCCATGCCCATGGTATATTACTTGAGTCACCGGTTGACACAAACTTTGTATTTGTTGATTTAAAGAGGAATCACATGGATGACAAGTTGCTTATTGAATTGGGTAAAAAATACAACGTTAAACTTATGGGTGGCCGTATTGCATGCCACTTTCAATTGAGTCAACAAAGCATTGATAATCTCAAGCAATGTATTTTGGAATGTTTTCAAATCAATCAAAAAAACCCTCACAAGGCCGATGGAAGGAATAATAAGAAAATGTACAACTTTGATGCTATAAAGAGGTAGGAAGAAATTGTATAGAGTTAATCGATTAAAACTATATCTACCTTAGCTGTACAAATCATCCTCTTCTTCTTGATTTTGTTGTTCCGCGCCAAATGATGCACCTCCCTGGTTAAACTTGAAGTTAGTAAATTGGCCTCTCGAGGCCATCAACTGCAGGGCATATGCCTCATAACGACGTAGTTCAGCATCAGAGACCGATCTCTTTGCTGTCTTCATTGCCTCTTCAAAGTGTGAGGTAGTGATATATGGAACAGGATCAGATTCTTCCTCAGCAGCAGCACCATCTCCCTTCATTTCAACATCTTCCTCTCCCTTCTCCTTGCTGGCCCTAACTTGAGCCTCGATTGAGTCCTTAATAGCAAATTTGGCAGCTCTTTGCACAATGTAGCTCAAATCAGCACCAGAAAATCCATGAGTGATCTTGGCAATTTCGTTCAAGTCTAATCCGGGTTCTAATGGAGTGTTTCTCAATTGAGCCTTCAAGATTGAAAGTCTAGCCGCTTCATCTGGCAATGGAACATAAATCAATTGATCCAATCTACCGGGTCTCAACAATGCTGGGTCAATTTGATCAGGTCTATTGGTAGCACCGATGACGAAAACATTCTTTTTGGCATTCATACCATCCATTTCGGTCAATAACTGGTTAACAACTCTATCCGAAGCACCACCAGCATCACCATTGGAACCTCCTCTCGATTTAGCAATGGAGTCCAATTCATCTAAAAACACAACTGTAGGAGCAGCAGCTCTGGCTTTGTCGAAAATGTCACGAATGTTGGATTCAGACTCACCATACCACATGCTCAATAACTCAGGACCCTTGACACTGATAAAGTTGGCAGACACTTCGGTGGCAACGGCTTTAGCCAACAAGGTTTTACCTGTACCTGGTGGGCCAAAAAACAAAACACCTTTGGTAGGAGCCAAACCAAACTTTTGATACTGCTCAGGATGCAATACTGGGTACTCAACGGTTTCTTTTAACTCATTCTTAATGTTGTCCAAACCACCAATGTCGTCCCAAGTAACATTGACGTTTTCAACAACGGTTTCACGCAATGCCGATGGGTTGGAGTTGCCAAGGGCAAATCTAAAGTTTTCTTGAGTAACGCCAAGTGAGTTCAAAACATCGGCATCAATAGTTTCTTCTTCCAAATCAATAAGGTCCATCTTTTCACGAATTTGTTGCATAGCTGCTTCAGAGCATAATGATGCTATATCGGCACCCACGAAACCATGGGTCTCCGCTGCAATAGCTTCCAAATCAACGTCATCAGCCAATTTCATATTCTTGGTGTGAATTCTCAAAATCTCCATACGGCCCTCGGCATCAGGAACTCCAATATCCACTTCTCTATCAAATCTACCAAATCTTCTTAATGCCGGGTCAATAGAGTTTGGTCTATTGGTGGCAGCGATAACAACAACATTGGATCTTGCCTTCATACCATCCATAAGAGTCAACAATTGAGACACCACTCTTCTTTCCACTTCACCATTGGTTTTGTCTCTCTTTGGAGCAATGGAGTCAATTTCATCAATGAAAATGATGGATGGTGAATTCTTTTCAGCCTCCTCGAATGCCTTTCTCAAATTTGATTCGGATTCACCAGCCATTTTCGACATGATTTCTGGACCATTGATCAAGAAAAAGAAGGCACCTGTTTCGTTGGCAACAGCTCTCGCCATGATAGTCTTACCAGTACCTGGTGGACCGTACATTAAAATACCCTTTGGTGGTTTAATACCAATGGATTTGAACAATTGTGGGTGTCTTAATGGCAATTCAACCAATTCTCTTATTTGAGCCATTTGTTTCTTGCATCCACCAATATCATCATAACCAACTTCATTCATATTATTTTCTTCATCTTCACGATTAATTGGTTCACCTTCACAATGAATAATGGTGTCTTGAGCGACAATTGCAATCTCTTCTGGGTCAACCTCAACAACCTTGAATTCAACTTGTCTCATACCACCCCTTACAGTAAAATAGTCACCTTTCCTGACTGGTCTATACGCCTCGACGAAATATGGCTTCAAATAAAGATCAAACAATGATCCCGTGATACCTTCAATGGTGTCTGCAATTGGCAAAACAGAAATCCTGTTGGCGTATTTGATATCAGGGCATGGATGAACAGTGATGATGTCACCTAATCTGACGCGCAAGTTATTACGCACACAACGATTGATTCTGGCAACGCCATCATCCATGTCGTCGTCCGCGAGAACAATTAAAACTGTATCCTTTCTCTTTTTACCCTTAACAAGGACAGTGTCACCACGAAACAATTGCAACAATTCCATTGTGTTAGATGACATTGTGATAACTGAATTGTCGTCATTTGTGGCGTCATCAACAACCAAGGCATTGTCTTTCTTCTTTCTCCTTAAAATGGCGGTGGCTGTTTTATCATCAACAGCGGATGCTCCTGAAGCATCGAAATGTTGTTTCTTGTCTTCTTCTTTTGTCATTTCTGTTAGGATGAAGTGGTTGTGTAAGGAAGAAAGTATAAGTTGTTGGAGATTTTAATTTTGATGGCAAATGGAAATTTATTTGTTCAAAAGTGTCGGAATAAGAGAAACCACGACAATGAAAAAAGTGAAATAAGAAAGCGGGAGAATAGAGATAAGAATATAGAAGGCAGGCGCTCCATCTATAACAAAATGATATTGAAGAGCAGTAAAGTGCTAGTACATGCTTTGTGGGGCAGAGATAGGTGAAGTAAAAATGGTGGTATAGCTAGCCTCCGCCACTCTCAGCAAAATCATACTCAGTCTCAACTATGTCCATGTGTCCTTTTTGGAGTTGATTTGGTAGCACATCTCATGATTTCAAGTTCTCCCCGAGAAGAAAATAAGGAGTGGAGATTTCGTCCCCGTACTTTTAATTCAACCCCAATGTCGTCAAACGCTTCTTGTATCTTTTGCAAAATCATCAAGGGTGAGATCCCTTCCTTCAAGTTAATTGAAACCGCGAAGACTTATTCATTTTTGGATATTCAACCAACAGCCAAGGGCCATGTATTGATTATTCCTAAACATCATGGGGCAAAACTTCACAACATCCCCGATGATTATTTGAGCGACCTTTTGCCTGTAGTCAAGAGATTGGCCCGGGTTTTGAAGTTGGATGAAAACAATTCACCCGATGGTGAAGGATACAATGTTTTACAAAACAATGGTAGAATTGCTCACCAAGTTGTTGATCATGTTCATTTCCACTTGATCCCTAAAAGGGATGATAAAACCGGATTGATTGTTGGATGGCCAGCAGAGGAAACCAACTTTCCAAAATTAGAGGAATATTACAATGAATTGAAGAAGGAATTGGAAAAGGAAGAGAGTGAAAAATTGTGAGTAGGATTTGTATGTATTACAAAATTCCCCCAATTAAACCACCAAGGTAGCCAAATATATAACTTGTGAAAAATGTTAGCGTTGTAGCACCAAACGGGAAATAGCTGACAGTGTAGTATGCAACAGCCAAGATTTCAATGATACTAGTGAATATTGTAAGTAAACTACTCTTTATCACCACGCTTGAGTATAGGGTCAATAGTATCGACGTGAAAAACACCGTGGTGAACACTATCCTGTCACGAGACAACAAGTGTCGTATATAGCTGTGTGGTCCCTGCAATACTCCAAACGAAACGAGAAACAAAACCGAACCTCCTGTCCAAAGCAACCCAAACTTCCTTGGTCTTAGTGCCAAAACGGGGAACATGAAAAAGCACAAGACAAAACACAAGATTGATGCTCCAAGACAACAACTAAACCCAACTAACCTTTCTAGTCTAGATAGTTTGAACCATGATGGCTCTTGTGCATTGTTTGTAGCATCTTGAATTGATGTGGGTAACCTACTGTAGAGGTCATTAGCGCCGGATGTGAGATAATCTGTCCATTCCAGTAGCACAGGTTGATTACTACCATTCCCCAGTTGTGTGGATCTCACGTTCCAGTTGCGAAACAGTTGTCTAAACACGTTCTCTGTATCACTGGACATACTGTGGCAATCAACAAAACAAACAAAAAAAGTCAACTTCAAGGAAAGGAGAAAAAGAGAAAAGAAATTCGATTAAACCAGAGGCTATTCACACAGTTCTACCTTAACTTAATAATGGAAGATTTCTTGAAAGATAGCCCCTCCGAAATTCCTGCCACGCAGGACAAGAACAATGAGGGATTCAATAATTTTGTTTATACAACTCAGGATAATGAACGCTTTGGCAATGAACACTTTGACAATGAACGCTTTGACAATGAACGCTTTGAAAATGAACGGTTCAACACACAATCACTTAACTTGAACTTGGATCCAGATAGGCAGCAGAATTATTCCCTAGACTTGACAAATCAATACGATGAAAACAAGAATGATGCCTCAGGAACTTATTTCAGTAGTGGAAGCAACGTAAACACCAATACTCCTGCCTCGGGTTTCAATTCCAATACTCAATTATCGGGAGGTGACTACTTGAGTCCAATGGGGTTTTCGTATAACCAGCAGGGCCTGCAAACGCAATCGCAAAATACGGTCAACAATCAACCACAACAACACGGCCACCAAAGGATGAATTCGGAGACGTTTTCCGGCTCCAATCCAGGCTCATTTACTAGTGAGCCATTTTTGGATGATGTGGCGTTTTCACAAGCAGTTTTGGGTCCACAATTAAATGTGTCTCAATATGGATCTAATCAAGACAACTTGTCACCACAGCTGTTTTCACCTCAATTGCAAAGTACGCAACCCTTTGTCGCTAATTCAGCAAACTTGGATGAATTAATTTCGCCTGGGAACAACTACGAGGAAAGTACTTTTCTCAATCCCCAGTACTTTTCGCCACCAAACCGGCAAGGCAACCAATTTAATTCTTTGCGTTCGATTGCTGAGGATACTCTTGATACAAAAGGAGACATTTTTAGTCCAGAATTGTCGAGACATGGAAGTACCAGTGGACCTCCTTATGGTGGAAATAACATTCCTCAAACCAATTCATACTTGTCTCCCCAATTGAACCCTGCTTTTTATGCTTCGCCCGATTTCAATGATGGTTCCTATTTGAGCTCACCGCCGCAATACAATCCCAATAATGTTGCTTCCAACATGAGTACTTCCATTCCAATAAGACAAGAGAAATGGGATTCCTTATCCCCTGTACCCTCGCAGTCTACTGCACTAAGTACATCGGTGCCTAATTCCAAGCGTGATGTGCCTACCAAACAACTTTCGAAAGAGGAAAAGTTGAAAAGACGTCGAGAGTTCCACAATGCAGTTGAGCGAAGGAGACGCGATTTAATCAAGGAGAGAATAAAAGAATTGGGAATCATTGTCCCACCTTCGTTATTGAATCCACAATTGAGTGCAGTGCAAGCCTTGCAACAAAAGACCAGCATCAATTCGGGCGACTTAAGCGATTTGATCAGCTCAATCAAGGTGAAAGAAACCAAGCCAAACAAGTCAACCATTTTGAACAAATCGGTTGACTATATCAACCATTTAAATTACGTGTTGAAACAACAAGAGATTGCACGAAATCAATTGACGATGCAAATAAAACAATTAGAGTAAACAGATAGTTTTTATAGGAGATAACCTTTTCGTTTTTACAAATAACTTTTTTCAATCGTTTATTGATTAATGACATAAATAAAGCCCCATTGAAAAGCTTTTTCCAATTTGGAAGTAAAGTTTATTGAATTTGTGAGTAACCAGAGAATGGGTTGGCGTTCTTTGACTTCAAGTACTCGTCCGACTTCTCTTGCCATTCTCTGCCCAAAGATGCTGGAGCTGGTTTAGCCAACATCTTGATACCAGCAAACATAAAGATTGATCCAATGAAACAACCAGTGACGATCCAAAAAATTTGTGATTTTTCTCCTGGAGCATATAACGGTCTTCTTGGTCCCCATTCTCCAAAGGAAATGTAGTAAGCAGCCTTTTTCTCAGCGGGAGACAACTCTTGCCATGGCAATTCCATTCTTGATTTCAATTCCTCTATGATGGTTTGTTGGTCCTCCTTTGGCAAAGTGGTCCATCTTGATTCTAACTTGCCAATGTATGCATTGGACAAAGCTCTAGGTGCTGACTTTGCAACTGTGCTGTTAAACCTGATGGCTTGTCTTTGTAACGATCTGGTGAACATTGTCAGTGGTGGGTGGGTGTTGGTAACGTTGATGGGTTATTATAAGGTGACAATTTTTTAACAATGTTTTATTTTTTTTTTTTCTTCGTCTTTCTCTCTTTATAATTCTTTGTGCGTGTAAAAAAATTCTCACCTTATTTGATTGGATGAAAAAACGTATACATAGAAAAGGGAACCAGTGTGGGAAGAGAGTGGAACGCAAATGCAACTGATATTGATGTGTATGCGGCGTACCTGTGTCATGAAAGGGACCAGTATATAGGGGGTAGTCGCGGGTGAGGGGTTGGGTTGGAGAAAGGATTTGATTATCCTATTCGCAGTACCACTTTCAGTCACTTTCCCTGTCCCTGTACTTTCGGGGACAACTAACCTACTTCTATACCTCTTTGCTACGTTTCTGGAGGGTATCTCCAAGTGTTCCTAACAGGTCTCAACTGTAACTATTCGAAACTCTATTTTACTCGTGCGCTAGGTGAGCAAAGAAAAATCAGGTCATATTCATGCACCTCAATTGGTCTCCCTTCTATAAACAATTCTAATTAGCGATCTCCTCAACAGTGAATCTGTAACCTCCTTCAGCTCAATTTTAAAGTGAGAGTTTTTGATGGAGTTGAAATAAGTCAAGAATTCAATCACTGAACCTCCAACGCCAAAATAGATATTCTTTGCTGCTATTAGAGCTCGTCCCTGTTTGGTGTCTGCGTTTTGAAGAATCTCCTTGACAGACTCGGCAACCACCGGTAAAGTTTTGGTGGAATAGATTGTCTCTGAACTGATGATAAAGTCAATGTTGTATCCTTGAACTATTTTATTAAACTCTCTACCCCAAGATCCTGAGATTGGAATGAGCTGGACACTGTATTTCAGCAACTGGCATTCAAACTCCTCGATTAACTTCTTTGACACAAACACCTCATTGTTTTCGAACCGGCAATTTATATCATCGGTGGTTAGCTCATGAAGCTTTTCAACCGGAAGAGTTGATGCCCAATTGATTAATAAATTAGGTATGGTGACCAATCTGAGCACCTCATAGTTGAAGTCGGATAAAACAATTTTCATTGCTTGGTGATTGTCTTTTTCAAACTTTTCTTTCAAAATATAACAGCTAGGCAAAGCCGTACCGCATCCAAGTTCCAAAATTGACAGATTGAATAAGCCATCAGTGATTGATTCGTGTATCTCATCAACTGTATCATATGAACACTCCCAGCTTTTGAAACCCCCTTCGTAAACATTGGTTTGCACATCAGCATCATTTTTGTCAATTAATAATTCGCTTAATTTCAGTACATCTTTATCCTCCATCATGATTTGATGCTTTACGTCATAAAGCTCCCTTCTATAGATTAAATGGCCATTTGGTGTAGTATAATTATCAAGTGTAAGTCGTACATTTTCCAATGTCTTGAGGATATCTGCAAGAGAATAAACTTTTGGTTGATGCTCAGGAAGTACTTGAAAAGTCTCTAAAGCACATTCTTTTCTAGTTGCAGCCTCCACCTGTGTGTTATTTTCATCAAGATCATCATCACCGAGATCTTTATTGGTGAATCCAAATGCAAATGGCATATCTGGGTTTAGTGCAAGATGCTCATCGGTATTTGAATCCGTCAAATGTGTCGCACAAACAAAAATATATACTAAGTAGAAGAGTAATATCATTTCACAAATATCAAATCGCGGTAGACCAGTATCATTATCATAGAAGCCAAGATTTAGCTGTGGAGCTATCATACCTACAAACTTAGTGCACATATTCAAATGGCGATTTGTTTGCAATGAAGAGCAACTTGTGTGAGTGACACTATCAGTGATATACAGTGTCAACAGGTACAATATTACTGCCGAGTTTCAACAATAAAAGCCGTATCATGTACCATCGAAGCATAACTACGAGCCATTGAAGTAGTATTATGGGCCATTGAAGCCATATTTTACATGCTTAACACCGCATTTCTCACGTCAATGCCAAGAGCCCATCGTGATGGATCTATCTTCAATTACTGATCAAACTATTTTATCAATGTGTTTCTCACAAGTATTTGTTGGGACCGAGACCAGTTGGAACAATATTGGGGAAGCAGTTTCCTGTTGCTGAGCTTGACGAATTTAAAGACCTCAAAAGCTCCCCTGGAAACCTTTTTTACAAAACAACTGTTTAGCAACTTACACAATTGCATTGCACCGTCATTCAAGTGTACATCCGAAATATTTTACGTCTGATATTTGCATATGCTTGCCAGCGCTGCCACTACTACATTTTATACTCAAGTCCCAATATCAGTTTATATCAATGTGATCGTTGAAGGAGGTTGCAGATACACCACATTTATAGGCAAGTGAACGACCCCTTATTCGACTTGGGAATAACCAGCACCCTCCTGACTGACTTCGCCTTAATTTCCTAGCATTTTAGTACTCACTATTTGATTGGCACTAAATCGACTTTCCAGATCTTGTTTGCCATTTTAAAGTTTGTGGTTTCCTTTCATCGACGTTTCTCAACACTTGAAATCCCGTGATGCAACTGGGTGGTCTTAAATTCAGTCGAAGAGGAAACTCCACTTAATGGATTCCAGGTTTTGTCAGTTGAAAAGAAGAACCGGCTAAATGGTTGAGCATTTCAAATTTACCGAGTGGAGAGTTTGCTAGTAGACTTTGGGGCGAATATATTCGCAGCACGGAGGTTGTGAGAAAAGTTGTGCCAGCTTGGCTGATTCAACTTGAGCAGAGATGCCCGGTGTGAAGCTACTTTTAATACTTAGACTTGAAAGCAGGAAGCTTATTTATTGATCTATGTATAATCCTCAGAATCTAATGACTTTTTGAAGTCACAGTTGTCATCGATGCAACGAACAAACTTGGGGTATTCATTTTTGGAAATGGTAACACGAACTATGATGTCACAAAGCATGCATAATCAACAATGAGAAGGGAGGGACATCAGTTCTACTATCTACATTAAGATACTCCCTCCATTGTTCCTGGGGTATCCTATATATGTGATTCCAGAACCACTGCTCATAACCAGAGCCATTGAAGGCTGTTTCCCCTCCCATTGTTAAAAGCATATGCCCTATTCTAACCTATGTGATTTAATCCCGTGGAAGCAACGAGAGCCTCTCAATCAAGAACCCTCCATCAAGAACCCTCCATTCACACTGCACCACTCGTTCAACTGCTTAACCACCAAAGGCAACATAAGAAAAGCGACCACCTGCATATTGTAAAGTATCCCCGGTGTATCCCCACAGAAGGGGCGATCATGTGTAAACAATAAGCATATTCAGCTTCTAGATCATCTCTACCAACTCATGTGTGGCCTCAAAATAAATTACAGTAAATCACAATAAATCGACAAAAAAATTAAAAGGAAATGAGATCACTCACAAAGCTCTACAAAAGCCTCCATCCCCGTCGGGCTATTCCATCTCTATTCTGTGGCTTGAATATGCGCTATTGTTATCTCAAGGGTACAAATAGACGTTGAATTTCCCTTTGTTGCTGCGAATTGCAGCCGTTTTATTTTTTTTTCCATTTTCAATGGTGTTGCGGATGGAGCTAAATCAACAATTCGGTTTCTAGGTGTGTATTCACTATGCTGCCATGTGGTGACTTATAATGATTGTGTAGTGGGGATTTCAAATGTCGGTAACCTTGTGGTTCCACATGACTACCGGGTAGCCCCAGTTCAGATCCACTACACAGCCGCGAGGAGCAGTGGGTTTTTCCTAACTCGAATTTGATAATAATTATTAATCGACACCACAGCTATCCACAGATCTGATGCCGGGATAAAGGGCAGTCCAGTCCATGTCTCCTGGTATGGTTGTCACCCTGGATCATGAAGACCTGTTGTTGTTATCATTTTGATGCTTTTCCCACTACACGACCTACCTAATAGTTGGGGATCTGCCAGGATACAAAGGAAATTCAGGACCAAAAGTTTCCACAGGGCAGTTGCTACCAATAATGGGGTAAAGTGGAGATACTTCGATCCCGTCGCCCTAACTCCCCGGTGAAAAGCCACATGTCATTCGACCCTGTTTTTTCTTCTCATCCAGCCGCTATTTTCAAAGGGTGAGGTTGTGGGTGTCGGGTCAATGCTCTGAGAAAGGTTCAACGAAAGAAGGTGTCTGCTTACGGAAAACTACAAAGAGAGAAAAGAAAGAAAGAATCTCAAAGGAAATAAATTTTTCGATTCGATTCGATTTTAAATCTTATAATTCACCTCGTCGACACCTTCCATTTTTTTTGGCAAACGCACGGCAATTCCTAATGGGTAAATTTGAACACTGTCGATGTTCCAGATACCTTCCTTGTAGTAAATGTCCCTCTTCAAAAATTCAATGATTTCTTCTCTTGAGTTGGAAGCTAAATGGAAAGTACTACCAGCAAATTTTGTTTTCGATTCATCGGTGTAGATTGCCCCTGCGGCACGGACTGGATTGGGAACGTTGGCGGGAATATCAGCAACATGTTGTGGGCGAACCTTGGTTCTGTCGGTGTGGGGAAAGTCGTAGATTGTAACCAAGTATTCAGATGACATGTTTCGTAAGCAAGTTGAAAATCTTCTAATGGGGGATAACACACTGACTTTAAGCATATAGATTGTGTGTGGGGGAAGCTTTTTGTTCGAGGGTTTGTTGCGAAGAATTTTTTTGTTGGCGGATTCTGCATCCGCACACAAAACTGAGCTAGCCTTTGAAACAATTTGCCAGCTTGCGACAATTGAAATAAGATGCGGTAATTGTTCCATTTGGTTTAGGTAGCGCCATATGACTAATCTGGTAATAAATATTAAGCGCGCTTAATTAGATATCGCAGGGAGAAAGAAAAAAAAAAATTTCCACTTTTTCATATCACTTTCTTTTCAACAATCATGTCAAAGGGAAAAGTTTGTTTAGCGTATTCGGGAGGTTTAGATACCTCGGTCATTTTAGCCTGGTTATTAGAGCAAGGATATGAAGTAATTGCGTTCTTGGCAAACATTGGTCAAGAAGAAGATTTTGAAGCTGCTGAGAAAAAAGCATTGGCTATTGGTGCCACCAAGTTTGTTGTTGTCGATGTTCGTAAAGAGTTTGTGGAAAAGGTGTGCTATCCAGCAATTCAAGCCAATGCTGTTTATGAGAATGTGTACTTGTTGGGAACCTCATTGGCAAGACCGGTCATTGCTCAAGCACAGATCAAAGTTGCTGAAGAAAATGGGTGTTTTGCTGTTAGTCATGGGTGCACTGGTAAAGGTAACGATCAAGTTAGGTTTGAATTGAGTTTTTACGCTTTGAAACCGGATGTTGTTGTGATTGCACCATGGAGGGATCCAGAATTTTTCAACAGGTTTGCCGGAAGAAAAGATTTGTTGGAATATGCTGCTGCTAAAAACATCCCTGTTGCTCAAACAAAGGCCAAGCCATGGTCTACTGATGAAAATTTGGCCCATATTTCTTTTGAAGCCGGTATTTTGGAGGACCCTAATACCACTCCACCAAAAGATATGTGGAAATTGACTGTTGATCCCACCGATGCTCCAGAAAAGCCAGAGACCTTTTCTGTGGTTTTCGAAAAGGGTTTACCAGTTAAGTTGATCTTGGACGAGCAAAAAAAGACATTTACTGACCCAGTTGAATTATTTACCGAGGCAAATGCATTAGCCAGAAGAAATGGTGTTGGTAGAATTGATATTGTCGAAAATAGATTTATTGGTATCAAGTCTAGGGGATGTTACGAAACTCCAGGGTTAACCATTTTAAGATCGACTCATATTGACTTGGAAGGATTAACCATGGATCGTGAGGTTAGAGCTATTAGAGATCAATTTGTCACGCCAACTTGGGCCAAAATATTGTACAATGGTATGTATTTTACCCCTGAGGGTGAATATGTGAGATCGATGATTCAACCATCACAAAACACGGTAAACGGTGTTGTTAGAGCTGCATGCTACAAAGGATCCTTGACGATTTTGGGTAGATACTCAGACACAGAGAAGTTGTACGATGAGACTGAATCATCCATGGATGAATTGACTGGATTTTCACCAGAAGACACATCTGGATTCATTGCCGTGCAAGCTATCAGAATAAAAAAGTATGGTGAAGCTGCCAGAGAAAAGGGTAATATATTACAACTTTAGTTAACTAATGAAACAATTGGATTCTTTGTTACCCGATTTGTAGTGAACTCCTTCGCAATTTCGAGAATGCCATTATGTGCAACCTGTCCTTTCCACGAACGTTTATCTCTCTATGAGCTCTCCACGAATCGACTCATTTACATGGTGTCTTCAGCTGTGGTTCCTTTCAACGATTTCAATGTTTCTAGAAACTGTTTCGGGTTGATCAGCTTTGGAATACTTTTCTTTGCTGTTTGGTTTGTTTTGCTCAATTCGAGATGACGCTCAAGGTGATGCACCCAGGCATTTATAATCTCTGATCCATTTTCAACCTCTTTAAATTCGTCTCTGTGATTTGTGTAGTAAATTGCACTGAGCCAGATGACTTTGTTGAACATTGGGAATCTGAATTTTGTTGGGACTTTGGTAACCCGTTCTATGTCGTAAATTTTCAACTGCATGGGCATATCGCGTAGAGTTAGATAGTTGCCACCGATAACAATGGAATCTTGTGGCGTGTGCACACAATGAATCCATCCACTGGGGATTATGAACAAATCACCTGGTTGTAGGGTAACCTTAAAACCACCTGTTGGATAAACTTTCTCCTTGTTGCGGTAAACAAAATGTTCAGGGTACCAAATGAAATTCTGATTTGGCTTCAAGCACCACGACGTGTATATGTCAAGATTGTTCTCAGTTGGTGGAAACATGAGAAAGGACTTGCATCCTTGGATTATAGTATAGTAAACTGATGTGCCACCAAAATCAATATGGAAGTCGGTAAATGAGTTTTTCACTGACATGAGACAATATTTTGTCACTTTACTTCGGTCTTGTTCATCATCCCACACCTTGTCCACAAGATCTAACTCGCGAACCAACTTTGGTCGTTGGAACTTGGTTCCTAAACCAGGAGCATCAGATATCTCTAACGAGATGACATTGCGAAGTCTATCACGATGGTGCTCCTCGGTTTCAAAGTAATCACGCCATTGCTGTAGTTTCCACCCTGGTGATACACCTTGCTGCGAAATGACATCCATAACCTCAACTGGTCTATCAGGTCCACAACAATCAGTAATGTAGTCAATGGTAATCTCTTTTCTCGGCCGTGGTAGTTTCATTCCACAGTCAGCATTGGGAACAAGAATTGGTTTGTTCAGAATAATCAAGTCATTCCGCACAGCTATATCTTTCTCACCCGTGAATTGAAGAAACTTGGGAAGCTGAAAGTGGGATGCTTTATCTAGAGCAAACTGGTCTCCTTCATTCAATGCCACGTAGTCGATTGCAGTTCTTGCTCTCTTTGACCTTCTCTTGTGTTCAGATGGACCATGTTTGTCGGTGCATTTATTGCAATGGTAGGAGACAAAGTCACCCAAGCTGTAGTCAGCAATTTCCAAGCATCTAGAATGAAACCATTGCTTGCAATGGGTACACTGAATCCACATTACATGGTCGCATGTGCCTAAACATACGGGGCATTCATCTAGCATTATGGGTGGGGTGATTTACAAAACAAAAAAATTGAAAAACGCCAATTCCCCACGAAAGCGGAACCTTTTTAGCTAAATATAATGAGACCAGTGACGAGATGTGTGCAAAGATGCCTCCTGTCAGGGCAGCAGCAGCAGAAGTTTCTCGAAGAATACAAAATCAGAACAATGTTGGAGCAACCGATTTTCCATTACTCAAGAATACCCTTACCACCACTTCTGTTGACTCATTTGTATAAGCAATCAGAAAAACTATCACCAACTTTCATTTTACAAAATGCTAGAGAGACCATTGAGAATTTGCTTATTTATAATGCGAGACGTTTGCGTGAGTTTAGAAACCTCCCCTATCTTGTTGTGCTCAATCCATCGATTCTGGAGAGTTATGACTCGTACCTTCAACTGATGAGCTCGTTGTTAAAGGCTAGTTTGTACACTCCACACACGTTAGAGGAAAACGCCACCCTAGAAACAGTTTTGAATGAGTTTATGGATATACATGCAGATACATTGCCCAGTTTGTCGAAAGGTTTTGCCGAAGTGAGTAATCTCTTGAGTATGAGCAAGATTGCACACTTTTTGGATCGGCATTTGAAAGAGAGGATCAGCATGCGCTTAATTGCCCACCAGCATATCGAGCTATCGCGATCTATTGCTGGCAATTATGTCAAGGGCGGAAAATACAATGGTATAGTTAAGATGCTTCACCTACCTGATGTGATTAAAAAGAATGCTGAGTTAGTTAATGATATAACAATGATGAAGTATGATCAGTCGGTGCCGGTTGAAATTGATACAAGCAATGCAGCATCATTGGACTTTCCTTACATTGAATACCACTTGGATTACATATTTATGGAAGTTTTCAAAAACTCATTTAGAGCGCACATTGAAAACAAGGTTTTCGACCCAGTAACTGTTACCATCTCCACACAACAAGCACCTCGATTTATGGAGATCCGTATAAGAGACAGGGGTAAAGGTATTTCCAAGCGCGCTTTGAAACACATATTTGACTATTCATTTACAACTTACGAAAGTAATGAAGGCGAAAGTTTTAAAACGTTAAATGTTCCACCAGAGCATTTAGGTGGTGGACACTCCGTTGCAGGAATGGGATTTGGCTTACCTATGGCAAAGCAGTACATTGAAGTGTTTAACGACACAGCTGAGGAAACAAAGGGGCTGTTGACGGTGCAAACATATCCACAGTGGGGCACCGATGTGTATATAAAAACAGTAGGCCAATAGAAAACCAATAAGAAATAGAAATTGTGACCGTTTCATTGTGCTCTTAGTAAGGTACGTTGTACTGTTTAAGGATGTGAGTTCTATTATATATCACCAGAATCAACACACGAATGTTGCAGTACGGCTCTTTTTTTTTTTGGATAATTTTTCAGACCACGTAAGGTACATTTTCCACCATTAAAGCTTTGCCAGAACATGAGCATCATTGACAGCATCAAAAGCAAGTTCCACAAATTGGACCCATCCACGCAATCCAATTATACTGATTTCAAGGTAAATAGTACCACATTGGAATTGAGCGTTTCATTTGAAGATAAAAAAATCGAGGGAAAAGTTTCTTACGATTTGATCAACAAAGCCCATACCGGTGAGCTTATTCTTGATACAAGTGTGCTCATCATCAAAGAGGTAAAAGTTGATGGCTCTGTCGTTACTTTTGAGTTGGAGGAGCCTAAGCCAGTTTTGGGGTCAGCTTTGAGATTCCCGATTCCCCAAAACCCCGCCGTGAAAGTGGAAGTTTCATTTGAAACTACTAATAAATGCACAGCAATTCAGTTTATTAAAGGAGACACTGGTCCTTACGTGTTTTCCCAATGTCAAGCTATTCATGCACGTAGTTTATTCCCATGCTTTGATACGCCAGCTGTGAAATCACCATACAAATTCATTGGCAAATCGCCAGCAAAGGTTACAATGTCAGGAAGACCGGTAGCTAGCGACACTCCCAATGTTTACGAACACGATCAGCCTATACCTATTCCATCGTACTTGGTATCCATTACGTCTGGTAATTTGCACAAGGCGCCCATCGGACCTAGATCAGATGTCTACAGCGAGCCAACAAATTTGAAGCAGTGTCAATGGGAGTTTGAAAAAGATATGGAGAGCTACATTCAGATTGCTGAAGCTTTGGTGTTTGATTATGAGTGGGAAAGGTTCGACTCGTTGGTGTTGCCATCGAGTTTCCCCTATGGTGGTATGGAGATTCCCAACATGACTCAATTGACACCCACCTTGATCTGTGGAGACCGTACTCAAACAACTGTCATGGCACATGAACTAGCGCATTCGTGGTCAGGAAATTTGGTAACCAACTGCTCATGGGAGCATTTCTGGTTAAATGAAGGCTGGACAGTGTACCTTGAGAGAAGAATTTTGGGAGCCATTGCTGCCAAGGAAGCCAAGTCGCAAGGCAAAAGTGATGATGAATCAAAAGCATATGGTGAACAGGCTAGACAATTGGATATGATATCGGGATGGAACTCATTAGTTGAAACTTGTAACACTTTTGATCCACAATTTACTAAATTGGTTATTGATTTGAAAGGAAAGGATCCAGACGATTCCTTTTCAAGAATCACATACGAAAAAGGGTTCTTTTTCTTGTACCATTTAGAGACAAGATTAGGTGGAGTTGAACATTTCGATCCGTTTATCAAGTACTATTTTAAAAAGTACAGATATCAATCGTTAGACACTGCACAATTTGTGGAAACATTGTATGAATTTTTTACCCCTTTGGGAAAGAAGGAGATTCTAGACAACATTGACTGGGATAAAGAATTATTTTTATCTGGTGCCCCTGATGAGCCGGTCTTGGACACCACTTTGGCCAATGAAGTTTACACGTACGGTGAAAAGTGGATTGATTACATCAAAAAGGGCGATTTTTCCAAAATCCCATTTAGTGAAGCTGATGTCACCTCCTTCCTGGGAGCGCAGAGCATGTTGTTTTTGGAATTCTTGCTGGAAAAATTCAAAGCGTTGAATGTCCCTGCTGATCTTGTCAGAAAGTTGCCACAAGTTTATCCAAAGTATGCCAGTAGCCAAAATGGCGAAATTCTTTCAGTTTGGAATGACATTTTGATCGGAAATGGAAACTACACTGCAGAAGATGGCATTGTCAACATTTTTGCTGATTGGTTGGGTCGCACGGGAAGAATGAAGTACGCCCGTCCTGGGTATTTATTGTTGAAAAATGGAGTGAGTAGTGATTACGCCATTGCCCAATTCAAAAAGCACGAATCGTTTTACCACCCAATCTGTAAAGCGATGATTGAGAAGGATTTGGGATTGGCTTGATTTGCTGAATCTTAGAATGTGATTGGTACGACCAAGATAACCACAAGGGTATTGTTTAAAATAGGATGCAGCGCTTGAAAACAACGAGGATAGGTAGTTAAAGACAAGAAACATTGGACTACACGTCAAATAGGAAATTAATGTTTTAATATACGGAGGAGGACCTATTGAATAAATCACCTCTGCGATTGAACCATCGATTGAATCATTTTACGGTAGTCCATCAAGTGTCACATCTCAGTAATCAGGGGTAGAGCATATTGGGACGGCAATCCACATGATAAATCAGCGTTGGATGAGTAATAGCCGTATCATGAGCTACTCAACCCGTGTTTTGGGGGATTGACACCGCATTTTGGAGCTCGATGCTGTGAGTTTAAAATGTCGGATCTATCTGGGACAAGCAAACATTGTAAAGATATCTATGTGACCTGAACGTTGTAAATCTTGCCATTGCTTGTGAGTCTTTGTTATCATCAGTGGTTCACTTACTCATTTACTTTAACACCAATTGAAGATAGAAAGATGCATCAACAGTTCGGTAGAAGGACTTTATCTTCAAGAGCCATTATGGCGAGATCAGATATCAGTGCGTCATCAGTACCATGCTCATCTCAGTTATCACCGAGTTCCGCCAATGCTCAAAATCGAGTTTCTCTCACTTAGCACCGCATTCGTAGAGCATAACCATGCCCCGTACACCATAGGGCTGACGGTTTAACATACTGAGACAGAGGGGAATAGAGTGTCACTTAGATCTGATATGTGATTGCTACCGTAAAGCATGCTCTAAGGGATGTGACCTCTATTATCAACAAGATAGTAGAAAGCTGTTGACACCTGATTAGTTGGAAAATTTTACTCTTTAAGGAGTAACCACTCTAATCGTCTCCACTCTTGTGTGTTGATGCTCTTAGACGCCGCACTTATGTACACCACGCACGTGCTGTCGTGTCACAACACTTACAGCCGACGCCACAACACATATTTACCACACTTTGGTCACAATCAGACTCTAAAATAGAAAAGCGGCAAAAAGAGAACATCAGCGTAAATTTGAATATACATTTGTTTGGTGACGGGATACTTGATCTAAAGTTTATATGAGTTGGTAGCGTTACTTCACAGTTGCATTTGGCACCCACAAAAAGATCACATGCTGACACTCTAAACGATTTTTTAGCACTTGGATGACTCAAGAGTGAAGAATTTTAGGACCGACTAAGATTGCTGGTGGGCTTGTTTTTGACAGATCAATTTTTTTAAACACAATGGATGGATAAATCTTCTGTAAGAGCGACCTAATTATAACTTCTCTTTTCACACTTTTGCTTCATAAGTATGCAAAATAATAACAGCCCCCATAAGATTTAGTGCAATCGCAACGTGAGCTCTACACATATACTATTGTGCCCGTAAGCACTACCAATGCCTTCCTACGTCCTGCCATACACCTAGGCCCTTTGCCCTCTCGCATAAGGCAATTGCTTTCGATTGCAAAAAGCAATCCAAGAGAATAAAATTCGATGTGTCAACGGAAAAACAAAAACAAACTATCAACACAATCGAGAGTCTCGACAAACCACCAAAAAAAAAGACAAAAAAAAGACAAAAAAAAAAGCTTAAAAAGCGAAAAACTAAGAGAAAGATACCACTAAATTTGTCATACATCTCCTCCACGGCTGCCTCAATATTCAATAGTTGGTACACTTTTTAATATCATCAACGTGTCAAGAAAAAGCCTATCATGGATCAAATAAAAAATCAAATCCCAACCACAACCGAGGAGCTCCATTATTATGTCGAGTTGGTCATGTCTAAACTCACAACACATTGGGACCAATTGACCGACATAGTCCACCACCACACTCACGACTTGACTTTTGATGGTGTAATGAACGACTTTAAAAACTTCAACGTTAATTCTGTTACAGTGTCATTGACCTTGGTTTCGGTTACCACATTGGTTCTTTTGGGAAAGGTGCTTGGTGCTGGTGCTGGTGCTAGTTCTGGTGATGCTGGTAGCTCTGATAAATACCATGGTGCCGCTGATGCAAAGAAACATAAAAAGAAATCTGGAAAGAAGAAGTTGAGTAGAGCCCAAAAATCCAACAAAGAGATTCAGGAAATCTTGGACTACGTCGAGCTGGAATATGTACCTGAAATTGACAAGTATATTGAAAGCTATGAAACGTTATCCAAAGATGACCTCGAAAACAAGTTTAAGTTCTATGATGAAATGTTGTTGAAGGAGTTGGTCAAATTGGACGGTATCGACGTCACTGGCAACGACATTCTTAGGGAAAACAGAAAAAAAGTCATCAAATTTATCCAAGACCACCAAAAAAGATTGGATAAGTTCAAAAGAGACATCAGTGTATAGAAAAATCGAATCGAAAAATTTATTTCCTTTGAGATTCTTTCTTTCTTTTCTCTCTTTGTAGTTTTCCGTAAGCAGACACCTTCTTTCGTTGAACCTTTCTCAGAGCATTGACCCGACACCCACAACCTCACCCTTTGAAAATAGCGGCTGGATGAGAAGAAAAAACAGGGTCGAATGACATGTGGCTTTTCACCGGGGAGTTAGGGCGACGGGATCGAAGTATCTCCACTTTACCCCATTATTAGTAGCAACTGCCCTGTGGAAACTTTTGGTCCTGAATTTCCTTTGTATCCTGGCAGACCCCCAACTATTAGGTAGGTCGTGTAGTGGGAAAAGCATCAAAATGATAACAACAACAGGTCTTCATGATCCAGGGTGACAACCATACCGGAACTAAACAAACACCACTAGCTTAGACTAACTTGTAGCCCGACAACTGAGCTAGAGCCAGCTGTGGTGTTTGTTGTAGCCTGCGTGCAGAAAAAACTCTCTGCTTCTCGTCGTCTTCTGGTGGGTTATAGCTGGTATCACCGAGCCGTCAAGCATGAAACAACATTGCACTGACCTCCATGATCCTCAATCTCTTCAAATTAGTTCTGCATTAAGTAGTTGAATTAAGAGCGGAATACGCGCTAGTTTAGTTTGAAACGCATACGTCACTTTGCACAAATGACAAATTTGAATGATTATTGCAAAACATCAAAAGCTAGGATTAGCTCAGCGTTTGCAGTCATGTCCACGCAAATTTGTGATTACTTTAGATCCATAAAACTAGCCCACAAAGGTTCCCCAGGAGATTATCTAACCCTCTCCCCTCTTATATTACCACGCCTCTACTGTTTTGTTTCGGCTTTTGCCGGCTCCTGTCGGCTCTAAGTTCGGCATATAACCCACCAATTATCTGGTAGCTCATAAAAATAAAAAAAAAAAATGTTGATTCAGAGTCATTCGCTTTTGAGCACCCACTTTTTCTTTGCATCATACAATGCTTGAAAGCCCACCTTATACCACCTACAAATCATCCAAACTCGGAGTGACTCACTCTATACGGCATAAGCTAAATTTTCTTGATGATAGATTATGGAAACGTTTCAGCGCTCGCAGACTCGAGTTGATTGATACTATGGACCTTAGTTCTCGAAAAGCAAGTGAACAGGAATTGGAAATTAGAAAAGTGGCCGAGACATTGCGAATAGAATTTCAGTATGATGAGTCGTATACAGATGATTTTGATAAGTTGGTGCGAGCTGCAGTGCAGTCTGTGCGAAGAAACAGAAAACGAAACCTCAAAAGAGAACGAGAGAATGAGCACACCAAGAAACAGAAACGAAATAGCACTTCCTCGAACGAAGGGAGCGATCGCTTCTTATCGGAAATTGTACAACACGAAGATGAGGTGTATGACGTCAATTACAGTAGGACCAAGAAGTTTTCTTCTCATGACCATGCGGTGGATATGATAGAACATATGACAAAACCTCGGCTCCCTCCATTGTCTAATTTTGCCATGCCAGAGATTAACCTGCCGCTGGCAGAGGTTGCCAAAAAGACAATTTTGAACAGAATTGAAAGGTCCAAAACATGCAACGAAAGTTCCAACGATTTGCGGTCAAGCAATTTGCAATTTCTAGGTAAATCTGTCATGATGAGTTGCATTGGATACATTTGTGAAAAGTCCTTCATTCATGTGAACCAACAGTCATTGGATTATCTTAGAAACAAACTTTGCCAAGATGCTAATTTAGCCAAGTTTTTCCGAGAATTGGATCCACAAACAACAACCACAATCAATGACGAAGTTGCTGTTATTTCGTTGTACACTTTGTTGGGCGGGTTGATTAAAGATTTCGGATTCGATGAGATTATCAATCCGGTGAGTGAAGTTCTATACGTTTCTGTTGTCAGAGAATACCCTTTGATTAGCCGGAATTCAGTACCCTTCTCCTCACAACAAGAGGATACATTTTCATTAAACAAGTTAGCTGAGGTTGCATCAACAATTCAAAACGAGAGTGTAAATGTTCATGACCATACCCACCTGAGATCACACTCACCTGCATTTACCAGAGAAAGCTCAATTGACAGGAGAGCACCTGCTGAGCCAAAAAAACGCATAATCTTGAAATTCTTAAATCAATCGTTGGAATTCCTTTACCCATCAGGGTTATCCGCAACTCCACGATTCTGTGAGCTTTTGGAAAATGCTAAAAGTGCATTCAACATTTCCAATTCTATACTAGAGTTTCGATACGAAGGTAACGTGATTCAAACTGACCAGGAGTTGGAGAAAGTTTTTCGAAATGCCAACCCAGTGATTGAGCTTGAAATTTCTACTCAAACAACAATTCCAATTCAGCGCTTTGCTGCTTTGCATAGTGCACAGCAGGCTCCATACACAGGAATAACAACAAGTGACATCCAACCAAAGATAATTCTCCCACCGCCTTTGCAAACTGGGGAAATGCATCAATTTAAGCCAGAAGAGTACCATAGACCTCAGCCTATGCTACCGAAATTCCAGCCTCTATTGTAAATGTAAACTGAGACCTACGCAAGAGGATAGATTGCCCCACGTGATTAAATCCTAGAATAGTAAAAAGACAGGTTTTATCAACCACTCTTTGCTGTAGTGTTTACTCCCTTTCTGACGTCAATAATCATGCATAAAATAATTCTCAACATAAATTTACGAGCACAAAATATTTTTTCGGAGTCCAAACCCAACAAGACAACAAACAACAAACAACAAAACTTTTTTTATGTTGGGAGTGAAGAGTAATCTCTTACGACAGTCGCTAAAATGCCACATGCGACATTGTTCGCCTACTAGTCGGTAAACACTCCACTTCGTATAACCAAAGTGGTTTCAACTAGATGCCGCTGGAACTTAACGGTATGATTATTGAAGTCCACTACTTACACAGTACACGCACACAATTCATACACGAAGTCCACGCATACAGCCCACCAAGTTTATTGCTTGTCCGTTTTTACAAGCTTACAAAAGATTCAGATGTCTTTATCGGTTATATGCACACCGGCCTCAACAAAAAAAAAAACATACATAAACGCCAACATTACACAAAAGGTCGGGTTATGTAGCATCAAGCTTTGAAAAGTTTAGTATTTATTCAAGTTTGAATCCTCCATTGACTTTGAAACTTCATGATATGGATTGCAAAGGATTTATTCATAATCTAATCCATTAGTTCTTAGGAGTTTTACCACACTACATCAACGCTATTCACAAAGTATTCATTAATAGGTATGTATTGGCGTGAAAAGCCAATATCATCAAGGGAAGCCACCACTAAGGATGAACCGCAAAGGATGGATTGCATAGCAAGGACGGTATAGCGTGGACCGCATAGCATGAACAATATATGGAAGGGCTTGTGACACACCTATGTTATGAAGCTTGCTCTAGCTAACTATCAATTTTTCACGCGTGAAAATGTACAAAAAAAAAATACCCATCTTGGCATCCCCTTCAGTTCATGACATGGAGACATACTAACCTATTCACCAGACTTAGATCATTCTACAGACCGTTTAATAGATTCCGAACCATGTCAGAATCACCAACTCCGAGTATCATGCTGGACTATTCTTCATTACATAGCAACTTGGCGCCACACTTTCTCGGATTAAATTCAGTCTCCAAAGCTGAACCTTCAAAAGTCACCGATTTTGTCAAATCACATCAAGGACACACAGTGATAACCCGAATTTTAATTGCCAACAATGGTATTGCAGCCGTCAAGGAAATCAGATCGGTTAGAAAATGGGCTTATGAAACATTTGGAGATGAAAGAGCTATACAGTTTACAGTTATGGCAACTCCAGAGGATTTGGAAGCAAACGCGGAGTATATCAGAATGGCAGATCAGTTCGTTCAAGTACCAGGTGGCACAAACAATAATAACCACGCTAATGTTGATTTGATTGTGGATATTGCCGAAAACACCGATTGCCATGCTGTATGGGCTGGGTGGGGTCACGCTTCTGAAAATCCCCTTTTGCCAGAAAGGTTAGCAGCATCTCCAAAAAAAATTATATTTATTGGACCACCAGGGTCTGCTATGAGGTCTTTAGGGGACAAGATTTCGTCAACTATCGTTGCACAACATGCCAATGTCCCTTGTATTCCATGGTCAGGAACTGGTGTTGATGAAGTTTGCGTTGATCCCGAAACTAACTTGGTTTCTGTTAGTGATGAGGTTTATGCTAAAGGCTGTTGTACAGGTCCCGAAGACGGGTTGGAAAAGGCGAGAAAAATTGGATTCCCAGTTATGATTAAAGCCTCCGAAGGTGGTGGTGGTAAAGGTATCAGGAAGGTTGAAAGCGAGGAAAATTTCACCACATTGTACAACCAAGCTGCCAATGAGATTCCTGGTTCACCAATATTTATCATGAAGCTCGCTGGTGATGCAAGGCATTTAGAAGTCCAATTATTGGCTGATCAATACGGAACAAATATTTCCTTGTTCGGTAGAGACTGTTCTGTTCAAAGAAGACATCAAAAAATTATCGAAGAGGCCCCTGTCACTATTGCCAAGAAGGAGACTTTTACCGAGATGGAGAAAGCTGCCGTCAGATTGGGTAAGTTGGTGGGGTACGTTAGCGCCGGTACTGTTGAATACTTATATTCCCATGCCGAGGACAAGTTTTATTTTCTTGAATTGAATCCAAGATTGCAAGTTGAACATCCTACAACTGAAATGGTCACTGGTGTCAATTTACCAGCAGCTCAATTACAAATTGCTATGGGTATTCCAATGCACAGAATTAGAGACATTCGTACTCTTTACGGAGCCGATCCTCATTCTGCTACTGAAATCGATTTCGAATTCAGTACTGAAAATGCAGTGGTCAGTCAAAGAAGACCATCACCAAAGGGTCACTGTACTGCTTGCCGTATCACTTCTGAAGATCCCGGTGAAGGATTCAAACCTAGTGGAGGTTCCTTACATGAATTGAATTTCAGATCCTCATCCAATGTTTGGGGTTACTTTTCAGTCAGCAACCAATCATCTATTCACTCGTTTTCTGACTCACAGTTTGGTCATATTTTTGCCTTTGGTGAAAACCGTCAAGCTTCAAGAAAGCACATGGTTGTGGCATTGAAAGAGTTGAGTATTCGTGGTGATTTTAGGACCACAGTGGAGTACTTGATTAAATTGTTAGAAACTCCCGATTTTGAAGATAACACTATCACCACAGGATGGTTGGACGAGTTAATTACAAAGAAGTTGACAGCTGAGAGACCTGACCGTACTGTTGCTATTGTTTGTGGTGCCGTGACCAAAGCACATATGCAAGCAGAGGAAGAGGAAAAAGAGTACATCCAATCATTGGAACGTGGTCAAGTCCCTCATAAAAACTTGTTGAAAACTATATTCCCCGTGGAGTTTATTTATGAAGGCGAAAGATTCAAGTTTACTGCAACGAAGTCATCTGATGATACCTACACGTTGTTCCTTAATGGTTCCAGCTGTACAGTTGGTGCACGCCCCTTGTCTGACGGTGGGTTGTTATGTGCATTGGGCGGAAAATCTCATGCCGTTTATTGGAAAGAGGAGGCAGCAGCAACAAGATTATCGGTTGATGGAAAGACATGCTTACTTGAGGTTGAAAATGACCCCACTCAATTAAGAACTCCATCACCGGGAAAGTTGGTCAAGTATTTGGTTGAAAGTGGAGATCACATCAACGCTGGTGACACTTTTGCTGAAATCGAAGTTATGAAAATGTGCATGCCATTGGTGGCTCAAGAGAATGGTGTTGTTCAATTGATTAAGCAACCGGGATCCACTGTGAATGCTGGTGACATGCTTGCTATTTTGGCTTTGGATGATCCAAGTAAGGTCAAACATGCAAAACCCTTTGAAGGAACATTACCCGACATGGGTGCACCAAATGTTCGTGGTTCAAAACCTGCCCACAAGTTTAACGATTATTCAGCCATTTTGAGGAATATCTTGGCTGGATACGATAATCAAGTCATTATGAATGCGACATTGAAAAAGATTGTAGAGGTTTTGAAGGATAGAGAATTACCCTACTCTGAATGGCAACAATGTATATCAGCATTGCATTCTAGATTGCCTATAAAGTTGGATGAATCCTTGACCTCATTGGTGGAAAGATCCAAGTCCAGAAATGCTGATTTCCCTGCTCGTCAAATATTGAAACAAATTAATAAAGCAGTTCTGGAGGAGGCATCATTGAAGGATACCGTATCACCTTTAATTGTCATTGCCACCAGATACGAAAAGGGTTTAGTGGAACACGAGTATGATTTCTTTGCATCTTTGATTGATGAATACTACAATGTTGAAAGCTTGTTTGTGGGACCAAATGTCAGAGAAGATGACGTGATTTTGAGATTACGAGATGAAAACAAATCCGATTTGAAGAAAGTTATCAGCATCAGCTTGTCCCATTCAAAAGTGTCGGCAAAGAATAATTTGATCATAGCCATACTTGAGGAATATCAACCGTTGTTGCAATCGAATTCATCGGTTGCAGCTTCAATCAGAGACTCTTTGAAGAAGTTGGCACTGTTGGACTCACGTGGGTGTGCCAAGGTTGCATTAAAGGCGAGAGAAATCTTGATTCAATGTTCATTGCCTTCAATTAAGGAAAGATCTGATCAATTGGAACACATCTTGCGGTCATCTGTATTGCAAACTTCTTATGGAGAAATGTATGCCAAACATAGAGAGCCAGATTTGGATATTATTCAAGAAGTTGTCGATTCAAAGCACATTGTGTTTGACGTTTTGTCGCAATTTTTTGTAAACTCTGATGAATGGGTTGCCATTGCTGCTGCAGAGGTGTATGTCAGACGTTCGTACCGTGCATACCAATTGGGCAAAATTGAATACGACTTCCACGATCAGTTGCCCATAATTGAGTGGAAGTTCAAGTTACCAAGCATTGCCAATTCTAGATTTAACGCTATTCAACAACCAGCCAGTGACGAGGAAAATACAGCAATGAAGCATTCGGCATCAGTATCTGATTTATCATTTGTTGTTGATTCAAAGACAGATCAGATGGAAAGAACTGGTGTTTTGGTTCCTTGTAGACATCTTGATGATGTCGACGATATGTTGACCGCCGCATTGGAAAAACTTCAACCAAGTGACGCTTTAACCTTCCAGGCCGGGGAGGAACAAACAGAGTTGCTTAATGTACTCAATGTTGTAATCAACAACATCGACGGTTATGGAGACGAAAACGAATATTTGGCAAGAGTCAAAGATCTTTTGGAGGAGTACAAGGATGATTTAGTCAAGGCTAGTGTGCGCCGTATTTCCTTTGTATTTGCCCATCAAGTTGGTTCATATCCAAAGTACTATACATTCACTGGCCCTGATTACTTGGAAAATAAGGTTATCAGACACATTGAACCGGCATTGGCTTTCCAATTGGAGTTGGGAAGATTAGCAAACTTTGACATTAAACCAATTTTTACAAACAACAGAAACATCCATGTTTATGAAGCTGTGGGAAAGAATGCACCATCCGACAAGAGATTCTTTACAAGGGGTATCATCCGAACCGGTGTGATCAAAGACGATATAAGCATCTCCGAATATTTGATTGCCGAATCCAATAGGTTAATGAGTGACATCTTGGACACTTTGGAGGTGGTTGATACATCCAATTCAGACTTGAATCACATCTTTATTAATTTCTCAAATGTTTTCAATATTCAACCAGCTGAAGTTGAAGCGGCATTTGGTTCCTTTTTGGAGCGATTTGGTAGAAGGTTATGGAGGTTGAGAATTACTGGAGCTGAAATTAGAATTGTGTGTGCTGACTCTAAAGGTAATGCCCTTCCACTTCGTGCTATCATCAATAACGTCTCTGGTTACGTTGTCAAGTCGGATCTTTACTTGGAGATGAAGAATGCTAAAGGAGATTGGGTATTCAAATCAATTGGCCACCCAGGACCTATGCACTTGAGACCAATTTCAACAACCTACCCAGTGAAGGAGTCCTTGCAGCCAAAGCGTTACAAAGCCCACAATATGGGAACAACTTACGTCTACGACTTCCCTGAACTTTTCCGTCAAGCAACGCTTTCCCAATGGAAGAAGTACGGTCAAAAGACACCTAATGACGTGTTTACATGGTTGGAATTAATCTCAGATGAAAATGGTGGATTAACTGCTTTGGAAAGAGACCCTGGTTCCAACAAAATTGGTATGGTTGGGTTCTTGGTTACCGCAAAAACTCCGGAATACCCTCGCGGACGTCAATTTGTCATTGTTGCAAATGACATTACCCACAAAATTGGTTCCTTTGGTCCTGAGGAGGACAAGTTTTTCAACAAGTGTACCGAGCTTGCAAGAGAAAAAGGCATACCTAGAATCTATCTTTCTGCCAACTCAGGTGCGAGAATTGGCATAGCAGAAGAATTGATTCCGTTTTTCCAAGTTGCTTGGAATAAGGAAGGATCACCCGAGGAAGGATTCAAATATTTGTACTTGACACCGGAAGCCAAACATGCATTGGACGAAGATGGTAAAAGCGACTCATTGGTCACAGAAAGAGTTGTCGAGGAAGGGCAAGAACGTTACGTTATCAAAGCAGTTGTTGGTGCTGACGATGGATTGGGTGTCGAATGTCTTAGGGGTTCCGGATTAATTGCTGGTGCAACATCAAGAGCTTACAAGGATATATTCACTATTACTTTGGTAACCTGTAGGTCAGTCGGTATTGGTGCCTACTTGGTCAGGTTGGGACAAAGAGCTATTCAAGTTGAAGGGCAGCCAATTATTTTGACAGGTGCTCCCGCAATCAACAAAATGTTGGGTAAGGAGGTGTACTCGTCCAACTTGCAATTGGGTGGAACCCAGATCATGTACAGAAATGGAGTTTCGCACTTGACAGCTAACGATGATTTGGAAGGTGTTGAAAAGATTATGGAGTGGTTATCGTATGTGCCAGCTAAGCGTGGAATGCCGGTGCCAATATTGGATTCTGAAGATTCATGGAACAGAGATGTCGATTACTTCCCACCAAAGCAAGAACCTTTTGATGTTAGATGGATGATTGCTGGTAAAGAGACTGAAGATGGCTTCGAATCGGGATTGTTTGATAAGGACTCTTTCCAAGAAACATTGTCTGGATGGGCGAAAGGTGTTGTTGTTGGAAGAGCACGTCTTGGGGGTATACCTATTGGTGTTATTGGAGTTGAAACCAGAACGGTTGACAATTTGATTCCTGCAGATCCCGCAAACCCTGATTCTACTGAAACACTTGTTCATGAGGCTGGTCAAGTTTGGCATCCAAATTCTGCTTTTAAAACTGCTCAAGCTATCAATGATTTCAATCATGGTGAACAACTTCCTTTGATGATCTTGGCTAATTGGAGAGGATTCTCTGGTGGTCAAAGAGATATGTACAATGAAATTTTGAAATACGGATCGTTCATTGTTGATGCTTTGGTTGATTTTGAGCAACCAATCTTCACATATATACCTCCATTTGGTGAGTTGAGAGGTGGTTCATGGGTCGTTGTGGACCCAACAATCAATGAAGACATGATGGAAATGTATGCTGATGTCGATTCAAGAGGTGGTGTTTTGGAAGCCGAAGGTTTGGTTAGTATCAAGTATAGACGTGATAAGTTGTTAGCTACAATGGAGAGATTAGACACAAAATATGCTGCGTTGAAATCAAAAATGAATGATACATCGTTGACTCCGGAAGAGCACGCAGAAGTTAGCCGCAAATTGACAGCCAGAGAAAAGAAATTGTTGCCGATATATCACCAAGTGTCAATACAGTTTGTTGACTTGCATGATAGATCTGGGCGTATGTTGGCAAAGGGTGTGATTAGCGGTGAGGTCAAATGGTCAGATGCCAGGCGTTTTTTCTTTTGGAGATTGCGCAGAAGATTGAACGAGGAGTATGTGTTGAAAATGATTGGAACACACCTCAAGAATGCCAGCAAGTTGGAAAAAGTGGCACGTTTAAAGAGTTGGATGCCTTCTGTCAATTATGAAGATGATCAAGAGGTAAGCAACTGGATTGAAGAGCACCACAGCAAATTGTCAAAGAGATTGGAGGAGTTGAAGCATGATGCAACAAGGGCTGATTTGATGAAGTTGTTGAATACCGATTCAAGTGCAGCCTTGGCCGCCGTGAAGGAGTTTGTTGAAAAACTTCCACAAGATAGTAAGACTGACTTTTTAAATTCTTTATAGAAGCAAAAATATAAAAACATTGAAGATTTAGATTTTTTATTTTCGCAACCAGAGTAGTTTTCGTTATTGATATGCACCGCTTTATCTTGTTTGCACTGTTCATTCTATTCACAAGATGTGAAACGACCACATTCATAGTAAGCCTCAAGCCCAAGGAGACACTTGATACGTTTATGCAGTACGATGCTTCCTACCCAGAAGAGCTTCAAGTCAAAGAGTACATCACAAGATCATTCAAAATAGGCTCATTTTCTGGGTTCACAGGAGAATTCAATGACCAGGTTCTCGATCGACTATCACGATGCCCTTTGGTTGATGAGATATCACTGGATATTGTCGTCTACTCCTTGGACACCCACTTTCAGATGTTCGCTCCTCGTCATTTGGCACGCTTGAGTAGACGAAAAAGATTGTTACCTATAAGAAAGTATCCCTATGTATACAACAACGACTTCGCTGGCAAAAAAGTGAATGCTTATGTTATCGACTCTGGGGTTTACATTGGGCATCCAGAGTTTCAAGGTAGAGCAAGAACTGGTAGAGATTTTTCGAATGAAGGAGAGGGAGACAACAATGGTCACGGGACACATGTTGCTGGGTTGATAGGGGCAAAGTCGTATGGCGCAGCCAAGAATGTCGAACTTTTTGATGTCAAAGCTTTAAACTCTGTTGGCACCGGTACATTGAGCACAATTATCGCAGCTATTGAATTTGTCGTGAATCACCGGTTGCGCAGTGGTAGACCAGGAGTGGCAAATCTATCTTTTGGTGCACATCATAATGCAATATTGAATAGTGCTATGGAACAAGCAACCCGTACTGGCCTTGTTTTTGTCGTAGCGGCGGGGAATTCAAACATTGATGCTTGCTTGATGAGTCCTGCAAGTTCGCCCTATGCTATCACTGTGGGAGCTATAGATGATCATGGCGATTCAGTGTCCGGCTTTTCCAATTGGGGTCCATGCGTGGACATATTTGCAAGTGGGTCGAATGTCAGAAGTGTCGATTTCAAAAACATTTACAGGTCTCTGATTTTATCGGGCACATCCATGGCTAGCCCTATAGTGGCGGGAGTAGTAGCAACATTACTAAGTGAAGGAGTGAACCCGGCGTGCGTCAAGGAGAGATTGATTGAAATCGCGACAACAAACAGAATTTCCAAGACTAGTTTGTATTTCAGGCCCAATACACCGAACAAAATAGCTTACGTCGAAGTGGAAGAAAATTTCATGAAAGCGGGAAATGACAGTGAGTCGGAAGACGAATTGGATTCATATGAAAGCCCCAACCTGCCATGAAAAATGACACCCACTTTCCGGAAAGTATCGCCAAATTTAAGGAAATTCCAATTGACCATCTTTCCATCTTTAGCGTTCAACTCTTATAATTTTTCCACTTCGATTTTTTGTTATGCTAAGATTCCAAATCTTGTTGTGTATTTAATCCGAACCATAAATACGTCTCAGATTCCCAGTAGCTATGTTTATAGATTTTGGTACTCTGTAATGCTAATAAAATCCAATTTGCTATTGATTGCTTTGGTATGCATATGCGCCGCAGATGAGCCATACTTTGTTTCTTTGAAAACTACTGAATCTTTGGACAATTTCATGGAATACGATCAAAGATATCCCAAACATCTCCAAGTACGAGACCTCATAAGCTCTTCGGTGTCAATCGGCGAATTCAAAGGTTTCGCAGGGAATTTTCCGAAAGAAATTATTGACAGGTTGAAACGGTGTCCACTAATTCAGGAAATCATCGAAGATTCAACCTTTGAAAACTTAGAATACGAAGTTCAAGACAATGCCCCAAGGCATTTGGCACGGGTCAGTAGGAGAAAACGGTTGAGGCCAAATAAGCAATATCCATATATTTATGATAATAAATTTATGGGACAGGGGGTAAATGCGTACGTCATTGACTCTGGAGTTGAAGTTAACCACCCGGAGTTTGAGGGTCGGGCATCAGCAGGAATCGATTTCACTAACGAAGGATCAGGTGATTCAAATGGTCATGGCACTCATGTCGCAGGGTTGATTGGTTCTGCAACTTACGGGGTGGCCAAGAATGTGAATATCGTGGAAGTGAAGGCTTTGAATAGTAATGGAGCAGGCTCATTGAGCACCATTCTTTCAGCTATCGATTTTGTTGTCAAGCATCGTATCGATTCAGGGATGAAGGGAGTCGCAAACTTGTCCTTAGGTGCATACAAAAATCATATACTCAACAAGGCAATAGAACATGCCACCAAGACGGGACTAATATTTGTGGTGGCAGCGGGTAATTCGAATATAAATGCTTGTACGACAAGTCCGGCTAGCTCAAAATATGCAATAACTGTAGGGGCTATTGATGATTATAATGATTCGGTGGCAGGGTTTTCAAATTGGGGTGAATGTGTGGACTTGTTTGCAAGTGGGGCTTATGTTAAGAGTGTTAACGCACGAAACCCTTATAGTTCCCTGGTTCTATCTGGTACCTCAATGGCATCCCCAATAGTCACGGGGATGGTTGCTAATTTATTGAGTGAAGGAGTGGCTCCTTCAAAAATTAAACCCACCTTGTTGAAGATGGCAGCAAAGAATCGTATAACAAAGTCATCACTCTTTTTGAGGAAGCATACACCCAATAGGATTGTGTACAATGGAATCAAAGAAAAGGCATTGTTGGCCGAGAAACTATCAGATGAGAATGAGAATGAGAATGAGAATGAGAATGAGTGATTTGTGCACCACAGTCAATTAGACATGTATAGATTTAGAGTAGATTATATCGGTGAAATCATTTGGTTCACTTTTGCAACACAAAAAAAACATTCTTCTGAGTATCTCTCCCTTTTTTCTTACAACCACTTTTCAACCACGCAACTTTGTTAACCCTCCATGGCAGCGAGAAAGAATAAAGCTTCGAGAAGGAGCAAGGAGGAGTCGGATCCAATTGAGATATTAAAAAGGACAGCAACTGTGATTGGTAAGAGATGACACAGATTTTGATGCTGTTTTAAATTCCCCGTACAACCCCTTCTTTTGGTACTAACAACAAACTCCATCCATAAAGATAGCAATGCAGAGGGATACGCATCAGGATTTCCAATGAGTGGCTTTAAAACACCTCATTTTGATTCCAAAAAATGGGCAGAGGTTGAGAAGGTAGGACTCGGTGAAAACAAGGGGTACTATCATAGAAATCCAGGTGAAACTTTAGCAGAGAATGATTATTATGATATATATTCCAACAAATTTGATCCATATCCTGCTTGGAACCCAAAAGAAACCGTTCCGATTACAAGAGAAGATATCGAAGCGGTATTTTTGCAGTTGACTGCAATATTTGGATTTCAATTTGACAACACAAGGAATATGTTTGACTATTTGATGCGACTTTTGGATTCGAGGGCATCACGATTAGGACCCGAGCATGCATTGCGGTCTATTCACGCTGACTATGTCGGAGGAATCAATTCCAATTTCCGAAAGTGGTATTTCGCAGCACAAATGGATTTGGATGATTTTGTTGGATTCGATAACGTGAAAAATGGGAAAGTCAAAGACACCAATGAAGCAGTCCCAACTCTTGAAGCTGCCGAAGAGCAATGGGTGGCAAACATGCAGGCACTATCCCCCACATATACCGTGATACAATTGGCATTGTATTTATTGATTTGGGGAGAAGCTAACAATATAAGATTCATGCCGGAATGTATTTGCTTTATTTTCAAGTGTTGCAACGACTACTACTTTTCGATTGATCCTGATGTTCCAGTTGAGAGAGTGACTGTGAGTTTTTTGGATCATATCATCACACCTTTGTACAATTTTTATTGCGACCAGTTATACTCTTTGGTGGATGGGAGATACCACAGACGCGACAAGGATCACAGCACGGCCATTGGTTACGATGATATGAATCAGTTGTTCTGGCACAGCAAAGGGCTAGAGAGATTGGTGTTGCTGGACAAAGAGACCAAATTGATAAAACTTCCCCCTAGAGAGAGATATGCTCGGTTGAATGAAGTGCAATGGCACAAGGCATTTTACAAAACATTCAAAGAGAAGCGAAGCTGGTCTCATGTTGTTACAAATTTCCATAGGGTGTGGATTATTCACTTGTCGGCATTTTGGTATTACTCAATTTACAATTCCCCCACTTTGTACACACATAATTACCAATCATCGATGGATAATCCTCCGACATATCAAACTCAGTTATCCTTGCTTTCTTTAAGTGGGTCTGTGGCTTTGATGATAAATTTGGTTAGTCTTTTGTTTGAATTTTCGTACATTCCTCGGAAATGGCACGGGGCACAACCAGTTGCAGGAAGATTACTAGTGACTTTGCTATTTTTTATCCTCAATACTGCACCAACTGTTTACTTGCTTGGATTTCAAGGGACTGGAAATCAATCAAAACTTGGGTTAACAATTGCATCCATGCAATTTACATTGTCCATTTTTGTTGTCGTGTATTTATCTATTGCTCCCTTAGGGAAAGTGTTTCTGAGAAAGCCAAGTTCCGCCAACCGCAAATACTTACCGCAAAAGTTTTTTATCACCAACTTTTACTTGCTCACTGATACTGACAAAATAGCATCTCATGGTTTGTGGCTTGCAATATTTATATCCAAATTTTTGGAGTCATACTTCTTTTTGACGCTCTCAATGAAGGATCCTATTCGTGAATTGAGCATTTTGAAGAATATAAACTGTTCAGGGGAAAGCTTGTTCGGTTCATGGCTATGCTCAAAACAACCGTATATTATTTTGTGCCTCATATACTTGACTAACTTGGTGTTGTTCATATTGGATACCTATTTATGGTACATCATTTGGAACACCTTGTTTTCTGTTTGCCGCTCCTTCTACGTTGGGGTTTCTATTTGGACGCCATGGCGGAACATTTTCTCAAGGCTACCAAAGAGAATATTCTCCAAAATAATATCAGTAACTAATGAAAAGAACCTCAGATCAAAGTCTTTGATTTCGCAAGTTTGGAACTCAATCATCATTTCAATGTACCGAGAACATTTGATATCATTGGAAAATGTTCAAAATCTCATCTATAAACTGATTGAGGATCCAAGTCAAGAAGGAGGCATCATTTTGAAAGAACCGATGTTTTTCGTTTCTCAAGAAGACCAGTCTTTTAAGTCGACATTGTTTAGCAAACAATCTGAGGCTCAACGACGAATAACTTTTTTTGCTCAGTCGTTGTCAACACCTATGCCGGAAGTGGGACCTATACATTTTGTGCCGTCATTTTCTGTGTTAGTTCCTCATTACAGTGAAAAGATTATCTTATCCTTGAGAGAAATTATAAGAGAGGAGGAGCAATACTCACATGTGACAATGCTTGAGTACTTGAAACAGTTACATCCATTAGAGTGGAGCTGCTTCGTAAAAGATACAAAAATGCTCGCCGAGGAATTTGAGTCAGACTCAGCATCAACCGATACTGGGAAAGACAAACTTGATGACTTGCCGTATTACTCTGTTGGATTCAAAATTGCAACACCCGAATACATTCTCAGGACAAGAATTTGGGCTTCCCTTCGATCGCAAACATTGTATCGTACAATCTCCGGTTTTATGAATTACGCAAGAGCCATAAAGCTTCTTTTTGATGTGGAAAATCAAGGATCCAGTTCTTTTGGTGACGATGCTGAGAAAATAGAGCATGCTGCAATCATGGCTCACCGAAAATTCAGAATCATCACATCAATGCAAAGAATGAAATATTTCACGCCGGAAGAAAGAGAAAACACTGATTTTTTGTTGAGGGCTTACCCAGAGCTTCAAATTTGTTACCTTGATGAAGAAATTGATGAAAATACAGGGGCAGTTACCTTCTACTCGGCACTCATTGATGGGAGCTGCTCATTTTTGGAAAATGGAGATAGAGAGCCAAAATATAGAGTGAGATTATCTGGCAATCCGATTTTGGGAGATGGAAAGTCGGACAACCAAAATCACTCGTTGATATTTTGTCGTGGTGAGTATATTCAGCTAGTTGATGCAAATCAAGATAACTACTTGGAAGAATGTCTTAAGATTCGCAGCGTATTAGCTGAATTCGAAGAAGCAACGTTTCCGTTGGATCCGTATACAAACGAATTAGAGCGTTCAAATCTGGCATTTCCAGTGGCTATCATTGGAACAAGAGAGTACATTTTTTCTGAAAATATTGGTATTCTTGGTGACGTGGCTGCAGGAAAAGAGCAAACATTTGGTACCCTCTTTGCCAGAACTCTTGCCCATATTGGCGGTAAGCTACATTATGGCCATCCTGATTTCTTGAATGGGATTTTCATGACCACCAGAGGCGGCGTTTCGAAAGCTCAGAAAGGTTTGCATCTCAATGAGGATATTTACGCGGGAATGAATGTTCTCCTCCGTGGTGGAAGAATCAAGCATTGCGAGTATATGCAATGCGGTAAAGGACGGGATTTAGGATTTGGATCTATCCTCAACTTTACAACTAAAATTGGAGCCGGAATGGGCGAGCAAATGTTGTCGCGAGAGTATTTTTATTTAGGTACTCAGTTGCCCATTGATCGATTCTTGTCTTTCTATTATGCACATCCAGGGTTCCATTTGAACAATGTATTCATCATTCTTTCGATCCAGTTGTTTTTGTTGGTCTCAGCAAACCTTGCATCTTTGAGTAGAGAAAGCGTTATATGTGAGTACGACAGATTTAGACCAATCACGGATCCGAAGAGACCCTCTGGTTGTTACAATTTGATTCCTGTCATTCATTGGTTGCAAAGGTGTGTTGTTTCAATATTCATTGTGTTTATTATCTCCTTTGTCCCATTAGGTGTCCAAGAATTAACAGAGAGGGGATTTTACAAAGCTATAACAAGACTCAGCAAGCAATTTGCATCTTTTTCACCATTGTTTGAAGTATTCATTTGTAAGATCTACGGACATTCATTAGCAAGTGATATTTCCATTGGTGGTGCGCGCTATCTTGCAACAGGGAGGGGATTTGCAACAATAAGAGTTCCATTTGTAACTCTTTACTCAAGATTTGCCGTGGAGAGCCTTTACTATGGGATCATATGCGGATTACTCATAATTTATTGTTCCATATCAATGTGGATCACACTGCTTTTGTATTTTTGGATGTCTGTTGTTGGTTTGCTAATTTGCCCTTTCTTGTACAACCCTAATCAATTTTCGTGGAATGATTTTTTTTTGGATTACAAGGAGTTTATTCATTGGTTACTTCGCGGCAACAGCAAGGCCAGAATCTCTTCGTGGATAAATTTTACGAGATTGCGAAGGAGCAGAATCGTCGGCGTGAAGAGCAAAAGGATGAGCTTGAATGAGGAAATCAAAGTGGTTAGTGAAGTCAAACCATCAAGAGCCAAGCTTATGTTTACCGAATCAGTTTTTCAATTGTCAGTGATTGCAATCATTGGGGTGGCATACTTGTTTGCAAATTCACAGAATGGCAATGTCAGGGCTACACCGACGAACAGCGTTTTGAGAATTGCTGTTGTAACTTTCGGACCCATAGTAATCAACTTTGTGCTCTTGTTGGTCATCTTTTTTGTGTCCATACTTGTTGGTCCAATCTTCACATTCTTTTGCAAAAAACTTCCATCATTTTTGGCTGCCTTTGCTCATTCCTTGGCCGTAATCAACCACGTTTTCTTTTTTGAATTACTATGGCTCTTGCAAGGTTGGGACTTTGCGAATACGATTTTGGGATTCACTCTTGCCACATTGATTCAATGTTGGTTTTTGCAAATGACGACAATTATATTCGTGTCAAAAGAATTCAGACACGATCGATCCAACCGTTCCTGGTGGTCAGGGAAATGGGCAACTGCTGGATTAGGTTGGTACGTAATCACGCAGCCAATAAGGGAATTTTTCTGCAAGACTTCGGAAATGACCTACTTTGTTGGTGATCTATTTGCAGCACATGTCATATTGTACACTCAGATTCCGATCTTGTTAATCCCGTACGCAGACAAGTGGCACACCTTGATGCTTTTCTGGTTGAAACCAGGAAATCAGATTCGTCCCCGTGTTTTGTCAAAGAGACAGAAGAAAAAACGCAGGTTGCAAGCTATATTGTACTTTTTCCTTTTCTTATTCAGCATGCTGTTATTTGCTTTTATTTTTGTTATTCCAACGATTTTTACTAAATATTTAAAGATTGACTTAACAGAATATGTACCACGCGCTTTACAAGTGCAACCAACAGGGCCATGGCCTACCAATAGGAAAGTAGGGTTTTTGAAAAGTTTGGAAATCAAGCAATTTTAGGTGTTTAGATTAGCTAGATAATATATTGCCTAAATTGATCCAACATCAGTGGATATTTATGCTCCACAATTTGCAAAATCTGCTCTTTTACGGCAGTGTCACATTCATTCTCTACCAAGTTGTAGTGCTTAAACTTTGCAAATGACTGCAAACGATTACAGATCACACATTCGGGGTCTTGTATGAAGTGGTCATTGTCCAACGCATAACGAGCAGCACACAAGTAGAACTCTAAGAATTCTTTGTCTATTCCAGAGTCCTTGAAAAGCTCAACGTAGGAGGTTTCGTCAAGATTCAAAACAAATTTGTATCCACCTATTTTCTTGTCATCACTCATATACCTCAACGCCGTGAGATAACGCATGGGCAGAGCAGCCGTAGGCGGGCCCAAAGCATCCAACCGATTTGGATTCGAACTTTGGTTTTCGTCGTCATTCTTAGACACGCCATTTGTGATTCGTTTGGCCCCCAAAGCATCCAACCGATTTGGATTCGAACTTTGGTTTTCGTCGTCATTCTTAGACACGCCATTTGTGATTCGTTTGGCCCCCAATTTGGCGAGCTGATCATGGGTGCTGTGGTTTTGGGGATCCAAGTCAAGAACTTTTTGAAGCGCCTCTTTTGCGCCCTGAGTCCTACCAAGTCCCAAAAGAGCGTTGGCACGCCGGTAGTGGAGCTTCACCGCAATTTTGCTTGATCCTTCAAACTTCAATCCATTGTCTGTATCCTTGAGGGCCCTCTCGTAATCGCCTAGTTGTAAGAAACATTGCGACCGATTTGCGTACAATACGGGATTACACGTATCTATTTGTATTGCATCGCGGTAAAATTTTGCAGCCTTCCTATATTCATGATTGGTGTATGCTTTATTCCCTTCTTGTTTGAGTAGCTCAGCTCGATTCATACCAAACACATCAAAAAGTTTAAATTTTCGGTTCAACAATTCCAGAAATTATTGAAGTTTGCAATCACGAAACATTCCTCAATGTCAGTGGAAGAACTAATTGACGAGGTAAATGCGATTAAAGCTATATACCCAGAATCTGTAAACCAGGAAGCTCCGCAAATTTACAGGTATGTCGTACCCAACCATGAACTGATTGAGATCCAGCTCCATTTTCCACTTAGTTATCCTAATCAAAGTCCTGAATTACTTTCAATTGCAAATAAAGATCAGTTAAGATACACCGACACCGTATATTTGGTAAAATTGGTCACTTCTTTGATAGTTAAAACCTTTGTCCCTGGTCAAGTCATTATGTACGAATTATTGACTCACTTACTGGAAATTCTTGACGAATATCTCGCGCATCGTAAACCGCCGACCAACAAGGAAGCAGAGGTGCAACCAGAGTCGCACTTAGAAGATTCGCCTGCTGAGAATGAATCGTCGCTTGCAGAACAAACTGGGCAGGCGGGAGATATAACAATTAATTGGGTAAATTCGGACGTTATAACTGATCGCCGCTCTACGTTTATTGCTCATGCATTGGAAGTTCACAGTTTAGAGGAGGCAAAACTGAGTATAGAGTGCCTACTACTGGATAAGAAAGTTGCAAAAGCTGCACACAATATATCAAGCTGGAGGATCAAAAAAGACAACATAATCTATCAAGATTGTGATGACGACGGTGAAACAGCCGCCGGAGGAAGATTGCTACATTTACTTCAGGTATGTATTAGTTGTTTATTTGCGACGGCGACCATTACTAACTCTAGTGCAGATGATGGATGCGTGGAATGTGGTTGTAGTTGTCAGTCGATACTTTGGTGGTATTCATTTAGGGCCCGACAGATTTAAGCACATCAATTCTGTTGCAAGAGATGTCATAACGAAAGGCGGATTCATCCAAGAAGCCAACAAAGAGAAGGAGGCAGGTCGTAGCTCTAAAAGAAAATAGCAGGGCAGTATGCGTTTGGTACTTTACGTAGCTCGCCTCTTGTTTCTTCTGTCTGGAGAGCCTTCCGGCTTTCTCTTCCTCCAAAGTGTATCAAGCTCTCCAACATTCGGTACGTCTTTATGTCGACTGCGACTAGGCTCATATCTCTCATCATTATTAAGATCGGTTTTATTTGTAGCCGCGATCCATGACTTTCGGCTCGTATAGTTTCGATCACTCATGATAGACCCATATCCGAGTACTTCAATCTTTGGTTTACGCTGTGCCAATTTTAAAATCTTTGACAGCAGCGGCAACAGCCATTCGGAGACGTCATCAATTTTTCGCCTCTGTTCTTCACGATTATCGCTCACCTGAGTGCTTTCTGCTTTCTGCATGAATTTCATGTTCATGACTCGTGATGATAGACTTCCTGACATTGTAGCTATTTGATGATGTATCAAGAAGCACTCACTCGTAACAAGCCGAAGATCATCGCCAATTTTTTCCTATTTTCTTTTTTTTTTTTTCTTGCAGAAATAGAGGTAATCTCAACTCATCCCAAGAAGAGGTCCCAAACCATCACCACTACATTTGCAATGAGATCAGACTTTAAGTTCTCTAATTTGCTTGGAACAGTGTACAAAAAGGGGAACTTGGTATTTACGGAAGATGGAACCAAACTTTTATCCCCTGTTGGCAATAGAGTATCATGTTTTGATCTAATAAAATCTCAGTCGTTTACTTTCAGCTACCAGCATCGCAAGAACATACAATGCATGGCTTTAAACAAACAAAATACGCTTTTGATATCCATTGACGAAGATGGACGAGCAATACTTTTAAATTTTGTTTCTCGGGTAGTGCTTCATCATTTCAACTTTAAATCCGAAGTTAATGCTGTTGCATTTAGCCCTTGTGGGAAATACCTCGCTGTGGCCATTGGAAGATTTATTCAAGTTTGGAAAACTCCTGATTTCACTGAGGATAGACAATTTGCACCATTTGTTAGACACAGAATTTACCTGGGACATTTTGACGATGTGTTGAATATATCGTGGTCTCAAGACTCTCGATTCTTCATAAGTACAAGCAAAGACATGACAGCAAAGATTTATTCCCTAGAGTCAGATGAGAAAAACGTTGCTAGAACCTTTTCAGGACATCGTGATTACGTTGTAAATGCGTTTTTCAGCAAGGATCAGGAAATCATTTACACCGTTAGTAAGGATGGAGCGTTGTTCAAATGGGAATTTTCTGAACTAGACCATGAAGATGAGGAAGATGGCGATGAGCAAGGTCAAAAAGTTTCAAACCCAGATTGGAGAATCACCTCAAAGGACTTTTTCTACGCCAATGGAAAGCTCAAATGTGCCACATTTCATGCAATGTCTTCTCTATTAGTTGTTGGATTTTCCAATGGAGAATTTCGAGTTTACGACATCAGTGATGGTTTTACTCTTATACAACTGTTAAGTATGGGCCAAAACACTATAAACACTGTAAACATCAACAACACCGGGGAATGGCTCGCTTTTGGCTCTTCGAAGTTGGGTCAGTTGCTAGTTTACGAGTGGCAAAGTGAATCATATATCCTCAAACAGCAAGGTCACTTTGATTCCATGAATACACTTTACTATTCACCAGACGGTTCACGATTGGTTACAGGCTCGGACGATGGAAGGATAAAAATTTGGGATGTAGCTTCTGGTTTCTGTTTGATGACTTTTAATGAGCATTCAGCTCCTGTAACTCAAGTACAGTTTGCTAGAAAGGGACAGGTATTGTTTTCGTCGTCGTTGGATGGTACAATTCGTGCATTTGATTTGATTCGGTTCAGAAATTTCAGAACATTTACTGCCACTTCTAGAATACAATTCAATTGTCTTGCTGTGGATCCAAGTGAGGAGGTAATTGTTGGCGGGTCTCAAGATAGTTTTGAAATTTATGTGTGGTCGGTTCAGACTGGAAATTTATTGGACTCGTTGACCGGTCATGAGGGACCAATCTCTTGCTTATCTTTTGGTCAAGAAAATTCTGTTCTTGCTTCCGCATCTTGGGATAAAACGGTTAGAATATGGAATATATTCTCCAGAAATCAAACAGTTGAACCAATCGAGGTGCAAAGCGATGTCTTGTGTATTAGCATGAGACCGGATTGTAAAGAGTTGGCAGTCTCCACTTTGGATGGGCATATTGCTGTTTATGACATCGAGGATGCAAAGCAATTACATTTATTGGATGGAAGAAAGGACATCATTAGCGGAAGATACCTTGAAGATAGGTTTGTGAGCAAGAACTCAAAGCGTGGGAAATACTTTTCCACTATCACGTATTCCTTTGATGGTCTTACGCTATTGGCTGCAGGTAACAACAATTCTATTTGCATGTATGATATCGACAGTGAAGTTTTGTTGAAAAGGTTCGTTGTGTCTGAGAATATGTCCATTGATGGAACTCTTCAATACTTGAACAGCCGCAAAATTACAGACTCTGGTCTCAACGCTGACTTGATAGACAGAAATGGTGAGAATAGTGATTTGGAGGATAGGCTTGACAACACTTTACCAGGGTCACTGAGGGGAGGAGATCCAAGTGAGCGTAGGGTGAGACCCGAAATCAAAGTCACCTCAGTCCAATTCTCACCAACAACATCCTCATTTGCTGCTACAACCACAGAGGGATTATTGGTGTATTCCGTCAATCAAGACTTAGTTTTTGATCCATTCGATTTGGACATTGAAGTTACCCCTGAATCTGCATTAGAGTCTTTAAAAGAGAAGGAGTACTTGATTGCATTGGTTATGGCATTGAGATTGAATGAAACTTATTTAATTCATCAGGTCTTGGAAAGTATCCCTTTGGTAGATATCAAGTTAGTGTGTCAAGATATTCCCGAGATATATGTTGACCGAGTTCTTCACTTCATTGGGGAACTATTGAACAAGCATGACTCCCCTCATATTGAGTTTTATTTAATCTGGATCAAGTGTATCTTGATGCTGCATGGAAGGTTCATCGCTGCAAATAAATTCGGATTTCGTTCGTCGTTGAAGTTGTTATCTAGGTATTTGAATAAGGTTGCGAAGGAGATGGTGAGAGTTGGAAAAAGGAACGAGTTTTTGATGACCTTTTTGAGCGCTAGCAAAAAATTGACTGAGGAGAATACCAAGGATGGTGGTGACATGGTATTTGAAGTGGACGAAAGTGACAAAGACTTAGAGAGTGAAAATGATCTCGACGACGATGAAGGCTGGATCAAACCAGATGTAAAAACATCCACAGGGAAGGATGCGTTTGCAGATGTAGATAGTGGGAGCGACGATGAGATGATAGAGGTATAGAGACGACACGTAATTTGAATTCAACCCTTAATTTAGCTATTGTTAATAAAGTTCCCCCTATTCTTCTTCTTGACGTTTCAAAGCTCTTAGCAACTCCAAACCCTTCAAAAGTTGGTTCTCCGCTTCATTGAAATCCTCAAATTGTAAAGCCGAATTGGCAAATTTAGTGTGCTTCTGAATTTGCACAACTACATCATCCCTATTTAATATTTCCTTGATATTCTCTTTACTAAGCGGTTTTTCATGATGAGCTGGACGCGTCATTTTTACACTTGCTTGTTTCGCGCTTTCTGTCACAGATTTGGTATCGCCCTCAGGTGAATTTGGGGCAAATACTTGAATTGATCCGGATTTGTTAATGCCAGCTAAGTCGTCAGTTGGTAAATATTTCGGTGCATGGGGAAGTTTCACACCTTCGGAGTCTGATCCTTCGTCTGGAGTGAAATGGGGAGCCCCTGGGAGATTCATATCATCTGTACCAATGTTGTCAAGATTCAGATCAGAGGTATTTTGTGATAAGCCACGATAGACAGCTGTAGCTGCATTTGATGTGTCCACTTGGTGAGACTCGTTTTCAATGGAATCATCTTTGATTGGATTATCCGATGAAGAAGGGTTTTTGGGAGTGGCTTTAGCATCTAGCGTGATGTCATCATCTTCTTCTTCACTTTCAATTCTTTCAGTAGTACCTTTCTCAAATCTTTCATCACCCTGGTCAGTGCTTAGTTTGTTTAATTCCTCTTCTAGCTCTCTTTCCAAATCAGCGTTGGTGGATTGTACACCCTCCTCCAGTTGTACTTCATCCTTCGCTAATCTTGTGAGCTGGTATTTCAACACCTTAAGTTTCTCTTTGTTCACGGCTTTGAAATCGTTCCAATCTTTAATCTTGGGTCCAAAAATCGCCGCAAAGTCAATGCTGTCACTTGAGCTTTCAAATGCATCAAGTACATTCAAGAAACACATTGCAGCTCTGAATTTAGAGATCATCTGAGCTTTGTTGTCAGCATTGTAGAACTTTAGACTTTCGAGACATGAATTGAATAAGCTATAGGCAAACTTCACAACATAACGAAAAGATAAGTTCTTATCATTCAAAACAGTATGGAGACCTTCATCTGTTGTATCCTTTTTCATGGACTCAGTGTCATCTAAGAGCTTGATGGTGAATTCTTCATTGGACTTTGATCTCGTATGGATCTTGTTGTTTAGGATATATTCAAGCACATAAATCTTATTAAAGTAACTAATTATTGGCTCAACGTTCTCCAATTCAATTGCTCGATGAATGTATGGACTAACATTTCTATCTGACCTAAGCTCTTCTGGAATTGAATTTTTTGCGATTGACATATGTAGACTACTGTGGTATATAGTGAATGGTAGATTGCCCTTAGAGAATCATGCGAATATAGAATTCACTTGTGTTACACAAAATTGCAATCCTTCCCAATTTGGCCTCGAGAGAAGAGTGAAGCAGGGTATCATAGTTGCTTATTTCACATAACTTCCTTTTTATGGCCATCCGTCTCACCATTGTTGCTACTGGCTGGTACAATCAAGATAGCTTAAACCCCCCTTCAAATAAGTTTAAATCTGATACGCTACAATATTACTGGCGCAACAGTATTATCCTAGATTTCCAAGTCAACATCCTCGTGTATTAGAGAAGCTATGTACAGACTTCTCAGCCCCTCCACCCTACCAACGTCTTTTTCATCTTTCAATTCTTAGGTTTGAGGAAATCGCCTTCATCCAATTCAGGCATTCTCAATATTACGCGTTCTTTGTTTTCAGCTTCTTCCTGCAACAACTTCAAGATCTTTGAATCTTTCCACTTATCAGGCAATGGTGTTACTTCAAAATTCTTTGTTGCCCAGTAATATATATCCCAATCAGCTTCATCTAGTAATTTATCATATTCATCCAACTCTTCTTGCGTCATTTTGTTAAGATACTTTTTAGCGAACCTGCTCAACAATAAATCGCTTTCTAGTATTCCTCTCTTGCGTGATTGGTAAGTTAACCTAGCACGCTTGATTTCAATCGTTTCCCCAGTACGAACGATTGGGGCAATTTTCAATTCAATCGTTTTATCTATTGGTGGATTTTGTGGCTTACCGTTGTTGGCAAGACACAAGGCAGACTTAGAGAACAGTCTTTTTGAGAATGTAGTGTATCTGAGCATTCTTGGAGTCGGAGCAAAGTGGATTAATGTAATTACTAAGTAAACCTAGAGTTGTCGTTTGCAAAAATCTTTCACCTTTTCACCACGATATTTATATACAGTACATTGCAAGAAATTTGCTATTTGTTTACAAGGCAATCTCAGAGTGAACAGTTGACACAGAGAAGAACACAATTCCCCAAAGTCAATTCAACATCGACGATAATTCAGCCGCCTAATAACGTACGCACTCACAAACACACTCACTCACGCACTCAGATACCCATTTACACACCATCAATTATTGAGCTCATTACCTCTGTCATGGGAAAGGCTGCATCAAAATTGTCCAAAGACGACCTCAAAAGACTTCAAGAAAATACATACTTTGATAAACGAGAACTCCAGCTGTGGTACAAAGGGTTTTTGAGAGATTGTCCTAGTGGCCAACTAACTGAAGAGGATTTTGCAAAGATTTATCAACAATTTTTCCCCTTTGGCGACCCAAAAGACTATTGTCATTATCTATTTCTTCAATTTGATCAAGATAATTCCAACTTCATCGACTTCAAAGAGTTCATTTTAGCATTTAGCATTACCAGTCGTGGAAAGATTGAGCAGAAAGTAACGTGGTCGTTTGATTTCTATGACTACAATAAAACGGGGAAACTAAGATATAATGACATAGTACCAGTAATAAGTGCAACGTACAAGATGATAGGTCCCATGGCTGCATTACCTCCAGATGAGCTGACTCCCGAATTAAGAGCAGAGAAATGGTTTACGCTATTGGGGAAAAACAAAGATACAGATGTAATAACACTTGATGATTTTAAAAGGTTGGCTGAGATTGATCCGCTGATTAAGGGTGCGTTGGCTGAGTATCTGGATTTAGTATGAGGTGCAATTATTTTGTAATGAATAAAATTTATATTACATTAGTTGAAACAAACTCTATACCTTTCAACTCTCAACAGCTTCTAGTAATCCATCCAAAAGATCGTCAACCTCATCGATCCCCACATTTGTACATATGCTAACAACGTTCTTGAACTTTGCTGTTAATTCACTGTAATCGATCAAACTTTGTAGTTCATTCTCCAACTTTGCATTTATTTGTCTATAAGCATTTAATCGTGCCTTGAGGATCTTTGTAGGCGGTAGTTGTCTTAGGAAATTCTCATCACTCTTGAGATTCTCAACCGATTCGTTGTTTGATAGCTTGTTGAATAGTTGTGGTATGATAAATGGCTCGTCAGCATCATATTGCTGGTTGTCATCAAATTTGACCTCATCTTCAGCGACCACTTCTTGCTGCGATAAAAGTAATTTATCTGATACGTTTGCAGCTTGCAATTTGAAGGTGTCTAGTTTTTCCAAGTTTTCTGTCAATTTCTTTATTTGGAATCGATTATTAGCAGTAACGATAGTTGCATCGTGTAAAGCCAGATCCAAAGCTTTAATCTGCTCTCTTTTGGAGTTTAATATATTAGTATATTCCAGACTAGTATCAGACAATAATTGATGGATACTGTGAAAGATTTTGTCGGAAACATTTCCCAGAATAACCAGTGATGAATCGGGAGCTGTTGAAGGCTTGCCACCGTTATACTGTTCCAAGTCCAGAATCTGTTCCATTCCCACAGTATTGACGCGTTCCTCAAAAAACTCTTTACTAGTTTTGATTAAATCAAAAATGTGATCGTCCACATTCACTTCCGACAAGTCATTCAATATTTCAAAATCTTGACATTTGATTCCAAGTTTGTTAGCAATGCTTGCGTCAGCACCGAGTTCCAACAATAGCTTCACGAGCCAGCGGTTTTCTTTTTCAATTGCAATGTGCAAAACTGTGTTGCCGTTGGTATCCTGGGCATTCAAAATTTTTTCCTTGAATTCCACAAGTTTCTTGTCGCCATTCAATAGAACATGCTCCAATAATTTTGTAATGTAATATTTGTAGCTTTCATTTTTACTTGATTGTAAGGCAATATGATGCAACACGGTTTGATTCTTTTTATCTAAAAGCCAGATATCAGGGTGTAGCCATTGCGACAATATCTCTTTGAAGTTCCCCTTTTCCATAGCATTTGTAACCAGAATGCATGCAATCAATGGAGATTCGCCATCGATATTACCCCGAGTTGGAGAATTGAGACCCAATTCAATGAAACCAGAAACGAGGTTTGCAGATGCCAATGTCAGTGCAAAGTGTAGTGCTGTTTGTCCTCGTTGATCCAATGGTATATCTTTTATATCATCTTTCGCGTAGTTTTTGAGAATCAGCTCAAACTCTGCACTCAAATCACTTACAGAAACCCCATTCTCAGACTGATCATCTTTCTTAAAGACCTCACCAAGAACCCGCTTGATGTCATTCGCAAGATCCATTTTCGTACCCTCCAATGTCACCGGCGGGAGCGTATAAGGAAAATTTGGATTACTTTCCACTTCAGTTGATTTAGTTGTAGAAGAGTCTGAAGACTTGTTGAGATTTTCGTTAGTTTTTTGTCTCTTGGAAGGAGATCCTTGCCCTTCATTGCTTAAAACAACATCACCATCTAAGGTTCTCTTTTTGTATTTGGGAAGTGTTTCATAATCATGAACATCAACAAGAAACAACGATTTTGTCATGTCATAGATATCGAAATCCAATGCAATCTTGACTCCCTTGTTGTAAGGAACCCAGATTCCACGAAGGGATCTATTTTCATGTTTTGAATAATCTAAAACTTGTAAACCATCTTTTGAGGTAGGATTTCCAAAATACTCCAAGTTAGACAAAACTTCATTATTCAAATAGTTTTTCACTTGTGTTTGCGCCAAAACATTTAACCTAACAAGTATTTGAAGTAATTGACTCGCATTGATAAATGAATCTTGTACTCTTCTTAGCACAATTATCTCATCTTTGCTCTTCTCTGGAGTCATACTAGCCTCATCTGAGATTTTTACCAGCAATTGTATAACTTTGATCCCAGAGTGTACCGCCGCAGTGATTTGGGTGTCGACAATGCCATCTATATGTGTGTTTGATAATTTTTGTTGAATTGATAAAGTGGTGCTATCACCAATATTTGCAGGTGAGTCCATATCCAAGAGAGAGGGGTATAAGATACAATAACTGGTTCTAAAGTATTAGTAGTGAGTAGGTTTATAATCCGGGTGTGGTCAAACTATTGGTGAACTGGGCGTATGATATGGTAATATACCCAGAAAAGGGAAATTTAAAAAAAAAAAAATGAAATAAAAATTTCGACGTGTTTTCCAATGTCGCAAAAAGTTCCGTATGTCGCGAAATTGACAAAACATCCAAACAATCGTAAGCACTCTTTGGTGTCTCATCTCATACAAAACTTACACACACATCAGTCATGGACTACTCAAATCGTGTTAATTCCAAGAAGGGGGCAGGAGGAATTGCAAGTACTGAAGATCAAAATGTGCACAGTAAGAAAAGGGTGCAAGAACTTTTGGCTACACATATTCTTGACATTGATAACGACCCCTATGTATTTCGAAATCATCTTGGAATTTTGGAGTGCAAGTTGTGCTTGACTACCCACAATAACGAATCATCTTATATCTCACACTTGGGAGGAAGAAAACACCACTTGAACCTCGAGCGAAGAAGAATACTAGACGAGAAGCTGCGACAACAACAAGAGTTCCAACGAAAAGTTCAAGACCAAATCAGTATAAGCAATGTGGAAAAGAGACAGTGGAAAAAGATAGGACGGCCAGAGTACAAAGTTATCAAAATACGTGATCCAGAAACCCTTCAGCTTGGTATATTAATTACCGTGAAATGTTCCAAGATTACTATTGATGAACCATTTTTCAGGTTGATGTCGTTTTATGAGTTGACGTCCAAGAATCAGAACTTAGGTATGAAATTTATCCAAGCGGCAAACCAAGAGGAAGAAGAAGAAGATGATGATTTAAAGCCAAGTGATGTACAATATCTTGTGATTTCTGCAGAACCTTACGACAATATTGCCATAATTGTACCCAATAAACAGGAAATTGACAAGCCTCAAGAAGAAGGCAAGATGTCCAAAACATACTGGTGGTTTTGGGACAATGATACCAAGGAGTTCTTTTTACAGTTGTTGTATAAAAAGTGATGTACAAATTTCTGGAGTTAAATGTATCGATTATAGTGTATTATTATATTGATGTCTTTTCCGATTCGAAATTGCATCTGTGTAGTGTCGGATATAAATCAAAATTAATCTTCTCCCTCTCTTTCTCCATAATATTCCCATTTTCTTTTCTTTTATTTTTTTTTTTTTTTTCAACTTTTCATTGTAAATCGAAATTATCTCCAACAATGACGACACAAGAGCTTACGAAACAACAGATAGGGTTCTTTGAAAGGTGCGAAGAGTGTTATCACTTAATTCAAAATTTTTTAAATGGCACGTTGCCTAATGGCTTGGTGCCATCAAGGCACAAGAAATACGAATACGATCCAGCTCTAAGACAAGTGGTAAAAGAAAAGATTAAATCGAGCATGGATAAGCTAGAGAAATCGATAGACCTTCACGGGTATGTACTGGCACGAAACGTAACTTCAGAAAATAGATTACTCGTACTAACAGTTTAATCCAGGTTGAAGGAAATTGCAATCTCATATAATGGAGGTAAAGATTGTTTGGTCATGTTGATTTTACTTTTAGCTTCGATCTACAAGAAATTCCTCGGTACCCATGAAACAAATCGTGGTGAAAATTTCTATTCGAGCGGCATCATACCCCACGACTACAAGCTAGATTCCGTTTACGTCAATGCCGAAACTCCATTCCCGCAGTTGACAGAATTTATCAGACAATCTACACAATACTACCACTTGAACCCAATTTTTATCAAAGATTCAATGAAATGTGGATTTGAACACTACTTGAACGAAATTAATACAAATGTCAAATCAGTTATAGTGGGAATCAGACACACTGATCCTTATGGCGCGCAACTTCAAGATGAACAGTACACCGACAGTAACTGGCCCAGATTCTTGAGAATTCATCCTATACTAGATTGGAAATACGTGGAAATCTGGGACTTTTTGGTGGGATCCGATGTCAATTATTGCACCTTGTATGACGAGGGATACACAAGTTTGGGTGGTAGCAATACCACTGTCCCCAATCCAGAATTAATGATTCCTGGCGGTGAAAACAAATACCTACCCGCTTATATGTTGAAGGATAATGCTGATGCTTTGGAAAGGCTAGGCCGGGTGAAAGTCCAGCAATAATTGTTCATAAACATTACACTATAGCAAAAGGAATAAATAGACATTCTTGACAACTGTGTAGATAACTTGATTGATGATTGAAACTACTACCCATTGTAATTCTTTCTTGACGACTTGCTCGCATTTGCACTCTTCACTAAAACATCTTTAAAGTAGTCCTCTGAACATGGCCCAACACCAATTTCTCCAAGGGCTTTTTCGGCACTCGTGTAACCAATTCTTATAGGTATACTTTCATTCACAACCCCATTATTCTTTTTCTTCAATTTAAGCGTCTCCAATTTCATGATCAATTCAACTTCTTTTCGATTATTTTCGTCAATCAAATTCTGTAAAGATTGGAGGTATTCCACTGCTTTGGTTAAAATTTGTCCCTTATTTGGTTTTCCGTCTTTTGTTCCGGTCTTACCTGCAGTATTGTTCACATCGTCATCATTGGGTGATCTATCCGAGGGACTGCTTTCTGTCTTCAGCTTCAGCTCCTCTTTAATCTCGAAAAATTCACTCGGAATCAAAGTCAACAACTCTTGTATTTTATCATTAATATTATCTCTTCGTTTCCTTTCATTTCCTTGGCCGTTTTCATTGTCATTATTTTCATTGTTATCCTCAGCATCGCTCCCCTCTTGAGATTTGATATAAGCTGAATTACGTCTTGAGTGAGGTTTGCTGATACCACCATGATGTACGGTGTTAGTACCTAATCCACCCCCACTACTACCGCCGACGGTACCATTATTACCCCCACTGCCACCACCACCACTACCACTAAATGATTGTGATAATTGACGCTTGATATCAGCCGACCCGCTTAAGAAGTCGTCAAAATTTTCTCGTCTAATCTCAGGGATTGAGTTCTGGTTCGCACCACGACCATGGCGAGTGCCATCCTCCTTGAATTGATCGTTTGCGTAGTTCTCAAGATATGTGTCAAATTGTGACATTTTGCGAATGGATATAAATCAGCTTTAACCGGTGGCTATTCCCGTTCCAGATTATAGTTTATTATCCTTTTTTGTTTTATAAATAGAAATTGAACTCTCGCATGGTCGTGCATATGGACATAAAGACATATTATTTTTTTGAACCAAGCACGTGATTGGAAAATTGGCTCAGTGAAGTATATATACAATCTATTTGCAGAGATGAAGATCTCATAGTACAAGCTCATCCTATTTTATCAACTGATTTTTAAGTCGTTTTTGCAACTTGTGAAACTCCTTGGTGAGATAAGCGATTCTTGAGTTATCATCTCGTGTTAATACTCTCGACCCATACTTGTTGAAAAAAGAACTACCACTCAGCATTGCATTGTACTCATCAATAACTGTTTTGAGAATATTATAAGTGACAAAGTCCCCTTCAAACCCCAAAAACTTCATTTCCGTATACACTTTCTCAAATTCGGATAAGTCAATGTTACCATTGTACACCCAAATTGTTCGTAAAATTTCATTATATGTTTGTTGATTGCAACATAGCGTGTATAAATGTATGTCATCCTTCAATTTGTTGAATATTGAAAGCATCAAGTTGCCATTGAATAATTGATACCCGAGCTTTTTAAACACATGGTTGGTGATGGTCGGGAGAGTTAAAATGTTGGCATTGAACTTGACCGGGTCAGATCCATTGTCGGCGTATATTTTGTCAAGCACATTGTCATACAGTTCATTCCATTCATGCATATTCCTTTCAAGAAATACATTTCGCAAATAGAATCGATCATTTAAAGTGTTTTCCTTTTTTGCCGTCTCTAAATCTTCAGAAACCCTCCGCAATACGCCGTCAAAAAATTGGTAAATCTCAACTGAAGATCGCATATCGTCTATAATCGTTAACGTTGGAATTAAAGCTGCTTCACATTTCTCGTACAACCTCTCGCGAAGATCGAAATCCAAGGATTGCACCGTTATTCTGCTTTGAAAACTAGGTGCAGCTTCTTTGAAAAAACCCCCACTCTGTTGTTCATCACGTTTGTAGCTTGTAAGAAGAGAATCAATATTCACTGGCTTTGGTTCAACTTTCGATTTCTTTTCATGAGGTCTCTTTTCGTATGCTTCTTTTATGAACTGACTCAACCTTTGGAAATCTATCTTGTTGTTCGTGGTGAATAAATCATCGTGTGTCATCAGATGTAGAACTCCTTTCGGCTCCACATCGTCCAATTGGTCTATTGAAGATTCAGAAATAGGGATGGCACCACAATGGTCTGAAGGGGGTTTATTCACACTGTGTGTGGTTTGCGATGCTTCATCCAGCTCAGTCGCATGGTGCATTGACTCTATGCGGTTTGTATGCTGAAGTCTCTTTTGACATTGAATAGACGCTCTCAATCCGCATAGCTTATGATAGTGCAAACTTTTAGATATCATATGCCGTAGACTCATGTCTGTTAGGACAAAGATGGGTTGGAAAAAAAAAATGAGATCTACAGGGATGGATTTTCGTGTGAGTGCGAAGAAATTGGGCCAACTTTAAACTAGCACGATGCAATTTATTAAACTTCTACTTAGCGCACCCTTCATCTGCAACCTGCCATGTGGTATCACCGGTAACCTGCTATGTGACTTCACTCGCAACCTCGAACATTAACACGATCATCTCTTCTAGCCATCGTCATTAAAGTCATCACCAGAACTGGTTTCAATGGAGCTGCTGTTATGAGGTGTTATACCATTCGGTTGTACACTTTGCGGGGCTGAAATGGCATCCTTCACTTTCGAGTTAATATTTTCGTTTTCATATGCTTGACTTGAGCCATTGAAACTGCTTCCTGTGTATAGTAGAGAATCTCTCCAATGTACCGCACCTACCTTCATAGTTTCATTTCCAAAATTGTCTGCTTTCACCACATCATTTGACATAGAGTTTTGATGTCCATTGACATTCAAGTGTTTTGGTTCGCTTTGCTGAAGTTTCACGACACTTGATCCTTCAGGTTTTGCACCCTCTGGTACCTCAGGAGTGTGCTCCACCTTATGGACTTTGGATGTCACTTTATACTCCCGTAGCTCCGCATCCACCAATTCAATCTCCAAATGTTGTCCATTTTTGCCTCGTATATTGTCATAATCCTTGTGTAGCAATTTCCAGTCGTCCCCCAACTTGTTGGCGATAAAGCTGATTACCTCATCACAGTAACCCAACAAGCTCACATCAAAGTTGCAGTGCTCTATTGGATCCTTATTAATCAAAATTTGCGGCACGTAATGCGGTATCTTGTCAACAATATCGGCCACAGGTGCCACTTTCAAAGATGTACCGATACTAATCAACAAATCGCAGTTTATTATGTCTTCACCAATATGATCATGAAATCTTCGTGGCAATGCTTCGCCGAAAAATGTAATATCAGGCTTATAAATACCAAAACTTTCAGAAATATAACAGTCTTCGTCCTTTTTTAGTAACCTTTCCCGCTTGCGGTCGCATGCCTTACATCGGGGTAGCTCCTGTTTACGTATCTCTGGAAATATACTTTCACCAGGAATATTATCTCCGCAAGTGAGACACGTGGCAGTGGCAAATGAGCCGTGGCATTGAACTAAATTCTCCGGTCGTATTCCAGCGTAGCTTTCAATATTGTCAATATTCTGAGTGTAGTTTCGGAGTAATTTGTTTTTTGATTGAAGCACTTGGATAAATGAATGCAAAGGTGTGAAAGTATGTCCTGGAGGTAGAATCATGTGAGCTATGGAATAAAAAAGTGTTGGGTCTGTTTGAAATATCTCCAAGTCAAAAACCTCTTGTGGGTCACTTAGACCTAAATGCTTAACCATGGAATAAAATCCCTTTGACGAACGAAAATCGGGTATTCCTAAACTCGTTGATATACCAGCACCAGTTATGACCAATATTCGTTTACTATCACGAATGAGATTTATAGCGTCTTCGTATGTGGACACATCATCAAGTCTGTCTCGTTTTGAGCGTACTTTTTCCATGGCACGATTAAGAATCTGTACACACGCCAGTAAGTCAACGTTATCAAAGTTGACATTTTTCGGTATAAATCCTAGCTTCAAAACAATCTTAATAATATCCTGTCCCGATGCTGATGCTGGTAGATATTTTTCAAGAAATTGTAATCTTCCCCTGTCTTTTAGATATCGCCTCGTCTCTTCAATCTCTTTTGGTGGGATGGGAGTGAAAAAGAATTCTGAATCGTGAGAAACTTGGAAGTCATTTTCAGCGGTTCCAAATCTCACTCTTTCATCCCCGTCCTCACCTTCATTCTCACTGAGATAGCCTTCAGAGCTTTGGACGTTGCTTGAACTAGTTTCTTCGTTGCTATTTTCGTTTCGCGGCAATCTCGTTTGTTGTGGCCATGTCGTAGTCATATCACCTGTCAAGACATCTCTATAACCATTATCGCTACCACCACCACGACCCACACTTAGTTCCTCAAAAGACGCCGAACGGGACACATTTGTTGACGACGATGACAATGATGATGATGACGAAGATACTCCTTCAAAGGGTCTTGTCTTGGGTGCCAGATTAGTGGTAGGATTGGCTTTGAATTTTTTTGGAGGTGGCGGGTCACTATCTGTATCTGAATCGATTATGACAATATCAGCCATTCTTTGGGTGAATACACGGTGAGCGATTTCTTCAAAACTTAGGTTAATAGTATTTGGCGCTATTGTGATGCAGATTCCTGCTCAAAACTGTAACCAAAACAATTCCTTAAACTCGCTTTAATTATTCCTTTCTTTTTTTTCCGAGGCACAAAAGTCAAAGTGCTACCATGATTGTTATGGTTTGACTAGCCTAGCCGTATTTGGCACGTGTCTCTCCCCAACCAATACAAAAAACAATCTCCCTAGCCCAGTCGTCTTAATACAGTCAGATCCCCCAATAATCTCCTCTACAAAATAAAGAACATCACGTTGAAATATTTGCAACTTTAATAAAACTATACAATAAATACAAAAAAGTTAAAAGTTACCAGTAACTTTCCATTCAGCTTATAATTTCTCACCTGGAATAGCTCTACCAACGGTAGTGATATCATCGTAAATCAAAGTTGTGACGAAATCAGAGTATCTTTCACCAAGAGCTTCTGGAGCAAAGTAAGCAAATGCTTGCTTGAACTTGTTGCCTGGTTTAGCATTCTTGGTCAATTTGGCGTATTCTTCATCTAATAATTGTTTGACATAATCCTTGGTAATAACCTTGCCAGTGTTGGTCTTGGCACCATGAGTGACCCATTGCCAAATTTGAGTTCTTGAGACTTCAGCAGTGGCTGCGTCTTCCATCAAGTAGTTAATTGGAACGCAACCAACGTTTCTCAACCAAGCTTCAATGTATGAAATACCAATAATGATGTTTGCTCTGATACCACCTTCAGTAATGACACCTCCTGGAACAAATGGACTCAACAAGTCTCTTTGTGTTACTGGCTTGAATGGTTCCTTTGGTGGCAAGTCAATTTGGTTTGGACCCTTCATGTGTTCATTGAAAACTTTCAAAACAACTGGAACCAAAGCTGGGTGAGCAACCCAACAAGAGTCACAACCCAAAGAGACTTCCCTCAATTTGTCTTTAGTGACATTTTCTAATGCCTTTCTGTTTCTTTCTTCATCATCCTTGATTGGAATTTGAGCAGCCATACCACCCAAGGCGTGTACCTTTCTCTTGTGGGTGGTGTGTACCAACAACTTGACGTATGAAGACATGAATGGAGCGGCCATGGTGACTTGTGATCTATCTGGCAAGATAAACTCTGGGAAGTTTCTCAAACACTTGATGTAAGAGAAAATGTAATCCCATCTACCACAATTCAAACCAGCAGAGTGCTCTCTCAATTGGTAGATAATTTCATCCATTTGGAATACAGCAGGGATAGTTTCAATCAAAACGGATCCTCTAATGGTACCTCTTGGAATACCAATATAATCTTGTGAATAGTTGAAGATATCGTTCCACAATTTAGCTTCCAAGTGGTGTTCCATCTTTGGTAAGTAAAAGTATGGACCAAACCCTCTAGCCAAAGTTTCTTTGGCATTGTTGAAAAAGTAGATGGCAAAATCAAAAATACCACCAGAAACTGGCTGACCATCAACCAAGACATGCTTTTCAGTTAAATGCCAGCCTCTTGGTCTAACAATCAAAGTTGGAATGTGTCTACCTTCTTTCAAGTTCAAGGCATATTTTTTACCATTTGTTTCATAACTCAAGTTTCTTCTAACACCATCGTACAAGTTAACTTGACCGTCAACCAAGTTTCTCCATGCTGGAGTTAATGAATCTTCAAAATCAGCCATATAAGTAGCAACATTCGAGTTCAAGGCATTGATAACCATCTTTCTATCAGTTGGACCAGTAATTTCACATCTTCTGTCAATCAAACCTGGAGCCAATGGTGGGCCAGTCCAAGTTGGGTCATTTCTAATATGTTCAGTTTCTGGCAAAAAGTTTGGCAAGTAACCTTGGTCTCTTCTCTTTTGTTCTTCTTTTCTATTGTTTAACAATTGTTGTCTAGTCTTTTCAAAACCACGGTGTAAAGTAGCAACAAAAGCTAAAGCTTCTTGTGAAAAAATGTGTTTAGCATTGTCTGGAATTGGGCCAAGAACTTGGACACCTTTAATTTTTTCAGCAACAGTTGGGAATGGACCTGACATTGTTTTATAAAAAGTTATACTCTGTTTATATAAGATATGAGTAGGTTGTAAAAAGAAGAAAAGAAACAAAAGGAATCTTGGAAAAGGAATAAAAAATCAAGGAGAAAATCAATTGTATTTATATATCAAAGAAAAATCTGGGGGGGAAGGAAAGGAGGATATTGTCTTAATTGAAAAATTAAAAGAAAAGAACTTTAACGGAGGTTGGTTGAAGACGGACATTTCACAATAGAGGGAGAGAAAGACAGAGAAAGCGACATTTATCTCTTTTTCTCCCTTTTACCCCAGATTTCTTAAACAAATGTCTAATAAAATGTCGCATTTATTAATGAAATCAGATGTCGCAATCTATGATAAACTGCATACAACTTGTTACCCTCGGGTGGATGGAGTTGCCCGAAATAGTCACACGCATTTTGTTTGACTCTGATTGGTGTTGAACTAAAGACTAAAAAGCGGTTTTCGGAAACGCTCAAAAAAGACAATGAAAAAGAAGTGAGCTAAGACGTTCGAAGAAGCTGCTATGTACTACGAGTACAATGGTTGTGTGCCATTGGTGTTAGACCTTAGTACTGGAGATGGAAATTCCTCTATGAGCGCAGTACTAGGCTCATTGATTTTCCAGTTAGCGGTGAATTGTAACAAGAATAGATGAATTTGTGACTTAACCGAGGAATAAAAAAAAAAGAAAATGTAAAGCACAACAGGAAAAAAAGTCAACCAGAGTCAAAAAGAAAAAACTGCTAGTTTGAATAAATAGCGTCGATAACAAAAAGAATTTCGTAAATCTATAGGTTGGTTTAATTGGATTAGGGGATTGGGTAAAACGTTTTTTATCCAGTTCGCCGAATCATTTCAATTGGATAACGATGGTTATGATGTAATTGGGAATACCTCTGGTTGTTCCGTCACAACCTAATGCGTTACCAGTAAACATATTTCAATCAAACTCTGTCAAACTTGTCCCGTTTACAACATTACCCACCGCAGTGACAATCAATTACATCCCTTACATGTCCCCCGTCATTTACTTACATCCGTCAACCCTGAGTAATAGAGCATCTCATTCAACGCGACCGTTTTAGTCAAAGTCTTTTAATTCTGACTCGTCGTTATCACCACGCATGGAAAGTTGTTCTTTTCCGACACTGAGACCCGCTCGTTATTTCCTTATTGGGAATACCCAGCACAAAAAGTAACTGTTTATACCTCGGAATTTTCTTCTAATTTTCAAGCGTGTCTCCTACAGCAAAGACTTCATATGCAAAGAGTCATGGTCATGATTCACAACACAAACGAATCACCTGTTTTAACTGAACCATAAAGTCCGAAAAAAAAAAATTACATTACAAATGCAAAGCTATTTTGACTTTCTATCTCACTATGTCTATATACATAAAATTGTGAAATACAATACAGCGCAATGCATGCATTAGCTCTACACTCCCCCTCTCTTTTAATGCCAGTTTGTAAACTCTTTTGTCCATTTGCTGTTTCCATTGATAGCTCCTTGAAGACCCTGTTGTTTTGGAACGTAGTTGATTCTTCTATAGGAGTTGAGGTTCTTTCTCAAAACAAATTGGTAACAAGTTGCAGTACCATTTCTACTAGCCACGACTGAACTTGACAAAAAGAATTCCCAAATTCTATACCACTTGATTCCATACTTGTTGACAACTTTATCCTTGTTACCAATCCAGTTTCTGTACCATCTCCAAATAGTAGCTGAGTAGTGTACACCAATATTATCAACACTAACAATCTCAAACCCAACCGATTCAAAACAACTAGCAACAAAACTCAATGGAGTTGACGCATCGGCACCAGGGAAAATGTACTTGTTCATAAACAACCCCCATTCCAAATCCTCGTATTGCCAATTCTTTCTTAAACCTGAATATTGTAAAAAGAATAATCCATCATCTTCCAATGCATCTCTACATTGTTCCAAATAAGCAGTTAATCTTCTAATACCAACATGTTCAGCCATTTCCACCGAAGTGATTTTATCCCATTTACCATTTGGTTTACCAGATTTGGGAGCATCACGATAATCACAACAAACAATCTCTGATTGGCTTGGTGGAACACCATTATCTTTTAACCACTGGTTACCCCATTCAACTTGATTTTTGGCTAAAGTGATACCGGTTACTTTGGCTCCATATTGAGTAGAGGCATAGTTGGCCCATGCACCCCAGCCACATCCAATATCCAAAACATAATCACCTTTTTGCAAATCAATTTTCTCAGCCATAACTTTTAATTTATTATCTTGCAATTCTTCCAAGGTTTCTTCTCTAGTGATATCACTAATAACACCAGAAGTATAAACCATTCTTGGACCCAAGAACCACGAGTAGAAATCGTTTCCTCGATCATAATTTTCTCCAACTTGTTCTTCATCTTGTGATTGTGAATGGAAAATAACTTCAGGAATCATACCAAACAAGAAAAATTTAAATAATCCCCAAGTGAATCTGAAATTTGCCCATTCGTGTTTATATTCCATAACATCCAAAGCGTCTCCCTTGAAGGAAACTTTACCATCAAAATACAATTCTTGGAAAGTTTCAATGGGGATCTTGGTACCTTGTCCATTGTTTGAATCTTGATACTTGGCCTTCAATTCAGGAGTATGGTACTCCAAGTAGTAAGAAATCGGTTTATTGGGGTACTTGACCTTTTCATTGATTCTTGGTGAAATGGTTGACATAACTGTCCAATAAGCCATCAAGATTGGTAACGCAAATAAAATGAAAAAGAACAACCAAGTCTTGAACCCTAAACCAAGCTTATAAGTTATAAATCCAGGAACTGAAGTCAAAATACCAAGTAAGATCCAGTTTGAAAATGAAGTTGAGCCGGGTCCATCTGCTGGCAAGGGAGCATTGTGAATCGTCGGTGAATCAGTAGTCCAAACACCGCTTTCATTGGATGCTGGTGGCTGTGGTTTAGCAGCTGGTGTTTTGATAAAAGTCACACCGTCAATCATTTGTGAGTATTGATGTATATAGTATCAATTGATGGTCAATTGGTTAAATATATCTACAAATGGAATAGAAGAAGGAGTTTTCAAAATGATAATTTTTTTTTTTTGTCTTTTGTCCTTTGTTCATGGACCCCTTTCAAAAAGATGGTGAGAGGAGAGTGTGTCTGTTTATACGGGACAAGGTGTTCAAAATTTGCACTTTTTTTTTTCTGACGCGTCAAAACAATCTACATGTAGATCTGAGACATGTCAAACGCTCATTGACCGATGACCAAATGATGATTTCGTTCGAGGTTACAAGAAAACACTAACCGACGAGCATCCGGCTCCCTTGTAGTTACTGCCGTTGACACTACTCTACATGAGATAACAAGCTTGACATGATGGGCCATATACTTATATATATATTCATGCTAATATAAAATATGCGATACAAAGTCAAAATTGTGCCCTAATGTATAATTTCCTCTTCAACTGGACATAATCCAACAATAAGCCACCATCGTCAATCAGCATCTCCTTAGAGCTGCTTTGACAACGTTTTTTCCTCCTTGGTTCTCTCAACAATATAGGTTTTAAATGCAGATCTTTAAAGAATATGCTTAAATAGATATCATTGGCTCGTATGTTGGGTTTTTTACTCATAATCTTGAACATAATGACATTCACCAACTCATTGATATCTTGTAGTTTATCCTTCCGAAGTTTGATGGCAATAAAGTCATGATGGTCTGATGCAGAGGACGATGTCGATGACGGTGATGGCTCAACTGGTGATCCGGAACCTCTCGAACCTGGTGCTGTTGCGTTTATTGTTGCAAGAGGCGGGGTTGATTGTGAGTCTTCAAGGAATATATTGAGTCTAAGGAAAGGGCTAGGTTCAACCGGTGAACAACTAGCTTGTGAGATTCGTGACTGGATGGGAGATGTCGTCTGTACACACAGACTAGGCCTTTCCCGTTTGAGCGTGGACGGTAATATTTCATCTAGTGCTCTCAGATCTGAAGTTTTTGATCCTCGATATTGTGGTGGTGTGCGAAATATGTCAGACTCTCCTCCTATGCTCATGTGTTTGTCAGCAAAATTGTATGCGTTATCAATGGAAATCATTGAATCGTTAGATGCAAAAGTTGAATCGAAAAACCCGGAAAAATCATCATCAATTCGAGGAAGCTCAACTTGCTCACCAAGGTCTGTAGATGGAGATTGTTGAAGGTTAACTTTTGTAGCATCACTAGTATTAACAGATGATGTAAGCGACGAGTGGGATAATTGTGCTAATGGCGATTCCATCAGGATACTTTTAAACAATTCCAGTCCTTGTGGTGGTTGTGGTGATCCCAGCTCACTCACGTTACAAATTTTGGTTTCATTTCTCAGTGGCGTCGTCAATGGTGAATGTAGTGTTTGAGGTCGCGATATCCGAACTCTAACTGAATTTGTGGATTTTAGATTTACGCTCTGGTTTTCTTCTTCTTCTTCTTCTTCTCCTGGTGTTGTGGGGCACTTTTCGAATGAAACGGATCTTGGCTCAAACTTGTTCGAAATTGGAGAAAGTGGAGTGACACTTGTATTTGCAGCGTTAGTTGCAGGTCTCTTTGCTAGATCCAATTCTGATCCACTTCTCAATCTTTGTGAAAGACGCTTCATGAAACGTGCCGGTGATGTCAAAATTCTCTTTGATGTGCTTGAAGATGGCGAGCTTGGCTCAGATGTAGTCCTGTCACCATCAAGTTGTAAATTGGTTCCTGAAGGGGATCTTTTGGGGGGCGGTTTGAAAAAACCCAAGTCATCCTCCTTTGGCGTAACTGGTGGTGTCGATATCGTTAACGATGGAAGTTTTGTAGTTATTTGTTGTTGGAGTATTTGAGATTGTTGTTGTTGTTCTTGTTGCTTGAAGGTATCGGTCGACTTCACTGAACTTAGTGGTGTCAGTGCCCTACTCAGAAGTTGTTCGACGTTGTGATAGTCTTCTCCTTCTTCATCGTCAGATAACTCGAGTGGTGGAGTGACATACAAGCTCGTGGGTCTTGCAGGAGATGAGCTTAGGCTCAATGGTTTTGGTTTATTGAGTTGAGATGGCATGAACAGGGAAACAGAATGGAATGTGTAAACTGGCTTTGGAAATATGGCTGGTAAAAATGAGCGGGAAGATTGTAAAGAATGTGTTTTGGTGGGACCCGTGTTGCTAGAGAAATACAATAACGAATGTGAATGACTTTGCTGTTTTAGATCGTCACTTGTTTAGGGATGTAAACAATCTTTTCCTTTGAAAATATATGCTATTATATACTCTCAAAGGTTGAATAATCAGAAAATGTGAAATTTATAGAAAAAAATTATTATAGGCAAAAAAAGGAAAAGAAACGAAAAGCTATCACAAAGTGAAACTAAACCAACCATAACTTTAATTGTACACTTTTCAAGATTATTATTAGAAAAGCACTTTTACTATATTCCCTTTAAAGGCAGAAAATGAAAAGAAAGTACGCAATGCAATAACCTTTGCAAACAATTGGGCTCACTACTACAAGAAGTGAAGCTTTGAATAACTTCTGTTCTGGTAGAGGATTAAATTGGTAGTTTGAGACTGTAACAAGAAACAGAATGCAACTTTTCCCTGCGTTGCATGTTGCATTAATTATATATGCACTGGTTGTTCGACATGAACCATTACATACTTTTTGCACATTGATCGGCGGCTCTTCCGAGATAACCACAACTAACCGTAGGTATATTTTCCATATCGAACCTCAATTGCAGGATTTGAAAGAACCCTTCCATGCATTAGTGAAATCATGCGATACTTGTTTACCTACCCAATTTAGGTATACACCTTTACCAAAAACTGCTTCTTTAGAGCTATGATGAGTTCTAATGGAAATTTATACTACAGAGAGTTACTCCATTTGGAAACGATATTCATACTTCTGTTGTATTGGGACAGTTTAATAGACTTTCGGGCGTCAAAGTAGTGCACAAAATGCTAAAAAAGAGAGTGAGAGAGAGATTCAGTCTGGATATTACACAAAGCTCTGAATATGTTCCAGTTGCCAGCTTATTCTATTGTTTTCTCTCCTTTGATACTGAAACAGTCAATGGATTATACGAAGTTTCAATGGCATTGACACATTTTATGACTCAAAGGGGGAAGAGTAGAATCACTTTCATTTGTGTGACGAAGCGAGTAAGAATATTACAATTATACTGTTAATAAGCTTCTCTTCTAGATCTTTGCTAATGAGATTGTTACCAAGTGCAACTCTACATCAATGAGGTTGGCTATTAACTTCTTCGTTGGGAAAATGATCGATTAATATTGTATTACACAAAGAAGAATTATTCTTTCTAGCACATCAGTGAATCTCGAACCACTTTTTTTTTTCCTTTTTCTTCTTTTGTTTTTCATTTTCTTATGAGGCAAAAGCACTAAAAGGACAGTCTTCTTCTCATATAAAGATTGACTGACTGGCTACACGTAAAAGACATAGCCATCGCATATACTTAGTTGTTACGAAAAGCTTCCAAATGCTGGGCCTAAGTGCTTTTGCATGCATATGTATGCAAGAACATCTAAGTGGCATAATTGATGTAAACAAAACTACATGGAATGCTTGACGACAACAAAATTTTGAGTTAGAGGGGATCACAATTACTAGCGCCTTCCGGTCCCAATTTTTTTTGGACATTTTGAAATAGCATTGGGAACGTTATAGTTGTACTTAGGGGGAAAAGAAGTAACAGACGATCGACGGAGCGTGAAACAACGACAATCAAAAGATGATCATTTCTTACATAACGTTTTCCATTCTCTTTTGATACATTGGCATGAGCAACCGGAGTCGCGTTCCTCACAAAACGTGCGTGGTATCAGTTGTCGCCCGTAGGCTGCTTGTGACAAATGCAAGAACAGCCTACCAAATCTACAAGTTTATAAACTGGGTTCATTTCTCGGTACATTAGACATAACAATGTATCTTAGATGTGTATAAAAGCATGGTATCAAAAGTAGTCACCACATCTCTCTCTCTCTCTCTCTCTCTCGTGGAAAGAAAACAGATCCACAAACCAGCATCACCCTCTCTCATATTATTGACCTCGATTATGACGAACCAATTTTAAATTGCACTTGACTTTTTCCTTAACATAAACTAACATTTCATCATCAGTCCATGCCTTATTTCTTTCTTCATCATTGTGTGACAACAATGGTACCAATTCATAGTGTTGGATTAGATTGGCATCATGATAAATCTTGCGACTTAGTTTCAGTTTGATATAGCTCATGGACGATAACTTATCTTTGTTGATCTTGAGAACAATGACATCATTGCTGGAATTTTGTAGAAATATTTTTAATTTGATATACTCTGGCGCTTGCTCTTGTTGTTGCTGTTGTTGTTGTTGCTCTTTTTGTTGCAGCTTCTTTGCGATGTGAAGTTTCTGCGGTTGAATCTCTGGTTCTTTAGGTTCCAATTGGGTTAAATTATCACTCTTTTTCAGCCACAAATTCTTCTTTACGTTCAATGGCTTAATCTCATCTTCCAACTCGTCATGAGGATTCGCTTTAGCTTTGGAAGAGCTTGTATCTTGTGCATACACTTGTTGCAATGGAAGAGTAACATTTGCAGACGAGAGCTTTCTTTGGAAATGTGGATGTTGTGGGTGATGATGATGAGATAATGGCTTTTCAAACTTGTGGTTGTTGGCCATCGATGAATCATTGGTGAAAATTTCTTCATTGAGTGTGGTTGGTGTTAATGGGGTAGTTGGTGGAGTAGCAAATTGACTCAAATCTTTGGCATCTTCGATGGGATTGTGTTGACGAAGATCCAATAAACTTGCATCACTAAGAGTACTTGAAAGTTTCCTAGGTTTCACAACATTCAATGGCTCAAATTTGGTTTTGTTGTCTTTTAGTGTTGATGTATCCAGATCCTGCTGGTTGGTTTCATGTGCATTTACGGGGTTTGTTTGGTTATTAATTGACGTTTCTTTGGTATCAATTGAGAGACGATGGGACTCAACACTTGAGTTTGAAGTTGAATCGGCTCTTCTATTGAGTTTGGAATAGTTTGAATTATGTGATGAATGTGATTGTGATGAGTTATGAGACTGTTGTGGCGACCGATTTGCAGTACTTCCCTCGCATAAATTCCCTGTACCTGCATCTACACCTATCGTTGTGCTTTCATTCACGTTTGTATCATCAAATCTCAACTCACTAAGCTCTTCTCTAGTGTTAAGGTATTCGTCATTTTCCTCCACTTGTGCATTATCCTCCTCTTCCTCTATCTCATCTCCTTCATACTGGTCAAATAATGATGTGTAACTTATCAAAGTGTTTGAACTCAATGATTCAGGTATGGAGTTAATACTACCACCACTAGCTGTTATCGCCTCCAATTCTGGCTGATCGGGAATTTTGAATACACGACTAGTAGTGCGTGATTTAACCAATCGTCTTGTGGGAGAAGTTATTGAAACAATTGATGATGGTGATTTGGAGGGTGAGTAAGTGTAGTTGCTTTGGTGCCCGGATCTACAAAGATGTTGTGGCGATGTTGTAGCAGTTGCTGCTGCTGATGCTGAGTGTCTAAATGACTTTCTCAAAGTTGAGGCAGTCATGGTCTTGCCAGTTGTTGTCGTAGTTGTTGATTGGTCATAGTATTGATGTATTGGTGTGCGAGGCGATGTACTACTACCAAGAATCTGTTCACTCTGGCGACGATTCTGTTGTTCATAGATTTTGTGTTGATTTTGTTGTGATGGTAGTGGTGCAGTAGCCGAATATGTAAAGTCATGTTGTTTGTAAGGCGCGAATGAAGTAATTTTATCAATTAAAACTGAACCAGCCGATAATTCTTGAATAGCAGATTCGATATGATTCTCCTTGTCAACATTGATATAGTTACCCGAATCGAAAATGAATGAATGTAATTGTTTTTGAAAACGATGCTTGTCATTGCATCTTGAATGCTTGACAACTGTTTGTAAATATTCGTTCAATCCTATACAGATCTGTTTCAATTGAGTAACAACTGTGGAGTTTACTTTTGTCACTTCTCCCAAATTCCACTGCGGAAGACTAGCATTGACATTGGACAAGCCAGCATCAAATTGAATAAAATCTTCAAATGAACGACTAGCGAAAACAATTTGTAAATCATATTGCATCTTGACACAAAACCATATACTTTTGGTGGTTATATCCTGATAAATTTCGTCAATCAAACAATCAGTAGGTATTAAGCGTTTGCTACTTTTGTTGGATGGAGGGTCAGTCTTGAATTCATGGAGCCATTCTAACGTAATTGGTCTCGTAATATCATTAATGGCAATATCCAAGTAAGAAGCAGGAACCAATCCTAATTGCAGATTATCTTCCAATTCACACACTTTTAACCAGCCGTTACCACATTTCTCAAGTAAACGGAGAAACTGTTTTTGTTTGATTGATAGTTCGCGCGGTGATTCGGCAATGAAGGCGTATTTTGATACTAGTATAACCTGTAGTGAATTATCTTCAGAGTCAGTAGTGTGTTTGAAACTTTTATGATTATGATGGTGGGATCTATGAAGAAATGAATGGTGCGAAGCTGTATGTTTTGATGAGTGAGTGGGGGAGTGTTGAGTTGCAACAAAGTTACTTAGCCTTTTTTTAATTGGCGAGGTTACTTGTTGTTGTTGTTGGTGATGATGATGGTGCGTGTCTTCGGTCAGGGACCGCGTATGCAGCAGTTGCAGCAGTTGCAGCAGTTGCAGTTGTTGTTGTAGCTGTTGCTGAAGTTGTTGCAGTTGTTGTTGCTGCTGTAGCTGTTGTTGTTGTTGCAATTCTGCATTTGTTAACGGACCCGAAATAACAATATGTTTCAAATTCTTCTTCAGCTTGAACTGTTTGGATCTGAATAGACTTGTTGACATACTAACAAAAATGTGAAGACAAATCTTATAAAGAACGTATGCCTTTCGATTGGGTTACCTCTGATGACTGTCTGATGAGAGTGGGCGACTAACAGCTGAATTAAGTCGGCGAATAAAATAAACGAACGATTTTGATATGAGCGTGGAAAAGGTTGGACCTAGCGTTGAAATTCACAACACAATAACAAATACAAAGGTGTATGTTGGGGCCAGCTGTGTTGAATGGGTGAACTGCTGATGCTTTGGCTTCTTGGATAAGAAAGAGGTTGTTTCGTGGTATACTTTATAAATCTTCCTAAAGAAAAAAAACTGTACGATTTTTAACCCTTGACGCTTGTCAATTGTGGTTTTGTTTTCATTTAGGCCTTTGTGAATTGAACTTTTTTAAAAAGAATAACACAACAACAACAACAAACAGATAGATAGTCAAAATCATAGTCTTGTGGTCTACTACTTATTACTGTTGTTAATTTCTCAGCTTTGTAACTCAAATTACAAAAGCGTTTGTACTTTGTGTAATATTAAACATTCTTATGTTGTTGAGACCAATAAAAAAAATTTTTAACAAAGACAATAAAGCTAATTTTAGTATAGTATTTTACTATTGTTATTTTTGTTGAACTGATTTTCTTATTGCTCTTGTTAAGTCTTCTTTTGCATATTGTAAAAGTGGGCTCTATGAAGATCCTTACATTGAGCGCTAAGGAAAGAAGATCACGTTTTTAGAGGGTGAAGAAGGATATTTTACGTGAGTAGTGAGTTAACTGCCATTCGATGAGATACATTGCTAGATCTTGGTCAATTTTTTTTTTTTTCTTGTAGCCTTTTCATTCAGTGCTGGCTGTTCATCCTTTTGGTGGAAGGGGGACTCCACAAACGTGGTGCAAAACACTCAGAACATAATCTGAACAGAGCAAGAATTAGAAATGACAATGAAGCCTTTTAATTGTACACACTTCACGCGTGTTGATCGTGTGTAATGAATCTGTCTTTGCCCTCGTTGTCAATTGTGTTTAATACTAGGAGTATTAGTACTTTTCATCTATATTACTCAAATTTATCCTTTTTCCACTCAATTGTCTTGTGCATGTCGTCTATTTTTCAATTGTTTTTCTTCTTCTTTTGTGCTGTTTCATAATGTACGTTTATGTCAAAAGACAATAGAGTAAATAGGCACAAAAAAAGCAGATAAAGCTCATAACCGAAAATAAGTAAACAAAGAAAGGCCACACAGACAGACATCAAAAAAATATTAACAAGTATGCTGGATACTGCCTCATATTAGAGGTTTTTGTACTACAAGGCTATAACCTTATCGGATTTAATTCTAAACTCCTATGGGGAGGAGTATTGGACAATTATTTGGGTATAAAAGTTTGTGTGCGTTGCTTAGTTACACAGCAATCATCATGATGAAGAAAAAGCCAACCAAGCATACACACTCACTTTCAAAGCACATCTTCTCACAGCTGAATTCAGTTTCTGTTTGTTGGGAAAGCATGAATTCACCAAAAAATATCCCAACTTCGCACGCACCGACTATAGCGCATTTCCCTTACTTTGTTATATAGCGCTCTTTACCACGCTGTACATCTTGTGTGGTACTATTTTGTACATTGCACAAAAATCAAATAACCATGTCTGGTTATGATATTTCGAATTTCATCTGCATAGAACAACCTGCTCTCAAAGACACTGTAGTGGTCGTGGGAGAAACAACTATTGGACGCATTTGTATACATCGCCTTGAAACGAGTTTGCACTCCTCAATTATTTGTTGGTTCTTGTTGACGTCATTGTGTATGAGAACCCCTTGTCTTCAAATCGAGGCGGAGGCGACCACTAACTACAGTGACACAAGCAGAACAGATTTAATTTTTGTATGCTCTTGAGAGCCGCATTCCATGCTTCCTCGGTCATACCACATTATGTGTAGTTTCTTCTCATCCACTTTCTGAGACAGTGACCTGTTCTCTCTATACGTTTTGCGCTGAACCCTGCATATTCAAGAATGTGCATCACACAACGCATGAGAAAAGAGAAAAAAAGTGTGCATGTAAGTCGGAGATTTGCATTCAAGGCGTACGTCTTTTATAGAAAAAGGTCGCGATATACAACCATTGATTATATGAGGAACACTTTCGTGGTTGCAATAAAATTCGGACGCTTGGATTGTAGCCAGCTGGGAGCCAAGTCTTACTTTGAATACAATGTGACTCGAAACTTATGGTGGAGTCAGCTTCAGAGTTATTCATATACAAGTTTAGAAAGGACCTCCATTCACGAAAGACACATTCTCGGTGGAAAATGTTAGGCGCAACAGTTCCGTCCTCGTTTCACCACCTTCTCTGCCTTTGAAAACTACTAAACTCAAACAGACCCAGGTTCTTTATGCAAAAATTTTGCTAGACAAAATAAAGTTTCAAATGTCGCGAACCCGATGATCAAGAGAATATTTTATTAAGCTTTCGCTAATTCACGTGTATGGTTTTGTCCTTTTATTATTTTTGATCAACTACAGAAAAGGATCAAATTTTCTTGGAAGCTTTGTGGGGGTGGTGAAGGTGGCAGGAGGTAGATTTAAAGTTGAACTAAGATGCGCAGACCAAATCATGGAAAGAAAGATAGGCCACTATCCAAACAAGACTATATATACTTAGCTCTCCTCAACCCTGGTTTGGAACGTCACTTTGTTGTCATTCTGCTCCTCCTCTTTTTTTTTCATGCAGCTGGTTTATTTAGTTTGCTTATGAGTACTTTGTTTATGCACTGGTTAAGAGTTTATGGTTAGTAAAATAGCGTGTTTATCATTTTTGTGGATTGGATCTTTTGTTGACAAAACATCAATTGCCAACCATACCGAAAAAAAAAAAGACAATTACTAATAAAAAGGACTAAAGATCGACTACGAATTTTGTCTACTGTTTTGATCTCTGACCAATGCGTATTAATGCGTTCCTTCATGAATTTGTTGAACTGTATGTATAGACCATGCATTCGCATCATATACATCCTTGCATCTCTATTACCACTGGCACATATAATCGAATGATTTTTGCATATCTCCAAACCTCTTTCGCATAAATACTGGTCCGAAACTCATAACCATTCGCACTAAGACCGTTTTTAGCCCTGATATAGGTTCCAAATTCTTGATGTCATCAACAAGAACAATAGTGCTCAACTAAAGGTGGAATACAGACAAATGAAATCATGATGAATGGTAGTGTTTCAGTTGATAAAAAAGTCGATTCAAGCACAGCCTTCAAAAGAGTGCACCCCCCCCCCCACCCACACACACTTTTCAGCTTCTGCATAAACGCACTTGGATAAATCGTGTTTTCTATGCAAGAGTTTCTACTTTCGTATGTTATACATCGTCATCCGCTACCTTGTTGGTAGCGGATGGAATTTGGATTGACGTGAAAAAAATTGTTGTCTTTGTAATACACGCTCATTGCTACACTCTTTCTGTGTTGCGCGGTTCACACAAAAGTCACCCACAAAATTTCGCCACAATTCTTAAAAAGGTTATCAACTTGATCATTGTGACTAAGGGGATTGATGTGGTAGGATTGTGAAGGAGGAGATGCAATCTAGCTTGGTAAAGAAGAGAGTGTAGGGTTGGAAACCTTTTTTTAGATTTTACATCTGAAAAGCAGTGACGAATGTTAAAATTGTTGTTAAATGGGTGGGATCCATTCATGAAGTTATTTATTGGTTGGACTTGGTGCCGATTATTCTCTCATAATTTAAATACATTAATGCAAAAGTGGTTTTTGTCTCTTACTGTGTTGATGATTCCAACCAGTTGAAGGAAAAATTTATCTCAAATTGTTGCAAAAATAATTTCAGCCCCCAATAGACTCAAAACTTCTTGGGTCAACATTGCTTTTGGATATGAATTGCTACCTTACATACAAAAATTGTCCCACGTGCTTCATTCTATAGAGGCAAGTACATTCTCTACGTTTGAATTTTCGGATCTTAAACACCGAACACGTGCTTACAACTTTCCTAGGCGCTACCAAAGCGCCGATTGAATTTTCACTATTACAATCGATTTAGAACGCACTTTTGGTCACTAACCATGAATTGCCGGCTCATTCAGTTGGCATGGAGTTCCGTTAAGCCACTTCTTCAAGCTTTTATTTGAAAGAAGCGCAAGATAGAAGAAGAGCCTTCACTCTCCACCCCCTCCACATGGGTTTAAAAAACCGCGATAAATGCGAAAACGTAATAAATTTTATACACAAAGCTCGATGTTGCTTAGTTAAAGATTTTGGACTATGGAAAAGAGCCATGCGAGAGGAGAAGGAGAGGCTTTAAAGCCAAATTGTTCGTGGTTTTTGTAAGGGCAGTAGAAAATTGACAGCAATTTTAGAAATCGTTGCAAGCTTCTGTATGCAGGATCACCCCTTGAAACATGTGGTTTTCGCTTCGGAGTTCCCTGCAAAGAGCCATTCCTGATAAGTGTTTATGCCCACCATTGTAAAATCACCAGTACTTTGGATACGGCCAGGATTATTCTGTGGACTCTACGGAAGTTGATTTGGTATAAAGCAAACAACAGAGAGAGCACGAGGGAAGAGGGGTATTTACACGGAGAGAGACAACAAAAATAAGCGCTATTTTAAAATTTTAGCCAATAATAGCAACTTTAAAGCGACTTACATAATGTAACCACAACACTACAATCGTTGCTTCCTTCCCCTTCCGCCCCCCATCCCCCCTAGAAACGTTTATATGATCTATCTACAATCTCTCCTCGTTTCAAATGCATCATTGAAACGTGGGGACAAACACATGTGAGGGCCTCGAACTGTTATTCAATTAGTAATAACGTGAGGCTTCGATAGCAAACAAAACGGATAGTTTGAAAAGAGAAAAAATATTATCCGCGCTTTTGCAACCATGCCAAATTGTGTATAGAAGCCAAATATTTATTATGCTTGCTCCATCTAACTTTTATTCTTTTATCCGTTAAGTCATCGTGCATATCTTATCCTAAAAGCAAAACTACACAACTTCAAACTTGAGTATGGATGACATATAGATTTCTTCACTCCCCCTATTGTTTCAGGTATTGTGTTATAACATTTGTTGCTCAATAGAAAACCACACATACAGAGTCAGAACGGTGGCCTTTGGGAGAACCTAGAATTGCTACTGTCTCAAAGTATTTAAACATGGGTTAATCGCAGTATTTCCTCAATTAGATTCCTCTATCTCTTTTTTTCACACCTCAACTAATTTAAAATTTTAATTATGGCTCCAGTATTCACAAACTCACAAGGTAATCCAGTGCCAGAACCGTTCGCCACTCAAAGAATTGGTAAGCATGGTCCATTGTTGATGCAAGATGTCAACTTGATTGACAACTTGGCTCATTTCGACAGAGAAAGAATTCCAGAAAGAGTTGTTCACGCTAAAGGTTCAGGTGCTCATGGTGAATTCGAGGTTACTGATGATATCACTGATATTTGTTCTGCCAAGTTTTTAGACACCGTTGGCAAAAAAACCAAGGTTTTCACTAGATTTTCACAAGTTGCCGGTGAACAGGGTTACCCTGATACTGTTAGAGATCCTAGAGGATTTTCCACAAAATTCTACACTGAAGAAGGTATTTTGGATCTAGTATACAATAATACTCCGATCTTTTTCCTTAGAGATCCATCAAAATTCCCATACTTTATCCACACTCAAAAGAGAAACCCCCAAACTGGTATGAAGGACCCAAACGCCTTTTGGGATTACTTTGTTTCCAACCCAGAATCTGTCCACCAAGTTACCCTTTTATTTACCGATAGGGGTATTCCAAAATCATACAGAAAGCAACATGGTTTTTCGGGTCACACATACAAATGGTCAAATGCTAAAGGTGATTGGTATTACGTTCAAGTTCACTTTTTGTCTGATCAAGGTATTGAGAATTTGACTGTTGAGGAAGCTACAAAGATTGCTGGTGAAGATCCAGATTATCTCAGAAACGACTTGTTTTCTTCCATTGAGAAAGGTGAGTACCCATCTTGGACTTGTTACATTCAAACAATGACTGAGGAACAAGCCAAGAAGGTTCCATTTTCCGTTTTTGATTTGACCAAGGTTTGGCCACACAAGGACTTCCCATTAAGAAGGTTTGGTAAATTGACTTTGAACAAGAATCCGGATAATTTCTTTGCTGAAACTGAACAAGTTGGTTTTGCACCAGCAAACACAGTTCCATCTATGCAACCATCGGCCGATCCAGTTTTGCAATCAAGGTTGTTTTCGTACACCGATACACAAAGGTACAGATTGGGCTCAAACTATGCCCAAATCCCAATTAACAACCCAAACAATGGTGGCAAGGTTTTTGCACCAAATGTCAGAGATGGTTTTATGACTGTTAATGGCAACCTTGGTGCAACACCTAACTACTTGGCTTCCGATGTGGATGTCAAATTTGATCAATTTCCAATTCAACAAGATCAAGAAGTTTGGGAAGGCGCTGCTACTCCATTCCATTGGAAAGCTACTCCAGCTGAATGGACTCAAGCCACTGAATTTTATAACAAGGTCTTGCCTAAGCAACCTGGTGGTCAAGAACGTTTGGCACACAATATTGCGGGACATGTTTCTGCTGCCAGACGCGATATTCAAGACAGAGTTTTCAAATACTTTGGTGGTGTTAGTCCAAAATTAGAGGAAGACATCAAGAAGGAAGTTTTCGAATTAGACCCAAGAAAGTAAATTAGACGGCTCTATATAGTTGGTTTTAAAGTGAATGATATTTATTGCATTTAGAGTAATTGTTGTAGGGGGGGTATTTATTTTGCTAATTGAGAAGCGAGAGGATCGATGCTTAGTCATTTAGTGCTACTCTACATTGTAGGTGTTTTGAAATGGTTTCATTGTGATATACCTCCCTTGTTTGCGACTGAAATTCATTTTCCCTTTTTTAACGTTTTCGAATTACAACAGGCCCACTTCGAAGCTCCACGGACCTTACCACTCCGTGTGTCCCCCCCCAATAAACGAAAACCATTGACTTGATACTTGATTCTTTCGACCTCTTATCGTTCATTAATTTGGGCTGACTAATAGTCCGCAAATTGCTATACCTTATACGGTATGCGTTGAATTTGCGATAATCTCCTGCATATAAGTTTTTCTCTTTTATCAATATTCTTCAATATTCCACCACACCAAAAACACTTCACTATAGTTATGGTAGATTTCCATGGAAGAATTTTATTCAGTAGATATTGTGCATTCAATGTGCGAAAGCTGTTTTTTGTGTCCCCACTTTAGAACTGTGGTGGTCGTTAGACTATTGCTCAAAATGCCACTGCAATTGAGATCAAATGATATATAAATGGCTGGTAGACCCATCAAAAGTGGGCCCTAGATCTTGAGTGCATTTCTTTTTCAAGGTAATCTATTACAAAATGACTCCTCCACCAGTGCTCACTAATTCTCAAGGACAAGCTATTCCAAATCCACCCTATGCCACCCAAAGAATTGGCAAACATGGCCCGTTGTTGTTGCAAGACATTGACTTGATTGACAATTTGGCCCATTTCGATAGAGAGAGAATCCCAGAAAGAGTGGTTCATGGTAGGGGTTCAGGTGCTCATGGTGTTTTTGAAGTTACTGATGACATCACCGATATTTGCGCTGCTGATTTTTTGAGTGAAGTTGGTAAAAAGACCAAAACATTTACAAGGTTTTCTCTTGTTGCAGCTGAATCTGGTGCCAATGACTCTGCAAGAGATGTTAGAGGTTTGCTACAAAGTTTTACACTTCTGAAGGAATTTTGGATTTTGTTTATATTCACACACCAACGTTTTTCATTAGAGATCCATCTAAATTTGTTGATGTTAACCATGTTCAGAAAAGAAACCCGCAAACTAACTCCAAGGACCCTAATGCTGCTTGGGATTTCTTTACGTTGAACCCTGAAACTGTTCATCAGGTTACTATCTTGTACACCGACCGTGGAACTCCCGCTTCGTTCAGACATATGCATGGGTTTTCAGCCCACACTTTCAAATGGGCCAATGCTAAAAACGAATGGGTATACGTGCGTATTCATCAATTGACTGACCAGGGTATTAAGAATCATACCGCGGAAGAAGCCACTCGTCTTGCCGGTGAAAATCCAGATGCTGCGCAAGATGATTTGTTTCAAAGCATTGAAAAGGGTGATTACCCATCGTGGACTTGCTATGTTCAGACAATGACCCCAGAGCAGGCTAAAAAGGCTCCTTTCTCTGTGTTTGATATGACCAAAACTTGGCCACATAAAGATTACCCATTGAGACGATTTGGAAAATTGACATTGAATGAAAATCCGCTCAACTACTTTGCTGAAGTGGAACAAGCCGCTTTTTCACCAGCAAATACTGTCCCATCGATGCAACCATCAGCTGACCCCGTCTTACAAGGAAGATTGTTTTCTTACACCGACACTCAAAGATACAGGTTAGGGGTCAATTTTGCTCAAATTCCGGTCAACTGTCCTCTCAGAGGTGGTGTGCAACCCTTTGCCCCTTCCGAAAGAGATGGGTTTATGAATGTTAATGGAAACCTCGGTGCAACTCCAAATTACTTGACAAAGAGAGAACGGTATACCGTCAAGTCATTTCCACTTCAACAGTTTCAAGAAATATGGGAGGGTCCCGCTGAACCATTTGAATGGGTTGCTACCCCGGCGGAATTCGACCAGCCCGCAGTGCTTTACAATGAAGTGTTGTCAGAAATCGAAAAGAAACACTTGGCTCATAATATCGCCATTGATGTAGCTAAAACTGAGCCCGAGATCCAGGATAGGGTTTTCAAATACTTTGGTGGTGTCAGTCCTGAGTTAGCCGAAGCTGTCAAAAAGGAGGTGTTTCAGTTGAGTCCAAGAAAGCAGGGCAACCACATCTCTTGAATTATTTAACGTTTGTCTTTTAATTAGGAATGTACAGAGTGATTTTTGTTTCATCATGAATAGTAATACATTTATTCTAATACGAAGAGAAATATACAAAAAAGACGAATTGAAATAGGGGTAGGTGGGATTATATATAACCGTGGGTTCCCCATAATCAAGCAATTCTCAACAATACCCTATCATTGAATTTTAAAAACTCAGTAATATTAAACCTCACAACATCAATATTCTCAAAATTGTTTAGATTGGGTAATTTGATGTACAATTTACTGTAAAACACTTTACTCTTAATTGCATTTTTAAAATCACCAACTGTTTTAATTTGCGACTTGGGCAATTTGAAAGCAATTATTTCATCGTGTGGATTGACTATTTTGCATTTGATGTATTGATGTTTCAAATTGGCGATTGTATTGGCTGAAGTTGGTGAAGGTGATCCTGAACTATGAGAATAACTCGAAATGGCAGATGTGTGGGGGTTAATTGCATTACCACCAACATTAGACTGAGTGGCATTGACATAGCCACTAATTGGGAAAACCTGTGGATTGATACCCATGGGTGACATTTTGGTAGGCATGGATTGTGGCAATTGGTATGGTTTGTCATTATTAGGGTGAATGGGTTGGTGTGGTGATTGCGTTTTGACCTTTGGAAGAGCGCCGAGCTTGGGGCTATATTGTTGGCTCTGAGGATGGATAACAGGGCTTGACATTGTTGGTGGCCTCTGCTGCAACTGTGGTGAATGCAGTGACAAGGATGTTCCATTTGGCTGTTTCACATTCTGTGGTGATGAAGCGTGTCCATTAGACAAAGGTGGTACTGATGCATTTGTTGTAGATTTGGGTTTCAACGATTTGTTGCGTGCTATTTTGACAGTGTGGGAGCCACGTGATGTATCTGGTGAATGCCCGCCTTGTTGGTGGCCTTCCTCAATCAAGGAGAAGGAAGCAGCTACACTGTTGGTCGATGTGTCTGCAAGATCTGATTGCTTACGGAGCAAATTTGGCAGATTTACCACACTGTTGGAAGTTTTGCTTCCATTACGCTGGTTTGCTTTCGAGTCGGCTCTACTTAAGGATACCGACCCTTGTCGGGAAACTTGTGCCATTGACATTATATGCGACGCTTGTTGATAGTTGTTGTAAATATTTTTTGACTTGGTTCGTGCAGGAAGTTCAGAGTCATCAACTTCCACAGCCTCTTCTTCCTTTTCCTCTTCTTTGTTTCTCATAGCTTCCAATTCTTGCTCCCTCAGCATTTTCTTTTCCTCGTAAACTTTAACAACATCAATTGAATTTGGAAGGATCCTGTTGCTGATTTCTTCGTTTACCAACTCCGTTTCATATTCCTCATCAGTTGGCTCCACCACAAAGCCTGGCAAATTCTTGTACCGCAACTCTAACCATGTGATCAATTCATTCGATGTCTGGAAATATTTGTTCAAGATGAGCTTATTGATGTAGACGTTCAAGTCATTACATCTTTTCAACAACATGTTAACCTCAGTAGTCTCCTTTTCTAAATCTGCCTCAGATTTGGTATTTGCATCGCCGACAGTTATTTTATCATCTTTGTAGTGATTTAAGGTGGTGGTTGTTGGTAACGGTTCAGGCAACTTTGGCAACTTCAAGTCTTGGCTACTAATCCTGTTGACTAAATCCAACATCGTTATATGCAAGTTGTAAAAATCTTGATAATAGCGACACAAATGTGCCCTGGACTTGTCACTGTATTGAATGTCCAATCTATACCAATACCTCTCTTTGAACAAAAGAAAGTTCAGAATTGATGCAGAAACTGGATATGCTTTGTTATTGATTGTTTGGAAAATGGCCTCAACCTTGTTGAATTGTAAATTTAGATAATTGTGTTCTTTCACAATGTCAACCTTATCAATTCCATGGAGCCAACTCAAGGTGATTGGATTCACTTGGTCATTAAGTGCGATATCAACATATGTGGCTGGAATTAGACCTGGAGGACACAATCGCTCAATACATTTCACCAATAGCCAACCGTCGCGAGGCTCGTCTAGCAACTTCAATATTTCTCCCTTATTGACACTCAATTCATTTGAAGATTCGGCTGTGAATGGAAACTTGGTAACCACGATAATGGTAGGTCTAAACTTGTTGGATCCCCCACTTTCTATTTTTGCTTTTGGTTTAGAGATTGTAAGAGACCTCAATGGCGTAGCAAGGGAACGAGACGTGGAACCTGATGAGTGACTTTGGTTCGTATTGTGTGATTGGTGTGGCTGCAGTTGAGGTGGTATGGCTTCGGCCAACTTGTGATCGGGTTGATGCGTTGTGGCGGGAGGGGCCATAGTGATCATGATTATAACAAATTATCTCCTTGACAAAATTTCCTTGTGATGCTAGTCAGCTTTGATTGTTGAAAGTTTCGATAAGTGTGGTTTGGTAAAAGGAAAACAAAAGTAGGTAAAGCCCAAATATACAAAAAAATAAAAATACATAAAAAATTTAGACAAGAGATAAATATAAGGCGCTTGATTAATTTTTATGTACATGCCGATGCAAACTAGTTACCCCTATTATGCACCCAATTTAACCAGCAAAAAGCGTGTGACAGTTTGGCCATTGAAAGCTCTCATTGTGGACCCTCTTTTTGATGTGCTCGCCAACTCTATATGAGGCCAATGCCAACTTAAAAGCCGAAGGAATGTGAGAACGCCGTGCGCGTTTCATTGAGAATACGAGAGCTAAAATTTGAGAGTTTGTGTTGCGCCATTGTGTAACTATGACATTTCTTTGTTTACACTTTCTTTTTCTTAGCAAAGCAAATGTTGTTGATTGAAACGCGTCGGCGTTTTTTTCCCATGTGGGCGATGGGGTTAGGGTCTCATTGGTAAGAGCAATTGAGGATATTAGCACTGTAAATCGCATGCGATAGGGAAAATCTCGAAAGAAAAAAGAAAGATAACTGATTAATCATATAATGCTGTGGTCCTTACTCACCTGAATACTGCTTTAGAGTAAGTAAAGCCATAGTCATAGTCATAGTATTTCTCCAGCTTCCTCTTAGAAAATTGTATCCATCATGCGAACCAAAGAAATTCAAAAATCATTGTTAAGATTACAAAGAAAGTTTTGGATTATTAACGATGGACGTTCTCATAGTTATCAATCTCCTTCCAGCCATTTTTGCTTAACTAAATAGATGTAAAATCAGTCTCGCTGGTAATCCGGAAGTGTGAATATGTATGTAGAACAAGAGAAGAAAAGAAGAGATGAGAGAGTATTGGAATTTTTTTATTTCACTTTTTCTTCTTTTGGGCGTGTCGCCAAAAAAAATTAGTTGAACCATATACACGACCTTGGTCAAGTGCTTGTCGAAGTTGTATATTTTGCAAAGTCGTTCCTCCCGACTAATACGACACTGGGGATGAACCAATACCAGGATCAAACTATTGTTGGGGGACTAGTACAGATGTTCAAGTGCCCCGAAATCCGAAGCATCTTGAAAGTCGCTATAATTGAGGTTTGGGCGAATTTCACACAATAAGGAGTTCTTTATCTTTTTGAAAACGGCGCCTTCAAGCTAGTCCATTTGAAAGCTCGGAAAAACTAAGAAAATAACAATCGCTAAAAGAACATAATATTTGTGTCATTTCGCTTGTAATTGTGATTCGTGGCGCTTTGAGTCAAGGTAATATTAAACGTTTATAAGTTTCCTTGCATTGAACATTCTCAAGTGATACAGATCCACAAGGTCATTCATCTAGAAAAAAATTAATCAAGACGCAACTAAACAAAGATAGTAACTGCGTTTACGGACCCTGTTCAATTGCTTTGAAGTGGGTCAGTTTAAAGTGCTTGGTGGTTTTCCAAGTTGATGCTGCAATTACAGTCAGTTGAGCTATATGGAGTGTAATTGAACTCTTAACAATGGTGTCAGATTGAGCGATGCTGAAGTAGATGAAAAATTGAGCAGAATTTCAGTTTGTTCGGGGTGAAATTGAAATCTTTTTTACGCGTATATGCACCGGCGATTATGTATCTGACATGTAAAGGACCCAAATTGCGATTTGAGATTACTTTGACAAGTCGGTACGAAATTGGAATTGACTCCTAACCACATGCATAATTTTTTTTCCCTGAAATACGTCAGCTGATTTCATGCCATTTAGCAAAAGCAAATGCATCTTCTTTGTTCCAATGCAGCAGAATTGGGTGACTTTTGGTGTCTTATTTTTGCGCTTCAAACCCCTCTGGCCCTACAACGAAAGAAACATGCAAAGAAAAAGTTAAGTATTGGCTCTCGTACATTGTTGAACTTGTTTGATTACGCTGAACACAAATTGGGTGGCGACATAGACATCGCCTGATTTACAAAATTAGATAGCTGACCCAAAATGTCACAAAACTAGCGGTGTCGTCTATTTCAACCTCAACTGAGTGTTTTATATCACACACACTGAATTACTGAAAACTAGTTGATAATAAAGCTTTTTATGTCCGGCTGAAATTACCAAAGATGGGGGCGATCTTTATGGTTTATTAAAGACTAACTAATTCTTGTCAGAAACACACCCTGAAACTCAAAAGCAACAGAAGCGGCCGGTTGTCATGACAACCGAATTTTACGAAATGTAAGTGATGAAGGAAAAAAAAAACAGAAATGAATAAAAAAAAAAAAAAAAGTACAAGAGGGAACAATAGGGCACTACATGGGGAGATTTTTGCGAACTAATATTTGCATATTTACTGTACACCCTTCCCCTATTGATGTTTGTGCAGATTTCAAACCCTATTCTGTGCATCTCTTTTTGTGTTGTCGCTACTCTCTCTCTGTACAGTCTAGCCCCAAGTGATGTCATATTATTTGACCTTTTAGAACCATCTCACTCGATGGCCCTTACTCCACTTCCTATACTTTACAAAGGAACAAAACGCTTATTACCGAGAACCTTGTGGGAAAACCAATTGATGTAACGTATGTGCAAGGGGAACCAGTGGGCAGTGGATGTTGTAAATCCGCATTACCAGATACGACCAAAGCGGACATTGGGTATAGCTCATTTAGCATACACTGCCGGCACTATGGTGCTTCTACGCGGAGACGGAAAGCAGCATAAGAGCCGAAATGAGAACGGAAAAATCTATAAGTCTTTCCTTGTCACTTCCAAAGATCGAATTGGGTACAAAAGAAGGAAGCAAATTATTGGTAAAAGTTGCACCATTCCTTTCATTCGGGTACTTAGTTTAGTGGTTTTGATGTGGGCTGGGATAGGTCTGGCCACAATTGGGCTATTGTTCCCGGACTTTGACTAAGCATCTGATTAATGGTCTGTTTATAGTTGGTGCAGTGATGTAAAATCTATTTGCGGGTTTTGTTTAATTGAGCGAGTGTTTTATGCAGCTTTTCCCACAATTGTGAATCGATCGATAACCATTTGATCACAAGATCCGTTTTGAAGGCAAGTTTCAAGCGGGAAGTTGGGAGGTTACGCTACGCACAAAGCAAACTGTTGTCTGTAGAATTCAAAAGAACGAGTTCAATGCAAATCTTATGTTATATACAAGCACCGTCTGTCAAATAGAGGAGGGAGTAAAAACAGAAACACAACAAGCTCAGATTATAGCGTGGTTCTTTGCTAAGGAGGCCTTCCGCGGAAATGCACAGGAGTCTAAAATTGGTGTCCAGTAAGGCTATTGTTGCAATGAAAATAAAACTTTTTCAATTTGATTGAACTTCACATGCGTGGCTAAATTTACCCAATTGGTTAATTTCCAAATCTCCAAAAAAAAAAATTGGGTTTACAGCAAGAAAACACACGTTTGGTGGAAGGTTAAAGAGCATGCAAACGTTTCATGCATATAGCCTTCAGTCAGAGTTCCATATACTGTAAAACAGTGGTACTTTCGTTTGTTCCTAAGTACAATTGATTTAACCATACACACAACTGTGGAGTCTTTTTACATCCAAAATATTAATTTGCTTATCTTGCATTCAGCAATTAGCCTAACAAAGCGAACGGCATTTTGAAGACTTTTTTTTTGTTCTATGTTTTGGTTCACAATCAATGCAATCAATGATAAAATAATATTTTGTTTTCATTACATCAATAAACGGGGCGATATCACAATACCAATTGTTGAATAAAGCAAACAAAAGTCGCCAATGCAATGGAATTAGAAACTGGTTTTGTTTTGTACCCTGAATAAGAAATTATAAAAGCGCCCAACTTGTGGACATCTGTACCTTTACTTAAAACGATGGACTCACTATATGCAGAATTATATGCACAATGATGCCCTGAATAGTTTTTAAACCCGATTTTCTTTGTTTTGTCTTAGAGTATTGGTTCTTGCAAAAGCCAGAGAGTGTCCAACATCGGAACGGTATTCAAGCAGTGTCTAATGTGAGATTTCGCCAAAGAGTGATCGGTGTTATGCTCTTTTGGTGTTGATGTTGCTGCAGGGTGATCCAGGAACTACATTGAACCTACCCTGTTGTCCAGTTGTACATAGCTTGCCCGATTGAATGACATACAAGGAATATGCAGCTTATGCAAATAGTGCTATAGGCAAACAAGTTTCGCCACAAGCTCAAGAAACAAAGCCTTCTTTCAAAGTAAGGTTTTTTAAAACTGAGTTGGATGGAAATAAGAATTGTAAAATTTTAGCCGTTCTTGAACAAACGAGTCAATGTGCAATGGGGGGCGTTTTTTTAACCAAGAATCTTTTACATATTGAAAGTTAGCACAACTGATTTATACAGATGCCCTTTTTCGTCTCTGCGTTTACGATTTTTAATACTAGCTAACAATTTGATCTCTTTCGTAGAGTCTTGTTATCTTTTGCATTTTTTGGATCTGTAGAACCAAGTTTACTCAAATCAGGAGACCTGCATTTTTGTGCCACCAAACATTTACACCCTCTTTGCAACCAAGAACTCACCAAGACAGAGAAAGAAGGGACCGCAAACCAGTTCGACTGTAGAATTGAACAATTGATGTGCTCTCAGACTAGGCTACGGGGTTTTCGTTTACTATTATTTTGAACATGTCAAGGGGTTGCCCCACTATGATTTTCTCCACTAAAAATTGACAATTGATGGAGTTTACGCAAGGTTACCAAATAGAAAATATACAGGGCGGATTACCATGCAAAAATGCTAGTTGACATTTTCCTTATTCATGTACACCACCACATGACGCAACTTTCCGTTGCGCCAGCCAAAAAGGTCAAAATCTATTCACTCCGACGTCCCGGAGAGATGCTGAATCCTTGCATCATGCTAAAGGAGCTTATTTTCAAACCTTTGTCAAGTATGCATAAAAGGGCACAAATGTGAAATTGGCTCAAGTAGGTAGGGGGTGTAGAGGGGTGACAGTGCCCCAATCGTTTGTTCTTTGTTGCATTGTATGGCTCTAACCTGGCAAATGCAAACAAAAAGAACTCCCTCCTCTTCTCTCCTCCACCAATGACGGGAATAGATATATCCTAAGAAAGAAACCAAAAACAAAATAAAGTAAAAAACAATAGACCAAATATGCTGATTTGGTTAAGCTTTTAATCATTGGGCGCTCTATGGTTTTTTTATGCAAAGTTTACTATTTTTTTCATTTTTTTATTTTCTTATAGCCTATGAGACAATAACTTTTCCAATGTAATCTATAGTCATCTTTAGAAACTGTGCATTAAATGAGAAGTCCCCTACTACTTGAAATACTTTTAAAAAACAAGTGCTGTACATGCGTTGAGATTAATAAGCAATATCTAATGGAAAACAATAGAAAAAATAAATAAAAATAAAAATAACCTTACCGCAAACCTGTATTGTTTTTTCCACTGGTACGTTTGTGCTACTACGTTAAATTTCAATCAGACACTAAATTACAAAGAACCAAAAAACTGTGTGTGAGAGTGGGTGTGTGTAACAGAATTGAATTTTTTTCAATGGCTCTAAGGGCTCAAGACCATCATTTAATTAATTATACTTATATATATATATATATACAGGACAAGTTTTCCATTGCATGTTTATAAACCAGTAGGGAAAACCGAAAAAGCGCTCACTTTTCAGGTTAACGTATACAATTGAGTACTAAGGCTCAGTGACCAATCAGTTGCACCAGTCAAAGGCAGAGTATCGCCCCATTACATATAACCTTATCAACTGAAATTGACTGCTGGATGTATTGTTTATATTCATCACCATCAGCAACGCCAATCCATTAGATTATCATCATTCATCAACAAATCCAACCATTCCCTTATTCACAGAAATCTACCACATTTTGAAATACAATTATTTCGTCCTATCGTTTGAAAGCTTATTCAATTCACACAAGAAACATTTCAATTCACCAGAGTAACTCCACTCATTACTTTACAACAATAGTCACCTTACAACCTATTTAACGCTCACAGTTTAAGCGCCAGTAAAACTTGTTGACTACCCCACGTGACGACCGAAACAAACAACGACCTATTCTCCCTATCCGATCATTGTTATCGTTCATTCGAACAATAACTCATCATAAAACAGTCCTAGTTGTGTCCCTGAAGACATTCTTCATTCAGAAGCAGATAACAAAAAGTACCGTTGATCAGCTGTGCGTTTTTCGGTTTTTTTTTTTTACTTAAAAGGGACATCGAACACAAAGTTTAATAGTCTTCTAAAAACATAGTAGAGTGGAGACGATAAATAATTGAAAGGAATTAGAAGGTCAAGACTGTTGTTACAACACATAAGGTCAAGAGAGAGGAGAATCATTAACAAGCCTACTATTTTTGCGAGATTGTAAGTATTCCACTTCAATTGCGTCTGCTTCTCATTTCCATTCTCCACCAAGCCAAACACAGCAATCTCAACCAGTCACCCAACAAGGACAGCATAGAATTGAACCATTCAACACAATCCTGTGATTACCATTTGTGTGGAGTTGAGGTCTAAAGGTATTAAAATTTTTTTTTTTTTTGTTTTTTCAATTCACAAACACAATCATAGTCAACGCTTGTGAACAGGCCAGACTATACCACATACACATCCACACATCAGTAATTTACTGTTTGTAAAAGTTTATTCATCACCACCAAACAATAGGAGTAAAGGGTAGACAACTTGGCTTTTGTGCTCTCAATCGACGCATCGGATTTAATTTTTTTTTTTTCACTTTCCATTTCAGGTACACACAATACACTACCAAGTGAGCTACCACGTGACTTCATCAAAACAGACCAACCCAATCAAACCAATCACACAAGCTCCACAGACTCAAAATAGTTTCTGATACCATTAAAAAATCAGTCGGGGAAAAGTTACATTCGGATATACTCGCTTATTATTTCGTCGCCACGTATGGTGAAGGATCCAATCACCGAGTCTGCAAAAACCTCATCATCAAGAGCTGCTGACGATACTATACCAGTGGAATCATCATCACCGCAAATGGAAATGTCATCGCCATTGAGAGCACCTTCTCAGCAACCCAACACATTATCAATGCATCATGACAAGACACATTATCATGAATTCAATAACAATAGTAACAACGAATTTGACCCCACACTTCAACAATTTAATCAAAACCTGCTACTATATCAATTAATGAGGTTTGATAATACACCTGATATACCTTTTCCCCCGTCTGTACACCCCCATGGTATGCTCAACAGGCTTGCAACTAATGAGCCTCTTTTACATCTGCATTATCAGCAGTATGCTTTCGGTTCAGGCATGCCCCAGCTACAACCTAGTGAACAGAAAACATTGCAGGCCCAACGAGAAGCTTACCAGGAAATCATTGCACAGCAAAACGAAGAGCTACATCGCCAGTATCCATCGAGTGTACCTTCACAATTTCCAGTGCCCAAAGGTGAAATTGCATTATCCCAAACAAACTCTGCCATTTCATTGAATGATTTAGACAGAGACAATAGCAATCGCAACACCGCCACTCAAGCCAATTTTTATCAAGGGAATGAGACATCTGGAAGTTTCTACGGTGATGACGCAACTGATCAAATCCCATTTTCAGCGAACGAGTCAACAACCACCTTTTTGAACATTCTTGACCCCAATCAATCAACAGATGCTGTATATGAATCAGTAGCTAGTGAATTCAGCATCTACAATGAGTATGATGCTACCAATGCTTCAACTGATTCGCTTCATAATTTCACTCAAACAACGTCTGGCCGTGCTCGTCTGTACCAACACCCCAGTATCAATAAGGACTTGTCGCATTTACAGTTTCTCGATGTAGCATCTCAGCGTCGATTTCAAAGTGTCAATTATCCACCTATTAACCAAACCACCCAATCATTGGAAACACAGTCTTTCATGACACATCAAAATATGCAGTCTATGGCGGTACAAGACACAAATATGGACCTATCGGCGACACCAACGTTTTCTGATATTTCAAGCTTCACTTCCAGTGCTTCACTCCATCATCCAATTGCAACCACTAGCTCCTCAATGAACACTTTTGACCCCAGCCTCTCCAATGACGCAGTGCCTACAGCCACCATCAAGACGCCAGTTCGTGCATTGAACAGTCCCTTGGCAAATGCTGCCATTGGCGCATCTTCAACTAGTCATCACAAAATTTCTAAAAAACCATCATTGTCAAGATTGAAAACAACATCAAGAAAGAATTTGAAGCACATTCCCGGTGCTATTGTTTCATTGGAGGGTAACAAAGCTATTTCATCAACAAGTCCATCACCATCAACAGTTTCTGCAAGATTAGAAACATCAAAACAGGATGCCCAAGCTTTTACAAATGAACCCCATTTGCAAGAAAATTCACCAATCTCAATAAATGAATTCCCTTACCTAAGATCTCAATCGCAGCCACAATCACAAGCACAGCCACCGCATCAACCACAACCACACCTATTAAGAACATTTTCAAACGCATCACCTAGCTCAATGGCTGTTGCTTCAACTGGTCGTCCAAGCGTTTTGACCACTCCAACTAGCGCCGGCAATTGTCCCAGAAGTGCCAATGTGTTTCGCCAAGATTTCGGTCCTACAACTGCAATTGCATCCTCTTCCATGTTATCACCAGGTGTTCCCTTTTCGCTGCCCAACGCAGAATTACTCCATAGACAAGAACTTTGGAAAAAGAACTACAGTTTGAACCACGGAACACAAACTGGCAGGTCCAATGTAACCAAGAGGAAGATTCAAAGAAAAAAAAGTCTGAAACTTGTGCACGGTTTGACTAAGGTGGATGACAATGACGTTCTCGACCCAAAGGTGAAACCAAATGACCAACGAGATCCAGTTTTAGGAGTTCAGCAATCTACAAGGTCAGCACTGCAAGGCAACGCCATGGGTTTCAATTCCGATGTCAGCATAGATAATAACGATGGTGTGGAAGTTGGCGATTCCGTTGGATCAGATTTCGGAAAGGCAACACTACAGCCAACACAAGGCAAAGCTAACAAACTCAGAAGGTCCAAATCGACGCCGTTATTGCCAAACACTACAAGTGATTCGGGAATCAATAAGGACCAACCTGTGAAGAAAAAGTACACGAGAAGAAGGTTGCTTCCTAGGTCAAAAAAGGGCTGTTGGATCTGTCGTATCAAGCACTTGAAATGTGACGAAGTTAGACCTTCGTGCGGGGCTTGTGTCAGGTTCGGATTGACTTGTGATTACAGCCCTACTAAACCTGATTATGTCACTGACAAAGAGTTGAGGCAGAAGAAATTGAGTGAGATAACAATCACCAGGAAACAAAACCAAGCTTTGGATAAAGGGCTAAGCAAAAAAGGAGGTTAGTAAGAGTATTTTCAACCTTACACCATTATTGCATTTCTACTATAAACAAAACATTCATACCCATTATTACTTTTCAACTATATTCAGTTCTTGTGCATACTATACAAAAAATTTATTTATTTTACCAAAATGTCAGTGATTCAATTTCATTCTTTAATTTCAATTGTTATTTTACAAATTTCAACCGTGATGGACAGAGTAGTTTTTCAGAAAATAGAAGAAAGAGATTTTTTTATAATTTGTGTAAAGCTTGTGTTTGCTCTATTGTTTTTGAGTGTCTGTCATTTGTACATCTCTCGCACGAAGAGCTTCCTCCCCCCCCCCCATGTTTGACTTTGTGACGCATCACAAGACTCCACTTGAATTATTATTGTCGGTTTTGCGTAAATGGAAAAACTCTACAATTTCTCCTCAATTCCGTACGGCATTTTGGAAGTTGGGGTTACAAACAGCCGGAATGTGGATTAATTCAGGAACAATTGACAAAAAAAAAAATTAGACGATGAGGAGATTAATCCGAACATTCTGAGAAGCACAGAGAGCCACAAAACAAACTAGAATAGTGTTACGTTTGTGTGAGGAAAATTAGACGACAAAAGCTGATGGGATGAGAGAGAGAGAGGGGTGTGCGTATGGGCCCGATACGCTTGATCCGATAACTGCTAGAGTACGCATTTTTTAACTCGATTTGCTGAAACAACCCCATTTGTGGTTCTATTTGATTTGCTTCTCCGTGTGGTATAGGTGAAACAATTTTTATTAATTGCGATTTGTTCTACTAAAATTTGCATTGCAAACTGACTTATTCACTCCCATTCGCTAACCGAGAGCACTTTGTTAACAATCACCTCTGTTTCTGTTGACGATATTATGGTACCATCGTTTGTAGATCCATATTGACCATTCTCCAAAATATTTTCAACACCACCTCGGTACTCAACAATCGAAACGACATTGCCAGTAAACCCAACCCATGGACCATTTAATGGATCAATCAACGGTGGATATGTATAGTCGGTAAATTGTTCACGTTCTTCATCAATAGTTGATTTTCTTCGCCTAAGTTTTTTTTGTGACTGGTCCTCGTTAATCACCATCAGACCATTTGCGTCGTCGTCTCCGGCATTCAAAACGGATGATTCGTCCAAAGGTCCATCACCGTCATTCACTAAGATTGATACATTGTCGCCTTCTTGATCTTGATCTTGATCTTGATCATCTAATATTGCTGATGTCGAGCCATGCTCACTCTGACCATCCCCTGAGTTGAACAGTTGGTCATCGTTTTCAAACAACTTGTTGAAGTCATACGGATTCAAAATGGCCCTCAAAGCAATAAAATCACATAGTGGGACATAGTTCTTTTCAAAGTTGTACAAGACACCAAGTGTTACAAATATCAACGGCGTACACAATAGCGATAACAAAATGGCACTATCCAAGGCCAAAGTCCCACACATGAACAATTGGAAAATTATCAAACCCAAAATAACACGACGAAAAACTATGGGCCAAATTTTTCCAGTGGAGTGAGATGGATGAACAAAGTTGTACACCAATTGGTACTTATAGACAAATAATCCCAAAATGAAGTAGATCAACCCACAAGTGACAATCTTTGTCGACACAACTGAGTAGATCAAAATGATCATGAATATCATGATATGTTGAGGAAGATTTATTCCAAAATCTAGTATTTGCGGGGTGTAGTAGTAGGACCTGTAATCTCTAGCCGTTTTCAAAATGAATGATTTTAAAAAGAAGAGTTTCCCGATAACGTTCAACAAGAATAAGTCCCCCACTTGCAATAACTTTACTGGAAACATGGTCAATCCTTGTAACAAAATCAAGTCAACGTAAAACAATGACATTCGTCTCAAAGATGTGGCGAGTTGAGTGGCAATTTTGGTGGTGTCACTTATGTAAGACATGTAGTCCCAAAACGTACCAGCGGCAACATAAATCAAAAACAAGTTAAAAAAGATGAAGAAAAAGTTTTTCGATAATGTTGACAACTCGAGTTCACTATTGGATGAGTATCCTTGAAATCGAGACAAGTACCGGTAAAAGTAGGGAAACAGAATGTTTAACAAGGTAAACAACAATGGTGGAAGAATACCAGTGACAAAAGTTGTCAACCATTTGGATTTGCCAATGAAATGACCCACAGCTGGCCAGAATTTGGTGATTGTTTTCAAATCAAGCAATGACGTCAATGGAACAACTAAGAAAATAATGAAACCATAACTCAAGACAATCAAAAACGTAATCATGTAGGACTTGACTAGTTTTTCACTGTATTGAAATTTGAAGCTTCCCCAAATGATGTCTTGTGGTGCCGGAGCCAAACTCACAATCAACTTGTAAACACGAGGATCTAAAATAGCTTGAGCAGCCATTTGAGCAGATGCGACTGAATCCATGGTAATGAATGCTGATGGTACAACCCTAAATTCAGGATGTTGTTTAGCGTCAATAGTGGTGGATTCGGGATCAAATTTGTTCTGGATAACTCTTATACTTTCATCGAGTTCAACAAGTTCTCTTGACAATTGGTCAATCAGTTCTCTAGCTTTGACATTATCCAAAGGTTCGTTCCATTCAGGGTTAACCGCAGGAATGCGTTGCTGGTTGTAAATATTGATATCCATTTTGTACTCAGACGCATATGCATATTCTAATTTTCTCAACAATTGCTGTCTCTCATCAAATTTGGTTTCAAGCGGGGTCCAGTCGTAAATCAACTTGACATCCATAACTCTTCCTATTCCCAAATCTTCAATGAATTTTTTAATCCTTTCTCTACTGAGCAATCTCTTCGGTATTCCGTCCAAACGGATCGTTCTATCGGTTATGGAGTTCTGTGAGGCTAGATACTTTTGTCTTGTTTTCAATACCTTATCGGTATATTCATACAAGTAGTAAAAAACAACAACGGAAAACAAATATGTGAAAATTGGATATACCCATAAGAACCTGGGGAAATCATCATGAAAATCGGGATTCTTTGGTTTCAGGCTTATACCCTCCTTGTCATAGTTTCCTGTGAAATAGTACCGTATAGGACTCAAGATGGCCACGGAGAATATAGCCAACACAAAGAAGATTTTGATCCCCATTTTGAAGAATGACAAATAGACATAGCAGTCCAACCCTGAGTAAGACAATACGTCTTCGTCTTTCAAATTATAAACCACTTTGATCCAGCCAAAAAGATTATTAGGTAATGGTTTCAATATATTTTTAGCCTGTTGTCGCAACGTCCGAACAGCATAAATGTGGGGCCATCGGTATCTCATTATACAAAATAGTAGAAACAATAGAATACCAGATGTCAAAGTCAAGACCAACTGTGCTGCAAACACTCTTTGCGGTCCAACTGAGTGTATTGGTTCAGGATTTTTATTTCCGTTTGATCCATTTCCTGTGGCCAAGGACCCATCTCCTATAACTTGCCAAGTAACTTGGACGAATTCAAAGATGGACATTGACTCTTGTGGTGCTATGATGTGTCAACTTATGACGGAAAAGGAGTGTGCAGTTGTTATTGTTGATGCTCTAGCTAAGACGGTCAAACTCTATGATATTTAGTTCTTGTTTACGATTGATTTTTTTTTTTGATTTGTCACGCTATATGCACAGCATAAACAAAACAATAAATAAAGTTGTAGCAAATAGTAGTAGTTGCACCAATGACACCTACGAACACGGTACTTCCACTGAACATGAGCTTACAGCTAAGAGCATGCTAACCACTGTTGAAGGAACGTTGGCTTATACAGACTGTGGCTCACATTGGTATAGATATACAAGGTGTGACGAACACCTAGACGACACTCCTGCATATAATTTGTCATTTCTAAAACGCGCTTTTTTGTCTTTTGAAATAGCGCTTTGGAGAATCGCACACAACGTAGGGGGAAGAATACTAGCAGGTTGTCCCAATGATTAGTAACTTATTCAATTGCAAAGGGTAGCTCGCATGATGTATAGGTGAAGGCAATGCTGGATATATATATGAGGTTTCCACTTGGTGTCATACTCTGGGTGTAACTTTGTGAGCAATCGAGAACAAGCCGCACTTAACGCGGCCTTTACACCTCCAGCTAACCCATACCCAAACTTTGTCATCAAGGCGTTACATCTTCAGTCTTTATACCACTATTGTACGTCTATAAACAACACTATTGCAACTAGCTACTCACCGCCAGTTTCTCCTGCGAAGGAACCAACGCTAGAGGTTTAGCCTTGCATTTTCGAATCTTCACACGACCTTCATTTTTTCTTTTTGGCTCCAATTTTCTAAATTTAGGAATCATCAGAGAACAGTCTAAAACAGGGCTATCCATTTCATTGACATTTACATCTTACTGCTTTCACAGATACTAGGGTCACCCATTCACGTCACATCTTTGAACTAACTAAAGCATCTTTTGTCTTTCATGAACTTAACAGCAGGTATTTTCATGGCTTCTCTATAATAACATTATGTCTCAAATATCAAATTCAACAAGAGACGGTAATTATGCTAACAACACAACTTTCCCCAGACCATTTCAAGCTCCATCTAGAGCATCGACAAGCATCTCATTTGCGTCTATTACAACTTTGCCTGCTGAAGATGAAGAGCGTGATTATTTTGATGAAGAACTCTCCTTAATTTTAATCAATAGTGATTCTCAAGAATGCAATAAAAACTTTTCCATCTTTATCAAGTGCATCGTTGACAATTTGTACAATAATGATGCTGACACTAAACCTACTTATGAGAGCTTGTCACTATATGCGCTTAAACTTTTAACCCTGAATTTATTTGTCAAGAATTTCAAATTTTGCATTGGGAAAATATTAGCATTTTTGGAGACTTTCACTACAATTACCAACTACAGATTGGAGTTTACTGATGACGGAAACAGCGAGAGTGAGTGGGAGGTTAATGATCAAGTGGCATATGAATCTGAGTGCTTGAAGGAGTTTTTGTGTATAACTTTGCTACTTTTACTCAAGCTAAAAAACACTTCCAATGATCAAGATTTTGCTGACGAATCAAGTGATGTACTGAGCACATCTTCAGCAACTTCAAATTCATTGGATTTAGTCAACGGTGATATCTTATTCAAGACGTTGGAACAATGTCGCTTTATATTCATCATGTCACAATTTATATCAACTCAGATTAAAGCCGTCGCTAAGGAAGAATCATCGTTTGTCATTTTAAAATTCGGCTGTGATATCATTTTTGAATACTTTTATTATGTTGAGATATTGTCACCTACAGAGTTTATGGATTTGACATTCAATAATAATGAGGTGATTGTCACCATCATTAAACATTTATTATCGTCAGAGGGTTTCAACAATTACGATTTGGAAAGTGATGACGATTTCCACAACGAAGCCAAATTGGTTGCCTATGAAGAGCTAAAGCTCTTGCTACTCATAAATGAGCAGTTTTTAATGAGTTCATATTCGCGAAATGAACACTCAAACAAAGTTTTTGAGGAATTGATCCATAATGATGATAATTCGAAAAGCAACGTTAACAATATTGTTGGATTTATCAATTTGCTCATATATCATTTGAATCGTGAAGAGTCACAAATCATTATATTGTTGATTTTAAAATTTTTATATCTCGTGTTCACCACTTCATTCACAGCTAAATTAATTTATCGAAATGATTTGAAAATCTTGCTTGATATTTTTTTAAGAGAATTGGATAATTTAGAGCACAAGGATAATATTTTGATTGTGACGTATTTGAGAGTATTGTTCCCCATTCTCATGTTTTCTGAACTAAATGAATGTGGCGGATACAAGAGTCACGAACTTTACAATGTATTGAGTAACGTTGTTGTTAATTCAGGTCAGAAACAAGACGATGCCAATGAAGGCAAGTTCATTCTGGATTTAGCAATGAAGTGCATGAATGTCAAATGGCTTAAAAAGTCATTGTCGAACCACAAAACTAAGGTCAATGAAGCACAACGGGAAAAGGAGTCTCCAGAGTTATCATCTCCCGAAGACTTAAAAACAGTTGAACGTGAATCATCAAGACTATTTACTCGTATTGCTTCGGTTCGATCATCGAGTAGAAGCGATTATCATAAACATACAACAGCACACAATTTTTTGGAGAGACAAAATAGTGAAAAATCAAAATCAAAACGAGATCTAGATCCAGGAGCTTTGGCTCAAGCATCATCATCACCTTCGATATTCATGGAGAATAACAATAATGTATTTCTCGCTGATTTTTCAAAAAAGTTGACATTGGGTGAGAATGGTAAATCTGCTCTAACTGGCTTAGATTTGAATGGTTTATCCACCTCCGCCACAATCAAAAACAAGAATAACAACAACAACAACAACAACAACAACAACAACAACAATGTTTCTGGTACTGGTTTCGATTACCGTGACTCAAATATCTTAGATTTACCTAATGAATACCTCACATCAAAACCATTACCCAAGATCCCTATACCGGAAAAACGACGTCGACAATTGTATCAAAATGGAACTGCATCATCTTCATCAAGCTCACTTGAGTCGAATTCATCAATAAAGCAAAAGGCTTTGAAAAAGAAGGCCCCACCACCTCCTCCTCCTCCGCCAAGACGAAGGAGATAACACCCAAAGGACAACAGCACATGTTAATTAATGTTTTTTCTTTTATTAAATCTACCAAATAAATGTAATAGTAATAATCATGTACATACCAGTTGTTAATAAGTAATGCAGAAACGTCTATATATTCGTAAACATATACAAATTTTCTTTCTCACATGGTGATATCCTGCTTAAAACTCAATACATCATCAAATCTCAATCCATTAATTTCGGTCTTTGTATACGAGTCCAATTCGCGCTTCAACACTTCTTCTTCAGCATCATCTTGATCATTGGTATCACTAGATGCAACCAAAATGAGTCCTCTACTACGAATTAATGGGATTAGTTTCGGTACAAGATCAAGCAAATGAATGGATGTGATTAGACCAAATAAGTTGTTGTTCATGGTAAAATTTACTGCCTCTTTGATGGATCTGATGATCAACTCTTGATAATTGTTCAATTCAGTGGATGATGATAAAGATGGGGAGGTGGTAGTGGAGTACTTGTTGGAAACTTTATTTTGTTGATCTTTCCCTTCGTCAATCAATAATCCGTTAGTTGATCGTTGTTCAAATTTTTTAAAGTTGTTGTTATAAGTAATTCCATTCATGATTAAAAACACGGGGAAATTTGGTTGTTTCCAATTCAAAATTTTACAAATCAATGAATTTGAAGAAAGGAGGATAATTGATCTTGATGATTGATGATGGTTATTATGGTTGTGTTGGTTTTCCTTGGATTTGAATGGCTTGATGTGGTTAAACACATCATTCAATGTGAAATCAATATAGTTGTTTAAATTTTTTTGAATGTTGCCGACAAATGGCAACACCTCCAATTCATAAAATGATGGGAAAATCAACTCCAAATTGATATTAATTTCAGGAGACAAAATTTCCAAAACGATATCCAACGGCAAATATATAATACGTAACAATTTTTTGATTAATCCGATATCCTTCACGGTCATGTTTGATAAATCATGAATGACCTTAGAATAGTCAAATAAATCATTGGTTATGGAGCTAAGTTGTTCAAGTGATAAATTGGGCAAGTATAAATCAATAGTTTCAGTAATGGCAATCGACCAATGTGGACACACAACTGGTGTGCCATCGTTCAAGAGACATACTCTGATTCGTAAGTATTCTCCTGATAATGAAGTTGCGGTGACAATTGATGATGATGAAGATAGATATTCTTGTTGCACTTGTACTGGGCGCGCATTGGGACCATGGTTTAACCCACTGGCATTGACAGCGGCATTGGCATTGGGTGATAAAAAATTGTTTGGCGATAACCCACCCGCGGCATTCAATTTCAAGGTCTGTTTGTTCTTGATGATACTTGTTGACGATTTCCAATACGTGTCGAATTTAGTAGTTTCAAGCACAGTTCCTGAAAATGGGAAAATTATTTGATAGTTGAATTTTAATTGACCAATGTTTCTCAACCTTAAATCGAACAACGGCAACTCAATCGAACTAATCTCTGGCGATGTAGTATCAATATGCGAAAACGACAATGCGGTAGTCTTGGCAATTAATCGCGTTCCAAATTTGGGGAAAATCTCAAAATCGATACGAAACTCATTCAATGAGTCAACATCAGTTTGGAAAACACAATTGTTATTGTTTGCACCACCATGATGATTCTTATCTTCCAAAGGCAACAAAATATTTCTCGGAACAATATCGGAAATGTTCGACGTTAATGTAATTCTCCCTGGTTTCAAATCAGTGATTGAATTGAATAAATTTATAAAAGATTGATCATCATGAGGGAAAATCAATTCAATTAAAACCTTTTGTTCTAAGAAATTGTGGCCATATCGTCTCAATGGTAGGATCGGTGGTGGCAATTGCAAATCAGGAATACTATCGGCATTGTTTTTATCAATCGATTGACCACTATCTTCTGAGTCATCATTATCATCGCTCATTCGGATAGGATCACCTTGGATCGACATTATTTTGCCCGATTCAACATTCAGGTGATTATCCAATTCTGTATTCATATCCTGATGATAACTAAGCAATTCATTAATCACACCAACGTGCCCCTCTACAACACAATAGTACAACACATTGTATCCATCTTCATCCAAAATATCCAACTTGGCGCCAAATTTGACCAATTCTTGAGTTGTCTTGACATGCCCTTCCGCGGCAGCATAAAATATCGGTGTCCACTTGTTGAACCCATCAGTCTTGTTCACCTCGGCTCCGTACTTGATCAACAATGTAATCAATTTGTAATGACCCTCACGAGCAACCACGTGTAGTGGAAGTAATCCTTCAACATCTTGTTCATTCACCAAAACTTTCACCAAATCAGATGACTCTTCATTTGATAACAAATACTCCAAGACTTTGTAGTCGCCGAATTTACACGCATAATTTATGGGCAAATACTGAAGTGTTTCTTTATTGGTTCTAGGAAATGGATTTGATCCAAATTGAACCAAATTCTTGATGATGTTTAAATGCCCATGTTTAATTGCTAGCAATAACGGCGACATTGAATCGTTATCAAGGTCGTCGATATGCGTTGTTGGGAATGCCGGAATAATGATATCCAACAAGTCACTTCTATTATTTTGAGCCGCGTAATGTAGACAAGTACGTCCATTGAAATCGCGTCTCTTGAGCAAATTGCTCACTTCTTGTGGTGAATACGTCTTCATAATATACTCCACGATAAACACTCTAGAATGATTAATTGAATCATTTGAGTTTATAACTTTAACGCCATTGTTTATGACAACATGATGGCTTTCATTGTGGGTGGATGCAGGTGGCATAGAACAACATTCATGAAACACAGTCTTGTTGTTGTTGAAATCATCATTAACAAATGTGAAATCAATATCGAAATTGATTAGTTTCAAAAAGGATTCTAAAAAGGAATCGGATATTTTGAGGTTTGTGATTGATAAAAGAAAAATCTTAGACGCCTTGTATCTGACAGTGGCATCAAAGGGTTCATTGGCTAGTTTTGGCGATCCATTGAGTTTCTCTACCCATCGAGCAAGTAACGACAAGTCTGGATCCTTGATGGTTGCAACATTGACAAAACTAGAATATAATTCATCAACCTCGGTGTTGCTATTGGGTGAAATCAGAATCGAGGTTTGTCTAATGAACGGTGGAGCATGATTATTATGTGATGCCGGTGAGTTTGACACTATATCAGAGGCTGAGCCTGATGCTGAAGGAGGAGCAATATCTCGTTGTACCGAATCAGATTCAATCGATGACGAGATAGTACTGTGAGCATTGTAATTAACCAAGCAAGAATAATCTCCATCCATAATACTCTCAATGTCAAACAATGACAGTGTCACCAAATCACTCAATTCATTGATTTCATTTTTATGAAACACTGGCTGTACACTAACAGCAGTACTAATAAATAGCTCCTTTGTATGAGATTTTGATCTCTTGTCCCATTTTTTCACCACTTTAGAAAACCCCGTTTCATTCAATTCAATAAATTGTTGTAATCGAATAAGATCCTGATGAATTTTTTTGAAATTTTGATACAAATTAAGAAATGAAATGGAGTTTCTGAAATTCAAGTATGCTGCTGAATCCACATTGGCGGTGGTTCCATCATGTGAATGTTGAAGAAGAAAAGCATGAGATTTTGTAAAGAGTTCATCTCGTTTCAAAACAAGTAGATTCAAATTAATGGCCAAGTTGGCTTGTTTTTCAAGGTAAAATGAATTAACCTTATCCAATTCTCTTTCAACTCTAAAGAAAAACGTGGCCTTGTTTTCCTTTAGAGATTGTTGGATTTCCGATATCGACAGATTACTGTTACCTGCAATCACTGAACTGACCGTATTTCCATTTGTTTTGTTCGTTGGTATAGCTAGTTGCTTAATCAACTTCTTTAAAGCCTTGTAGTCAATGAAATGACCTGAATATTCGGGCAATTCCAATTGTCTTGACGCGAGATATTTACCAAACTTCATCTGTTCTGAGGAGTAGTCGATGCAAGATCAAAAAAAAACAAAAGGTCTCTTTCAGCTGGTTGATCCAGTGAGGTGCCCAAAATTGTACGAAAGGTTGATTTGGGAAAGAAAAGCAGTTAGATCATATAAAAGATTGAAACTTTTGGTCAAACAATTCCTTGGGTTTATGCTTTTGATAAAATCTTTCTTTTGTGTCAAGATGAAAATAAATTTTTCTTTGGCGCACGTGGACCACTTTGTATGTAACTATAGTAACTGATATCCTTTTGAGTAAGATGTGTTGTTCTATGTTCGACTGGCGGTTCCGGCAGGAAAACAATAGAGGAAGAGCACAATGTCGTGAACAACAGTTTACATCTACAAAACCTTCCTACACCTTGATAATTACATGTACTTTACTGACCAAGTCAAAACTATATGCAACTTATCTACTTTACACATATACACTCCGCTATACCCCATTCCACTCCTTAGTTCTTAGCTTCTTTATTCTCGGCTTGAGCTTTTTCAAAATGTTCCTTGAATAAATCAGCATTTTCCTTATTACCAAATCTAATAGCTAGAGTTTGTGCCTCGGGTTCACCTTCAGAAACATCAGCAGTAACAGTATAGACCCAAGATCTATCGGATCCGATATTTGGTTTCAACTCATAATCTGGTTGAATCAAGTGATTGGCACAAATTTTCAAAGTCTTGTCTCTTCTCATAACAATACGAGTTTTGCCCGTTGTCTTGTGCTTGAGAAATTTCACATCACCAGTTCCTCTTTCTTTCCATTCCTTGGTGTCAGCGTGGAAACGGAAAAGCTTGGCACGCACTTTGTATACTACATCTTCGTCTTCTTCGTTGGTCTTGACTTCAACTTTCTTGTCCAAGTGGATCACGGGAGTAAACTCAACATCAGCTTCTTCTTCTTCAGCAGCTGCTTCATCGTCATCAGCAGTAGCAGTAGCAGCAGTAGTAGTGGCGCTTGCTTCTTTCTTGTTCTCCTCTGATTTTGATTCTTCCTTTTTGGAGTCAGTTGCCGCTTCTTGTTGTGGCTCTTCCTTCTTTTCCTTCTTGGCTCCAAACATAGAAAATACATTTGAAGTTGGCGGTTTTGGAATTGATGATGATGATGATTCCTCAACACTTGGTTTCGTTCCTTCAGCTGACATTGTAGATATCGTAAACTTTAATTGATGTGAATGTGGTATATCAAACTGAAACGATTTCTGTTGAAATCAAAAATTTTCTTTCCTTCTTTAGTTGCACTTTTGGGTTTTTTCTATTCCTGCACAGAAACAATTGTCACAAGAGGACAACCAACCAACACAACACAACACAGCACAACGTAACCACTCTGATGTGACTACTGGCACATTTTAACTCTATCAACTTCTTCTTTATATACATATACAAGATTACATCTCTCTAGTTGGATCTAGTCAATACCGAATTTGTCAACAATTCCAATGCACTTCTGGCATCAGATTCAGGTAATATACGTAAATTAGCCAATGCATCCATACAATACTTTTCCGCCATTTGTCTAGTTTGTTCAACACCTTGGTATTTTTCAACAGCTCGACGTGCAATTTCAACATCACCAGGTTCATTAAACTTTCTTGCAATCAATTCCCCCAATTTAGGTTCTTGTTTCCAAGCAAACAATACTGGTGCTGTAGCCAATCCCAATTTCAAATCAGCTTGACTTGGTTTACCAAACGCCTTATCGGAACTTGTGTAGTCCAACATATCATCAACGATTTGGAAACACAAGCCCAAATTACGACCAAATTGGTAACAATTTTCAATAACATCATCTTCAGCACCACTAAGCACGGCTGCGGCACGGCATGATTTAGACATCAACGACGCGGTTTTCAAATAAGTCTTGTGCAAATAGTATTCAAATGCGGCTTGAACATTGGTATCATGGTCAACGATATCTTCTTCATTGACTGAATATTGATGCTTTTCAGTGGGTACTTTGCCAGTTGGTTGTGGTACTCTTTTCTCATCCCCATCATTATCTATAATTTCTTCCCCACTATTACTCAATACGGTGTTTTTCAATTGCATAAATTCTCCTTCAACCAAATTGGCAATTGTTGTACTCAATAATTCAATAACTTCAGGGTTTCTCAACCTAGCGATGGCAACAGAAGCTCTACCCAAGAGGAAATCACCACCCAAGACAGCCATCTTGTTGGTGAATGCAATATTACCACTAGGTCTACCTCTTCTTGCATCCGATAAATCAATAACATCATCGTGTAATAAACTAGCAGTGTGGATCATTTCGACAATTTCTGCCAATCTTCTTTGTTTGGGCAATATGCCATTTTGTTTATCCATTTCAGGTAGTCTATCCATTGGTTTACTCAAAGGGTCCAATATAATCTTGGGATTTATTCCATGCAAGATATTCAATGGACTTAAACTATCATCAACACTATACCCAGCAATTGATTCCTGACCCGGTTGTGGTGTACCTTTAATGTGTTCTTGTTCAGTAACATCATACTCATCAATCTTGATTCTTTGACGTTGCAGTATAGGAATCTTCAGTAATGCTTTACTCAAGATTAGCACAATTAAAGGTCGAACATTTTTACCTTCAGCTTCGAAATAATACGAACTTATTCTATTCAATGTTGGGTGGCCAGAACCAATTAAACTAGCAATGGATTTGGCTAAATTGGACATTTCATGACTGACGATGGAAAATGGATCTTGAAATTTAGTTTGAGCTGGTGGTGACACCAATTTTTCAGCAGTTTCAACAGCTGTCTTGAATGAATTAGTACCGGTGGAGTAAGAAGCTCGTGGGTGGAAGGAATACTGGAGCCTTCGACTCTTGACTATGTTTCTTAGCATGTGAATGGAGGATGCTTTTACTAATGAGTGTGGTGGTGGTGCTAGTAGAGTATGCAAAAGTTGAATAATAAAGTACACAGATGTGGTCTATCTCATGGAATCTGTTCCTTTGTCTCTCTGGTTGCTAAAAAAAAAAAAAAAAACAGAAGAGAATTTTTTTTTTTTCTTCTCTGTTTTATTTCACTCGGATGTTTTTGTTGTTTTTGACATTTGTGTTTATAACAAATACAATGTACCCAATTGATGTGTAAATAACATCAACTAAACATCTGGTAAGCAAATTGCCCATAAGCACAACACATCTACATATAAGACATTCATCAATGCAAAAAGCAAAAGTTGTAGAATTAAATAAGTACGAAAAAGAAGAAACTATAGGATAGAAAAAAGGCCACTGTATACCAACCATATCCTTTACTATAATGCTGAAGAAGATTTTCAATGCCCAGCAACAGCTGCCGTAATAGCCACACACAACCTATGTGCTACTGCTACTTCATGTTGACACCACCAACAAAACTAGCACCGGCTCATTGATATCCTTTCCTTTGAGATGGATGCATGTTTCTCAAAAACACATCGGGTGGAGTCAATGTACCCAAGGCTCTTTGTGCATAAAGATCCAAAAACGTTAATCCAAACAAGTAGGATGCATTAACCCATCCAAAACCTTCAGTAGCAACACCTTTAAAATCTAAACCTTGGTTACCATACTCGGCATCCACTCTGATGGGAACTGCACCTTTCGTGACATTGTATTTTTCAACAACAACTCCATTGTAATCAACAAATGACTTTGTCATCATGTAAAGCCATCTATAAGCTAATCTTCTGGCAATACCATCAAATCCATAATTCACCAACCCAATCCAAGCCAAAATTTGTTGTGGAGCCCAGCCAAATGGATAATCCCATTGACGTGAGGGCCTACTCAATCCAACTTCACCTCTCGATTTCAACGTACCGGCAACTAAACCTCCGTGTTCTTCAAATTTGGGGATTGAAACATCAACTAATTTCGCAGCTTGTTCTTTTGAAGCTAATTTAGAATATAAAGGCCAGAAACATGTTGCTGATTCATAATCTTCTTGTTTGTGTTCATGCACGTTATAATCGTAATAGATGCAATCTTTTTCATTCCAAAGATACTTGTCGACATTTATTTTCCGTTGTTTGGCCCTCTCAATCCAAATTTCCGATGAATGGACTTTACCATCTTTACCTTCCAATAGATCATTAAAGCAATTTGAAATAATAAATGCAAGATCGTTTTCATACTTGTACAAAAGTGAATTCAAATCCACTGTGGCCAAGTATGCACACTTACCTTCTAATCTGTATGAAGTATCATGACCAGATTCTCTAACTGCTCTATCGTGCAAGAAATACTCATCCAATTTGGGTTCTTTAATCTCTTCATTGTTGTATTTTTCAATAAACTCTGCTTGACTAATGCCATATTTCTCAACATAATCTTTCAATATAGCATTGAAATGAGAAGCTTCGGTTTCAGGTGGAATACCTTTACCCTCTGGGTGATAACATGATAGTCCTGTACGTTCATCCAATCTTGGAGAACAACACCAAACGGTTTCGTACTCCTTGATAGCAGCCAATGCTGAACGACGCAAAAAATCAACCGCTTCATTGACATCACCAGGATCGGTTTCCACGATCTTGTTAAATACCCTCAACGCCATATCGGTTAAAAATGGTGGTTGCGAACGACCCAAATAATACGATCTATTTGCGTTTAGGATTTTCCCATAATATTCAATCTCAAATATGAAATTTTCAACCATTCCTCTAGCAAGTTCCAAATGATCAAGGTTTTGGCCAGGATGAACATCAGTTAATAAACCAAGAGTTTCCATGTATGAATCCCAACCATACAATTCGTTGAATCTACCACCTGGTACAACGTATGGCCACCCAGTCAAATTATTTGGATCATTCGGATCAGGACGCGATGCAATGGCCAACAAACCTGGTTTCTTGTTGATTGATTTTATATAGTCAGCATCAATCTTTTCTGGCAAGTATTGAACATCCAAGGGAATATCCTTTGAGCTATTTTTGATCTTCATAAGGAAATCATATTGATCCTTGCGGTTGTGGGGAACATAGATTCTATAACTTTCTTTGCCTTCATGCAATTTGCCATCTTCATCAACATAAGATTCCTTAATCTTTGTATCTCTGGACATTTCAACAATGTTTTCCCTTGTGATACGTCTAGTTAAATTCTTCCAAAACGAAGTTGAAATCAATCGTTTCATTCTATTGACGGGGTTCTCGTTCAATCTTGCTTCGTCCAAAACAATTTGGTGTCTACCAAATCTACTAGCAATGGTCAATTCTTGCAACAAGTTACTCAACATGTAAGTGCCTCTAACTGATGACAGTTTGAATCCATTGGAGTTCGCTGTCCCCAATCTCAACACTTTGGGACCAGTATCTTCGATTGTAATTTGGCAATTGTTATCAGTATCTTCATTTTCCAACAACTCCTTTAAAGTTTCTTGGACATCACTAATGTAGTACTTTTTCGGACGAAGAATGGAGTCATCCAACGATGCTCTTCTGAAATGAAGGGTGTTTTGAGGTGGCGGTGCCAATGATTGTGAGTTGTCTTCGTGTTGATAAAGAGGTACAATGGAAGGTTTCTTTTTCATGGCCAGTTCAGTTGCTTGTCTAATAAACCTTTTTTCTTGAGCTCCATCGATATCAATATCATCGGGTGTGACAGAGTCTGGTGACACCTCGCGACTTAACTTGGGAAATTTCTTCTTATCAAGGGTCTCTTCCTTGTCGTATTCTTCGTCTTCGTCAGCATCAGTATCATGATTCATATGGAGGTTGAAATTTACTTTGGCACCCGAACCTGGAGTGTTGCAAAATGCAATTCCTCCTCCATTATCTCCTCCTGCTACTTGCAGCAGTGGAGATGGTGATTTTGACTCACCTGAACTTGGAGGCTCGGATCCTTCCTTAATGGAGTCAGTAATGGGATGTGGTTCATTCAACTCCTTTAGAAACTGTTGCTTTGTTGATGTTGATTCAAAGGTACTAAAAGTCCGAACCCTATTTAGTGGGGAGTTTTTACCAAAATTCTTTTTCCTATTGTCACCATAATATTTTTCAGCTAAAGCAAAAGGATCTTCGTCACTTGACATAGAAGATTGTCTTCTATGGTGTCTAGTATGAGATATCTGATCGGTAGTACTCAGTTGAGACAGCATAGTTGGAAGTAGTGGGTGTATGTGTTGCAATAAATAAAATAAAAAAAGAGTAGTTGTAAAGAATACTTTTGTTTTTGAATTAAGTAGTTCAAATGCAAATTGAAGATGTTGGGAGTTGAGTTGTGATGAGAGTTAAATGAGCAAATGAGATGAAATACGATATATAAGTGTGTGTGTGGGTGTGTTTGTTTGTGGGTGGGGTGTCGGATGTGTGTTGTTTCGTTGATGAGAGACTATTTATGCAATGAAGATTAAAAATAGTCACTCTCACACTAAATCAAGAAAATGGTGTTGCACCGAAGATTACGGAAGAACTTGAATTATGTGTGTGTACTACTGCATATAACTTATATTAATAAAATAAAATACATTCCCTTGTAATTGTGTTGATGTACACGACTTATAAGTAAAAAAAACGCTTTTATGACGTATTATATATATATATATATATATATACATGTATACATATATAAATATGTGTACACCATATGAATGTTACATCTAAGAACAAGTAACCTTAATGGTACAACAAGATGAAAGGACCTTTTCTTCCAGCATACCGTTCGAAAATTGGATAAAAGTTTGTATATGCAAAATAGATTATTGGGGTGCAATTGTACGTCCAAGAGAATTTCAGTTTGTTGAGTGTTATTGCACGTGACTTCTACTAAAAGTGTGTCTCCTATTTTTTTCAGGATTCTATTAAGTCAGATTACCCACCAGCCTTTTCCACTGAATCAGATCGTCAGTTTTTGGTACTCTACTCAACTATTTGTGCGTCAGATCACAGTTTTGAGAGCTTTGTTTTGATTCTGGATAATCTTCAATGTGGAGATTTGGAAACTCAATAACATTTTAAGCTCCCTCTATCCTTCATTTGGGTATTCAACTGCGTAAGAATGATGCTTAAATCCAACGGTTTAACAATCTGTGGTTTAAACGATTGGACTCAAGCTAAAATAGTTTTTATAAAAGGACCCCCTTTTAACTTCCTCGGTCAAAATCGCATGTGTAATTTCTACCTTGTTTTACTTCGTCCCCCGGAGAAAGTTGGAGTGATCTATTGGTTTACGGCGAAATGCGGAATGTTGAAAAATATTTCACAGCAGACACTTTACGTAAGTTAATCGTAACATATAACGTACTAATTAACTAAGCAAGTGGTGGATGTATTATGTAATACGGTATGGGGTAAAAACACACCACAAACACACACTAACACATACATACATACATACATACATACATACATGCTCACACACACAATATAAAACGTTTCCATTGGGCGTCAAAATATTTATGTATTTGTATATAAATATAAACATAACTTCAACAAATTATTCCACCTCCTTTGGAAAAAAAAAAATTGAAAACTATTTTCATTAGAATCAGAGTCAATTGAAATACAGGTATTTCATATTCACAACAACTACAACAACAACTTACATACTACTACATTATAAAACACAATGGTTAAAGTCGCAGTTTTAGGTGCCGCTGGTGGTATTGGTCAACCATTATCTTTATTAACCAAATTGAACCCCAATGTTGATGAATTGGCATTATTTGATGTTGTCAATGTCCCTGGTGTTGGTGCGGATTTAGGACACATCAACTCCAACTCCACTACTGAATCATTTTTACCATCTTCAAAGGAAGACAAGACTGCTTTGGCTAATGCGTTAAAGGGGGCTGATCTTGTTATTATTCCAGCTGGTGTTCCAAGAAAACCGGGTATGACTAGAGATGACTTGTTCAATATCAATGCATCTATTTGTCAAGGTTTGGCTGAAGGTATTGCTGAAAATAGTCCCAAGGCATTTGTTTTGGTTATTTCTAATCCAGTCAATTCAACTGTGCCAATTTTTGCAGAAACTTTGAAGAAAAAGGGTGTTTACGATCCAGCTAGATTATTTGGTGTTACTACTTTGGATATTGTTAGAGCCAATACTTTTATTGCTCAATTGTATCCAAAGGATACCAAGCCAACTGATTTCAACGTTAATGTTGTTGGTGGTCATTCGGGTGAAACCATTGTTCCCTTGTACTCAATTGGCTCTACCAAAAAGTATTATGATGAATTGAATGAAGAACAAAAGAAGGCTTTGATTCACAGAGTTCAATTTGGAGGTGATGAAGTTGTTCAAGCCAAGAATGGTGCTGGATCAGCTACTTTGTCAATGGCCTACGCTGGTTACAGATTGGCTGAATCTATTTTGAAGGCAGTTAGAGGCGAAAATGGTATTGTTGAATGTACATTTTTGAACTTGGATTCAAAGATTAAAGGTGCTTCTGAAGCCAGAAAATTGGTTAAGGATTTGGATTTCTTTTCATTGCCAGTTAAATTGGGCAAGAATGGTATTGAAGAAGTACAATATGATATCTTGAATAAGGTTAATGATGATGAAAAGAAGTTATTGGAAGTTGCTATTGAACAGTTATCTAAAAATATTGAAAAGGGTGTTGCATTTGCCAGCAAGTAAGAGGACACAACACTCTTTTGAAAGTATAATCTACAATATGCTTTTATAAAAACGATGATTTAGTATATATCCAACTGTAGGGTGTAAAATTCCTCCTTCTTCTACTCTATTGTAAACTCATTTGAAGTGACAATCAGCTTGATGGAGGCGTACTTTTGTACAAACTCTTGAAATACAACATCAACATCAATGTCTTCAATCGACCCACCACGTGTCAAATGATTAATAAAACCCGGTATATTCAACATGAGAAAGGCCAATTGCTCCATGGATAAATCAAACCCAATTTTCAAATCCATTGCATCAACTTGTTTAACCAATGCAGATATGCTTTGTAAGTGTTGTTGCGGCAGTGAATTTTTACCCAAGTAGTTGACAATTATACTCTTGTTTGTTTTCAATAGCATCATTTGGAAGAAGTTGTATATGTACCAATCTGATTGGTGTAGGATTACAAATGTGAACTGATTGGCATCAATGTGACCGAGAAACTCAGTTAAATCTTGTTGGAGTTGTCTCGTATCGGTTGTGGTACAATCAGCCTTTATAAACCAGCAGGATAACCAGTCTACAGTTGATTGCAAGGTGATTTCAATCATATATTGGGAAGGTATCCAACTTGTTTTCCGGTTGTTGTAATCCCCCCCAATTTGGTTGCAAAACTGAAAGAAAACATCAATTTTAAATACTCAGAGTAGAAAGACAAGGGATCTATAGTATATAAACAAAACAAAACAATTGATAAAGAGTACAAGAAGTAGTTTTAAGGAGGGAAGAAATACATTTACTCCATACTTGAAACGAATTGTTCGTTGAACGGAAGGGGGGGGGCGAATGAAGGTGTTCTGGGTACTAACTACAGTTTTTAAAACAAAATGTATAAGAGGAGTAAAACTATAAAATGAACAAAGTTGAAAGTATTTGGAGTATACACAATTTGGATTAAAGTAGATGTAAAATCATATTACATTATATGCCATCAACTGTAGATCCTACCATTCACTTTTGTAAACTACAATTTAGTATATGTTCTTCCTCTGGTTCCTCTTTCTCAATAGTGTTTGGTGTGTTTTGTTGTTGTGTTCTTGTCGCAACTGAAGTGCGACACGACACAAATGAAAAGCTAATCTTGATTATCTCCATTTGCTATATATATATATATATATATAGATACATTCCTTCTTAAATATATATCTATATATCCCTTAGCTTAATAACACTAACTTGTAGTGTTTATAGTAAGCTATGCTATACTATATTTGTAAAGTGTTTGTTGTATATTGCTTGCGTCTTTGAACTATAAAAACAAAGTGGCAAAAGAAAGAGACGCAGAAGAGACAATGACAAAAGACAGAAGCAGAAAAAAAAAAATCTTCTACACCTTAAGAACCAATACCAATCAGAATTCCAACATTCCCATCACCACATTACATTCATATATATATATACACACACACACATACACACATACACACATATATATCTCTTATCAACACGTCAAGCACAGCGACAACCACAACTAATCAATATACCAATCCATTGACTCAACAGATTGATTCAGAGTTATTCAAAACGTATCAAATCTCACTGAATTTGGAACATTTAAAACAACCACACCCACCCACTAAAGAGTAGTCATCACACATCTACCCCTCCCCAAAAAAAAATGGAATCAATATTGGACTTTTCAACTGATCTAGACATTGCATTGTTTGATCAAACTGTTGATGCTTTTTACAAAGGTTCTGGTGAAAATCAGAAACAAGCACAATCAGTATTGAATCGATTTCAAGAACATCCCGAATCATGGAAATTTGTTGATAATATTTTGTCCAATTCTACAAACCCGCAATCTAAATACATTGCCTTGTCATGTTTAAACAAATTGATTCAATATAGATGGAAAATGATTCCTGAGGAAGAAAGAATTGGTATTAGAAATTTCATTGTTAATATGATTATCTCGTTATGTAATGATGAAACTGAATTTGAAACTCAACGTGCTTTAATCAATAAGATTGATTTGACCTTGGTGTCGATTTTGAAACAAGAATGGCCTCACAATTGGCCAGAATTTATTCCGGAAGTCGTTGCTAGTTCAAGATCTTCATACAATGTATGTGAAAACAATATGATTGTACTCAAATTGCTCAGTGAAGAAGTATTTGACTACAGTCAAGATCAATTGACTCAAGCTAAAGCACAGCAATTGAGAATTAGTATGAAGAATGAATTTGAAAAAATTTTCAAATTGTGCTACGAAGTATTGGATAAAACCACCAAATCATCATTGGTTATCGCCACATTGAATGCATTATTGAGATATATTCAATGGATTCCTTCAAATTACATTTACCAAACTAATTTATTGGATATCTTGTCAACCAAGTTTTTAGCTCCAGTTGATACTAGAGCAATTGCTTTGAAATGCTTGACAGAAATTAGCACCTTGCCAGAAGAAAATGCCAAAACATTGTTATTTTTCAAAAACACAATGGAACAATTTTACAATATTGTCCCCATTACTACAAACTTGAAGGAAAGTTATAAAGTTGCCTCTACAGCCGATCAATCATTTTTACAAGATATGGCCATGTTTTTGTGTTCGTACTTGGGAAACCATTTATCGGTATTGGAACAACATCAAGAAGCTAAAGATTTACTTCAAAATGCGTTGATTTACTTGTTACAATTGTCAAGAATTGAAGAACGTGAATTATTCAAAACTTGTTTAGATTTTTGGCAAATTTTTGTCCATCAACTATTTGTTGAAACTAGAAATTTACCCAATAATGAGTTGAGTCCGATGATGCAATTGACTTATGGCAGCACCATAAAAGCTGGTTCATCTGGTGGTGCTCCTGATCCCGCAGAATTGGCCAAATTCCCATTAAGACAACATCAATATGCTGATATCTTGTCGAGGTTGAGATTAGTTATAATTGAGAATATGGCTAGACCTGAAGAAGTTTTGGTTGTAGAGAATGATGAAGGTGAAATTGTTCGTGAATTTGTCAAGGAAAGTGACACCATTCAATTATATAAATCAATGAGAGAAGTTTTGGTTTACTTGACTCATTTGAATGTTATCGACACTGAACAAATTATGATTGAAAAACTTTCAAGACAACTTGATGAAAGTGAATGGTCATGGCAAAATATAAATACCTTGTGTTGGGCAATTGGATCCATTTCTGGTGCCATGAATGAAGATATGGAAAAGAGGTTTTTGGTCAATGTAATCAAGGATTTGCTATCATTGACGGAGATGAAGAGAGGTAAAGATAACAAGGCAGTTGTCGCTTCCAATATCATGTACATTGTTGGTCAATATCCTCGATTCTTGAAAGCTCATTGGAAGTTTTTGAAAACAGTGGTTAATAAACTTTTTGAGTTTATGCATGAAACTCATGAAGGTGTTCAAGATATGGCTTGTGATACATTTATCAAAATCACCACCAAATGTAAACGTCATTTTGTTGTTGTACAGCAAAATGAACGTGAACCATTCATTAATGAAATCATCAGGGATATTCAATCAATCACCGAAGATTTGCAACCACAGCAGGTGCACACTTTTTACGAAGCGTGTGGTATAATAGTCAGCGCTCAAAACAACAAAGAAGCTAGAAACAAATTGTTGAGTGAATTAATGGCATTACCAAATATGGCCTGGACTTCAATAATACAACAAGCGGGTCAAGATCCTACATTATTGACCAATACTGAAACTGTGAAGATCATTGCCAATATCATTAAAACCAATGTTGCTGTTTGTAAAGCTCTAGGTCCCGGGTTTTACCCACAATTGGGAGGCTTGTATGTGGACATGTTGTCATTGTATAAGGCCGTTTCATCAATGATTTCCGATGCAGTTGCAAAGGATGGCATCATTGCTACCAAGACCCCCAAAGTTAGAGGTTTGCGAACCATTAAAAAGGAGATTTTGAAAATGATTGAAACGTATATAAACCAAGCGGAAAACTTGGAGGAAATTGTTAGAGATTTGACTTCCTCATTATTTGGTGCCGTGTTAGAAGACTATAGCTCCAATGTACCTGATGCTAGAGATGCAGAGGTTTTGAGATGTATGACTGCATTGGTGGCAAAGGTGGGGCCATTGATACCCGATGGTGTGGTTTTAATTTTGCAAAATGTATTTGAGTGTACTTTGGACATGATCAAGAATGATTTTGTTGAATACCCTGAACATCGTGTTGAATTTTACAAACTTTTAAAAGAAATCAATGCCAAATCATTCCAAGGGTTGTTGCAATTATCAGGCGAAGCGTTCCAATCATTAATTAATGCTGCACTTTGGGCATTCAAGCATAATAATAGAGATGTTGAAGATAATGGATTATCATTGACGTTGAACTTGATTGAAAATGTCGAACACTTGGGTGATACTCCCTTCACCAAGGCATTTTATGAAAATTTCTATTTCCAAATCTTGTCTGATACTTTGTACGTATTCACGCAACCCGATCATAAAGCCGGATTTAGATATCAAGCGCAATTATTGGCTCAATTGATCCATTTAGTTGAGGATAATGTTATCAAGTATCCACTTTACACATCTTCACAAGCACCAGAAGGAACATCAAATTCCGATTACTTGAAACAATACCTTTCACAGTTGCTTTCATCGGCATTTGATAACTTACAACCAGAACAATTGACCAATTTCTTGAAAGTTATTACTTCAGTTTATGATGATTTGTTCAAATTTAAAGCAACATTGAGAGATTTCCTCGTTCAGTTGAAACAATTTGGTGGTGATCCTACTGATTATTTGTTTGCTGAGGATAAGGAGTTGGAGAAGATTGAAATTGATCGAAAGCAACGTGAAAAGGATTTACAAGTTGGTGGATTGATTAGGCCCTCTGAATTGGATGATGATTAGAGGGGCAGCTTAGCTGGGATGTGGGAAGGGGGTTAGTAGAAGTAGTTGTTTTAAAATTTGTATCTTCTTTTTTTTTTTTCTTTCTTAGTAGCTAGGTGGTAATAGCTCTATGTATAATGTCTATTTGAATATATAAAAGGTTCATATTTCGATTCAATGGATGGAGTGGTGGTATGAATGAAGGTGTGGATGCAATTTGCCTAGGATTTCTCTTTGGATCACGTGCACTATCAATTTACAATTTTCAATTATCAACAAAGAGTGAACTCTCGAACTCTTTTGAAGAACAGAAAAAAAAAGATTTTCTCGTTTCTTTTACTTCTTCTTCTTCTTCTTCTTCTTCTTCTTCTTCTTCTTCTTCTTCTTTCTTCACACCAGAAGATCAATTTCATCAACGAACATGGTTCTTGTCTTTTCCCAGAACCATCCGGGAATTGTCTTCCGTTTTAAGTCAAATGGTGTTTTAATTGTTTTAATTTTTGGAAACCTTTTTCAACTTTTGAGTTTTGAAGATGCTTCAATCTTTATGTTGTTGTACTCAATCAAATTTCATTTCCTACTTTTTGGGACAATTCAAGTCGGGTGATTTGTTGTTTTAAAAAGATCAAGATGGAGTTTGATTGATGTGGATGATGAAATAGTTATGAACGAGGGGGTCAAGTTAGGTCAAGTTGTCGATTAGTTAAACTGCACTATTTATCTCTGTTTTAGGACGTTCTTTTTTATGTACAAGTACACACCTCTCTATCTCTACTCTCTTGCAAGTTGATTCAATGATTTGCCGTACAACTTGACGGCATCAGAGATTCTAACAATACCCTTATTTGGACCTGGAATACATCCTTTCAAGATCAAAATTCCTGCTTCGCCATCAACATGCAACACTTCTTTATTGAAATCAGTCATGTTTGAACATCCCATTCTACCGGGCATCTTTTTACCAGGCAAGACCCTACCGGGGTTTTGATTACCTCCCATTGCACCTGGAGTTCTATGGGCTTTGGAAACACCGTGGGTTGCTCTACCACCTTTGAAATTCCAACGCTTCATAACACCAGCAAAACCTTTACCCTTGGTAACACCTTTAACGTCAACCAACTGTCCTACGGCAAAATAATCAGCTTTGAGTTCAGTGCCTAAGGGAATCAAATTAGTGGAATCACGGACTCTAAATTCTCCAAACTTGTATTTGGGTGATGTGCCTGCCTTGTTAAACATTTCCAATTCGTGTAATCGTGGATAATTTTTCAACTTGTCTATTGTGCCAATGATGTTGGCATCATAGCCATACTCTTCTTTAGTCTTGTGGCCAATAACTTCAACAGAATCAATCTCTAAAACTGTTGCTGGAATTTGTTCTCCCTTTGAAGTAAACCAAGTTATCATACCCTGTTTGATGCCAAATAAGCCCGGTCTTTCTAGTAATTGTTTGCGCTTGTTGCCTTCTTCAACTGAATGGTTCTTCGTGGGTGGAGTAGTTTTTAGTGATGTGATGGCATGGATGGATGTTAGTTGTGCTGCGTTTCGTATAAACTGAGTGGAAACAGGAGCCAAAGTTGCACTTAGCAGTTTTATACAAAACATGGATTTAGTTGGCTATGAGTGTTTCTGCTAATTGCAAATGATATTGATGGTGTTTTTTTGGTTGATGAAAAAAAATAAAAAAATTTGGTGAAAAATTGATTGACTGAGAGTGTGCTGATGCAGAAACTACGAGGTAACTAGTATTTACAAAACGTGCAAATAAAACAGTATTTACATAACAAGAAAAGCCCATGAGGCCATCCATCTATTTGATCTTTCTTTCTTTAAGCACAATGGTCTCTCCGTCAACAAAGATACCTTTACCTTTATAAGGTTCAGGCTTCTTGTACTCTCTAATCAACGAAGCAAATAATTTAACTTGCTGCTTATCGCATCCTTCAATAACCAACCTAGCTGGGTTAGGACTACTCACTTTCAATCCAGGTGGAACAACCAACTTCGGCGTGTATGGGAACCCAATTTTCAATGCAACCACATCTTCTCCCTTTTCATTCTTTTCAATTATAGCTCTGTACCCAGTACCGACAAATTTGACGATTGATAAATGACCTTCACTTGTCCCTATAATTGCATTTTGTATAGCTGAACGTATCGTACCCCATAGAGACCTTTGGGTTTTGTTGAGTGGTCTTTCCACTTTGACTGAGATTTGGTGATTGTCACCCTCTGGTGGTGTATGAATATGTATGAATTTAGGCAATTCGGTTCTAATTGCACCAAGTGGTCCTTTCACTACAATTTGTCTATCCAAGACAAATCGTTTGTTTCTCTTTGTAAATGTTTTGCAAAATTCTATGGGGATCGATTCGATTGAGTAGGAAACACCATCGGTAATTTTGATTGGTTTTTTACCAATGTTTGATAGGCAGAGCCTGGATGTTGAAAAGTAGCGAGTCAGCGTACGCCATATGGAATACATTATGGAAACTTGGTTGAGTTGGCACTGAAAGTCACAAAGCTTTTAGCGTTTAACTTCGTTCTGAAAATTTTCTGAAAATTTGTTCCAGAGTGGATTGCGCTACCGTTACATTTCTGCCCTTTTGAAAAATTGAGTTCGAGTTATTCAAAGCTCATCTCTTGTGCAAAAAGATCTCCAACTCGCTCAACTTAAAGTCAGTCAACCACGTATTAGTAAACCAGCATGGTCAGGGCATTAAAACATCATGAAAAGAAGCTTTTAAAGAAAGTCGACTTCCTTGACTGGAAGCAAGATCAAGGACATCGAGATACCCAGGTGATGAGAACATACCATATTCAAAATAGAGAAGATTACCATAAATACAATAAGATATGCGGTGACATAAGGAAGCTCGCCCACAAGCTATCACTACTCAAACCAACAGATCCGTTTCGTATAAAACACGAGCAATTGTTACTCGAAAAGCTATATAATATGGGGGTTTTAGCCACCAAATCCAAAATCAGTGATTTAGAAAACAAAGTTACCGTTAGTGCCCTTTGTCGAAGAAGAATTGGAGTTGTTATGTGTAGGTTGAAAATGGCGGAGACTTTGGGAGATGCCGTCAAGTTTGTTGAACAAGGTCATGTTAGAGTTGGCCCCAATGTGATTACTGATCCCGCTTACCTTGTAACTAGAAACCTCGAGGATTATTTGACTTGGGTAGATGGTTCAAAGATTAAGAGAAATTTGCTTAAATATAGAAACAAGATTGACGATTATGAGCTATCATAATAGATCTGGAAAGGGATTTGTTTATGTAATTTTAAATGCGATTAATACCAATGATACAAGATCCTATTCGTATCCTTTAGTGCTTAAATATTACACCCGTAACCTTTGCTCTAGCTCCCTCTTCACTTGTGGTTCCATACTTAAATATGGAGATCACTTTCGTGCAAAAAAAACAAAACAGAGAAACAATGTTTTAGCGCATAGACTAGAAAACACACTTTGGTATCACCACATCTTAACTATATTCAAAGGGTCGATTTCCCCCAGTTGCACACGCTTGATACAATCAATGTGCAGGCAACATGTCATTTCCAACTATCAATCATTTCCAGTCTCTTGGAGTGACTCCCACAACTTCCTTTGCTGATATAAAGCGAGCTTACAGAAAGCTCTCGTTGAAATACCACCCAGATAAGACACCTGACAAAGCCCATCATGAAAAATTTAAGGAGATCAATGCCGCCTTTGAGGTGATACGAAACCATTATGAAAAATATAATAACACTACAGGTCCCCAAGTACCTACTAGCGCGCCCAATACACCACCAACTTTTCAACCTTCGTATACAACTTACGCACATTTCTCAACATCAGGTCCAGGGCAAACGTTCTCTAGTAGACAGTACTACAGTAGGTTTTCACATAGTGGGCATACTGCATCCAATGCAAGAAATAGTGGTGGTAGTGAGGGTAAGTCTGGTACACATTCAACCGAACAAGCATACTTTCAAGCATTCCACAAGTCACAAGAAGAGCAACGAAGGCAAGCTGCTGCTGCTGCTGAACGGGCGAAAAGGAGTAGAGAGCGATTGGTAGAGATGTTGAAGGCAGAGGCAGAAGCTAAACGAAAGGAGGAGTTGCGACGAGCTGAAGCTAGAAGAAAGGAGATTGAGAGAAAGGAAGAAGAAAGGAAAAGAATGGAGGCTGAAATAAAAAAGATGAAGGAATCAAAACAGCGAGAGGCCGAAGAGCAAAGGAAGCAAAGGAAACAAAGGAAGCAACGAGAAGCGCAAGAAGCTGACACCGCATACACGGGAAAGACCGCTGGCCAAAATCAAAGTACAAATGGAGCTTCTGAACCCCCCCTTGATGACCCTAATGAAGATTATAATCCATACGACCACCAACCACTGCATTCAAAAAGCCAGCAAGAAAACAAAGAATATCAAGAAGCAAAACAAAGGCGACGAGATATGATTGATGCTGCAGAAACTGCCAACCAATTTTTGAAATCCCAATTGAATCCCAGCGAGGAGGACAAGTTTTATCAATCAAAAAAAAACCAACCTAATGACTCAAATGCAACAGAGGAACAGTATATGCCCACAAGCAAACGTCGCAAAAATGGTGATTCAAGTGGGGAGAAGAGGGCTAAGTTTAAAAAAGCACAAATCAACCCATTTACATCAAACAATGACATACCCGATATTGAACCCATAATAATATCGGATGGATCGTATCATCTGGATGATGATGATGATGATGATGATGACGAAATTACTATAATCAAGGAGACACCGCCTGGCATGAAACTGAACCGTTCGTCAAATGCAGTACCTAGAAGTGATACTACTAATACCCAGAATGGCACTCATCCTTTCACTGACGAGAAAGCTGATGCTGAGTACGCCCCTGAAAAATTAGATGAATACATTCCATTCAATGTGAAACCAAAAGCTCCACCAAGGAGTAGTACTACCTTGCCAACAAGACCAGACAAGAAGAGCTCACCCATTTCACCAGGCAAGCCAGCACCACCACAGACGACGTATACGCGACATCGAATGGCATCGCCGCACAAACGATTTAAAATCAGTACTAGTCACAACTCCTCAGCTTTCGATATGGGCAACTTGGATATCAATGTAGGAGACATCGAAGAGGTTGATTTCCGAGATTTGGAGGATAGCCTCCCAGAAAGTCTGAAGAGAAAGCAACCAAACACAAACTCGGAGAATATTTCAGCAAACACCACATCGAGGAGAACACGATCGGCTCAGTTCACTGACGGTACGTCAAGTGCTGAGACTTTGGCAACGCCATTGAATAAAAATACAGTTCGCGGTCATTCAGCTGCCCGGTTCCACACTAGTGACGAAAGATCATCAGCTCGACGACTTAGTGTATTGGATTTCCATGCGTCCCCCGAAGTTCACAATTTTACACCGCCAAATCCTCCCCCTCTTGATCTTAGTCCGAATATAAGTCGTACAAAGTGGAAGCGATTCGTCGAATCAGTGGAGAATTATCAAATGTTGTTTATTGAATACAAGGAGCTTATAGTTCAGTATCAGATCGAAAGAACTCAAAGAGACTTTGCCTATTTTGAAACAGTGAATGATTTACAGGATACACACAACCTAGGCGTGTACAATACCTGCTTGCAGCGAGACTTGGAAGTGATTACTAAATACCAAGAGGCTCTCCGTGTGTTTAGTCATACTATGACATTGTTTCAACAAGGCTGTCAATGGATCAGGAAGATCAAAGAACACGACCCCAACTGGGTTTGATAAAGATATATAGAGTGTAAAAAAAAAACACAACAAAGCCTGTTAGTAGAACAACAACCTTAGTGGTGATTGTAGGGGGACACAAAAACTCACAATGAATTTTCTGAAAATTTACGCGTTTTTATTCAAGAGAGCTATTTTTTTGCACACGTCACATAGCAGAATTCGTAGAATAACTCTGTTCACATCCATCCATTCATTCATTCGCTGCAGACAACAGAGTCTCACTCACATTATCATGGATAGGAACAGAAAATTGCTATTGTCAGTTGGGTTGTTGTTCCATTTTTTCTATCTATGGTCTATTTTTGACATTTATTTTGTCCTGCCTTTAGTGCATGGCATGGACCACCACGTTTCCACTTACGATCCACCAGCGAAAAGAATCTTTCTCATAGTAGGTGATGGACTTAGAGCAGATAAGACGTTTCAGAAGTTGACACATCCTCGAACAGGAGAGTATAAATACTTGGCACCATATTTACGAAGTTTGGCATTGAATAATGGAACGTGGGGAATATCAAACACGAGGATGCCAACGGAATCACGACCAGGACATGTCGCAATGATTGCTGGATTTTATGAGGATGTTTCTGCTGTTACCAAAGGATGGAAAGAGAATCCGGTGAATTTCGATTCATTTTTTAATCAATCAAAACATACCTATTCATTTGGAAGTCCCGATATCTTGCCCATGTTTGCCTATGGAGATGGTGTTGTTCCCGGGAGAATTGATGTCTGTATGTATGCACACGAATTTGAAGATTTCAGCAAGAGTTCAATTGAATTGGATTCATTTGTGTTTAATCATTTTGATGATCTTTTGAGCAATCTGACGAAAAATGCCACCTTGCATGAGGAACTACACCAAGATGGAAACGTATTTTTCTTACATTTGTTGGGGCCAGACACCGCTGGTCATGCTTATCGTCCGTACTCAGCTGAGTATTATGAAAATATCGAGTATATTGATTCAATGTTGAAAAAGGTTGTTCCGCAAATCAATGAATTTTTTGGTGATGACAAGACAGCTTTCGTTTTCACTGCTGATCACGGTATGTCTGATTTTGGATCTCATGGAGATGGTCATCCTGATAATACGAGAACTCCCTTGATTGCTTGGGGTGCTGGACTTAACAAGCCGGTTCGTTTAAAAGATGTGGAGCACTTGGAGACCCAATTGCTTAAGCAAGATCCAATTGCCAGCGGATTTGAATCTACTTACTTTGACACGTGGGAGTTGGATCATTTGGTTAGAAATGACGTGAATCAAGCTGATATTGCTTCATTGATGGCTTACTTGATTGGTGCCAATTATCCAGCAAACTCTGTTGGTGAGTTACCATTGGGGTATATTGATGCCGACCCACAAACCAAGATCAAAGCACTTTACGCAAATGCTTTGGCCATTGTTGAGCAATACATCGTTAAGGAGAAGGAAGTTTATAACCATCAGTTCAAATTCAAACCATACGAGCCATTTCAAGAAAAGACGATTAAAGATTACCAAAAGGAAATCGAGAGCATGATTGAATTGTTAAAGGATGCACCAGATGCAGAAGTCGAAATGTTGGCCATTGAAATCACAGAAGAGTTGATGAAGAAAACATTGGCCGGGTTGAATTACTTGACCACTTATAATTGGGCCTTGCTCCGTTCTATTGTCACATTGGGCTTTATTGGATGGATCGTGTATTCGTTTATTTTATTTTTGAAGCTTTTCATTTTGTCAAAGAAGGACTTGAAAAAGGTCAAAAGTCTGTTTGCACCAGTGACTTTATCATCATTTGTCGTATTGGGTGCGTCACTTGCCTACTTGCTATATTATCAAAGTTCCCCATTCAACTATTACATGTATACCGCTTTTCCACTATACTTTTGGTACACTATAGTGGTTGAGTCGCGACACTTGGTTGATGGCGTTGGTGAATTGCTACGTGGAGTTTCACTTGGTGGTAAGATTCTTATATTCACCAGTTTCATAGGAATGTATGAAGGAATAGCTTATGGATTTTTCGAAAGGTTTACATTTTCAATCATATTTTGTATAGTTGGTGTTTACCCAGTGTTTATTCTGGATTCATACAAGGTATCAGGATTGATGAAATTTTTATGGTTTTTCAGCTGTCTTTTCATGTGCATATTCACCAATTTAAACCCAATCAAAACGGAAAACTTGCTTCTTATAAACTTGGGTGCTATAATTGCATTTGCAATTAGTATTATTGGATTCAATGAGGTTGAAAAGAGAAGTTATGATATTGGTGTTCCACAAAAAGTAATCACGTGGGCACAAATACTCGCTATACCGCTCATCACATACGCTACTGATACATCTGTGGTATCATTACAGTCGAGAAATGGGCTTCCCTTGTACTCGCAGGTTCTTGGTTGGGTTACATTTGTGGCTTCACTTATAGTGCTACCTGCACTTCACTCCATCTACCCATCAAAAGATTACCGATTCAGATTATTGATTATATTCATTACATTTGTGCCAACATTTGTGATCTTTACTATTTCTTATGAGTTATTATTCTACATTGGCTTCTCATTGGTGCTTTTACAGTGGCTTACAATTGAAGAGCTTCTCAAGTACTCTCAAGCAGAAATATTAATGAAGCAACAAGAAACGGGGAAATTACCACAGGGGTATTGGGTTCAAGTGATTAGGATTGCCATCATTGGTTTCTTTTTTTTACAAGTGGCATTCTTTGGAACCGGTAATGTTTCATCAATATCTTCATTTTCTTTGGATTCAGTTTACCGTTTAATACCTGTTTTCAGCCCATTTGCAATGGGAGCGTTGTTAATGATCAAATTGATTATCCCATATGTGTTGTTATCTACATGTTTGGGTATCATGAATCATCAGTTGGAGGTGAAGAGATTTACAATTTCGACATTGATTATATCAACGAGTGATATCCTTTCATTGAATTTTTTCTTTTTGGTACGGACTGAAGGGTCATGGTTGGATATTGGAGTTTCCATTTCCAATTACTGTTTGGCAATCTTGTCGTCGTTGTTTATGTTGATTTTGGAGTTGATCAGTTCGATTATATTGAGTGGCGTTGAATATACTCAAACCAATAGAAAATTGGATTATGAGCCTATCAGTTACAGAGTGAGGAAAAAGAAAGTTACATAGACTACCAGGGTAATGAATAAAAGTTTCAAGAGTGTTTTTTTGTTTTATGATGTTGACGATGTAGTCTTAGACCATACAATGAGCTTTAGTCACCTGCAAGAGGGACTTCCTCGGGTCGGTTGTTACATGAATATGACTCAAACGCAGACCAAATTCGGAAAAACTGAAAAAAAAAAAATAAAAAAAAAAAAAAAAAGAAAAGGAAAAGAAGAAAAAGAAGGCTCTTAGTCAGATTCGTTTGGCTCTAAGCACCTCATCTAGCGACAATGGCAGACTCTTCCTCCGAACCTAAAAGACATGTGTTGATGATCGATAATTACGATTCCTTCACATGGAATCTATACCAATATTTACATCAATCTAGTCGATGTGGCAAAGTTGATGTTTACAGAAATGATAAAATAGACATTGAAACCATTGAAAACAAGATCAAGCCCGATATAATATTCATTTCACCAGGACCAGGACATCCCTTAACTGATTCTGGTATATCGCGTGATGTAATTAGACACTTCAAGGGGGAGTTACCTATATTCGGAGTTTGTATGGGACAAGAATGCATCTTTGATGTGTTTGGGGGTGATGTTTCATACGCTGGAGAAATTGTTCATGGTAAAACTACCACCATCAATCATGATGGAAAGGGGATGTTTGAGGATGTACCACAATCAGTAGCAGTTACTAGATACCATTCACTTGCTGGTAGCGAAAAGACCTTACCTGATGTTTTGGAAGTTACTGCAGTCACTGAAACAAAACCCGAGGTCATCATGGGAGTAAGACACAAGACGTATACTATTGAAGGTGTGCAATTCCACCCTGAATCCATCTTGACAGAGTCAGGTCAGTTAATGATTGACAATATTTTAGGTGTACATGGAGGAACATGGGAGGAAAACAAGGCATACAAGTTGAAGCATAAACAAGTGGCCAATAAATCATTTGCCAAAAATGAAAATATTTTGACCACGATATACAGGAAAAGAAAAGAGGACTATAAAGAGATTGAGAATTTACCTGGTCGTTCATTCCACAATTTGGAAGTTGCTTTATCACTAGGTGTAGCTCCACCAGTGATTAATTTCTACGAACGCCTTAAATACACTCAAGAAGTCCTTCGTCAAACCATTATATTGTCTGAGTTTAAAAGAGCTAGTCCTTCGAAAGGGGACATTAACATTAATGCACATGCTGGAACTCAGGCTTTAACTTACGCCATTAATGGTTGTTCAACAATTTCAATCTTGACTGAACCAAACTGGTTCAAAGGCTCGCTTGAAGATTTGTCATTGATTCGTAAGGTTATCGAGGGTCCACAAACTGAAAAGGTGGCCAATTATAAACGACCAGCAGTGTTGAGAAAAGAATTCATCTTCAACAAGTATCAAATCTTGGAAGCTAGATTAGCTGGAGCAGACACTGTTTTACTCATTGTCAAGATGTTGGATGATTTTGATTTACTACAGGAGTTGTATTCATACTCATTGGACTTGGGGATGGTCCCCTTGGTTGAAGTCAATGATGATAAGGAGTTGACACAAGCATTGAAATTGACTCACGACAATGCTACTTCAGAACCATTAATTATTGGAGTTAATAATCGTAACTTGACCAATTTCAATGTTGATTTGGGAACTACTAGCTCTTTAGTTGAACATGCAAAGGGTGAAAACAATGGTAGAGAGGGCGATGTTTTGGTTTTGGCATTATCTGGAATCACTAGTGTTGATGATGTTAAAAAGTACAAGTATGAGGATAATGTCGATGGGTTCTTGATTGGTGAAAGTCTAATGAGAGCTGAAGCCAATGGGAAAGCAGGTGAATTTTTGCATGATTTGTGTACTTGCTAAGACAGAAAACGATTTTGATAGGATGTGTATATATTAATAAAGACAAGTTCATGTATGACTTACCAGTTGTATGGAGTTTCCTTCGATGATTTGAAGACTTCGCGTGAATAAACAGTTTATAAAGGACGCGTTTAAAAAAAAAAATAGAAACAAGTGACACACAGTACATTCCCCTTCAACTCAACCAGATCTACTCGCTCATCATGGAAGCAACAACTAAAAGAATAGACGCTACGCTCTTACAACTGAACCAAAACAACCTAGTTCGAATCATCGGCAAATGTGAATCATACGATGCAAACCACCAACAGGCAATTTTGATAAGTAATGGATCAATCAAACTAGATTTATCATCAGCAGCAGCAGCATCGGATGGATCCAACGGTAATGGCACATTACAAGTGAATAAGAACTACGAAATCATTGGAAAAGTGAGCCATAACCCATCTGATTTGAAAGTACATGTTTATTCAATTGTTGAATTGACTGATAATTTGAATTTGAAAGCGGCGGAGAAATTGGTTCAGTATACTTATAAAGTACCGGAATTGTTTTATCAGGAAGCATAGAGATCAAGTAGTAGAGTAGAGCTTAGTTTTAGATTTACTGTGTCATCATCAACACGAAATGTATGTAACGTTTAAGCAATTTTTACTTTCAAAATATTGTAGACGTGTTTTATATTCTCTATAGAAGTGCCAAGTCTTGGGCAAGATCACTAAATCTCTTTTCCTTTGAGGAGTACAACTCATTCCATTTCTTCAACCATTGTGGTGGTGGTGCTGCTCCCGCGTTGGAGTAAGCATTTGCATACTTGAAATTTCCATAAGCAATGGCCAATCTATACCCAGCTTCAGCTGAAGAACTAACCACAACATCACCAATTTTCTCCACAAGGTCCAATACGGGTGCTGCTGAAGTTGATGAATGACAATTCAAACCTGTGGTTTTGAGTTGGATTGTTGACAAGTCATACACCAATGTAGCTAATGCAGTAATTGCCGCGGAATAAAGCTTTGCTGAAGAATCCAATTTCGTTGTTTTATCTCCGACTTGGCTTAAAATGTGGCTGAATGAAGTATTGTAGATGTATTTGGCAGAGTCACCTTCGAACGGATCAATAAAAGCTTGGATAAACCCAGCGCCATCAATGAAATTAATCAATACTTTGATAATCATCATGAATAGTGTAGCACTCGATGAATCGACGACTTCCAATCCCAGTTCAATCAGGTTGGAAACTGACTCAGCAATGGTTTCCTTGGTCAAAAAGTCATGAGCTGTGATTTTAGGGATAGCAAGTCTAATCAAATCGAATCCAATTAATTTGGAGGACGTTTCCCAAGACGAGATAATTTTGGTGGCATATTGCAAGATTAATTCGATGGCGCCGTCGGATGATAAGTTGGAAACCAAGGATTCAAAAGTAGATAATTCATCTGGTGTGAATTGGTTGGTTTCCTGTGATGCATTCAACTTTTTCAATCCATTAAGTATAGATTCCTTTTTGAATTCTTTGTATGCAATAAACTGCTTCTCAGGGATTATTGACGTTGCTGAGGGGTGACTCTCAGGTTTTCCCTGGTGTTGATGTTGTCTGACATACGCATCTGAATAAGGGTCATTCACCAAGGCCGAAGTCGACAGGTGTGCCAGATTGGCATCAGCTGCTGCATCTTCACTCAATCTTGCCCCGGCAGTATTGGTCTCTAGGAATCTCACCACTTCATCAGTATAAGACGAAGGTAATTCATTATCAGCAAGAAACTTTTCTGCAACTGTATATGGATTTTGATTTAAATTGTATGGCAATTTCAATGGTGGTTCTCCATCTTTGATATCAACGTCAAATACATAATCGTATTCCTTTCCTTCATAAACCTGTTTCTTTGTCGAGCTTGCACCACCAACAACATCACCAATCTTGTGCCATTCTCCACTTGACCATTGATGAGCCTCAATTGTTCCATTGGCAGTTTTCACCATAATGGTTGCACCTTCTTTCTTGCCTGGTTTCGACAATGCCTCTATTCCTGGGATATCAGTCTTTTTCAAATCATCCAATGATTGTTCCGAAATCGACGATGATTGTACTGCTTCGGTGAAAGCTTTCAACTCTTCCTGTGACGCAACGCGATCAGACACCAGAGTGAAGACGCGTATCAAGTTATCCGAACCACCAACAGCAAAGTCTCCATTGTTCAATACAGTGACACACCAGACTGAAATACAAGGCAACGTAATCACTTGTAATGCTTCACCTTTTGATAAATCCCAAATACGCACGGTACGATCTTCACCAGTTGATACAAGATTCCCATTAGGCAACAATGCTAAATCATAAACAAATGAATCGTGACCAAATAATGTTTTCAAGATCCTGCCTGTTTGTAAATCCCAAACTTTTATGGTTCCATCATTGGCGCTAGATACAAATTGATTACCACCAGGTAAAATCAACAATTTTCGAACAACATCAGTGTGGCCCAAAAACTTTTGAATTTCATGATCCCCTTGCCATAGTCTAATTGACTTATCAGCCGATGCAGTCAAGAATTGGTTCTTGTTGTTGACGATTTTACAATCCCATACTGATGATTCGTGTCCTTGAAGGATAAATTTGGGAACAAACTCTTGCAAATTCCATACAATTGCAGTACCATCCCATGAACTTGAGATGAATTCACCATGAGCAAAATCCATTGCACATACATTGCCTTCATGTCCAATCAATTGATATTTCCCATCTTGATCCAAATCGGTACTATCAATACTGTGTAAATCACTCAAGTAAATCATGGTATCTTGTCCGCCGCTAGCTGCCAACTTTTCCCCTACGCCATTTGGTTCAACTATGGCAACTGAGTTGATAAATGATTTAGTTGGTGAATGGAAGAGAATTTTTGAATCTGAATCCAGTGAGGTATTGACCTGATTCCAGACTCTAGTGGTGGAGTCTCTCAGCACCGATACAATCATAGGTTCGTCGCCAATTGTTGAGCTGGCCAAACCTCTGACATCTTGCTCGTGACCGGTTAATGTGGAACTAAGTTTGTACGACATGGTTGTACTCGTGATTGAGTCTTGGAAAATGACAAACTTGCAGTGGCAACGAATTTGATTCACTTTAGTTGGTGTTGGTAGCGTTGGGGCCAAATTGCAAAAACTCAACCATACCATTGTTGCATGATTTCTACAGGACAATCACAACCCCCACCTATGTATATCTCTCTAAATATCTATTGGAATAATACTAATAATATAAAATGTCTACAGCCTCTAAAATTTAGTGGTGTTTAACCAACATGGAGTCTCTAGCTGGACCAGTACCAACCCATTGAATTGGCACTTGAAGATAGTTTTCAATATAATCAAGATACTTTTTAGCATTTTCTGGCAAGTCTTCATAGCTTTTAATCTTGGTTATATCAGTTTCCCAACCTGGTAAGGTTTCATAAACAACTTCAACATTGGCCAAATCGATTAAATCTTCAGGGAAACTTTTCAATTCTTTACCATTCAATTTATAAGCAACACCAACCTTGATTTCCTTAAACTTGTCCAAAACATCCAATTTGGTAATGTTTAATGAAGTATAGCCATTGATCAAATTTGAATATCTCAATACAACCAAATCTAACCAACCACATCTTCTTTTTCTTCCAGTAGTGACACCATATTCGGCACCTACATCTTGTAATGTTTCACCAACTGAATTCAATTGTTCAGTTGGGAATGGACCTTCACCTACTCTGGTGGTGTAAGCCTTGACAACACCGTAGATGTTTCTAATGGTCTTTGGTGGAATACCCAATCCGGTTAATACACCACCAATACCAGTAGAGGATGAAGTGACATAAGGATAAGTACCAAAATCGATATCCAACATCAAGGCATTGGCACCTTCAATCAAAATCTTTTTTTTTGCAACAATGGCTTCATGCATGTACTCAACAGTGTCAACAACAAATGGTCTCAACTCTTCTCTGTATTTAGCATATCTGGCCAATTCTTCTTCGTAATCATAATCAAATTCCCCATATCTCTTCATTCTAGATTCAACTAATCTCATATACCTAGTTTTGAATTCCTCCCATGCCTTTGGATCAGGATTGACTAAGTGATGAACTCTAATACCAGATCTCGAAGCTTTAGTAGAATAAGTAGGACCAATACCCTTTCCAGTGGTACCAATTGATTTCTTATTTTCCGACAATTCAGCTTCCTTCAATTTATCGGTTCTTTGGTGGAAATCAAACACCAAATGAGCTCTGGAACTAACAAACAAACGACCACGACAATCAAGACCTTTAGATTCTAAATTTGACAATTCTTCGAAAAAAGATGGCACGTGGACAACAACACCTGATCCAATAACATTTTCACATTTAGGGTTGACTAATCCACTGGGTAACATATGGAAATCATATTTCTTGTCACCAACAACAATAGTGTGCCCGGCATTGTTACCTCCTTGACATCTAGCACAAACTTCAATGTCATCACATAATAAGTCAACTAATTTCCCTTTACCTTCATCACCCCATTGGGATCCTAAAACAACGTCACACATGATCTGGTGATCTATAGTAATTCTATTAGATGAATCTAATTCTTTTAAACTTTTAGAGTGTATTACCCAAAAGTTGAACGATTGAAACCGTTGAAACCAAAAAAAACCCGAAAGAAGAAGAAGTCAAACATTGAAAAAATTAAATTTGGACTTGACTTTGGTTGGTGCAAAAACACAATTGGACGATTTGAAGCAAAAGAAAAAGAAAAAGAAAAAAAAGAAAAAAAAAAAAAAAAGAAATTGTGTCCGCATTTGCACGACCGTTGGGGTGAATCATACAAATGTGAGATAGCGATCCAGATATATATAGCGCCTAGAGGTCTCAATAAAAAGTATCAAAAAGGGAAAAAGGTTGCTTGGTGACCAAGAATCAATAGCTTGCAATCTTTTCCTCCGCCCATTAAGCTCAAGCATGTGCAGCCAATAGGGCCCAATCTACAACATAGCACGGACGTGTGTGTGTGTCTCCAATTGTATATTGTCACCAATATTGATAGTCTAAAGAATTTTACTAACTAATATAATATGCCACCACTATTCCACCACCCTTCATTTCTGCTCTTTACTTCTTCCCTTAATCTAATTTGTTGATAATGGCTTCAGTAAATTCAGTAGTTGATGAGTTACCACCGATATCCTTGGTTCTAACCTTACCATCAGCAATAACATCATAAGTAGCTTGAGCAATCTTGTCAGCTTCTGTATTCAATCCCAAGTGTCTCAACATCATAGCGGCAGACAAAATCATGGCGGTTGGGTTGGCAGTATTTCTACCTTCAATGTCTAAACCAACATGACGACAACCTGGTTCGAAAACAGCATATTCTCTACCAAAGTTGGCACCAGGAACCAAACCTGGACCACCAATTAAAGCAGCACCAATGTTTGACAAGATGGAACCATACAAGTTTGGAGTAACCAAAACATCAAACTGTTGTGGTTTAGCAACTGCTTGCATGGATGCATTATCAACAATTAAATCATTAACGGCAATACCAGAGTAATCTTGTGCAACATCCTTGACGGTTTGTCTGAATAAACCATCACCCAATTTCATAATATTGGCCTTGTGGATAGCAGTAACCAATTTTCTATTGTTTTTTTGAGCAAAATCAAATGCAAATTTAGCAATTCTTTCCGACTTGAATCTGGTGATAACCTTCATCGATTCAACAACACCTGGGTATGATTGATGTTCCAAACCAGAATATTCACCTTCAGTGTTTTCTCTAACCAAGGCAAAATCGATACCTTCATAAACTCCTTTAACACCAGGAATGTTTTTAATCAACACCAAAGAGGCATAAATATCCAATTCTTTTCTTAAAGCAACATTCAAAGATTTACCTGATTTGTCAGATGGAGTATACAAGATACCTTTTAAACCAACCTTGTTTCTTTTCAAAGATTCAACGGCTTCATCAACACCATGATGTTTACCAGAATCACCAGCAACACCACTAACATCAACAACTTCCCAATCAATTGGAATATTTTGTGATTTGAAAATGGTTTTAACAGAGTCAGTGATTTCTTTACCAGCACCATCACCTGGAATCAAAGTAACAGTGTATCTTCCACCATACTTTTTTGGTAAAACTGATTCAGGAGATGAAAAGGTAGCAAATGAACGAATTGCTGACTAGAAGAAGCAAAAGTTAGTATGATAGTTTCTTTTGTAATGTAGTCGGTTACACATGTACACTTTATTGACGTTGTGTGCCTGGGTCTGACCTCTGCTGTGAGGGAGAGTTCTCGGAGTTGCAATGGACAACGTCATTTTTAATTGGATGTTCGGATAAACTTTTTTTTGACCAAAATCAGTGCAACAAGTAAAACAGGCAAATTGTGTGAACTCTTTTAGCATCACGTAGTGTAATTGAGGTGGTATACATACTCTTTGAGCAGAGGCTATGGTTCTAAGCATGATTGTATAGTATTACTGTAGTGTTGAATAGATTGATGTTAAAATAAAAGATGTGATATCCTTTTGGTCTATTTTTTTTTTTTTTTTTTTTTCGTTCTTTCTGTCTTTCTGCTCTTTCAAATATTGAGAGAATTAAATTTAAATTTTTTTGTTGCCTCAAAACACACAGACAGACACACACACAGACACAAACACTTAATAACAGAAGAGACTCTTGTAGTAGGGGTGTATTGTTGGATACACATTGAGGGTGTTATGTTCCAAATTCAATCCTACGTAACAATCATTTGCTCTATTTAATGTAATTGCTCCCTCTATGACACCAGTCAGGAAGAATCCACTTTGAAAGGAGGACAGTTTTGAGTTTTATAAGTGCTTGGTTGTTGCAAAAATCATACTTTTTTTTTTTTTTTTTTTTTGGAAACAGTCTTACACCAAAAGTAAACACCAAAAGGTCATCTTCTAAGCGGGTCATTGTTCAAGGCATCCGTGCTTCCAAAAGGATCTTGAGCTCTACTGGTGTTACTCTACTGTGTTGTTCTCAATCATACTCTCCTCTCATGAACCATCGGCTTTATAATCATTTTGTGTGCAGTATTTCACTAAAATGAAAATAATTGTGTTTTTGATGTTCGACTCCGAGATCAGAATTCTTTGATTGACTTCTAAGATCAACAGACTAGTTAATTATACTGGATGATGTAAGTTTTCGATTGAATTGCCTTGCTGTATCATTCTGCAAGATCAAAATTATAATAAGGAGCGAAGTAATTAAAAAGAGAGTGAGTATAGACATACTGACCGATGTTCAAATTGGATTGAAGCTATTTGATTGGTCCAATGGAAACGCAGTTACAAAGGGAGTAAAAAAGAAATTTTAAAACTCCGAAAAAAAAAAAATAGATGAAAAAGAAGTGAGCCGCATTCATTACTCGTTATGGAGTTTAAGTATACGCTATGGCAAAGCCCATCATCTCATTGCTTTTGAAGCAACTGGGACGACGATGTGATCAAAAATGATCCAACATGCCAAGTTCGGATAATCAAACAATACTGGAATTGCACCGTTGTAGCAGTAGTAATGTACTTTTCAATTAGTCTTTTCTTTTTCCTTTTTTTTTTTTTTTGGGGGGGGGAGGGGGGTCACATGTGTGTTTGTTAAGACAACGACGCAAGAGTGAATCGATATTCAAAGAGACAGGCATATCAAAAGCCATACATTGTCTAATAAAAGCTACTCCAATTTGACCACTTGACAGAATCCGTTTCTCCAATATTCAACAATCAAAATTTAATAACATAGTATGTTTTCTCTTGTTGTAACTGACTGGAAAAGAAAAAAAGAACCGGCTGACAACATCCGGGAATTGGTTGAAGTTGAAAAAAGCCACAAGCTGGTTATATAATAATATATACAGTTACTACAAATCCAGGTATAAACTTTGAGCTTGTCACACATATTTGGAATTTATAACCGAATGTTATGGGGCATTCATTTGCCCATAGGCAATCCCTTTTAATGATCCGTGAGTAACTGTGCTCCACCGAAACAATGCTAAGGTATACACTATTACCAGCACCACCCTTTTTCCTTCTATTCTTCCCCCCCCCCCCCCCCCCTCTTCCTCTGATGGTTATATATGCAAAAGGGATAGCTGTGTGTGTGTACCATACGGAAATGCGACCCGAAAAATTTCGAGACTCAATACCTTAATTTCAACTCTGTCTGCTTGTTTTCAATTGTACATGTCTAACAAATGTCACTTGAGTCAGATCCGTAAGAGCATTGATCTAGTCCATTTTGTTAACCCAAGTAGAAAATTGCCCTCTGCGATTTTGGCCGTTGGTCTCAACCGCTGAAAACGGGATCAACGGCGGAAAAGGTTAAAAGAGGAGAGAGAAAAAAAAAGTGTGTGTTTGTCGCCTAAGCATTGTCGTATTTCCCCAAACGCGACATTGATGAAACATGTGGAAAAATGCTTTTGGGGGGATGAAGGTTTCTTCCGTATTCCATAGCTCTCCAAACAAGATGACAATTGCAACCAAGACATTCCCTACATTCAAACAATTATACCGCGTTATTTCACAAGAACTACTCGCATACGAAAACAAAACGTTAGCAGCACAAGCTCAAAAGGAAAATACTAAATTAACGGCGTACTATACATACTTGAAATCAGTAGCTCAACGAGATGGTAAATCAGTGGATGATTTAAACAGTAAACTAGACTCGTTGAAGAAGAACAAGTTGCAAACAAATAAAGAGGGCGGTGGTGTTTCTGGTGCTGCTACAGAGAACACTGAGTTGCAAGATTTGACTACGTTGCACAATATAATTGATGACAAGATTGGTATCAATAACAATTACGAATTGAATAATTTAAACAATGTTGCTATATTTTTAAAGAATCAACGAGAGTATTTTGAATTGTTGGTGAGGTACAATCCTGGGTTATTGATGGATCAACAAGAAAATGTATCAAAGTCAGCCAATAGAGTTGGATTGGATGTCCCTGAATAGAGGAGTTGCATGTTTGCAATCAATTACATATGCTACGAAAGTGTTGGTTCATTTGTCGTGAAGACAACCTCTTTTTGAACAATAAGAAATACATAATGATACAACATTTTCAAATAAAAAATAAAATACACACACAGTTGAACCTCTTGTCTACTGAAACATTTTCTACACCGGTTTTTTTTTTTTTTTCTTTTTTTTGGGCTCCATTTTCTAATGTAGTTTTCTTTTTCTATCACCACCAACCATAATTTCATCCCCACCTCCATTTCCATTTTCATCATCAACAGCAGCAGCAGCACTAGACCCCGATCCATCTTCACCAGTCCCCATAGATCTCTTGCATCCATTCATCAACAAATTGGGATTTTCCCTCTTTAATTCGATATTTTCACCATAAAATTTCTTTAAATTCTCCATAATCAATAAATCGTCATAATAATTCAATTGCAATTGTCTTATAGTTGGACGTCGCTCATAAATCAACTTGAATGAATTGTGATAATTGTATCGATAACAATCCATAAGATAAGCAATGGTTAATCCGGTTGATAGCGACCCATTACCATCTTCAGATACAAAAAGACATTGTAAATCATAATTGATCAATTTAAACAATGAAATCAATCGAATCAATTTGAAAAATTGTAATTTCAAATTGGATCCGGTAATAATGGGGCTGTCAATTGACAAGTGATGATTTGATGGTAAATTATGGATCAAATTGTTGGCATTGGGGTTACTGAAATAAAATGAATTCATATAATTGTGTAGAATTTTACTGTAATCTCGAGTGAATCGTTGCATCAATTCCTGCCCCTGTTGTGGTAGTGCTGCTGTACCAGCATCAAATGATGGATCTAAACTCAACACCAATACATCCGATGATATGGAAACATACGGCGAGTTTTCAATCAAGTCAAGAAATTTCAAAGTTGACCCGCAATTGACAATAATCTTGATGTTATTATTGGATACGAAATTGTATCCTTCAGCAGTTGCCGATTGAGTTTGTGGTTGAGGTGCATAATGTAAGTTGTTAATGACTTGAGGTGTAGTTAATAATGAAGTATATGGTCCTAACCAAATACCAGGACAAATTTCTTGTGCTGTATCAGGATTGAAAAACATTGATTCGTTAAAAGTGGCATTGTAATTGTGAAAGTTGCGAGGTTGCAAATAGTTCTGTTGCTGCTGTTGTTGCTGCTGTTGTTGTTGTTGCTGCTGCTGCTGCTGCTGCTGCTGTTGTTGTTGTTGTTGTTGCTGCAATTGTTGTTGCTGCAATTGTTGTTGATCTTGCTGTTGTTGTTGAAACATGGCAAGTGTATTAATATCGTGTGACTATCTTCTTCTGCGCTTAGTGAAAAGTTTTTCCAGCTGGGATTGATAACGATAGGCAATCTGACAACGTATGGCACACAATTTTTCTGAGGTAGTGGTTGTCACTCTGTATAACCTAAACAAGTAGTGGTTGAAAATGAATGCCCTTGGTTGTAGCTTTTGAAATTCCCTTTTCCTTCTTTCTTTTTTTTTTTGCAACACCAAGTATTCCCGTGGGAAAGAAAGAAAAAAAATAAAAATTAAAAAAAAAGAAAGAAAAAAAAATAAAAATTTAAAGCTAAGCTGAATTTTTCTCCCTTTCTTTGTTTGATGTGCACGCACTGGGTTGAGCCAATGTAGGGCAGTTTTTTTTGTTGAAGTAGCCAAATATAACTGTGGTGCCAAAATAGGTTATACTGTTCCTCCTATGAGTATAGTGCTGCAAAATGAAGAACGAGGATGAAATTTAAAGATTAATAGAAACACATAAAAAGAAAAAAAAAAAAAAAAAAAAAGAAAGTCATAAAAGTAAAAAGAACCAGTGAGATATTCTTTTGGTGGTCTTTTATATATATATATTATACACACATATATATATATATAAGTATGTATTGTTGTTGTTTAAGTATATGTGGTATAGTTTATATTTTTTGAGTAGAGTACTACATACTACATACTATACATACTATACATACTATACATACTATACATACTATACTTACTATACATTCTATACTTACTATACTTACTTTATTTGGTAATAACGCGTAGGCGGGTTTTTTTTCTTTTCTTTTCTCCTGGAGGGGGTAGTGTACTTTTGACATAAAAGCCAGCCAGCTAGCCAGCCAGCCAGCCGGCTCTTAGGCTACAGAGGAAGAAGAAAAAAGCAAAAAGCAAAAAGAAGCACAGTGAGCTTATATAACGTGTTATGTAATCAGAACAAATTTCATCTCTAAAAGAGAAAGTAGTGCACTGTATGACAAAATAATAATGTATTTCACAACAAGTACACGACTCCGTAGGGGTAGTGCAAATGTGTTCACAAATACTAATTTTATTTTTTTTTTTTTTTCAGTAAATCCTCATTTTTTGAATGCAATGCAAAGTGATCAGCGTTTTGATGTAGACTAAAAAGTTGAGCATTTAAAACGTATAGTCCCTAGAGCTTCTTCGATGGTTGCTGCTGCTTGATTTTAGTTGCAATGATACATTAGTTTGTATAACTTGCTCTGTTAACAAAATAAAAGAAATAAATGAACACCAAAGACGCGTAATGAATGGCGAGTTACACTGGTCAAACCCAGTTCACACATTCTCTTGAACCCGTTATTCAACTTTTCTGTGTAAAACAACGCAGAGATGTGTCTATGTTTGTTTGTTTGTTTGTTTGTTTGTGTGGCATAGCGTGGATACCGGGTGGTCGTGGAATATCCGTTGGTGTTTTGGTGTAATGTCGCAAAATAATCTTGATATATATGAACTAGACTTTTCACGTGACTTTCTCTCTCTCTCTGTCTCTCTCTCTCCCAACAAAAAAAAAACACCTAATTGCAATTTCTCGGAGTTAAAAACAACGTCTCCACGTTTTGTCTTTTCACTTTTTGATTGCTATCAGGTAGCTCTCGTTTTTTCAAATGCAACCGCTTATACTACAACTGTTCAACTTGATGAGCAACAGGTGCAGCAGAAAGGACGTACTAAGCTGTTTCATCGTATCTCTTTTTAGTGTGAACTTATTACTGTTGTTGTTGTTGTTGTTGTTGTTCCTCTTCTTCTTCTTCTTCTTCTGTCACACTTTCTCTTTGTCTTGTCTTTTACGTAGGCAACACAAAACATCATCCCCAAAACCTCCATTCTCTTTGGCTTCTTTGTTTTTTGTTTTTTGTTTTTTTTTGGTTTTATTTCCGCTCTAAACTCAACAATTAATATATCCATATCCATCTGATTCTTTTTGTTTTCACAAGCTTTTACCTACTTCTTCTTCTTCTTTAAATTCTCTTCATCTTCAAAGCCAAAAAGTCATGTTTAGAACATCATTACCAACTATCCTTAATCGTTCAGCAATTGCATCAACAAGATCAATTAGATTCTTGTCCAACAGCAGCAAACCCACAGTTTCATCAGCTACCAACTTCTTATTACCAACAACAACCAAAAGAGCATCATCATTAAGTACTGTTTTAGCCGCTGTAAAACAACAACAACAACAACATTCCAACCACAGTTATAGATCCAATTCCTCAAATATTTTCAAATTGTTGTTTGCCAGTGCTGGCGCTTCATTTTTACTTACTGCTTCATTTGCCAAATCCATTTATAATGATGTTGCTGCAGTAACTCCAAGACAACAAGTGGCTTCAAATGTCACAGTTAATCCAGTCACCAAACCTGCTCCAACAAATGCAAGGTTTGGCAATTATTTAAACTATGAAGAATTAACCATTGGATCAGTTACTGGTTTATTCTTGGGAATCATTTTGGGTAAATTGTCTCAAGTGTTTTTATTTATTTCATTGAGTTCGTTTTTACTTGTTGAGTTTTTACAAAGCAGAAACATCATCAATGTTCCATGGAATTATATCTTTACTATTGGTAAACAAAAGATTGATTTGAAGCAATTGGTGTTTGAAAAACCAAGTTTTAAAATTTCCTTTGTATTGAGTTTGATTATTGCTGCTTACAATGTATAGACGAAAGAAATGACAATTTCACATACATGAAAAAGTACAGTTCAACTAATCATTACTATTAAAAAGGTGCATCAACATTCTATTTATACTTCTATAAGAGGAGGAGGTGGTGGTGGTAATCAATACTTAAATTGTATTAACTCGTAATAATGATAAATTTCGATTCCTAATCTTTTCGGAAACTGATTGTGATATTCTAAATCTTGGTTCAGTAATTAATGATGTAAAGTAATCATTATCATTCCCATGAAATTGTAATAGAGTTAGTGTTGAATTTGGATGCAAATATGAATTAAAATCAACTTGATAAACTGCAACATCTTCTTCTTCTTCTTCTTCTTCTTCTTCCTCCTCCTTTTTTTCTATTTTACCGTCAATGAGTTCCACCCAACTTTTATCAGCATCATCATCATCTTCTTCTTCTTCTTCTTCTTTATAATATTCAGATTCATACTCTTGTCCCTCTTCTTTATCAAGTAGCACTTGATCAATTGATTCCATCTCAAATTCAAGACTATACAATTGCCGTACAAGCAAATTGCACTTTATATTATCTTCAAATTGGGCATAACTTGTCATTGTCTCTATTGATACAAAACTTACTACATCAGCAAACAACAACTTCGATGACATAACAAAGTGAAATAAAAGTATTGCATAATAGGGTAGTTACTTGTCCTTTTTATAAAAAGTTTTGATAAGATCAAATCATTGACTATCAAACATACGTATATATATATATATATATATGTACATATATACATACATACATATATACATACGAGCACATACGCTTACACAGCAAGTATAAACAAACACAGTTGGGATTCGAGATGTGTAATTTATTTTATGGTCACGATATCACCTTACTTTTTCTCCTTCCAAATTTGTGACCCTTTTTTTTTTTTTTTTTTTTTTTTCAACTGTCTTTTATGATATGCTTCTACTACTACACTTTCCCAATAAAATCAATATCATCAACCTTTCTAGTATTAAACTAATATACAGATCACTCAGTTTTTTTATCTAAATTAATCAGGAAGTAAAGTAAATTGATCCTCCCCCTCCCCCTCCCCCTAACCCCTCTCTCTCTCTTTCTCTCTCTCCTCAATTTTCAATTTGCTTTGGCAACTGAGCAAATATATCAAATGATCCAGTACCAACATTTGTTAATTTACCCATAACAATCTTGGCCGAAGGACTTTCCAATTCTTCACGATCACCATCCAAAACAGCCTTGGTCAAGAACTGACACGTGGTTTCATACGACATTTTCATAAAACTCGAAGTTGAACTATCAATACCTTGTCTATTAAATGCCAAATAACTTCCTTCACGAGTCATCATATCGGCAATTAAATCCAAATGACGTGATGAAACACTGATTCCATACGTGTCGAAAACACGATAGACTTCATTAACAATGGTGTTTCTTGCGGCTTCAACTCCATACGTACGCAATACAGAAGCAATGTCATTTGATGTAATGGCATTGACACTGATGAAATCATCTTGTTCCCACATGGCTTTGAAATTGACACCTTCAGTAGTCAAGATTCTCTTACCCAGCAGGGCATCTGGCTCTGGTCGCAAACATCTGCCAATGTGCGGTATTTGACGTACAACTGTTTTGCGTAAAAGCTCTTCAACAATGTTTACCATCAACAATTTTTGCGTTTCATTCCCATTCAATTCAAGTTTAAATTCACACCATTCACCATGTTCATCATCAAAATTGAATTTGGTAACCATGTTGTGTTGAGCTATAACTTCAGCTTGACGATCTTTGGCTAAACGTGATAACTCTGGTTTCTTGTCCATATTGGCATCACCATCGGCATCATTACCATTCTCCTCTTCATCCTCATCGCTATCACTATCACCATCACTATCAGAAGAAGACGATTCATTGCTTTCTTCTGCATCTTCCATCTCTTCGTCGCTGGTTTCTTCTGCACGTTTCATTGTTTCAATCTCATCATCATCTGGTCCGTCATATGACACGTGTTGTTTAACCTTTTGTTTCAGTTGTTCCAAATCTCCTCCATCTTCTTCTTCATCAACATCGTCTTCATCATCATCGTCTTCATCCCTCAACTCTCTTATTTTACCACTAACTGTTTCCATATCTGTCTTACCAGCAGATTTTCCCACCGTAGGCATGTAATCAGGTTTCTTTTGCTTCTTCACTTCTTTAACAATTTGAGTTTCCAAAGAATGGATAAAAGATTGAGTAACAACATTTTCCAATTGCTCTTGACTGATATCATACTCAGTTTCGTATTCATCTTTAGTATAGAATCCCAAATGAATCACATAAGATCGACTATTTGACCCATCTTCATCTTGTGAAGTCGTTTCAGTAACTGTTACATTATCAACAAATTCAGACAAAACAACTTTGGCGATTGATTTACAAAATGCATCAGCTTGTTCATCACTAACATCAGGCAAAATCGGCAATGTCATTTGTGGTGTCTTGATTGCCGCTGAGGCTGTCATGATGATTTCTCTCATACGTGGGATACCCAATGTCACGTTGGCAGCACCATGACCAGCGAAATGGAATGTGTTTAATGTCATTTGAGTTGATGGTTCACCAATGGATTGCGAAGCAATAATACCAACTGATTCTCCAGGGTTAATCAAAGATCTCATATACTTCAATTGCATCAATGCTCTAAACTTCTTTTCAGTTAGCTTGCCAGTAGATTTAGCTTCTTCTTTTGATTGCGCAAACAATTCTGGATGACTGGTGACAAATTTGTCCATCTTTTCTTGAAATTTCTCCGACACTGAACCAAGATACTTGGCAGGATTATAGGTATTGATAACTGGATCATATTTAATCTCTTGTTCATAATGTGGAACATCCTTTTGTTTCTTCAATGATTTACGAACTTTTTTCGAATATGACAATGCTTTAGTAGTGTCCAAATTCTCCACCATATCACCTGGATTATATTTCGCCAACAATGCATCGTAATTTTCTAAACAAAATTCAAATTGATTCATATGTGATTGTTTGGTAGTATCAATTGAATCACCACCATAAAGAAATTGAATCAAAGTTCCATCACCATCACGTACAGAGTTATCATAATTGACATGCACACCTTCTAATTGCTTAGTCAAACAACGTTGCAAGTAACCTGATCTTGATGTCTTGACGGCGGTATCAATAAGACCTTCTCTACCAGCCATACAATGGAAATAGTACTCTTGTGGCCTAATACCCGAATAGAATCGTTGCTTGATATATCCACCGGCTCTTGCATCAGTTTCAAATGCTTTAAATGAAGGTAAAGTTTTTCCTGAAACCATTACTGGTACCCTTCTACCTTCCAAAGCTTGTTGCCCCAAAAGACACATGATTTGTGACACATTGACATTGGATCCCTTGGCACCTGATAAAGCCATTGCTTGCATAGAGTTATATGGGAACTTTTTCATTGTACCTTCAGGTACACACTTGGAAACAACTTGGGACGTGATGGCATTGACTTTGGATTGAGTTATAGCATCCAAAATACCCAATTTGTCATCATCACGCAAAATCTCCTCCAATCTTCTTCTCAACTCCTTGTTGTCATTGCCTGTGTCGTCTGGCAAGTTTGTAACTTCAGTTGCCGCTTGTCTACCAACGTCAACCGACAGCTTCAAAATGTCCTTTCTCCAAACATTACCATCCTCGGTTAACCTCAAGTCATCCATACCGCAAGTGAAAGCAGTCATCATGATGTAATTGGTAAACAATCTTCCCAACACACTTAATGCCTTTCCAGCAACTTCAGGACCATAAACTTCGTGCAATGAATGAACAATACCAAATTGAGAAGCACCATATTGCGACTTGTCCAAAATACCACTCAATAATTCACCATTTTTGAAAATAACCTCATTTTCAGTACTGTGTTCACCCCAATAATCATTCTTGATTTTATTTTTGGAAATTAAATTAACACCAGGTACATTGTCAGGCTTGATGTTTAATAAAATAGTGGTAATCACTTGTTTACCAGTCCACAACATTTCAGGCTTGAAAATAGCCGGAGGCAATGTAACAAGCCTTGATCTTGTCGTGTGTCCATCTTCTGGTCTAATACATCCATAAATCAATTGTTGGTATGTTTCTCTTGTGAAGAAAGAATCTTTACTAGTCAACCATACACCAGCGGAAATGTGATCTTGGATCAAACCTCTCAATGGTGCACCTGAAGTTGGTGTCAAATACTGTGAGTCAGTATTGGCCAAATTCAATGCCTCCGCTTTAGCATTTTCATTTTGTGGGAAATGCATATTCATTTCGTCACCATCAAAATCAGCATTATAAGCACCAGTGTTTGCATAATGTAATCTCAATGTCTTTTCACCCGGTAAAACTCTCACCTTGTGTCCCATCATTGATGCTTTATGCAAAGTAGGTTGACGATTCATAATCACCACATCCTTGTTCTTGATATGTCTGTACACCTTTTTACCAACAAATGAATTGCTTCCTGTTGGTGTCAACAATTGATTAGCCAAGGCTTTTCTTTGTTCTAAACTCATACCAATCAATGAAATCAAAGAGCCATCTTCATTTTGAATTTGTACCGCACCTGGCCATTTCTCAGGACCATTGATGACAGCTTGTCTCAATTCGGCCGCATTATGTGAAGTCACAGGTTCTGGATATGTCAATTTTTTGGCAAACACTGGGGGGACACCAATTTCATTAGTCTCCAAATTTGGATCTGGTGAAATGACTGAACGAGCGGCATAATTCACACGCTTACCCATCATATGCTTTCTAAACAAACCTTCTTTCTTTTCCAACGCTTGCTTAATACCAGGGTTTGGCACTTTACCCGCTGGTGCATTTTGATTCTTGGTTGAATCTATAAATGCATTGACATCGTTTTGTAAAGTGACAAAAGAATTCATCAATCGGTTAAATGCAATTTTTTTCTGTTCCCCACTTAATTTAGCCTCATACATTTGAGATATCTGAGTGTTCAATTCAGCAATCAAAACTGTTGTTTTCAAAATATTTGACAACAATTCATTTTGTGCATTTTCGTGGATTTCATCTCCCAATTTAGAAGGTAATCTAAATCTAGTTGGTGGCACCAAAATGGATTGTTTAAAAAAAATGTCGCCACTGACATACTCGTGTTGGTATGGTCTTGAGTGGAAAACTTTTTGTAAAACTGGTTGCTCATTCTTGAAAACAGCCCTAATGATATTTCTCACTTCTGATGACAAGACATACTTCGATCCACCTTTGTGCTTAATGTTTGGAATATCACTAGCAGCTGATGAGTTGCTACTTCCATTCTTTTTAATCATATCTGGACGTTGCAAACCCCTAACTCTATTATTGGTGATTTGCTTGTCATTAAGTGAATTCTCAAAGATTTTTGTAAAACCATCTTTTCTAAAGCTGGGTGAATACATTCCACAATTGCTACACTTTGGTCTACTCAACAACCTGCGGTAGAAGCCATGTATGACTTCCTTTCTTTCTTCTCCTACAGATGCAGTGATAATCCCCTTAGCGTTGGTTCTCCCATCCTTCAAAGCTGCTGAAATTGCATTCTTTACAAATTCCTCTCTTCTCTCCATCAACTCCTTCTTTGTCTTTGCATCAACAGACACACCTTCATCTTCTTCATCTTCATCGTTATTACTCATCTCCTTGGCCGATTTTCCAGCAGGCATGATATTTTCCAATTCACTGCACTCCAACAACAATCCGTACTGTATAAGCTGCAACTTACATTTGAACAAGTGCACTTCAAGATGGCTCAACTTAAAGTGGTGGCAATATAAACAAGAACTTCTCAAAAAAATGTACAACTGGTTGAAAAACATTGGATTGTAAACAGGTACTGGCAACTCAATGTGACCCATGTGACCAGGACAAAACTTCTCATCTAATCCACATGTAGTACACACATTTCTCAAAAATGCTCCGAGTGACAAGTCATATAAACCACCATTTACTGGATGGCCCAAGTTGTCAAATACGATTGGGTTGGTGATTTGTTTTGAGGACAATTTTTGGACTTCATTATCCGATAGCACTCCGAAATCAACAGATGTGATTTCTGAACCAACTGGTTTGGAAATATCCATGGTTCTTATGTAATTAAGTTGATTCTGGATAAAGGTGTAGATTTGTGATTGGATTGCAATGAAATTTTTTTTTTTTTTCGTCTCTGCTCTTCTCTCTTTGCTACCACGACGAACACAAAAGAATGAAATGATCATCTCATCATACACAATATGATACTTACTTTCAAAACAACTTTCCCCTTCACATTATATTATACAAATGACCGAGTTATAAAACTACAAAAGATTATTCCTTTTCCAGGTCACCTCCTCCTAAGTGTAACCCTTTTCTCAACCCTTTGAATCCACCTCCAATACCCTTTCCAACACCTTTTCCTACAAAACCGACACCCTTACCAACACCTTTTCCTACACCCTTTCCAACATTTCCCACTGTACCAACAGCGGATTGACTCTTTGGCTTAACGTTCAAAACAAATTTAGGTTCAAATGATAAAACGGCATATGCTTTACCTGCTGGTTCTCCATCCTCTCCTTCTAGTGGGATTTCCACTTCAACAGAACCATCCTTCATATCATACGCACTCAATTCAACATATCCGACACCCAAGAAATCATCAGCATCCACAGCATCCCAGTCGTAACACTCGAAACGTAAAGTCGAGTCGTACTTGTTGGCAACTTCAACCTCTCCCTTGTGATTCCAAGTTGGATCAAGCGTCCTTTTGACTGTTTTCGTTTTGGTGAATGAATCCTTTTCAGTGTTGAGATATACTTTCATGTAAGGATCAGACTTTCCGTTTCTATCGGAAGCTGGTAATCCCTCTGCCTTCTTCACCTCAACATACAAGATACCTGAATTGTCCTTTGAATCTTGTGGTGGAACTCCTGATGCATAGATTAATGGAACCCAAGAGAATTGTACTTTGAAAGATGCGCTTCCATTTCCTGACAAGTCAAGAGTCATTGGCTTTTCTAAACCATTTTTAATTAATTGTAATGTGGGGATGGTTGTCTCTGCAACGCATTTGTCCAACCTATTGTCGTCCTCATCCTTGACAAGTCTGAAACATGTTTCAGCCCATTCAAGCTCAGTAATGACTGTATCACCAGTCATTTCAAGTTTCGATTTGTGTTTTGTTAATTCTCTGCTAACGTAGTCTGGGTAACCTTGGTTTCCCGAGTACACCTGCAAGAATGTATCACTCTTTGATACTGTACCTTCAAGAAGCTCAAAAATTAAAATACCACTCTTGTATTCAATCAATTGATCAACAGATAACCTGAGCTTCTTACCGAAATTTTCATCGTCAATTTCGTCATCATCAATATCCTCTTCCGGTTTAGCTTGTCTTTCCTGATCAGCATCTTCCAATCCCCCAGGGTTCTTGTTGGTTTTCTTTTCCTCCTCCAGCTTCTTCTTTTTCTCTTCGGCTGCCTTCTTTTCTTCTTCCTCATCTTTGTAATCTTGTGTGGTCATGACTGGCAATGCTGGGTAAAATGATAAGGTATAGGTGATTGAACCCTTTGGTCCCTTTTTCAGAACCAATTTAGACGTCCTTTCCTTCTTGTCCACATGCTCAATGTACAATCCCCTTTCATCTTTGTGAATGAATTCGTTCAATTTGACATCAAATGATCCAAGAGTACGATCTGCGGAATGACTCTCAACATCCATGGCTTCAATAGTCAATTTTTGATTGGCCGAGGAAACTGTGACATAATGTATTTCGTTCCATGTTGGGTCCAAGGATGAATCCACGGCCGCGGTCCTTGCTTTTTCAAACCCATTAATCAAGATTCTTGCATATGGGTCAATTTTTCCGATGTGTTCCAAGTTCCGCAAATCTTCAGCATGTTCAATGCCAACTCTGATAACCCCAATAGGTGGCGTGTATCCACCAGCACCACCAGCTCCCTCTAATTGGACTGGCTTCCAGTTAGTACTAATTCTAACCTCACCTCCTTTGCTCAATGGAAACCAAGTTTGCTCAACCTGTGTTGCATCAATCAATTCATTCAAACTCTTGACGACTTGACCAATGGGCTTTCCATTCTTGTCTTTAATGATAATCTTTGCTCTAGCTTTTGCACGATTGAAAACAATCTGTTCTGTGACTGCGCCCCAACCTGGGTTATTAGTGTTCTTTTGAACCGGTGTCTCCAATACCGATTTGCCATCGAAAATGAGTTGCACGCTAGTGGAAGCACCCTTGTCTCCCCCTTTCAAGTTTCTGGCTTCGGGAATCTCAATTCTAGCAACACCAGTATTCAAGTCAGGAGGAGGTGTCGTGGCACCATCTGCCTGTTTGACCTCTTGTAAAACTGGTTGATATGTCATTCCAAAAAGAAGTTCACCCACAGGCTTATTGTTTCTCAAAAATGCAGCAGTAAGGTGATCTTGTTGAGGATTATCAACCAATGTTTCCAAATCAAATTGAACTGCACCAACCTGTCTATCTTTTCTAATATCATTGTAATCTATAACACTAATAGTCAATGGCTCCGATAACGATGAAACTGGGATATACACAGTCTCGTTCCATACAGGTTGACTTGTGTCATCAATAACTTTTGTCTTGGCCAAAACTTTATTCAAAAATCCAAATGTCAAGTAAGGATCCAATGTGTTACCGAGATATTTGAAACCTTTCAAGCCACGAGCAGAATCAACGCGAATTGTCAACACACCAATTGCTGAGTCCAAAGCGTTACCAGCCAACAATTGTTGAACGTTCAATTGGAATGACATAGGATTGAAAACAATTGGTCCCACATATTTCTTTACCATTTCATTGATCAAGGGATATAAACCTGGAATTGCTAAAACTTCCCACCACCACGAAGATTCCCCTAAAAGCTTTGTATTGAAATCAAATTGTGGAGGTTCGATCATTGATACATTCACAGTCTCCACATGAGGGAAGGACGACATCAATCTCAATCTAATTCTGGCCATTCCTTTGAATGAAACATCAGCAATGGTTACTGGAATCGTGACCCCAAAAATTGTCGCTTTGACAACAATTGTTTCGTTGACGTTGTTCTTCAATTGTTTGTTGTTTGCGTCAACATTGGCGTTTGGAGTGAATGAAAACCCCCAGTCCATAACGACAACATCTGGTGCTGTACCAATCAAAGTTTTTACGCAATCAATTCTTGGTGGTTTTGTTCCCAATGAAAAACTATCAAGCCAGACTGAAGTAACAAACGATGGAATAGGTAAACCAGCCAAAATAGGATTTGCTTGATCACAAACGATTTGTGAGATAGATGGCTCCAAGTAGTACCAAAATTTTTCCAAAAAGTAGTTACACCAATCCATTGTCTCGTAATCATCCTCAATCGTCTTCACCGAAAACTCTCTCTGAGCTTGCTCTCTCAACACTCCTCTATACTTTTTAACCGAAGCACGATACAAGATTGCAAAAACCACCATGACAAAGAATAATGGAGCAACTGAGAATCTGAACCATCCAATAATCCATGACAATAAACCACCAACAATTAAAAAGGCAGTATTGTGATACCAATCACCATATGCAGCAGATGGCAAGTATTGATCAAAAACAGACCCCCTCGACAACAAGTCAACAGTCTCATCAGCTGCGGTCAATGCGTCGTTAGCCTCAAATCCACCAACTTCTTTCCATCCTCTAAAAGTTGGGTCAACTGGTTTTCTTGGAGGTGGTTTACCTTTAACGTTGGTCATGTCAAAGTCCTCACTTGGAGTAAGACCAGATGCATTCTTTTGACCTGAACCAAGTTGAGACGTCTGGCCAGAAGTGTCTGAAGTAGTTTGCTTTTCAACTTTGGAAGAAGGGGTAGTTGATCTCCCTGCAGAGCTATCGTTTGACGAACTATTGATTGGTTTCACAGGTGAGTCGCTCCTTCTTGCAGGCAATTGTCCATTGGTTGCGCTTCTTGAGGGACCAATGTTATTCTGGTTCTCTGCTAAAGCACCATTTTGGTTGGGAGGATATCTTTGGTCCACATTACGAGGAGCGTTGTTTGCGACATTGGCATTCTTTTTGTGACTTCCGGAAGGTGCCTGTTTTTCATCTTCCAACGGAATATTTGGAGGAGGTAACAGCGGTGGTGGGCCAACCAGTTTCTTATTCAATGAGGCCTGAGATCCATTTTGTCTCTCTTGGATACTCCTCTTTTGGTCATTGCTATGAGTTGAACCTTTTGATTCCTCTGGCTGAAGTGCTTCCTTCGGTGATGGCGCTTGGTCAACTGACACTTGTTTTGGAGGCAGGAGCATGTCATTGGGCTGTAGTAGCGTTAGTAACTCACGACTTTTCAAGAAAAAGGGGGTGTTGAGCATGAGATATACATACATTTGATGCACCACCAGTTTCTGGTGCAGCTGTTACATCCATAATGACTGTATTTTATTCAATTGAAATGACTAGCAGATGTGAAATATTCAATTGATACAATATGTTTAGCTCTGGAAAGTAAATCGATTAACTTCTTGGTTAGAGTTTCGTGGTTGTTTGATTCCCTTTTTTTTATTTTTCTGTTTGCTTTTTTTCTTCCGGTGCGGATGTTTGCTGCTGCTGCCAATGAAATTTAGAAACTTACACAAAAACCACAGTGAAATTTCATGTTTGATTTAGGGACAATATTATAATGAAGACAAAGCAATAAGAGGAGGGGGGAGGAAGTCAACTGAAAAGTACAAAAAGTACAAAAAGTGATTGCAAAATCCGTTCAGATGTTGTATTGACGCTACGAAACAAAAAACAATGGTTGAGATAGGCTATTACTTTTCTCTTCTGACACTCCCGGTCATCAAATCAAAAAGGGACTTTGACAAAAAATATTGTTGTTGAAGGAAGTTTAATTTAATCTGCCAAGAATCAGGTACAACTTATACACAATGTGGACTTTGAATGAGCTGCAAGACGTAGCAGTACACGTCTATTAAAGTAGCCACCGATGATGTATCATGTCAAGCAATCTCTATCTGAAAACAGCGTGAATACTGGATGACTTCTCGTATCGGCACTTGTTGGACCAAATTTAACAAGGTTTTGTGCAATGACGTAACCTCTATTTGTTTGGCATAAGAATCTCCAAGAATTACGCCACAGAGACAACCTTGATGAGCTAGGGCTATTCCAGTAAGCACTTAAAAGTGATTTACGGGTCCTCTTTTCTCTTTTCTCTTTCTCAACTTCAACAGCACGACAAGTACATTGTATCTTTGCTTCAGCTAAGCCGTGTTGTTTGAGAAAATTACACAATCACGAGATGGAAAAACGTTCCTCGGGATGTTCCAACAATCAGATTACTAAATCAATCCATAAACAGTATCTAGTACATGCTTGATTTATGACATGGTCATTTGCCAAAATATGACGAGGTTGAATGTATGACAGTATTCTAAGTACTGTTCAAGTTGATAAAAATGAATCAGAAGTGGCATTATCTTGTCAACCAAATGTATAGAAAGTTGTGCGCTTCCTCATAGTCCAATATTGAACTCTCAACATATTTGGTATTGCAAATCACATGAGTTTTGAAGGATTTGGGATCAAATGGGGCGTTATTGGCCAAAACGAAGGCTCTTTTAAAGTATATCCCCACGTACACCCTATATCTTTTTCACGTTTGTTTCAGCTCTTTTGCCACGCTAGACGATACATGGTTCGCTAGATAACGTCTTTATTGTCAATTGATCTAAAACTTTCATCATCCTTGAAATAACTCAAACTATTCTCAGCAAATAGCATATGTAGCTGCTTACGAAAGTACAAATTAAACCTAGTAGAGATAATTTCGCTGTGTAGACTGACCACATATTCACCGAATGGAAGGACTCTAAAGAGTTATTGCATTGGAAGATCCGAAAGTTCCCTCGATGACATCTTAGATTAGCTTTCGGGAAAATGTAGTTAATAGTCACAATGAGACTACTTTTGTACTCTTCTGGATGAGAAGTTCTTGCAGCCAACACAGTTTGCTCTGAACTCAACTATAGTTCAAACTTTTTGTTATGAGATACATAAAAATCTGCTATAATTGCAAACTCATTCAAACCCATTTGCAGCTTCCAGTGAATGACGCTAACTACGACTTCAAATATTGACTAAACCGTTTTGGCGCCCATCAGCATTTCCACTTGCGACAGCTCAAAATGAAAGTGAGGGTTGCCTTTACGCCATTCTTATCAAAGTTACTTCTGCGCGGAGTGGCATCAATCAAGGAACTTTCCGTCGGGAAGATCGTATCATATTGATTTTTGTCTTAATTACAGATTTTGCGACACTATTCGAAAAAGTGCGATGAGGTTTTGAAAATTTGTTTCACCAAAAATTTTTAATTACAGTCAGTCACCTCTACTTTTTCGGTGATCTTGTTACTTCAAGTGCCCCATATAGAGAAAATCTTCACTTCTCACAATACTCACCTCACTCCTATAAAATGTCTACCAATCTTGAGGATGTACCAATCGAAGTTTCCAAAGTTTTCGACACCATCTTGGTGTTGGACTTTGGTTCTCAATATTCCCATTTAATCACTCGTCGTTTGAGAGAGTTTAACGTTTACGCTGAAATGTTGCCTTGTACTCAGAAGATTTCTGAGTTGTCGTGGAAACCAAAAGGTATCATTTTGTCTGGAGGTCCATACTCCGTTTATGCTGATGATGCACCACATGTTGATCATGATATTTTCAAATTGAATGTTCCAATCTTGGGTATTTGCTATGGAATGCAAGAATTGGCTTGGATCAATGGAAAAGGTGTTGCCAGAGGTGATAAAAGAGAATATGGTCCTGCTACTTTACGCGTTGAGGATAAGGAATGTGCCTTGTTTAAAGATATTGATCACTCGCAAGTTTGGATGTCACATGGTGATAAATTGCATGCTTTGCCAACCGGTTTCAAAGTAGTGGCCACTTCAGACAACTCTCCATACTGTGGTATCTCCAACGAGACTGATAAAATCTATGGTATCCAATTTCACCCTGAGGTTACCCACACTTTGCAAGGTAAACAATTGTTGAGAAACTTTGCTGTAGACATTTGTCAAGCTCAAACCAACTGGAGTATGGAAAACTTTGTTGACACTGAAATAGCCAGAATTAGAAAATTGGTTGGACCAACTGCCGAAGTTATTGGTGCCGTTTCTGGAGGTGTTGACTCAACTGTTGGAGCCAAGATCATGAAAGAGGCTATTGGAGATAGATTCCACGCTATTTACGTAGACAATGGTCTCATGAGGTTGAACGAAACTGAGAGCGTGAAAAAGACTTTGGATGAGGGGTTGGGTATCAATTTAACTGTGGTTGATGCCGGTGACTTGTTCCTCGGAAGATTGAAAGGAGTCACTGACCCTGAGAAGAAGAGAAAAATTATTGGTAACACTTTCATCAATGTATTTGAGGAAGAAGCTGCCAAGATCAAACCACATGATGGTTCAGAGGTTGAATACCTCTTACAAGGAACTTTATACCCTGACGTCATTGAATCCATCTCATTCAAAGGACCATCTCAAACTATCAAAACCCATCATAATGTTGGTGGTTTGTTAGAGGATATGAAATTGAAATTGATTGAGCCATTGAGAGAATTGTTCAAAGATGAAGTCCGTCATTTGGGAGAATTGTTGGGAGTACCACAAGATTTGGTTTGGAGACATCCTTTCCCAGGTCCAGGTTTGGCAATCAGAGTCCTTGGTGAAGTCACTAAAGAACAAGTTAAGATTGCTCGTGAAGCAGATGCCATTTTCATTGAAGAAATTAAAAAGGCTGGCTTGTACAGGCAAATTTCACAAGCTTTTGCTGCTTTGTTACCAGTTAAATCTGTTGGTGTTATGGGTGACCAAAGAACTTATGAACAAGTTATTGCCTTGAGAGCCATTGAAACCGTTGATTTCATGACTGCAGATTGGTTTATTTTTGATGCTGCATTCTTGAAGAGAGTAGCATCCAGAATTGTCAATGAGGTTGACGGAGTTGCACGTGTAACCTATGATATCACTTCCAAGCCACCAGCTACTGTTGAATGGGAGTAGTTGTATCGAGCGTTTCTCGTTTAATTTATAGATGTTCTATGTAATTTTTTTTCTACGAACTATTCGAATACAAATTTGTGAAACCTTTGTCGTAAAACCGTGGCAACCACTAGTGAGTCATCATGCGATATACTCAAATGAAATTCCTCGCAATTGGGATCGTATTTGTCATTCCATATAAAGGGCTTTCCTGTTTCATCATTGAAGCGATACCATTCATTGAAATTGAATTCGTTTTGCTCGTCTTGTTGTAAAGTTTTGAACAATGCTTCTTTCGCAGCCCAAGAGCCTGTCAAAAATTGAACCTGTCGATCGGTATTCATTTTATGGAACCTCGGCAACTCTTTTGTAGGATGTAATATTCGTTTACATAGCCTTTCAGCAAATGATGATGTCTTTGCTTTGAGTAGCTTCTCAAAGCGCGAAGCTTTGATGACATCAATTCCAATCCCAACTACTAATCCCACTTTCTTTGCTGTTGTTGGTGGACACCGCGTCATTGATAATGCCAGATTTGGTGGTGGTGAGACAACGTTCTGCATCCGGTCCGCGTTCTAGGCAGCCACATCAAATTTTTTTCTTTTCAGGTCCAAGTAAACATATACATTTTTACTGAGTCACCTAGTTCATAACTCTCTCCCCAAATATTACGCCCATGTCATCTTCAGTCCCTGGATCGGTACCGTTACCTCAGTCAAGACATGACTTGAACACCTACTGGGGTCGTGTGAAGCACTGTGCTGAAATCTCGGATCCCACCATGCTTCTAAATTCGTCGAAAGATATTGAAACTGCCAAAAGAATGATTTGGGATTATAAGAATGGAGTTATTCCAACCATGACTCCGGAATTATGGAGAGCAAAAAGAGTGCTCGATTCTACTTTGCATCCAGATACTGGCGAGACTGTGTTTCTCCCGTTTAGAATGTCTTCTTGTGTATTGTCGAATTTAGTGGTGACTGCTGGTATGTTAACCCCTAATCTAGGCACTGCTGGAACATTGTTTTGGCAAATTGCCAACCAAAGTTTGAACGTTGCTATCAACATTGAAAATTCCAATAAATCTCACCCCTTGACGACAAGAGAAATCGCTACAAATTATACAATGGCTGTCACGGCTTCGTGTTCAGTTGCCCTAGGATTAAACTCAATAGTCCCCAAATTGAAAAATATCAAGCCAAATACAAGGCTCATTTTGGGTAGGTTGGTTCCATTTGCTGCCGTTGTCTCTGCGGGTATTGCCAATGTGTTTTTGATGAGAAGTCAAGAATTGAAAAAGGGAATTGTGGTGTATGACAAGGAAGGCAAAGAAGTGGGGACTTCCAAAATTGCAGCTTGGTACGCTGTTGGTGAGACCGCGGCAAGTAGAGTGATCAATGCAACACCTATTATGGTTATACCGCCCTTGATATTGGTAAGATTGCAAAAATCTAGACTATTAAAGGGAAAGTCAAAGACTGTTGAGACGTTGACCAATATCGGATTGATTTTTGTCACCTCTCTAGCTGTTTTGCCCTTTGCTTTAGCTGTTTTCCCACAACGTGAAACTTTACATGCCAGCAGGTTAGAAGAAAAATTCCATCATTTGAAGGATGAAAAGGGAAACCAAATTACTGAACTAGAGTTCAACAGGGGTATTTAAGAACTTGATACACTAATGTAATCCTTGTATATACATGATTAGATCTCAAATATATAGCTCTTTTTGGTTACCAGAATTTCCACTCTGGTACATTTTCCACAGCAAGAGCAGCCTCAATCTCTAAACGGTTAGCATAGTTGCAAAAACGCTCCAATGAAAACTTTTCGTCATCTGCCACCAGTTGCAACAACATTCCTACCCCTTTACCACCCAAAGAGGTTTCAAAACTTTCATAACCCTGACGCTCATACTCCAACATTGTTTGGTGTATAACCGTTTCCTCGACATCATCATTAACCAAAGTTATCGCACATCCACCACCACCTGCTCCTGTCAATTTAGTTGCGCCAATTTTCAATTCATCTCCAATCATTTTGACCTTTTCCAACGAAGGATGCGATACCCCTAATGCTACTAAAAGACCGTGGTTGATGTTGACTAGTTCACGCAAAATTGCAGTTTCTTCGGAACCAAAGTCCGGGTGGGTCATAACACGATATGCTTCTTGTACCAAACTTCCCATTGAATCTAAAACTGGTGTAATGAGCGAGGGGTACTTGTTGTTTAGTTTTCCAACACCACCAACTAACTGGGCAGTGCTCTTTGGGACTTTAGTGTTGGTCAACAACAATTTAACGGGAGGCAATGTTCTTATGTTGGTTCTTACGGACGGTTTTTCCGGCACTGACGATCTTTGAAACATCACTGCACCGCCATGTGTGGCTACTGCATTATCGATTCCTGAAGGGTTTCCATGAAAGCATTTTTCACCAATAAGTGACCACCTGTCAATGAATTCGAGATCGGGTATATCTTGTTTTGGTGTAGCCTCATTTTCATGCACATGTGGATCATTGATCCAGCCTCCTAGTTTTGACAATGCTGCAGAGAGACAAACAGCAGTTGAAGCAGATGAACCCAATCCAGCTCCAATTGGCAATGTGGACCTAACAATGAAAGTCATCCCAGAACGCGTCTCATCGCAGAGACATACGTACAAGTAAAGAAAGCAAAAGCAGGCCAAGTGATGGATATTATTATCTTCAAACCCACCAAGCATACCAGATAACTGATCTACAATCTCTGGTACCAATTCTGGAGGAGGGACTGGTTGATCCTTCGCATCAAACTTCACGTAATTTTGAATATCATTCCATGGGATTGAACTCTTATTCCATGTGTGATCAAGCTCTATGTCTGGGAATTGTAATCGTATGTTGTTTGGGTCTGGTGATGGTACGACAAGTAAGTAGCATCTTAGACTCAACGCAGCTGCAATTGCTGGCTTTCCATAAACGGCTGAGTGTTCACCAAATATTATGACCTTCCCTGGAGCACTAACAATGAATGGCTCGGGGGATTTAAGTGACATCTGCTATACTTAAATTGTCGTATGGGTACGATAGTAAAATTCGTAAACAAAAGATTTCACCATACAAAAGAAAAGGGAAGAAAAAAATCTCTTCTATCGTTGAAGAGCTGCAGCAACAAAGCCATTATAGACTAAACAATCTCCTCCTTTGCAATGCCATCATCCACAGCGTCAGTCGGTGGATTGGCGTCGAAAAATTTACCGCTAAAGGCTATTCAGCCGACACAGAACTGGACTTTTGAAAATGTGTTGGCATTGATAAACAATTGTCAGGATCCATACATTTCAGAGGCATTGGATGAATACTTGCTACTTATTAAAGATGTCATTTTAAACCCATCACCCTTTTCTGTTGAAGAACCAACATCGACGTCTAAGATCACAACGCAAGAAATATCAGTAAGAGGTATACTATACACGAATATCACCAAACAAAATATCCAAGATGGGGAATTGATCCAAAAGTATCTTAACTTGGAGCTTAAGGAGATTGTCAGGGTCATTGACCAAGTCTGTAAAAAACTTCCACCTAAAACTGTACTCAAGTTAAATTTCAAAAGCAAGCTCAATGACGATAAGGCCGCTCAATTGGATAATGAAAGAATAGGGCTTTATATTTACGATGTACTACGAGAAAGAAGAACGGTTTTAAAAATTGCACGAGAGAGCTTAGTTAATAAAACTAATCCGGATACATCTTTTGTTATACGAAACATTGGTAAAGAATTGTTCTTGTCGAAAGACTACATTGAAAAGTTGATCAAAACTCTCCAGAATACTTTGGACTCCATTGTTAGTGAATCTTACAAAACTGGTTTATCCAGGGAAATAGATGATACTATTTTCAATGAGTCGATATTATTTTCTATCGACTTGTGTAAAGTTTTGATTGAAGCTGCTGCTCAGAATCCTTTGGTGACAAAGGATCTAGTGAAACAATGGTTTGAGTTGATGCAACAAACAAACTTTTCAATTGCATTAGGACCCCACTTAAAGCACCCAGAGTCATTTGAGTTGATTAAAACATTATTTACAGTGATATCGATTGAGTTTCTTGATCTCGATAATGCATATGACTCATTAGATGATGACAGCGGCTCATATGTATCTGATGTGGAGGTGTTTTCGTTCATCAATAACGTTGTCACTAGTGATTACAGCGACAACGCGGTTATAATTTACTCATGGGGAATCATCCTTTTGAGAAAATCGTGCTTTTATCAAGAGTTTCCCACCTCTTCATCTGCCAAAGCATTTGAAAGAAGTTTTTCTATTCTTTCATTGGAAAGCATTATCAACCAATGTAACTCTAAAAGTTTGGTGTTGGATGTTTTTGGTTCATTAAAAGTTTTAAACGAAAGGGCTAAATTTGATAAATTGTATTCGACCGTGTTGTCATCAGTTATTACTGCCTCCATCGCATTGTTGGAGTTGACTCCGCAAATCACAGATGCAATTGCCAGCATTATCAGAAGCTGTCCAAACACTGTCGTTGAAAAATTCTTCAACAATGAAGCAACGATTGAAGCGTTCATAATCGCTAGAGCGAAATTCCCGCTCTTGCTATCGCCATACATCAAATTAGCTTCCATAAATGGTGACTTTGCGTTGCACGAGTTTAACAATATGAAATCTTATATTCAAGTGTACAACAGAGACTTGTTTGATAAATTGTACCAGATTGACGACCAAAACCCCGAGCTAGTGAAATTGACTGATGGAGTGAACTTGTTCCCACCATTTGAGTCAAACAAAAAACTCGCAATGGCTCTCACCTCAGGCACCCGTGCTAAGATGCTCCCCGCTGCCAATCCCAACGAAGTATTGGTTACATTCTTGCATGAATACAATGGTTGGGCTTTTATTGGAAGGGTACTTTACAATATATCAAAGGGAGTAGTCAGCATTGACGAAACAAAGGAAGGGTTGATTCTTGATATTTTGAAGCTAATGATTAGTGTTCTGACAGATTGTGGTGAAGATGACATTAAGTTGATGTTGGAGACTATGTCAGCATACACCGACGATTCTGATATTGTTGAAATTGTTCTTCGATTTTTCAAGCAATCTTTGCACACCAGGAATATCGCTATCCTGTCTACTGTGTTGAAATTGTTGTCCAAGTTGTTTCCGATTATCGCAGATAGAATTTGGCCGTACTTGCCCAAATTGTCATTGTTCACTCATGATGGCAAAGAGGGTCTCGCATCGAGAATTTTTGGTGCTGTGGAGATAGTCAATGGTGATTTCCGTTTTTCATTGAATCTTGTTGAATTTGCCAATGCATTAATCAGGGATTGTATCAAACTTCCAACTACTTTCAACAAACCCAGAGAGGGTGTTATTTACCAAATCGTTTCTCATTTGGTGTTTTTGTTTGAAAACTTTTCGCACTGCCATTTTGCTCGTGTTTATGACAAGTTCAAGCTCGGTAGCTCAATATTGGATTTCCTCACCACCGTTTTGACAACAACTTTCGGAGTAGAGAAGGACTGTGTACCAGAGAAAAAGCTCACAAGGGTGTTTGCCCTTGGAAGCAAGCATATATTGAATTGCTTTTTGGCGACCGATACAAACTACACCCGGACGATATTGCCGTTGATAAATGTAGTTGATGAAACCACTCGGAATATTGATTTGTTCGAATTGACTGACATATCTGGATGTTTGTTTGACGAATGGATTTCCCATTCCTTTTCATTTGCTGAGTTAGTTATCAGTTTGCGAAACCAATTAAACTTGGCTCCACTGGCCTTAGAGAAAATATTATTCGAAAAAGCGTCAGATTTGGTCACCATTTTTGCCAACAACGAGTCCTACAAGTTGAGTTCAATAAAATTACTCACGAGCTTGATAGGAGGAAAATGGGAAAATGAGCCAACGCCTTCATTGTTATCTCATTTAGGGCATTACGATGCACAAGTCTTGAAGCAATCGTTGATTTCAAGCTTAAAGAATTCGTTGGATGACTATAATTTGCGAGCAGCTTTAAATGAATTTATTTGCGCTGTGATGAGGAGCCGACAAGAGGGTCTCGTTGTGTTATTCAACACTGGTAAGAATGCATTTCCTTTAACAAAAAACACGAGTGATTCCCTGTATAACGAACCGGAAGGCCTGAATGAGTCTGTTGTACAAGTTTTGAAAAAAAGTGCTCGAGATATGAAATACTATCCAAATTTTGTCAGTCTTCATTTAATTGACGCAATTGCTTTATCGTGTAATTCATGGACAACAGTGAAGGAGACTAAATTTGATAAAGAGTTTATTCAGATAATGATTGATCGGGTCAAAGTGCAAACAATAAATGCGCCAAAATCGATTGACGAATTCATCGATAGAAGCTACGAGTTGATGTTGGTGGCGAAGATTGCCGACATTCTTGCATTGTATCTATTCACCACCAAAGATGGAACATGCCGCAATCAAATAGTTGAATTCATCAACCTGGGACTGTTCATTGATATGGCCAAGCGAAAATTTGAAATTAAGCATTATCAACATTCTTTACATGCTGATTTGGAAAATTCATTTACATGCTCATTTCCAAATCTCGAGCTTGCGAAATTTACGAGCTCATTAAACAAACCAAACACTATTGGACTCAACTCAATCTACAATGTAGCATTGATGGACAAGTTATTTCACAATCAAGTCCAGTGGCTGGATATTAAAGAACAACTCATTGCATCCAGTGTGAATAGTCAATACTTGATGGCTCAACTCACCGCCGCAAAGTCGTTTGGTACCTTGTTGGCAAGCTTTTGTCGTCGTTATCAGGGCCCATTGAACCAGGACTTGTTGAAACTAGTTGATTTCTTGTTGAAGGTTGATATTGCTGAAAGCATTCCTTCGGAACAATTTCGTCAAATATATTTTGATCGAATTGAACTTGGTTTTTTTATCATTTATTCTTTTTTCAATGTCCAGGGTGATACCAAACGTGATGAAAACGAAGTAGTGTTTGAAATTGTTAAAAGTGCAAGCACATTGTTGTCATCAAGTAGCTTGAATTTTATTACTGATTTGGTTGCGTCAAAGGGCACTTATCGACCTTTGTTACGGATTGTGTATTGTGCATTGAAAATGATTAAAGGTGAATCAAAGACTATTGTTAGACATTTGAGTTTGTTTCAAGATTTGTTTGATGCAATCATCATCAAAGGCATCAAATCTTTGTCAGTTGAATTGCAAAATGATGTTTTCATGTTAAGAAGAAGCAACGATAAAGACTTATCGCGATACAAATTTGCTGAAAAATTTGATGATTTACAATTGATTTTATCAATTTTAAAAGTATTTATCGCATTTAAACCAGATGAGCCGTTATTGTCCCTGTGTATTGCGTCGTCTATAAAACAAGCCGGCACAGTAAAGACATTGTTGCACATGTACACCATGTCGTATGCAATTGATACTGGTGACGAATTTGCATTTGCGCAAATGAGTTTACTGTACTTGATGGAATTGATGTCAATTGATTCAATGGCGCATTCAATCGTGTCAATGGGTCTTTATGTGACTTTGTTGGAGAGTCCCATTTCACGTCCAATACGAGCTGGTGGACTTTCGGTATTGAATGAACTGAAGCATTATCGATTATGGATCGATGGTATATTGCCGATAATTATTGCCAGCATATCAGTACTAGGCGCCTCAATTGTGCCTGAAATTTGTGTTGCGTTACAATTATTCGCTAAACAAATTGAATATTGTGTCAATAGTTGGGGCCGTGATTCATCAAGTTTGAAAATTTCGAGTGGTGCTGTTTTTGAAACTAATCAAATATTGGTGATTTACAATTTATTGAAAGCAATGAATGTTGGGGATTATTTGAGTTCAACAATGTCGGACTGTATGGATCACCAAGGAGTTCGTCACGATGACTCCTTTGGTGATTCACGCGATGAGGATAGTGATGCTTCCACTGTAATTGATATGAGGATCTTACCTGGATTGGATTCAGAATCAAATCGTGATGATTTTATTGATTGTATTGATAATCTACTTAAACATCCCAAATTCCTCACGTCAAGAATAATTGCCAGTTCTGCTGAAGAAAAGATGATTATTGATCGGGGTGGCGAAAGATATGAAATGTTTGTGAAGAGCATTTTCGAAGATATTAGAGAAATGAAGAATAGTTTAGCATAGATTGTATCTTTATATAATAGTTTAGAATTTTTAAAATTTCAATCACATGAATGTCTATATAAATTGATCAATTAGTTTTTGAAATAGTAGTTCTTGTGGGTGTTGACGGGAATGTCTCCATCGGGTTCACTAGATTTAGTCAATTTGATTTCAAAATCATTTACAAACCCAGGAGTATTCTTCAAGGTAGTGTTGGTAATACTGGGTAATTTTGCATCATGTTTGGTAACTTTACCATCAACCAAGTTGCGCCAACTGGTATTACACTGTTGAACGATTTCAACAGTCTCTTTAGCCGACTTGAACTGGCCATCAAACGCAAATGCATTGGCGGGTTTACCATCAGCCAACTTGTAATCTCTAAACCATTGTTTTGTAGCTTCCAATAACCCAGGACACAATTGTACAACATCGTTTACGTCATTGACTCGCAGTGCCAATTCGTCCTCGGTATCAATCACAATTACTTTCCAATCCATTTCTCCATCATCGATTAACGCCAATGATCCAAGAATCTTCACCCGTTTCACTGATCCAGTTGACAACACATTAGATCCAATTTCACACACATCCAAAGGGTCATTATCACCGTACAAGTTGTAGTGTTGTACAAATGGATCTTCCCAAGTTTGTGGGAACGCACCATAATTGTGAATATATCCATGATAAGGAAATAAATTTTTAACAAATCGTACTTTACCATTTTTGGTATCTTGAATAATGGGGTTTCCCGGCACCCTTGTCGCAATTTCAAATTTGGCATTTGACCAACGTGGTATTTCACAAACAAAATTGGCTTCTCTTGTACGGGGGTCTAAATCAAGGGGGATATCGTGGAAATAAGACATGATTTTACCTGACTCGGTAGTGGCATAATTGGCATATGTGGCGGTGTATTTGGTACCCTGACCAGTGGGGATCACCAAGGGCGCTTTTGCGGTGGTTTTTATGGTGGTTTGTGAATCCGGGGCTGGCGATGTTGATGTAGTTGTGGTAGAACCACTTGTACGAGATTGTTGAAGATGTTGATTAGTTAGTGAAAGTCTAGCTATTGCAGTAGTTGGTGTTGGAGTTCTCATTGTTGTTGATATTCTGGTTATTGATGTAAAGGTGGAAAATGGTGATCTATGAGTTTGATGAAGAACAAGTCTCAGCATCTTTTGATTGTATGAAAAGTAAATATTTCAGGCGGGGTAAAAAGGGGATTTGGTAAAACAATGAACCAAATAAAAAAATTTTATGAGCCGAGAGAGTAAAAAAGGAATTTACTTATTGGAGATAACTAACTCCACTTTCATTTGATTCCACCTACACTTACAGGTTTAAATTTCCAATGACAAGCTATGCTTATTCAATTGATTTGCTGCTCAGACAACTGACTTTAAATGCAACCCTTTAATCTCCATCCGTTTCCATCTCCTATGCCCCATCTTACACTAATTTGGAGGTTTACCCAAAAATTCAATTCTCCCCTTTTCATTAAAACCAGCATTTTCGTCACTGATATCAACAACACTCGACAATTGCTTAACTTCGATATCAGCTAAACCCATTGGATCTCTAGGAATCCAAACCCCAGGACATTTGGCAGAAATAGCTGGAGCATCATAAGCATGCTTATCGTCAGTGGGCTTGGGTTCAACATTGTATGTTGCCGGAACCAATTTCTTTACATGACGAAAATTGAGAAACACATCAGGTCTAATGAATCGAATCAAGAAATTGTTTGATTTTGTTGACTTCATATCACGATCGGCTAGTAATGGAACCACGGATATGTTTGATGTATCAATATCAGTTTCAGGGTCATATTGACGGACTTTTTCAAGCACGCTTCGTTTAATCCGCTCTTCCTCTTGTTGTTCAGCAAGATACTTTTTCTCAAATTTGGGATCATTATCATGCCTCTTCCTTTCAATAATTCGTTGTTTAAACTCAGATTCTCCCTTGAATGAACATGTTTGGGAAACACCATCCAACGCACGCATTGCATCCAATGGAACAACTTGCAACAAATGACTAAATGATTGATAAAGGTTGACGTGAATGAAGATTGTCGCCACAAGGGCAATAACTTGCAAAACAATGGGGCCCCAACCTTTACCAACAGCAAATATGGCAAGCATACACAATTGTCCAATGTAAATACCAGTAAATGTTTGAAATAATGCTCGAGGATAATGTTGACCTCTAGTATCAGGCCCTTCAACAAAACAATACGTGAGATTATGACAATATGCAATGTAGATTAATGCAAATCCAATCAATCCAAAAGCAATAATCAATGGTGAAATAACAGAATATGCCAACGAGATTGTGGCCAATTGAGTGAAAAGGGGAAATACCGTGCCCCATGCAACTGTTCCCAATCCACTAAATCTATTCCATTTCTTCCTCACAGTGTTATCCAACATATACCCCAAAATGTAATACAAAAACAATCCAACAACTTGAAACAATGAGGCACCAGCAATACCCATACCTTGTAAAGTCAAATAAGAAATGTAGAAATTCGACGATAATGGTAATTTTGCCGCCAAGATATCCAATGCAGAAGTTGGATCTTCAATAATTTGTGTAACAGTTGCTGTTGCTGAAGATGCCAATGCAGTAACCAAGAAACCATTGACAATTAAAAATCCAAAATAAGCCAGTTGTGTATACAATTCAATACTTTGATATGAAATGGCACCAGCAACTTTAGCCATGGCACGAATATACATTGGTAAAAGCATATTCAAAAGCGAAAGCATTGCCGTGGGTAAAATACCTGTAACTATACCCAATAATTGGTCTGGCAAATTTTCAATCCATCTTAACCAATGTAATTTATTGGTCAAGTAATTGAAATTGGAAATAACACCAATAAATGCCACGGGAACGGCCCAGAATACAATAACGGCGCAAATTGCCGCAAATGCCAATGCTCTTCTCGTCAATCTTTCCCACCAAAAAATACGCAAGTTTCGCCATTGTACATCCTCAGGCGCTACTCCAATATAAGCAGGGGATACACGAAGTGGATTGTGATGAATCACTGTTTGATAAGCCAATTGTGCATGGTATTGATCATAAAATTCAACAAAGAGAGAATTGTTTGGTTGGGTGTGTCTAAATTTCTTTTGCAATTGTTTAACTTTTTCATCCAAAATGGGAATTTGTTCCTGGCAGTGTCTTATTGTATCCACTTTTGATGAAAAGAGTCCACCTGCTCTATATCTAGGACGTTTCTTTTCCGGTACATAAGCACTGATTTCATCAGCTGGTTCCAAAGTAACCCCCTTTTTATCAGCCTTCATTTTATTCTTGACGGCTTTCTTCAACAATTTATTTTCAGCAATTTCCAATCGATTAACCATTGCTGCTCTTGTATTGACTGCATCTTCCAATTGCTTTGAAGTTCTTGATACATAAATTCGCTTAACACCATTGAAGATTTTGAAAATTTGTTTGCCATCCAAAAGGGAATCAGGTACACATTGAAACAAAACTGTTCTTGCCGGCAAACTCATGGCATATTTAGGTGTTGATAACACTGCATTTTTCAATGAATTGAAGAAAAACAATTCGCGGTAAATTACATAAATCACGGCGCCATACCATATCCAACCAATAAATACATGAGCATAATATCGCTTTTCATGTTTAACATTGGCAATTGATAATTGGTCAAATCCTTCAAGATGATTTCCATTAGAGGCATTAATAGGTAGCAATATGATCCAAGTGAGTAGGCCAAAAGTAAACAAGTAACCAAACATTTTCAAATACCTTAAAAAGAAATAACCATCCAAACCAGCTTGTTGTAGTATAAAAGACTCTGGTTTAGTCAACAAGATAAAGATCCATCTAATTGGATCCTTGGGTAGTGGTTCTGGTTTCTTTTCCTCGGGAACTAAATCAAATGAAGATTTAGGACTGTAGATACGTCTAAATTTCAATCGTAAGAGGATAAAGCAACCAACAAATACCCCAAATAGTACAAGATTGGCAACTAATGAGGATACTACCGTTGAAGTAGATTGTGAACTTTTAGCAACCATTTGCGATGGGTTATTCTGAGCTAGTAGTGGAAGCGATGTGTAAAATGATCTGTATCGGACCTAGTCTTGATATACTCCAATCTGTTGATTCTCTTTTGCAGTAAATATTGTACTTTGGTTATGATGACTAAGGGTGATATTGAAATGATGATGTGTCGTCTTTAGATGATTATTTATTGCATATCGTCCTCTCTTTCACCCTTTCGTGAATAAAAATTCTTTCCCCTTTGTTTCCCTTTGTGGTACGTGGTATGTTGTCATTGTTGTTGTATGTTTTCATCTCATACTTTTTGTTTATTGCTATTGTTCTTCAAATGATGGTAGCGTTTTACACAAAATCAATATTCATAAGAGAACAAACGTTGTGATTGATTTATATGCAGTACGTTAGGAAAAATAGTAATGTAACAGCCCTTTCATCTTATATGCACTACTACTTAATGTTCAATTTGGTCTTATAGTTGTACCTGAATTGTTTTAGACATATACTGTTATCAATTAGCTTACATGGAAAAGACTATCCTACCCACCCTCAAGAACATTGTTGATAGAAAGCAAAGTCAATTCTCTTTATGAAACTGGACCTCGGTATAGTTTCCTCAAAATCCCCTTTCTGTGTCATAATTTCACGCAACACACGACAAATGACAACCACAAGAGAAAACAAAAAAGAAAAAAAAGAAATTTTTATACAAATTGCGTGTCTAATTACGTAAGTTGAAGCTGTTTGATGATGTAATTGTCAAAAAAAAAGTCATACACGTGACTTAGTTTAAGAATCTATGATAACAAGTAATGACTACTGCTACTCTGAAGGACAACTTATTGATGAATACTATCATACATAAGCATTGTATATCTCTTCAGTATCTATTATGCAACTCCTCACAACGAAACACCAGCATCCATTCCCACAATTGAACCAGTAGATGTAGCCAACTTACTCAACAATACATATTGCGCAGCACACTCATCAACATCAGTAATTTGTCCAATTGGTGATCTCAGCTTAGCGACATCAATCTTGTCCTGGGGAAACTTTTTACCCCATTCAGTTAAAAGTAAACCAGGGCAAACCGCATGTAATCGAATTTTGGGACCTTGAGTCTTGGCTAAAAACTTGATTAAATGAATCAACCCAGCTTTAGAAACAGCATAGGGGATTGAAGATCCATATGAAATACGACCAGCAACTGATGCACTAGCTATAAATACACCACCATCTTTATTGGCATCAAAGTGCTTCTTGGCGGCTTTGAATAGAAAAAAATGAGCTTTAACATTGGCATTGAAAGTACCATCCCATGCTTCTTCATCCATACCTTCCAAATCGTCATATTCGATAAATTTGGTCCATCCAGCATTGGAAATCAAGATATCTATCCCACCCAATTGCTCAACTGTTGATTCAACCAATTGACTCAATTCATCCATTTTGAAAACATCAGCTTTTAATACAATGGTTTTAACACCATACTTGTTTTGTATTTCATCAGCCAACGTCTCTGCACGTTCCTTGTTATTGGCATAATTAATAGCAATATTGACACCCTCTGCAGCTAATTGATGAGCTATTGCTGCACCCAAACCTGCACTTCCGCCAGTAATTAAGGCATTTTTACCGTTCAATTGAATCATGTCTTGATCTGTGCTGAGGTTTTAGAAAATTGGAATCTGTAGAAACTGTTGGTTTTAGTGATGATGGTGGCGATGGTGTATTTATATCAAGCCTCGGAAATAGGGGGATTCCAATTAACTTTTGTCTATTTTTAAAAATCATTATTATGTTTTCTTTTGTCAACAGCGAAATGCGGAGATATATTAAGATTTCAAAAGTGCATTATTATGCATACACGCTAGTGTGGGGGGGCGAAGCGGAAAAATACATAAACAGAGCATGAGATTGTTGTGGACGAAGAATACAAAATCTTCCATCTTTAATGTTAGTTACAACAGGAGTGATACATCTCAAGCTTTTGTTCGAAAAATTGAAATCTTGTGAGGGACCTACGAAATCCAATCGATGTGCCAAGAGAAAGGAATTATTTTCTCTTTTTACAGCCTCATTAGCGGGACCCTACTTTTCAAAGATTTATTCTTTCGCTAGAAGAATTTCAGAAACATTGGTGTAATTACCATTAGTTGAGCCCTGTTTAGTTGAGTTTCTATGATGACTCGGCACCTCTTCTTTATGATGCAAAACACACAAAAAGCAGTAATCCTCGCCACTTCTATCCACTCAGGAAACATTGTAAATAAATGAATGGAAAGATCAATTTTAGCAGGCACAATAAAGCCAATCTTTGAGCTCCGTCTCTTGTGCAGCCCAAAGAAGCAGTGAGATAACTATCTACAGCTTCCAAGCACCCTGAAGCACCCTGTCCTAGACAATGCATCAGGTAGATCTTTGAATTGCCGTCAATCGAGGCTTTCGTAATTCCAATGCATGAAATGCCACCCTCAAAAGAATAATAGAACACACATCGTGATAATGGGTAGAAGAGAGCGTCTTTTTAGGCTTACTGAGTAACCAAAAGATCTTGAAGGCATCAAATTTGGCTTTCCAAGCTTGCAAACCACCAAAATAAAACCATTTCGTGTGTCAAAAATTAACTATCGTAATTTCCATCACAAAAACCCAGATTTCAAATTTAAAAAAATTAGGCTTGATGGCTTAGTGGTCAATTCACCACTTTAAGTAAGTACTCCTAATTTTGTATGGCAATGTGACCGAGTGGTTAAGGTGTCTGACTCGAACTTTTGAATTTTCTTGAGATTAATTCATTTAAGTGATCAGATGGACTTTGTCCGCACAGGTTCAAATCCTGTCATTGTCGATATTTTTTTCTTTTTTTCTCTCTTTAATTCTTACTGCTTCTTTCTTTAGACATCACTGAGACGAGATCCGTATGACTCTTAAGATTGGTCGTCTCTTCATTTTTCAAGAGTGTAGTACGATGTTGCCCTATGTTACGGAGTATCATTGGTTGAACTTCATATTTCTTGTGTGGTTAAACTAAAAGGCGCCAAAAAAAAAACCCCCTCCCGAACTTCAAAACAAAATGCTCATCAATATAACAACATCTCTTCAAATCTAATCCCATTTCATGCCACGCTCATCAAAATCAGCCAAACTTAAAATCAAAAAAACATCACCACCACCACAAGGTTACGACAAGATTGCCCCTACGATTCTCAAATACAAACAGAAACTTAAAACAGCAACCACTAATAACACCACCAATACCAACGCATCTTCTTCATCCACTACTGATACATTCCCACCAGGCACCAAACCGACATCACTATGGCCCATCTACAAAATTACCCACGACGTAACCAGATACGTCTACGACCTTTATCAACGAGACAAGATTAGTAACGAGCTATATACATGGTTAACTTTACAAGATTATGTTGATGCATTGTTGATTGCTAAATGGAAGAAACAAGGTTATGAGAAACTATGCTGTACTCAATGCATTGGAGGTGGGGCTGGGGGAGGTACTTGTATTTGCCGAGTTCCCAAAGTGGAGTTGTTGAAACGTGGTCAAGATGATAAAGTTGATGTGGAGTGTGTTACTTGTGGATGTCGTGGTTGTGCATCGAGTGATTGAGAAAAAAAGAGGCGACAGAGAGAGAGAGAGAGAGAGAGAGAGAGAGAGAGAGAGAGAGAGAGAGAGAGAGAGAGAGAGAGAGAGAGCGATGGTGGTTGTGTGGAGTTTACGGTCTTGAAAGTTGCATTTAATGTTATCACATTGAATTAAAAATTGATAAAATTACATTTGTTTCCCTATACTAAACCTTGTACACAAAAAATAATACCCAATTGTCCCATATCCATATTAAGCCCATCACATCTACCCAAAAACCCTATCCAAAAGCTCTGTTTTTTTACAGCTCGTGTTGCAATTTCTCCAATTTTTGAGTCAAATTCTTGTTCTTGGACTCACTGAATCCACGTTTCAAAATTGGACTCGATTTGAAAGCGGAATATCTGTCATCATCATAATCATCGTCATCATCAACGTCATCATCATCAACGTGTTCATCATTCTTCATGGTGCTGCTTGCCACCACATTATTCAACTTCAGATGCGATGATGTACTGGAAGTACTTGACGACGATGATGTAGAATCTGACAACAACGTCAGTTGCATCAATAACGAACTCGAGGCTGCTGCACTTGCACTTGTTGATGGTGGAGTCTGTACATAATGTAATGGATGCAGTGCAGGAATGTGTATGTTACTAGCTTGATGTAATTGATGTATTTGTGGTTGCTGCTGTTGTTGTATACTTAGTTGATTCTCATTCAATGGACTAAAGTATTCTTCAAGATACGAAATGATTGAATTTGTAGTTGGCGTTTTGCGTAATGGCGTGGTGGTAGACTTGGGCGTCCTTGTCAAGATAAACATTTGTTTTGAAGTCGATCCAAATATGCTATTGCCATGTTGTAGTTGATAATGCAGCAGTGCCAGTTTCACCAGCAGCGGTTGCGATTGCGATTGCGATTGCAGTGGAGCAAATTGAGCTATGTGGTACAGCAGGCTTGCTTTGGAGTTGTTATTTGCTGGTGTTACCGGTTCCAATAGTGGGCCAGTTTCACTTGTTCTCAATGGTGATAATTCAAAATTTGAATTGCAGCTGAATGATGACGTAAATGTCAAGTTTTTTCCAGCGAGTATATTTTCGGGGGATTCAGTGATATGAAATTGGGGTATAGTGTTGTTGTTGATGTTGTTGCTGTTGTAGTAGTTGCCCCCTTTGCATGAGTTGCTTCTAGGAGTTGCTTTTGGAGTTGACAACACTGAATTGGTAAGGTGGGAAATGGGTGGTAGTTTAGTAGGTGATTGAGAATATAAAGTATCAGCTGACCATGGTAGATCTAATGAATAGTTGTTATTATCTGACTTCAGTTTCAAAGATACTTGTAATAACAGATCGTCTTGATCATCATCATCATGGCTAGTTCTTTGGGACTTGAATTTTTTGATTGGCGGATCCAATATAGTGATGTCTTCTTCTCCATAGCCATCATCATTGTCCTCAGAATTAGTGGAGTATTGTTCTTCTTCAAGTGGTCTCTTGTAAGATATAGTTGGTGAAGACATTAGAGTGATTGGCTTCTTTCTAGTCTTTTTTTTAGATGTAGTTGCCATCTCCAGAGATTTTGCATCCACGTTTTCACTCACTTGTGTTTGACTATTCGATTTTTGAGCAGCAGCAGCAGTAGTGGCTTCCGCTGCAGCCATTGCCGCATTCATCTTTGTGGCATAGTTTAGTTGATCCATGACTTCATGATACGAAGACTTTTTGACACTTCTACTTTTCAAAAATTGTTCTTCGAATCCTGGTTTTATACACCAATAATGGCCTTTACCGTCTTTCGATCTCTCTCCTTTTACAAATGCCTTGTTTAGTGACAAGTTATGTCTTATTGAATTCTGCCAGCCAACATCTTCTTTTTTGTAAAATCTAAATGTATCAGATATCCACAGATAAATATTTGATAAAGTTAATCTTTTTTCAGGGTGAGACAAGATTGATATGCCAATAAGTGTGGCATATGAATAAGGAGGTTTCTCTTCGGAATATAAACTAAAAGGTTTACTAATGGATGAAGTATTGTTTGTGGTGCTTGTCTCGTAAGGAGTTGTAGATTCATTTTCAGTTGTAGTTGATCTGTTTCTTTTTTTCTTAGTTGGTGGTGATCCCTTTTCTTTTTCAGATTTGTCTGCCAATGGTGGTTGTTGTTGTTGTTGTTGTTGTTGCTGCTGCTGCTGCTGCTGCTGCTGTTGTTGTTGTTGTTGTGGAGATGAAGATGCTGGTGACAAATATGTAGATTGCATACTGTACAAACTCAGATCATAGCTTATAGTTGATAATATTGTTGGATCTAAATGAGTAGTACGTAATGGAGTATTGAATCCAAACGTATTAAATGGGCCTTGATTCAGTTTTTTGATGGAACTGGTACCAATAGTACTTGCGCTTGGAGGTGTCTGTGTTGATAAGCAAGTGGGTTTGATTTTGGTTGATTTCGATGGTGTGGTGGTAGATGCGCCTACGGTTGAATAATAGTTGGTAGATTCCAGTAATGGAACCTTACCACCGGATGGTTCGTCACTTGTGAATAAAGATGACATGATGGGGGGGGGGGGGATTGGAAAGGTGGTGATATTACTTGTGTATGTGGTTGATATGTGATGGTTTTTGATAGGTGTGTGGTTGAATGGAAATACTTTGAGTGAACTATTGGTGTGTGATTGTGTGGTATATTTAGGTATTGATATATGTGATGATGAAAGTTAAGTGGCTGACTGGGATTAAAAATAAATAAAATGTATAAAAGGGAAGATAGGGGGGGGGGATAACTGAGTGAATTAGTTGAAATCTTTGACACTTGAAATGTGAAATGTGAAATGTAAAATGTGAAATGTAAAATCTGATGACTTGCTTAATTTAACTTGGACACTAACACTAACTTTAACTTAGCTAACTTTATCGATTGCTCAATTCTATGTTTAGTTATAGATCAAATGTAGTCACGATAGGCAGCAATCCTACTTGGAATAAGGATTTATTACACGCGTAAGTAAACACACGTATATATACCACACAGAGTTCTGGTTAACACACATGAAACGCACCTTATAGGAATCCTAATGACACAAACAATAAAGATGATATGTTTTATTTGATGGTACAAAACGCGAAATCTGAGATGTCTCCAATGTTACACAAAACAACCTAACTTTCACGCCTTTTGAGAAGCAATTATGTTACACAAAGAAACACGACTTTTTTTTCTCTAAAAAAAAAAAAAAAAAACGCGAAAAAATTCATTTAAATTTTCCCATTGCTACATCATCAAATTACACATATTGTACATGTTGTACATATTAATAGAAATTCCATAAAAGCCTTCAATACAGTTGTATGTATGTAGGTAGGTATGTATGTGTGTATGTACAGGTAAACATTGAGTAGATGCAATCTTTGTGCATCTGAATCACGTGCTTTTTTTTTTTTTTTATACTTTCTCATTCTTCTTTGCATCTAAAAGGTATTACCCCATCACGTATTGTTGTCATCACCAAACTGCTGTAAGCAGTAGATTTATACATTGCGATATCCATCATAGTTTAATTTTCTACATGCAACAACTTCTTCGGTTGGCTGTGGAGAAAAACTGTGTCATATGTAATGTCTAGCTCCACATCACAAGTAAAATGACACCCTCCCCATCTCTTCTACGATTTACAACTTTCTCTTTGTATCTAGTAACAAAATACCTTCAAAAGCCACACTATTTATAATACCATGAGCCGCATGTGGTTGCTAAATCTTTTTATTATGGTAGCAATCAATGGTAGCAGACAAATCGTAATCCTTTCTCTCCAAGAGTAGAAAGCTATCGTACACCTACACCTTTCTTAAACAAATGTATGGTCCTTTTCCTTTGGATAAGTTTTCAATTGCTAGTGATTGGTGTAGTGTCAACTTCAATCTTTTTACCACACGTTTTTGCTAAGACTCATAATTTAGTCCAAAATTTGGGCAAAAAATTTACAAAATCTTTTGAAACAATCAATTTCGTGTAAATATACATTGCAGTTGATATAAATGCATATTCAAAGTTGAGAAGACAGCTTTCTTTGAGCATTAATCAAAAAGCCACCTTTCGATTTGTCCCCTCTTCAATTGGAATTATACGCCAAGGAGCTCCAAAAACCGAACAAACAACTACAAAGGACTGGCGACAAGCTGCTGTAATGTTATAAAGCTAGCCATTTTAAGCTTCGCTACTATAATATCTCAACTTCAATGCATCAAAAACTTCATTGACAGATAAGTGGGCTCAATTCCAACCACACTTCCACTCCACCCAAAGTTTTGATTCAAATTACACGACCTAAAAAATGGATCAACCACAGAATAATAAGAAAAAAAAAAAAGAGAAATTGGAACTTCACTCAACTCCATCTTTGACTTCACCAGCTTGGTCATTAATCATTCCTTTCTTTCCTTCATGGACGATTCAGTCAGGTCTTTAATCAGGTTTGTTAGCAGAGGTTTTTATTCTTCACCATATGTCTTGATTTTAGATGCTGTGTTACGTCATTCTGTCTTATCAGAAGATGATTTAATTCATTTAATTGGTATTAAACGAAAAGAATTACGGTCACTTTGTAACCGATTAGTCGAAGATAGATTATTGATTAATCATATTCAAAGAGAAGACAATGGACAACAGAAATATGTCACTAGAACATATTTCTATATCCACGTTACTGAGGCTATTGACTCAATAAAATGGAAAGTTCATACCATGGTTAATCAATTAAAACAAGAAATGTCAAGTTTTGGTAATCCACAAGGGTATGTATGTCCTCGATGTGGTAAAAAAGTATCACAATTGGATGCCATATCTTTATTAAGTGAAGACAAGACTGAGTTTATATGTGATGTATGCCAAGGAGTATTGATTGAAGATGATTCATCACAACAAGCAATTTTAAAACAAGAAAAATTGGAAGATCTAATGTCACAAATCGACCCTATAATCAAGTATTTGAAAATCATTGATGATTCACAAATTCAAGATAATGATTTTGAAAGTTCATTATTGCAAGCAATTCCAGCACAATCAACCACTGCTGCTCAATATACTTTATCTAATAAAGTTAGTTCTAAATCAAGGTCAGGAATTAATGCTCAAGCAATGCAAAATGCAACAGCTAGATCACAAGCTACTTTACACGTTTCCATCACTGCTAATGATGAAAATTATGAACGAGAACAATTGGAAAAGGAAAGAAGAAGACAAAAATTGGAACAAAATGCATTGCCTTCATGGCATTCAAATAGTACTGTTGGTAACTCACAAAATGTTGATTACGTAAAAGATGAATTAGACGGTGATTCCACCAATAATATTCAAGACAATGGTGAAACAAAAGTTAAATCAGAGAATGATGATAATAATAATGGTGTTGCTATTAAAGAAGAAGGTACTAGCGAAGTAGAAGATGGGAATGGTACAGAGATGTCTTCGGTATTGCCTACTCCAGAACCTGTATCTTCGACTGTACCGCAACTGTCCTCATTCAGTAACAACAACAATGTTGCTGCTCCTACTAGTACTACACACACCGATCTCAAAGATCAAGAAGCACAGAATGCATTGGCTGAGTATTATGCTCAACTTGCTGAACAAGAAGGTGACGATGATGATGATGATGAAGATGATGACGATGACGATGATGACGACGAGGACGAGTTTGATGATTTGATTTAGTAGAGCCATGTCGTGATATTATAGAGTGTGTATGTATGTATGTATGTATGTATGTACGTATATAGCCGAGTAGACTTAATTGCCGTCCAGTGCATTTTAGTCAAATACTTTGTATAACCAATACTTGCTGGTTTAGTGCAATTCTCATCCACAACAAACAGTACATAAAAAGAAAAACTTACAGTGCATATACAATTCGGATTTCTCTCCTATTTTATCCGACCGAGAAATGACTTTTTTGTCTCCGGGGGAAATAAATTTCTACTCCAACCAAAACGAGAAAAGAAGAGAAAGAAAGAGAGAGAGAGAAAAAAAAAACCACCTGTTTTTTTCTCTTTACAAAAACCACTTTGATAGAACAACAGAAGGAGGAAGATATTACAAGATAGATATATATATACACAAACACACACATACACACAAGTATACACAAAGGAACCAATTGGCCAACAGATAGAACACCTACTCTATAATATCTAACTACAATTATATCACCAATGTCAGGACTTGTTACCCCACATTCTCGTCCAGGAACTCCGTCTGGTTTAGCAACCACCACTGGTGGAAGTAGTAGTGGTGGTGGTGATCAACAACAGCAGCAACTGCAACCAGATCAATCTTCTTTAACACCATTGTCCGCGTCAACGCAAGGACATTCCATTTCGAGGCCCTCGTCTGCAGCAGCAGCAGCAGCAGTAGCAGCTACAGCTACATCGTCGCACTCGTCAAGTAAACCATCGGTTCCTTCTTATGAACGGTCGATTTATGAACAATTTATGGGATTGTACAAAAGTTTGCTTGAGATTAAAAACAATCGAAATAAATATATTGATCTGAAACAAGTATACTCAATATATGATACTTTTCTTGATGCTATAAATGAATTGAAATTGACAAGAAAGGATGAAGAATTGAAAGGAATGAAGTTGGATTTACCCAATAGTAATGATTCAATAATTGATGATATTTTCCAATTGTTGAGTTTATGCTTTGTTACTTGTGGATTAATCAAATTTGCTCCTGCTACTTATTCAAGTTTGAGTACGGTGATGAAGTTGTTGACTCACTTGAAAGAATGTAAAGTTTACACAATGGCTGATTTGGAGCCTGTTGGCCAAAGATTATCAGAAATTAGTGAGATTATATTGTCTAGTCAAGATAAATATGCTGCTGATGATGATGAAGAACAACAACAAGGAGGTGCTGATGGTGGTAAATTATCGCAAAATCATCAAATTGAGGAAAATTTGTTACGTAACAAGTTGAACAAGTGCGAAAATTTGTTTAAAGAGTTGGTTGATAATTTTGAAAATATACCTCATGATTTAGAACCAATTTATCATGCATTGATTGATTTAAGACATCAGTTGTTGACTTTTGTTACTGATTTTAGTGGTCTGGGAGACGATGACGATGAAACTAAACGTAATCAATTAAAGGAGAAGATATCCGGATTCAAGAATGAATTGAAACAAATTGAAAAATTACGTGATGAATCCGATGGTAAATTCCATAGTCTGGAAGTTCATGATGAACATCAATTGGATTCAATACAGGCAGTGCTTAATGGATTGATTGATGATTGTAACAACTTGATTTCTGATTTATTACTCCACGATGAAGCATATACTTTGGAATCATTGGAAATTAGTGATGATGCCAGTCCTGAATTAAAGAAACAGTATGATCAAGTATACAAAAGCTTACAAGATATGAAGGCAACATTGGAGAATATCTTGTTGACAAGAAGATGGACATTGAGAGAAACAGATTTATACAATTATCAAAAGACATTGAAAACAATTGATGATTCAAGAATCAAAATCTTTGATCAAACTCCCAAAGGTACATACAAAAAGTATCAAACATTGATTTTGTACTTGTTGAGAAAATGTTATTCAATAGTTTACAAATTATTGGAGAGTAGTGAACCGGTGAGTGAAAGTTTAGCTCCAATACATAATCAATTGCAAACGGTCAAGAGATGCTTATTGGAGTTGAAACGTGTCGATGGATTGAATAATTTACGTGAGTTGTATCCATTTCAATTCAAGTTGGCTTCAATTGACAATTTAAGAAAAGATGGGAAATTTATTATCCATCAAACTGTACCTGAAGGTCAGGGTGCTGTTTGTGCTTTGTTGAGTGAGTGTTTTGATATCCTACAAGAAATGAAGATTGATTTGGAAGAGAAGGAATTGGAAGATGAGGATGACGAAGAGGAGGAAGAGGAAGAAGATGAAAATGAAGGAGCACAAAATGCAAAGGGACAAACCAACAATGACGAAGAAGGTGCAGGCACCAATAATGATCCAACACTGGGTGGAACGACAACCACTACAAATGGTGCTGCATCGCCCACAAAAACTGGCAAGGTTGCCATTAGTGGCAGTTTTACCAATTCCAAGGAATCAGGTGAAGGTGGATTAGGTACAAATTCTGAAGTTGATGATGTTGAATTAAAGAGAAACCGGTTCAAAGAGTTCAATGAAGCTGATTATGACGTTGAAAGTGAATCAGCATTTGGTGGTGATTATGATGACGATGATGATGCTTTGAGTATAAATGATAGTGAAGTTGAAGGTAATGACTACTATTGATGTGGAACCGACAGTTTGACAGGTGTCAGTGCGTGTAAATTGTAGTTGTATATTTTTTGAGTACTATAACGTTTAGCTTTCGAATATAAATTTTTTTTTTTAGTTTTCTTTGAATTGAATATATGTTGTATAGATGCCAGTTGCTACACATGGCTTGTATGCTCTTGGTAATGGCAAAGTATGGTGTGATGAAAAACGCTACCCTTTAATTGCTGGTGCAATTTCAACATTTCAAGAAATTTCTTTTGTCTTCGTTTGAAAAAGAGAAACAGAGACAAGAGATACAAGAAGAGGATACCGGAAGAGATAGAGAGTTCTAGTAACACCAAATAGAGTGGGATTTATCAGAAGAAAACCACCATATCACCAAACATAAGGGATTTTCAACAACGTCATTGCTATTACAAACATCGAATAGATTTTGAAATAAAAGTCTATTTACTAAAACATTACTACTGAACAACGCCATTGCATACAATATTTGACAAAGTATATCTCACCCAAATATCTTTTTCCAAGTGCGCCACGATGATGTCAGCTGGATTCCAATGGGGAATCAATAACACCAATGACAAACTAACCAATCAGCATCAGCATCAGCATCATCTTCATCATTGCCACACACCACGATCGTCATCAGTAGTCGAGTCAAGCCTATCGAGAAAAAGAAAAAGAAGAGCCGAAGATGGAGATGGAGATGTCGATGATATTGACGTTGCTAAAGCAGATAAACAACAAGATGACAAATTTACAGGCAAATCGTTTACATCTAATGATCGCGGGCATAGTCATCGAAAGCAATTTAATTTCAATTCCAACAACAATAGTAACACAACAAGTTTCATACCTAAGACGACCACATCCACATCGTCATCAGCAATAAAGTACAAACGAAGCAAAACTCCCCGCATTATTGGACAACCACTACCACCATCGCGCATAATTGAATCGTTAGATAAATCCGACTTGACCAAACTCATCACTTCATTAATCGACATCCACCCAGAGCTTAATCAAACCGTTTCAAAAATCGCCCAGCCACCAAATATGAACAGTATCTTGCACATTTTACAACAAAAGCACGAATCAATTTTGAAAGCACTACCTTATAAATGCGATTCTCGTTCCGATTACTCATATTTGCGAATCAAACCTAACCTTGTTGATTTCTTAAATTGCTTGGAGGATTACATATTGTGGATCTTGCCTCCTAATCAACATGGCCATGATTTGATCACTCAGTTGTGGTTTTTGCATGAATTGACAAATTTGATTCATAAGTTGCCCAATTTCACTAATCTGGAATTTCAATATACGAGGAATTTAATTTATGAAACGATTATCAATTGTTGGATTATTATATTCAATGAGGATTTGGCTAATGATGCCATTTTTGAATTTTTCCGCAAGAGGCAGCTCAATGGAGATGTTGGTAGGGAAGAGAAGGAAGATGGAGAGGAGGATACCGATGATGAAGATGAGTTGATTGAAAAATTGCGGGTGCATCAACGATACTGTTCCAAATTTGGACAGATTGTTGAGATATATCAAGAAAAGTTGCATCAGTATAAACTAGCCATGAGAGAGCAGTACATGAATGGTAGTATTGGTGGAGATGGTATTTCTGCTGGTGCTGCTGGAAGTGGCGCTACAACGGGAAACAGTGGTGCTGGTGTTAATAACGGCAATAATTTTAATGGAGATGGCACCGTTGCTACAAATGCCAGGTTAAATGAGTTTGTCACTGTTGATTATTCACAATATTCACTTAATAACCCATTTAGGTGAGTCAAAGTTGTATATGAGTTTTACACTACTTTAGTTGCATTTAACAAGTACATTGTAGAGCAGTTTCACTTTATCTTCTGCAGCATAGCCTTGATTATTGCGCAAGTTTGTCAATGAAGTGAACTCGTTTGAGTACTACGAAGATGAAGTGGCCAAAGAAAGAGGCCTCAATTTTGGTAGCTCCAACTAAGGCGGTTCACGACTTTACAATGATCAAGTGTACAAATCTCGACAGACAATAACTGAAACTAAGACAGTGGGTGGGCTATTGCGGAGGGAGTAATTTGCTATGCATAGGTACATATATATATATGTATATATACGTGCCTTTATAGAAAAACATAACCACGATTAGATTCAGTCTTGTTTTGTAAAGTGGCTGAATGGTGGCTGAAATCGTGACACGTCGAAAAAAAAAAAATTGTAAAGAAAAAACAAGAGAAATTTCAAATGCGACATTAAGAAAGTCAACAAAAAAATAAAATAAAGAACAGCCATATCATATACTGAAGATCAAGTCTTTGGAGAGATATACTTGTATTGATTCACACTCATCTTATTTAGGACCAGTCAAGACATACAAATCTAGAGAGAAATAACATATCATCATCATGTCACAACTTTTAAACTTATCAGTACGTCATTCCAAAAATAATAAAAAAAAAAAAGAAAAACATTAGCTATTCACATAGTTCAATTTACTAACAGTCATCTTTATTTAGCAATTTGCCAACTTATCCGATAGGTTCAGTGTCGAAAGATTAAAATCAGATTTTGCATCATTACAATCAACAGTTTCCAAATTACGTCCACCACAAGAGTTTTTCGACTTTAGACGTATTTCCAAACCAGCCAATTTTGGTGAAATTCAACAACGTGTTTCATACAATTTGGGTTATTTTTCAGCAAACTATTTGACCTTTGTTGCATGTTTGAGCATTTATGCATTGGTTACTAATTTACTCTTGTTGTTTGTGTTGGGGTTTGGTATTTTGGGAGTTTGGGCCATTAATCGATTAAATGGCGAGGATTTGGTGACTCCCTTTGGTAGATTAAATACGTCACAGTTGTATACTGGGTTATTGATTGTTACTGTTCCATTGGGATTTTTAGCTAGTCCTGTTTCTACTTTAATGTGGTTGATTGGACTGAGTATTGTTGGAGTTGGAGCTCATGCTTCGTTTATGGAAAAACCAATTGAAACTGTGTTTGAAGATGAAGGAATTGTTTAAAGAAGAGAGAAGGACAGATGGGTTGAGGGGTTGGAGTGAAATATGTGGTTGTTTGTGGGTTGAAGGAGAGTTGAAGTTTGGAGCGTGTATTGTATAGATTAAAAAACACAACACAAATTCGATGTTTTCTAATTATAATCAAGTGGAGTCTAGGGATAGTGTATCGAAGTGACTAGGCTTCATTTGTGAAGCTTTTTGTTTATTCTCTTCCGCAATCATGAGTCTCTTACAATGTGTTCACTCTAATGCTAATAAAATTTATATTAAATGCTTTAGAATCCACTATACATATACTTTACACATCCAAGATAGGATACAGCACAACAAAACACAGCTATACTATTACTCTCTATTTCAGACAAACAGCAACTCTCAGCATACAACAACCTTTTGAGTGCAAAAAAACAAATACACATGTATTAATGGACTCCATCACAATGTAAAATATAAAAATAAAGATGAACAAGAAGAAGTTGAGGTTAGGTGTAGGCTAGTCATGATTGTAAATGAATTTCGATGATGTATAACTGTTAATGATGACGTTTGTATCAATGAAATAAGCTTAGATACCCAACTTAGTTCTTCTCCAGTGTCTTCTCTTAGCATTGTATCTGATCTTGTTATCAGTTCTCAATCTGATCCATTGTGGCAATGGTCTGTTTTGTTTTTGAGCCTTGGCCAATTTTTGCTTGGTTCTGAATGATTTTTGAGACTATAAAGGAAAGCAAAGTTAGTATACAATGTTGAGCTCATTGCAGGACGTGGTTTTGAAGGAGCGCTTCGTTTGAGCCTCGTTGATTGCTATAATATCTCGCCGTCATTCACGTTGGCTCTCATCCCACTCAGATGGCGTCTTCCTCTTGAATCCAACTCTTTTTTTTCAAGGTTCAACTGTGGAATGCTATCGAAATAGCTGCCTTATCTGACTCGCTTGTTGAACAGTAGATCTCATGATATCCGCATTCCTCCAATTAACCAATATAATGGTTAAGTACATACAGGCATCGTTGATGTTATTCAAATTTGATGTATGAGTTTCTAAAGGAGAAAATTTTTTTTTTAAACCAAAAGTTGAAAAATTGAAAAAAACACTTTCTTGGTTTCCTCGTTTGTTATGGTAGCACTGGTGGTAGCGTTTAAACAATTTTTTTTTTTTTTTTTATTTTTTTCGATGTGCGGTACGTGAGTGAGAAAGACCTAAAGAGTGAAAAATTTGTGAAATTTTATCAAATCGCTTTTACACAACCACCACCCAGTCTAGTTCTACAGTTTTAACTCAACAATGACCAGAACCTCAGTCTTAGCAGATGCTTTAAATGCCATCAACAACGCCGAAAAGACCGGTAAGAGACAAGTTCTCATTAGACCATCATCAAAAGTCATTATTAGATTCTTGACCGTTATGCAAAAACATGGATACATTGGTGAATTCGAATACATTGATGACCATAGATCAGGTAAAATCGTTGTTCAATTGAACGGTAGATTAAACAAGTGTGGTGTCATTTCACCAAGATTCAATGTCAAGATTGGTGACATTGAAAGATGGACTGACAACTTGTTGCCAGCTAGACAATTCGGTTACGTTATCTTGACTACTTCTGCTGGTATCATGGACCACGAAGAAGCTAGAAGAAAGCACGTTTCTGGTAAAATCTTGGGTTTCGTTTATTAAGCGGGAGAAAGCCAAAAGAGAGGGAATTGGGAGAGTTATTTGCATCAAAAAGAAGAAGCTTAGGAGACGCCACTTTCCCACTTTAGATAATGTGTGTACTATAGAGATATCAATCGGAAACAAAGCGTAATTTAGCATTTTTGCCATACCCTAGGATGTAGCTACTTGTAGTTGATTACTTACTCTGCCAAATTGCAGAAAGGAAGAAATTAGGGCTACAACCATTCTATTCATTTAAACACGTGTGCACATTATTTTTTTTTTCATTTTCCTTCTGTACTTGTGTGCACTACTGTGTGCACCAAACTCAATGTCATTTTTTGTATTGGAAAAAATTAAAATTGAAATTTTTAAGCTGTTTGAAAGGGGATCTAGAAGATACATACAATCATAACAATCACCAATATGTCAGCTGGTATGTTTCGAATCAGTTCAAGAGAGATACAAGTTGATGGCCCTTTCATCGGAATGGAGACGTAATGGAATAATGAAGGGTTGGAGAATCTGCCGAAGGGAGTCACCGACTGCATGGAAGATCGTCATCGTGGAAGAAACGCAACCATAGGTCATTAATGAAAAGACCGAAACTAGTCTATAAATTAATGCGTCGAACCCATCAGGATACTGAAAGACCTCCAGGATGAGTAATGCATCTCACATCAATGTCTCAATAGCTCAACCAAATGTTGCAATTTTATTACAATGTATCCACTTTCAAGGGGCCATCACCATGTTTAACGCATTCCAAATACTAACATTTCCAATTCTAGACCGTTCCCAAGTTTTTGGTGTTGCCAGAATTTTCGCTTCATTCAACGATACTTTCGTCCATGTTACTGATTTGTCCGGTAAGGAAACCATCTCCAGAGTCACTGGTGGTATGAAAGTCAAGGCTGACAGAGATGAATCATCTCCATACGCCGCTATGTTGGCTGCCCAAGATGTTGCTGCCAAATGTAAAGAAGTTGGTATTACTGCTGTTCATATCAAATTGAGAGCTACTGGTGGTACCAAGACCAAAACCCCAGGTCCAGGTGGTCAATCAGCTTTAAGAGCTTTGGCTAGATCCGGTTTGAGAATTGGAAGAATCGAAGATGTTACTCCAGTTCCATCAGATTCTACTAGAAGAAAGGGTGGTAGAAGAGGTAGAAGATTATAATCTTGTTGTTGTTGTTGCCGCATTTATTATGCTTACATCAATCATGTTTATCATCACGTTTCATCAATAATCCCACTAATCACCAGTGCTACTAATATTTGTCATTTTTTCCAACCATCGTACCACAGTTGATAAATAGAGTACATTATTTTGTATTTCAAACAAAGAAACCAAATTTAAATATATAAAATTTAGTAACGAACTGATTTTTTTGTAGTTGTGTATGTTGATTATTGTAGGCTCAATGATAGGGGATTGTTTTGTAGACTCTTGGAAGGGATAGTAGATTCCAGAACCCAAAAATATCAATTACCCTGCACATCGAAGCTGATACACATTTATGTTCCAACTACGGCATTTTAGGGGTCCCCTACAAATCTCGGTCCTTTCGATTACAAGATGGTCATCGATATCTGTACGACATATATCGTCAACTGATTGTAAAGAAAGAGCGATTATCCATTGCGCTATCAATTTATTGTTTCCTGGTTTAGGTGATCGCCGATACAATGCAAAATATGAAGAAATTAACCAACAAATAAACAAGGCTTCTTTGGTGGGGGACAATATTCATGGAACTGCTGTTAAGGACAGTCCTTCACTATTAAGATTCAAATTCAGAGGGATAGAAAGAGAACAAGATTCTATGAAAAAGTTGGTTGACAGATGCGAGGTTTTAACTGATCTTAAAAGAGAATTACCCTCGTCACCCGCGAAGGACTATATCGACCCCACCATATTATGCAACGAGTATAAACCGCAATTTGAATCTGAAGACGAATTCTATAACGAGGTTTTGGAATTTGACAAATTCAACCATTTGACAAAGTTTAATCCATTGATATTTTGCAAAAATTCGTACCATATCGAAAGATGCGCCGAAGTTCTATTTGAAAAGGAGTGTGATAGTCAAAAAATATCTGTAGCATTGAGTAATCTACGAAAAGTTGGAGCCAGGGCTTTGAGAATATACTGGCAAACATATTTAGAACGAAATTTAGACTTGAAAAGGTTGAATTATTCCACAATTGTCAATGCATCGGGTATACTCAACATGTTGAACATTCGTACGAGAAATCTCATTAAACGAAATTTGCAGACCGAAATTCATTACAGCAATGTCTTTTACCAGTACTTGGGTCTATTAGTGGTGGAGAATGGACAATTATCACCACACTTTATTCATAGTTTGGCGAGGTTCCTCGAAAGCGGCAAAAGACTTGGAAATACTTACTGGCCTATGAAGGAGCCTTCACCTGAGCAAGTTGAGGAAGTTGAGGCTACCATCATCAATTTACAGGACGATAATGCTATACTGAAGAAATTGATTCAATTTGCTGAGTACACATTGAAGTTGATTGGCAAGAGAACTGAACTACTTCAAGGTCACCTGACACAGAAGAAGTCTTTTATCGAGATAGTCAAAGAATGCTATCCAGCATTAAATGATGAGACCAATATGGCAAAGTTGGGTCACTTGATGATCAAAGATTACAAAAAGTATGCCCTTGACTTGTTAGGATTTGATGAACCAAAGCTTAGCTTTGTATCGAAACTGCATTTAATCAAGGTTTTCACAGCATCCAATTTTGAGCTACCCGTGGTTCCCAATTATATTCCACCAATAAAGTCCCCATATCAAATTCTACCACCCATTTTGAATTCCAACTTAATCAATAGAATTCTACTTTTGAGCAAGCATTTGTATTTTGGCACTTCAGAAAATGGAGAATTTATGAAACTGACTCTTCGAAACTTTCAACTATATGGTGTCATATCATATTCGTTTTTTACAAGGTTGGCTTTAGAAAGAATGGAGGCAACGAGCTTGACTACTAATCAATTGAGAAAACTTAATGAAATTGTCGACAGCCATTCATTCAAATCCTACATTGTTGATTTAATGAAATTTTTTGAGAATCAAGAGGACAGAAAATCGTACATGAAAAATATTGAAATTTTACTGGTAAACTACTTACTACCATCAGACCAATTTCATCTGATATTTGGCTGCTTGTCAGAAAGACAAAAGGAACGTTGGTGCAATGACTTGATCACAAAGATTGTCACCGTGATGATGCAATTGAATTGGCAATACATTGATGATTTCCTTGTCGAATTGAGATCTCAGTTGTTGAAACGAAAGGAATACTTCAACTCAGTACCAGATAAAGCCCCACATACAAGCAATAGCATACTTCTAGAAGATTCACAAAATGGACCCGTAATTGCTTCCGAAATGGAAACGTCACTTTACTACAATTTGACAATGGAATATTTATCCTACTTGAATATAAAACACCACATCGGCCAACCAATTGGGTTTCATAAATGGTGGCTGGGGGTATTTGAGGAGAAACTTCTACGAACGTATGGATTTGACAACGTGGCCCGCATTGGATATTTATTGGATGATGTAGCGAATGAATCAATTGGAATGGATGTGGTTAAAGAGTTTTCAACTAGGAAAGAGGCTATCGACAAATCTTTCATGGGTGCTTATATTAACAACAAGTTGAAGTTTCGTCTTGGTATACCAACAGGTCCATTTTGGAACTATGTATGGAGTCAGTTGCAACCGCCAAAGCTCAATTTTGAATCCACAATCAACAAGTTTCTTTTGATGAATTACAAAATAGCACCTCAATTTTTCGCTAAAACTGGACTAAAGCAGTTACAAATTCTTGATACGATTTATATCCATGGTGAACTCGGCAAGAGATACTACAGATTTATAATTCTATTTTCTTTAACCAAGTCAAAGTTGCCGCCTGCTACACTAGAGGCTGTGCTCAACCTCTTCATTGATAAAAGGTTTAAAAAAAGGTTAAATTATGTGACAGGAGCGCTGAATCCATTCATGGGAGATTTTAAAATGAACCACATCTATCATACATTAATGGCTGAATACATGACATCAGAATTTCACGATCTTACTTTTCATAATCAGATTTTTCATCAATTCATAGCCATGCAACTTGCCCAAAACGAGATGGACTTGGTTAATTGGATCAAGGGGTTGATTGAACCTTTAATTAAACAGTTGGAAGGATGCAATGATGAGTATGATAGACAGGCTGTTCTATTCAAATTTGAGCGAGCGTATCAGTAGAGGTGTCGATGCAATGACATATGTATTATGCTTAGTTGTGTTAGTTAGTGTAGTATTATAATCATTAATGACCTATTAAATGTTTTTTATAATTATTAATATAGTACTTACACATATATTGGATTCAATGTGTAATCGAATACAGATATGTAAATAAGTAAGCTAGTTGTATATATAAAAAAATGTAACATAAGATTGCAAATAAACTTGAGTGAGAATTGTCGAGATTTCAGGTGCAGGAACTCAAAAGGTAGCATCTTATGTTTTAAATTCAAAGTAGAACAGTATGACAATCATGTCAGTTGTATTGTGAATGATCTCATGGTTGCTTGTACTCCTTTTGGGTTGTGTATGTATAGAATATCCCAATTAGGTTGCAAAATCCAAAGCGCACAAAAACAACAAATTGTTTTGCGCATTGCAAAAAAAAATAAATACAACTTGAAAATAATATTTTCCTTATCATCACTTTTGCAGGTTTTTACTCAATCGGAACAATCTATCCCATTATGTATTACTGAGTACGATAGTACATATACAGGCACCAAAACCGTGTCAATTTTACATTTGCAAGCCTTCAATAGATAGAACATTAATCAACCTCCCTTTTCAAGCATGTATAACCTTACAAGTTTTATCACCATATTGACATGCATAGGTATATTATTGTATATTGCTCGCAATCTAGTAACAGCCTTATACAAGTCAATTTTCACAACTAAGGCTGTTGTTTCTGATAAGGAGAGAACATTGTCCTCCAGCACTGCTAAACCTACTACTTCCTTATATGGCAAAGGCAATGATACAATCCCAAAACCAACGCCATTATTGATTACCCCCGAAGATGTGAAGAGCTACGATGACAGACCATGGAGGCCATTTCGGTGGCCATACCACCAAACAATGTCTATTTTCAAATTGGATATTAATCACTGGCTTGATATGGACAAATATTACCAACATTATATCGACGAGAAAGAGAGGATAAGACTCAAATTTGGCGATGAAAATTTTGGTATGCTACCTGAAGGTCATGATGCATGTATAGAGTTGATGGAAACAGTTGTTGATCACATGCTTGAAAGATATCCTAAATTGTTCACTGTCATTAAAAATGGAGAATGGGATACCACTGGTAAAATCATTAGAAACGAGGTCACCAAGGAAGTTTTAGACATGACAATACCTCTCAAGAATGAGCCACTAGTTTATGTATCCAAATTGGCAAAAGAGGATTTTTACGTCGTTTTAAAGAGCTCTAAAGACGGGTTGCATTATATGGTTGCCGGAGCCGTCCCATTTCCTGGTGGCTCATTTTTCATCAAAGACAAGTTGGGTAAAAATATAGACACCATCCATCAAAAAGTCCCTTATTATGAAAAAAGTTTGCAAAAGTCAATGGAAAGATGGTTTGGTAGATTGACAGCCCAAGATCCTGTAGAAAGGGCTAGTTGGTACATTACATGGGACACTAAGTTGAAGGTTAGCAATATCTATCAAGCGGAGAAATTTTTTCCAAATATGAAAAAGGATCTTGAAGAGACGGCACCACGTCAGTTCAATGTTCGTGTTGAGAGACAAACTTTGCGTCGTTTACCGAGAACTGAAGCCATTATTTTCACCAATCATCCCATTTACTACTCAATTGAAGAAATGAAAGATGAACCAATGGTCCCATCACTATTGAAGAAAATCATATATGAAGGACCAGAAGATATTCTCAAGTACAAAAACTTTGAAATGGTGCGGGATAAGTTGACACCGTATTTGGATGACTTGATTCAAAGACAAAAGGATTTGGGAATTATAACTAATGAAACACCATTGAAAACCCAACCCAATTACCCATTTGCTTATTGGGTCAAGGATAACGTGAACATTTCTGAAACAGAAGGGTGGACAAACCCAAGTCCTGTTTACAATAAGAGGCATATGAAAACTGAGGGGTTCGATGCATCAAAGTTGGCTGATAATGAATGATTGTTAAACGCACTAGATTCGTAGTTGAAGTAGTCATTGGCGCAAGGGCTTTTTTTGCACAGGTTTCTTAAAGAAATTCTCGGCGAGCTCTTATACTTGTTTACAAAGTATCCTATAAATAGCACATGTTCACACATATGTTGTGAGGGGTTGCAGGCGGGGAATGGAAAATATATTCTGCCATAATGCGCAGCGCAAAAAACTCCGGGTCGTGTACATTGAGCTAAAAACTGAGCCCTGCTTTTGCTAGGGAAGGCTGCTACCAATCACAATCACAAAATGAAAAGTAAACTAACCAGTTTCGAAATGATCAGTTGAAAAGTGGTTACAATCCACTTCGACGATTGAGTTGACCTGCTCTTCAATCGCTGATTTTATTTACTTACATAATTGATGAAGCTTCAAACCTTATATGTGAACTGATATCAACAAAACTCAATACCTACCAATCATTAGATAGTCAACAACAGGATAATGCAATATACCATTTCTAGAGTACTACCATCAGTATCGATAAAGACCATCATCACTTGTCTCTTGTGGTACGCTGTATCAACAACGACATCACAGTTGACCAAACGTATCTTGACGGAGTTACCCTATCCGTTATTTCTATCACAATGTCAATTTTTAGTTGGAGCAACACTATCTTTTGCAACAATCATAATGTGCCGAAATGTACCTCACGTGAGTGAACGATTTCCACCAGGAAGTGTGCCAGATTATAACACCAACAGCCAACCGATATTTTCATTTCGCATGCTACTAAAGATTTTCCCGTTGGGTTTGTTTCAATTTGTTGGAAAGTTCTTTTCATTAACTGCCACTTCATTGATACCACTAGCCACAGTTTCAAGTATTAAATCATTGAGTCCCTTGATTGTGGTTTTTGGGTACAGAGTTGTCTATAATGTTATATTTCCAGTTGTAACGTATGTGTCATTGATACCATTGCTTCTTGGGGTCATATTAATCATATTGTCCGACTCAATTAGGAACTCACATTCCCATACCAATTCGTTGACGAGCGAGTACGGTGAGTTCAATCCACAGCATTTAACGGGGATATTCATGTGTTTGATGAGTACAGTTGTATTTGCCGCTCAAAATATTTATGGGAAACAATTGATAACGTGGGACAGTATGGACGAGAAGGTGCGAAATCCAGTCTCGTTAGTATTGCATACAGATACCAGACCATCGACACCTGATCCAGAAATTGAGTTGAAGTTGCAGCACTCGAAGACAAATGGTGATTCTTTTTCCGATCGAAACCGTCTTTCAATACCAATCAAGACCAATATGGGGACACTTCCATTTTCCACATCAGATCTTACATTAGACGAGATAAAGGAATGCCGTTTATACATACCTCCATTACAACCACAAACTAGCTCGTCGGCACAATACACACGAGCAGTTTTGAATAGTTATACAAACGCTTACAATCCATTTGCATTTATTGTAAACAAGTTTGAGCTCGATAAGATTGCCAAGCCAGATAAGATCTCAATAATTCTATACACCTCGCTCATTGGATTCTCATTTTCCATTGGCGGGTATTTATGCAATGAGTATCCGCATATGTATCAACATTCAATTTTCAACAAGTTATTGTCTTTAATCCTTTTAGATAGCTTATCACATTATGGACAAACATTACTAGCACTTCATCTTTTAGGTTCAATACCAGCACTATCGTATTCCATTGCCTCGATGATGAAGAGGATCATTTTGATTTTGATGAGTATTATACTAATGGTGAACAGAGACTCAACCAACTCATACTTTGGTAGAGTTACTATGGAGCAGTTTATTGGAATCACCTTAATTGGAATTGGGTTATACTCTTATGATAGGTGGGGTTCACGGACTCTTAAACCAAGGCAATGAAAAGAGAAAGTCCTACAAATAGATTAATCTATATACGTACCAACTCTATTTGATTGAATGTGCGGAGGCTAGAATGCCCAGTTGAGAACTCTTTGCGAAGTAAAAAGCAAAAGCAATGCATCTACATCACAAACTCAACCACGCCCGTAATTTCCATGACTAATCATCCCTCTATCTATCCTCGAATGGAGGAGGTAAATATTGAAATGACTAGTGTTACTCTAGTATGCGTTGTAGAGAGCAGCAATCGTGGGGTAAACGAATCTAATTCAAACTGAAGCGTCTGATTAAATAACAAAATTGTCGCCCTACAATAATACGCATACAGGTATAATACAATGTAGAGAAGAAGAAGAAGAAGAAGAAGAAGAAGAAGAAGAAGAAAGTGTTGAAAATTTTTTGAAGAGAGAGAATCAGCGAGCAGGAGAAATGATGCTGTGTTGGATTGAAACCTTTTGTGTAACGCACATTTCGCTTTCGTCTTTTTCAACACTCAACACCTTTCGCCGACTAATACTACTCCATTGAAAGTGAGACCCGACCATGTATTACAGTTCAGTGGTCATTGCGCTTGCGTGCTTTCTCAATACCATTACTGCAATTGGATTCACAGGCCAATTTAAAAACATACCCAATGATGTACCAGAACTAGCTAAAGAGTTGCGTCAAACAATTCCGAACTTAAATAACTACCCTCTGAGGTTCATGGTGGATTTGTACAGAATCAGTGATAAGGGTAAAAATCACAATTTTAGACCTATATCAGCCATTGTTGATCAAAACTACCAGTTCAAATATAAAGATTTAGCAAACGGGGAGTACGAATTGATTGCCAATTCTTATGACTTTACATTTACAAATAACAGGTTTAAGATAATAGTCGATGACGGTAAAATTGTGGCATGTGAAAGTTATTTGGGCCAAGAGCAATCTAATTCATCTGAAGTTACAGAAATCAATCACCAAACTCCATTGGAAATAGAGTTTAAAGAGGTCAAGCAATTTTACGAAAAATCTGGTGGAACTGTATACGATATGCTTCTCAATAGTCCCTTTGGATTTATTTTCAAAAACAAGACATATACAATAATTTTCATTGTGGTCTTGACGATTTCAGTGGCACCTACAGTTGCTCAATGGATTAATCCCGAGTTTGTTGAACAGTTCAAAGAAGTACAAGTGCAAGCAGCACAACTGAGATTGGAAAAGTCAGATGTCGCAGAAACTCAGGATAATCCAATAGGGGTAGGCTCAACAGGAGCCAAAAAGTCTAGTGGATCAGTTAAAAAGAGAAGATAGATAATTCCGAGTAAACGGTCCTGTCTTTGTTGAAACGTGCTGGTATGGGGTTGTCCCAAATGAAAACTGTCGTAGCTTCATATCGTCATCATTCATCTATACAACATACACTTTTCCTGTAGAATCACCAATCATCAACTTCAACACTCCACGTATTAATTTATCTTCGTTGTCGATTTCTGAGCATTTCAATAAACAAATTGTCGTAATCTTCCCGCTGATATCGCGAATTGGAAACCCTTGTAAAAGGTTCAACGCCCATCCAGCTTCAGAATCATGCAACAACTCCCATATCTCCACTCGCTCTTTCCGTGCTATTACCACAAGCTCATTGGGCCAATATACGTGACTATGAGAAGTACCCGGTCTACCACCACTAACTCCTGGTATACTTGCCGTTCCAAAAGTTATTGTTGTCACGTTGTTGAAATCATCAATTGCTCTGGAAATGATGTGGCCGCCATTCACATTGTATAGACTCAACTTGCCCTGGTCTTCATTTCCTCGTAGTATGGCTATCATTCCCGAATCATTTGATATGCTGGCAAAACATCTTGTAGGAGAGTCATCGACATGGGTAAACTTTCTAACAAATGTGAATCTTGTCAAATCCCATAAAATAACTACGCCATTTTCGTCCACACTGATGCCAATTTTGAAACTCTTACTACAAGTAATGCTTGTAATTGGGCGAAAATGACCCCTTAATGTATTTATATGATCCAATGATAGTTGAGGTTTCACGTGACATTTCCAAACTGAAATCAATCCATTCTCTGCTCCAGTTAAAAATGTCTTGGACCCAATCTGCAAGATGAATGTGATATCACATGAATGGATGTTGGTGAGGGTGGTGTCGTTGATAATTAAAGAGCCATTGGCAAAGTTTGACAACTTTGACTTTCGAATCAATAATCCGTCCTCGCATGAAACACATTTGTGCCTTCCAACCCATCGATGAGGATTTCTGACGCTGATCTCTAATTTAGTTATTGGTTCCTTAATCTTTGATTCAAACACCAAAGCAGGCGAAACTTCAGTATTCAACAACGTCAAGTAATACGAGGGCAAATTTAAAACCTCTTTCATTACATGTGGTTTCGTAAACACTTTTGCTGGAGTTTGACCAAAATTGTTAATCATACCAATGATTGCACGCTTTTGCACATCATCTTCGATATTATCCAAATCAATTGCTCCATTATAGGAGTAGTGATGGAATACATTCAACGAGTCAATGGCATCTTGCCCACTTTGCTTGAATCCAAAAATCAAATCGATCCACAAATGCAAGTTTGCTGAAACATACGGACTTTCCAAAGCTTCCCTATTTTTCGCAATAAACAATTTCGGATCTCCTTTAGCCCATGGAGGCAATTTAACGTTATCACATTTTTCCCCATTTTGTAAATGTCCAAATTTGAAATTGTTTGAATTGATAAGGAAATCGGGTAAATAGTAAAATTCGGGGATTAACTCTCTAACATCCGTCGTGTTCTCCCGTGAAGCAGAAGTCCATGCTTTCTCGACTGAATTGAAAAGTCTGTCGGCGTGATCAAATTTCCCTCCTTGTAGTAGGAGGTAAGATTGAACATATGGCTTCAACCTAATCAAATAGGATGTGACAATCATGGCGGATGAATAATGTGTTCCGTAATGGAAAGGGGGTGATTCTCGATCGTCCAAACTAGCCAATGCATCAAATCTTTCAACAAACTGATTAGCCCTACTAGGAGTTTGTGCACCCATAGGCTTTGACAAGTCTCTAAATGTTTTAGGGTCAGCCAAGTCCAAAGTCTCGCTAGTGTAATCTGCAATCACCCAAGGAAATACCGGATACTGTGTTAAATCATTGAACGTTCTTCCTGCTAACGTGTTTATAATCATCAAGTAATAAAAATTCGAAATCTCTCCCATTCTCCACCTCTTGGTCGCCGACAGATAAAGATAGCTATTGAGCGAAGTATTGGAAAATGCAGACACCAATTTGGAGGAGATGCTCTCATTGTGCACAGTGTTTGAATTCAGTGTCAATGCTTGCGCGAGATCAGGCTCGATGTCTTTACCAGTAGCATAGCGAGACAATTTGTTGTAAATAACGCTACTTTCCTTCGTTGTTGAACACGTTATCAAAATGTTGGAACCATCACTGAAAAACATTTCAAGTGCGTTGTCACGGAGCAAAAACTGGCGTTTCGATATGCAACTCAATTTTTTCAAACCCCAGCTCTTGGTTCTATGAGAGTGACTCATTAATTCTAACTTGCTTGATTGCAAGTTAACCAACTGCATGATCGGGTCCCTCAATTCCTTGGGAGCATCGTTTACATCAACAATATTCCCATCCCTATCGTGGAAATAATTTTCAATCAAGTACAAATATTTTGATCCCAAAATCAACAAACTTTCCACCGGCACCAATCCGCTAATTTGGCATACATTCCAAAGTGACACAATTTGATCACCAACGAATAGGCTTCTACTAACTCTCCTGTTCTTGTCATCAAAATTTTCATCGCTTTCATCATCGTTACTACTGTCTTGACTAGTCGATGTATCTGAAGAATTGGTCATACTTCCTAAAAGCTCGTTTGACAAATCCAACGTATCAATGCCGTTAGGAACAACAGTAAAGTTTGACTCATTCGACAGAGTCGTTTCAACATCAGATTGTACCAAAGGTACTTGTACTTCATAGCTTGGTTTTTCCGATTCAGACAAAAGATCTTCAATCACAAATCTTGGTCGCATCCTGTCATCGTTTTCGATGTAATCAAGCATGCAACAATCGGGGACATAAAAACCAAAGATTCGTGCTGTTTCACGCTTCAAAGATTGGTAGACTTGATTGTATTGAGACATGTTTTCATTACGATCTTGAACAGTTCGATTGTACTTGATCCTCTCTGATTTCAAGGTTTGTCTTTTCATAACTTGACAATCATTTTCAAAGCTTTTCACGTATATACTATTGGTTTGGGCAAGCTTTGCTCCACTATGAAGACTAACTTTCACAATGCTTGATACTTTCAAACGCTCTTGCTTTAAATATTCTTGCTTTAATGCCTGATAGTCTTTCAAAATGCTCTTGACAATAGGAGGATATTTTTTTAGCTTTGACAAGGTGTCATTATCATCTCTTGTCATCAAATTTGTGAAAAACTCATTCATCAAATTTGTGTCAAAACCTAAGTTCAGTACTATTTGTGGAAAATCATCCATCCACTGCAAGTATGCTGTTCTGAGAAAACTGAACGTGATTTCAATCGACACCTTTTCATCATTGGGCCCATTTGTTAACACCATGCCTAGGATGAGCTTGATGATAGACACCAACAGATCTGGTCCAAGCAAGACCTTATTGAAAACTGTCACCTGTCTGTAAAGAAGTTCCTTGAGCAAGATCGTCAATTGTTCCGAGCTGGAACCGAATGCAATGTCCATCTCGCACGCAATCTGCAGAAGTAACAATAAAACACTTTCAGACAAGATGTGATCCAACATCTTCACTTCTTTCGTTTGATTCCTTTCCAACAATACAGCTTGACACGCTACACAATCTTGCAAGTTTTTTGTTGCAACAAAATAGGATTTACTTGAAAAATCTTTGTGAAATATAATCAACATCGTTGCTAAGTTTTTTGAAAACAGAGCCTCATCATGAATGAAGTTCGCAACAGTGATAAAGTCTCTAATTTGCTCAAAAATTTTGGGAAAAATGTAATCTAATGATAAAAGCTTGCTAAAGTCGCTCAATGCGCTGAATGAGGCCTCAAACCTGTTATACAGTAGCCTGGAAGTAAAGTATTGAGTTATTATATCCAGGAGACGTGTAAAAAGCGAGGCAAAACCATTTAGGGTTGTCTCATCCGAAAACCATACCAAGCTAAGCTTCAAGTACCCTAAAATACGTATTAATCCATCCATAAATTGTGGCAGTTTTTCCATTTTTGACAACACATTGAACTTCTCTAGCCAGTTGCAGTACAAATTTATCAGATGAAGGACATTGAACGATAAGGATACATCCTCTGGAGAGTTTTTTTTAACTGGAGTGGAGGGAGCACTTCCCACACTCATACCAAAACTGGTACTCAAAGAATACATCGCATTCAATTCCAATTCGTTGAGAAGCGATAGAAATTCGGGAATACGAATATCAACACCGTCCATATTAGAATCTTTCATGTCGTAATGGAATTGTGAAATGCCAAAGGAGGCATGGATAATTGCTGTCATAACGTTCCCACTTTTCCACCAAGACTCAAGGGACAGCGTCAACATATCAAGCCCGTGGTTTTGCAGAAAGAATCGAGTAACAATATGCTTTCCCAAGACGCTCAATAATCGCGTTAGTAATCGCACTCCACAACACACCGCGACCTCGATCTCACTTTTGAATAAAAGATTGATCCAGTGAATAGTGATTGACCGCGAAAATTTCTTCAAAACTTTGATAGGTGTTTCTGGATCACATATAAAATTTGTGAGAGCCTTCAAAACAGCAATTGCACAGGTTTTTGAGGTTTTGGGATTATAGATGGCAAACACGATGTAAGATGATACTACTAGAATGGATTCCGCAGTTGCATCTAACGGTAAAATTGTCGTTACCAATCGCAATAACTTTTGCTCAAAGTTTGGTGATAATGAATCATCTTTGACTTTGGTACTCTTGAGAAAATGTAACAACCTTTTCAATAAATTTGCTTTTCTTATGTAAAAGAGGTTTTGCTGTCTGTAGTCGGAAGTTGCAACCAATGGATACACATGGGAAAGAAGAAAATTGAATGAGTCTGTTTGGTAGAACAAGTCAAAATTCAAAATCAACGTTCTGTAGCAATTGAAATCGATTATAACAGATTTAGTCGAGTTAGCAAAATCAAAACCACAATATTCTAACAATGTATTTAATAAATTTTGGCTGTGGCATCCAGAATTTTCAACATCATTGTGCTCCGAAGCTCCATCGTCAACGTGGAAAGTAAGACTTGGATTGACAGCTTTGTATTGAAAAAGTACGAGTCCTAGCAAGTTATAGCCATTGAATTCTTCAAAATGTTTGCAAAGTCTCCAATCATTGGAGATAAGTTTAAACAACAACGATAAAGTTCTCAAAATGAGGGAGTCTCTCAACGATTCGTCGTGCAATTTGCAAGCATCCTCCATAGTCTCTAGTAACCGAGGCAATGCCCCAAGTGTATGAAAATGATGATGTAACGAAGTTGGATTACAAAACATAATCTTTGAGACGATGTTGCCGCCTGGGTTGATACTTTGATACATGTCACTGAACACATCATTGCTATCAAAAAGCACATTCTGTTCATTAACAGCACACTGATGCACTCCTTTCTGTAACTTGCGCATAAATGTTATACGCAAATCTTCTGATTCGTTTTTATCACGTTTGTATTTGGCTGGAGTCGGTCTCCCCTTTTGATTGCTTGATTTACCTTCTAAACGTTTAGAAACAATTTGTTTCCTTGTGAAAGCAAATAAAGTATTGTGCGATAGTTGTGCTTTTAAATTTGATAAAGTTGCTTCGTTCAAAGTGGAAAGCCGAAAATTGGTGCCAAGTCCCATGCAAAATAAGCATTCAATCAACTCACAAGCTAGACTCACATTGCACAAAGTAATATTTCTGACAACTAACCCGCAATTTGTTTCACCAATCGAGATCTTATTCCAGCTAACACTATCCTTGTGAAGACCCACACATGGAATGCTTTCGTGATACTCCCCATTAATGTATAGATTGAGATTACTTCTCTCATCAAATGTTAAAACAAGTTGAAATGGTTCATCGAAAGCTTCGTTAAGGATGTAGTTGAAGGTGAATTGTGACCTTGATTTATTTACCGGATTTTTTAACTCCACCATTATCTGGTTTCCGTTGAGGATTCTAAGTGAGAAAACAGAGCTTGTGGATGAATCTGAGCTTGATAAGGATGCAATGCAAAAATTATTGCTCAGACTGTTAGCGTTAGTTAATTTAATCCATCCGTATATTGAGAATGATTTATTGATGGCAGTTGAAATGGGAAAGTTAATTTGCTGGTTCGTGAGTACGAATGGATAATGGGTTGGATATTTCTCCAAAATTTGATTGAAGAGTTCGAACAAGTCCTGACACACCAAACCATTCGTTTCTGTGTACAACGGGGAGACGAGATTTTGGAATGTATTCACGTCACAACCGAGCTCCATCAAGATTAGGATTAACTTCTTGAGCGAATCTAGCAAAGCATTACTGCCATTGCTTTTCAAAAGACTCATGTACTGTTCAACTAGTATCGGTAGGTTCTTATGATTTTCTATTCGGAGAATTTGGCTTCGAGATAGTAGGGAATGTATTATCTCCAAGGCAATGCAGCCAAACATATTTCCGTCGTGGAATGTCTCGGATATCGAGGATAGCAAAGCCCCTATATCGTGATTGAGAGGTAGCATCACATTCTCCAGATCATAATGCACTATGTTTGCAATTGTTGTCTCAATCCCGTAGTTCTCAATGTTTTCTGACAATTCCACTTCCCAGTTGATTAATGCTTCTTCATCGATTTCTATCAGTGGAAACGATTCTTTGACTTTTTCCAATATTTGTAGCTCTATGGAACGACTGTCAGCATTGTTGGTAGGTGTCATAATGCCGGCGATGTGGTTCCGCTCTTTCCGAGAAGACTTGTTTCGATAATGCAATTAACGAGGGAGGTGGCGGTAAATGTTGTATTGTTTGTAAGTTTTCTCAGTGTGTGATATTATATATATTTGTGGCGCGAGCGGATGCTTTCTGAGCGAGCACCACCGGACACGGTTTTTGCAGCGTTTTGGGCCAGCAAAAGCGTTTTCAGTAAACGGAAGTTCCAGTTTTGTATGACTTGGACATGTGGAGAGGTATCAGGAGCATTAAGTGTATGGGTTGAGTCTCAGTTTAACACATTGTCTCAAAAAATGTCTACGACTGTTCTCTTTACATATATGTATACATAATAAAGACTTTCCAGCTAATCACTATATAATTATCTGGATTTCGAAATCGTCTTCCAACTCGGTGTTTGCTACAATGTCATTAAGGTCTAGTTCTTCATCGTCGAAAATCATTTTCACGGAGGGCAAGTTGATTGAAGATTCGTCGATTCCCTTTTTCTTCAAATAAAACTTTAAAAGTCTCTCAATTTTGGTTTGAGGAGTCACCTTACAAGAAATCCGCTTATTATCTTTCCCTTTAAGTCCTATCGAGAAAACCCCTTCCTCGTCATTAGCAAGATCTACCAATTCATCTTCTTTGGAATTGGGCTCGTCCATATCATCTTCTTCATCCTCACTGCTAGATTGCGAAAGTTCTTCCGCAATAGTTGTCTCCTCGGTCTCTTTAATCTCTGGCTCAATTACACTGGCTCTTAGTTCTGGGTAAACATTCATAAAATTCTCGCTATTGTCCTTGGGTATTAGAAAAAAGTGTAGAGTTGTTGGTGGCATTGTCTCCACCTTGTCAACCAAAGCATTGAATTCTCCACCCGGTGGGGCAATTCTAAGCGTTCTTGGTGTATAAAAGGAATTTACAATCATCTTTCCCTCGACCCAGACTAAACTGCAAAGTTCAACATCGTAACGATCAAGTAATATCGGAGGCAACTGACTGGAGTAGGTGCTTTTGTAAAAATCCACTGCGTATTTGATTATCTTGCTAAATGATTTCATACCTTTACAACCAAGATCTACCTCGACGGTAGCATCCACAGGCGCCGGAAGCTTCGATGTAATCTTAATAATGTAACGTCTCTTCTTTTCATCAGCTTCGGAAAATTTGTAGCCATGATCCTCTGCTGACGACTTCTTGGTGGGTTTTGTCTTTGGAGAGCTCTTAACAATCTCTAGCTCCAACACCTCCTCGTCTGAAACATCAAACACTGGAGTCGATGATTTTGCTTCACGCTCATTGACTTTTTGCTCAATCTCGCGAAGAATTTGCTCTTTGTCTATTATTGGCGGTGCCATTACCCCTCGAGTGACTGTGGTAGTAGTAGGTATGGAGTTAGCTTCAGGTATGGGGACAAAATCCAGCTTTATTTGGTTTGCAGTGTTTGCTTCACAAGAGTTAGGTACTTGTTTAGAAGGTAGAGCGCCTTCAATCTTGATGGGTTGCAAGGGTGCATCAGACGAGTTAGGTGTTGCATCTCTGCTCTTGTGCTTGTGCTTCCTCTTTTTCTTGTCAAAGCTACTACTCAAGGAAAAGAAATCATCTTCTAAAAAAGACCTTTTTTTATGTTTTTCTTGATCATTTGTTGAATGAGGTTCGTCAGCTTGGCTTGTTGTCATTGGTATTTCATTGTTAAAATCAGGCATCATTCATTACGGGTTTTTCATCACAAGCATGTAACCACAATTCTTGTTTAGTTTAATTTTCCGCGCTGTTCAAAATATAAACAATATACATTGGTATATGCAATGGGATTAAGCAATGAACTTTAGAGGAAAGTTTTTGCTGAACTATGGTAATAACGAGCGTTTCTACGACATCGCAAAGCAGTATAAAGCGCATTGGGGTGAAAAGTTGTTTATCTTGGATGAGTCCCTAGCACAACGATTCAAAGATGCGTCAAGAGAGAACCTCTACATTCCTCCCGAAGAGTTAATGATTGGTGAACTAACAGTCAAGGAAGTGGACTCTGATTACGTGAAATTTAGGTTTGATTCTGATATCCTGGTCCATGTCAGTTTGGGGAAAACGTCACATGACGTCACTTTGGGACCAAACCCCACGGCGTTGAATGAATTTACAAACCGAAATGTTTTTGCCGTTGGGGTGGGTGGATGTATAACATCTATGCAATGGCTACTGGATAAGTTGGACAAAAAGGACGGTACAAGCTACTTAGCTATTGGGGTCATCAGTGGAGAAAAGGGACTCTCAGAAGTCAATGCTACTAATCCAGAGTTGAATGTTTTCAACAATGTTCCCCAAAAGAATATCCAATCTTGTATACAAATATGGGAATACAACGCATTTTTGAATGAGTTGCACCTTAAGCACGTATTGGTGACTTCAAACTTTGAAGCTATAACAGATATCCAATGGGCCCCAATCTACACTAACAGTCCCGTGATAGGTATCCTAGGTTGCGTCCTCAAAAATGGGGAGATTCACTTGCTAAGAGTTGACGACACTTTGCCCCAGTTTGGTGTTGTTGAGGAACCGTCTTGCAGATACAGATCAAATAGCAAAGGTTCGTCCAATCTCACTTGTTTCTCATTTGTCGGTGCTGACAAACTACTATCAGGAAGTGCAGATGGGTATATAATGGAGTTTGAATTACCTTTACGTCAAAATGGAAATATATCACAGCCTAATTTCAAAACATTTGTGTCGGATGGACCGATTTCGAGCATTGTATCTGTGCCCATTAGTTGTGATAACGAGTATGTGAATATCATCAATGGCCAGGCATACAGAGGAATGGCTTTTTCAACCCTGGATCCATTAGTCGATGTATTTTGTCCATTATCAGAAAAGTCGACAATAAAGCCCACGTATAATTACATCATACAGGATTTGCTTCTTGCGCATAATCCCGAAAATAGCAATATCTTGTGTCTTCGATCGCTACAAGATACATCTTCGACAATGTTGAGGTTGAATAGTCATATGACAACGTTCAAGCTATCGGAAATCTTGGGTCATCCATTCATGTTAACCGGAACAGATGCAGGTGATGTTATATTGATGAACTATACAAGAAAATTCTTTTCCAGTAAAGGAGGAAATAAGGTGATGGTCCCATTAAAACTCTGGAAAGTCACTTTGGACGAAACCAGCACCATATCAATATCAGCCGATTACGAGAAAATGGACATTGAAAGCCCAATCCAAGCATCATATATGCCATTGCAAGTCATGATTAGCTCCGTCGCATGGAATGAAAATGTAATTGGTAGTTCAGTATATGCTGCTGGAACGGCATCAGGTATTCTACTAATTGAAAGGTTGGATCCCAAATTCAAAAGCTAGTATTTAGGAATCGATGAGTTAATTACTTCTGACCATTTGTCAATCCCACCGTCTATACTTTTCGCATTTTGAAAACCTAGGTCGTGTAACTTTTTAGTGGCTAATTGAGAATCATTGCCGTACCTGCAAATCAAATAAATGTCATCCGATTTTTGAATGGGTAGATACTCCTCTAACGACTCGAGCTTTCTAAATACGGGGTCCCATTCAATGTTTACAGAATTGGGAAGTTTGGTGATGTTGTACTGTTCCTTTGGTCTGACATCAATCAACTTGTGAACCTTGCCCAGATTTAGTATGCCATGGTAGTCCTTTACAGACACTCTATGCTTTTGATCCAAGGGCTCATAAGCAACCTTCCCACAAAATGCAACATAATCAATCTCGCCATTCTCAATCTTCTCCTTGGTTATCTCTCTCCTCTTTCCACAAGCTATACAATTGATCTGTTTGGGTCTCATTTTGAAATTCCTAATTTGTTGATGGGGGTAGGCTGAGTACGACGAAAGAAAAGGTTTGAAATTCTCTTCATTGTAATATTCCGTTAGAACCTTTATCGTTTCCATAGCCATCGCAATCCCAACCATTCCAATTGCTGGACCTATAACCCCACCATCTGCACAAGATGTTACTGTGCTTGGGCTTGGTGCCTGGGGATAAAAACATCGATAACAAGGACCAATATTTCTGAAATTCAATATTGTAAATTGTCCATCCGCTTTGAGGCCAGACCCACTCACGATGGTTTTCCCTAAAAGCACACACACGTCATTAATGAGATACCTTACTGCAGGGTGATCTGTACAATCAAGAACCAAATCGTATTGATTGAATATTTCAAAAGCATTGTCATTGCTTAATCTCATGGGATGGGTAAAAATGTTCACATGAGGATTGATCTTTCTGATGAAGGCTTTTGCTGATTCGCATTTAAGAGTTCCCACAGTAGTGGTCTGATGTATAACTTGACGATGGAGATTGCTCATATCGACAATGTCATCGTCAAGTATGCCTATTGCGCCCACTCCAGCGGCCGATAAGTACTCCAATACGGGAGACCCTAGGCCGCCCGCACCAACAACTAAAATCTTGGACATCTTTAACTTTTTTTGAGACTCTAATGACCCAAACTGCGGCACTATCATTTGCCGACCATATCTCTTGTACTCGTCAAGGCTGAAGTACTCGTCGACTTTTGAATACACGTTGGAAGTCCGCTTCAGCAGTCTTAACGTTTCATTTTCGAGTTCTAGTAAGCGGATCTTATCACGTAGTTCGTCTTCTGTTGTTGGTGTCATCACTGGGTTTGGAAAAGATTCACCAAATAAATGTTCGCGAAGAGCTGATGTTGTTGAAAAAATACACTTTGATACAGCTTTATTTCTAAACTTAATTAGCCCTACTCAAATTTACACAATCTTTTGCTTAACAAAGAATGATTTCAAATGACGCAATTGATAGACACATGTACCAATCAAAACAAACAACTGGACAATAGACCACTTTACAACTCTTGAGTTTGTAGATTCACTTTGATCTCTAAACAAAGCTTCCCTCTCTCTCATTGTTTCCTGTTCCCAATGGATCTTGTCCAACTTTTCGTACAAAGTGTTGACTCTTTTTGTTAATTCGTCAACCAGCTTGGTGGATTTTGAATCAACATAATCATGAGTTGACCCTTGGACAACATCAAAGAATATACGATGTAATTTATTGTGAGTGTTATCGGAATACACTGGCGTCAAACAGAACTTGTGTTCCCCAGAATCCAAAGAAGTGAACGTGAATTCACCATTAGGTGACGACTTTTGATCAATGACTTGATGATTGTTGTCAAATGTTTCCTAAGATAGTTAGTATTAATTGAACGCAAAAAAGCATTTTTGATATATACATACAACAATTGTGATTTGTACTCTTAATTTTCCATTCTTTGAGTATTCGTTTGAATGATCGTCCTTTTCATAGGCGTCAATCTTACCAACAACCAAAGTATCTCTTTGCAATTCTTCAAAAAAGCATTTGGTTTCACCTGTGCGAACATAGAAATGCAAAGCATTCGTAAGTTGAAGTAATACAACAGAGACAGCAATTAACCTCGACAAACTGAGCATTATGTGTGATGTGAAGGAAAGTTTTCGTGGAAGGAGGAAATGTGATTTTACACGTATTGCTCTGATTTGGCACTTTTTTTTTTCATCAATTTTTTTTTGTTGTCGATTTCTTACACGTGACATTTTCATACGCGTTTCGATTATACAATCTCTACACATCCATCACTTAGCAATATGGGATAACTTTTACTTACCTTTCCGCTTATTAATAAGCTTCTTCTTCACGTGCTTTTTCATTTTAGTTTTTCTCTTTTCCTGTTTAGCCAATTTCACTGCTTCTTTTCTTGCCTTCTTTTCATCCTTGTCCTCATACTTCTTTCCCTTGGGTTTGTTGTGTTCGTCCTCGTCCAGCAGGTCCTCATCCTCGTCCTCGTCATCATCACTATAATCCTCTTCAGAGCCTTTGTCGGTTTCGGTTTCGGTTTCGTTTGTCTCTTCATCTTGCGCCTCATCATAGTCGTCGCCATTGGCTGCGGTTGTCTCCTCAGACGGTAGGGCGGGTGCAACCAATTCCCTCATTGTGTCAACACCTCCTTCTGAAAACTTTTGAAAATCTCTTTCGTCCAAATGCTTTAGGGATCTAACCAAGTGCAAGGATCTGAAGATTTCATCCTCAATTTCTTGATCCTTTGTCGTCTTTAAAGGAGTTGAATCTAAGTAAGAATTCAAAGCTTGTTCTATATCCTCAATACCCAAAGGTTCAGTAACAAACGTGAATATTGCTTTCTCCGGATATATGTCAATATTTTGTCTCGCAAAATAATCGTTTACATTTTTGATATCCATTCGTAAGAAATCAAGAGCCATGGGATGGTCGGGCTCTACCGACTGTGAAACATCAATAATGTACAATTTGTCCTTGTGCACAATAGAGTTGTATTCACTTAAATCCGCATGAACTAATCGACAGTTTTGAAACAACCGCCTCATGCAAATAAGCATTTCTCGATAATATTTGATAATGTCTTCAATATTTTTGAATGAATAGTCCTTCAATTTAGGAGATGGTTGATCATCACCTTCAGTTAAATACTGCATCACCAACACATGCGATTTAATGACGTACGGCCTGGGACAGGGCACGTTGCTTTGGTAAATCCTGTTCAAATTTCTAAATTCCTTTTCAGCCCAAATTTTAACCATTTTTCTTGGATTTCCTTGATCTTTGGTATTTCTAAATCTAAATTCTCCGTCGACATACCTCTTTCTGTCCTTAAAAACCAAAATTGAAGTTTTATATATTTTCACGGCAAACTCTTCTGTAACACCTTCGTCATCATGAGTTCCATGGTAAATGTTTGCTTCCTTCCCAGTGCTTATGCAGCCATTGATTCTAGTTATAAGACCAGAACGAAAAATTTTACCCAAAAATCGTAATGTTCTAGCATCCAAAACTTGCTCAACAGTTGCCCTCTTTGATCTATCTTTTGTAACTTGTGGCCCCTTTTTGAATGGCTCAGTCTTTATTTTATCGGCATACTTGGTAACAATATCCTCCTTCTCCAATGGTTTAGAAGCTAACGGTTTACTGGCCTGACTCAGAGTAGATTGCTCATTATCATCTCCACTATCAGAATCAGTATCACTGTCTATCTCCAGATCAGAAAAATCCAACTGGCCCAACTTCGACTCTATCTCTTCGGCACTCATCGATTGTAGTTGCAAATGCGATGAGAAGCTTTTTCTATCACTTGTTGCGAGGTTGAATCAATGGAAAAAAGAAAAATAAAATAAAAAAAATTGGAACACATTGAAAGTGTCTGTGATCGTTTCAAGCTAAATATGGCAATTCCATCCAGTCTACAACGATTGTTACCGCAAGTATGTTCCAAAAAATTAAGTTCACAAACGGTAATGTACTAACTTGCAAGAAATTTTTGGGATTCGTCCCATTGTTTATTGGCGTTGAGGTCATCCTTGGAATCACAATTCTCAATAAAGCCGGTGGTTTATATGGTATTCTATCATTGTTTACGGGCCATCCTATAGACTTTTGGCAGTGGCTTTACAATTCTTTGGCTCTTATCATGTTGCCAATATACGCCACGGCTTTGATAAATTTGAGACACAAGTCACGAAATTTGCGAAAAATATCCTTAGCCACGGTTGTCTATCTCATTGACACTATTATAGGAACCTTCTACACAATTTATTTTGTCTTTTTTTGGTTCAACTCAGAGGATGCAAGTGGTGAAGATGCCAGTGGTGATGCGTTGATGAAAAGGAAAACGGATTCAAGTGACGAAGGAGCTGATTTATCCTCTCAGTCTGCTTCAGCCGGTAGAGAGTTGTTTTTTATATTTGCTACAACCATAACAATGTGTTTTGTCAGGATTTACTTTTCATTAGTCATGGTAAGCTTTACAAAAGCGTTGTTGAAGAAAAATTCGATGGAACGACGCTATAGAGATGGATCAAGTGATACTGTTGATGCCGACTCTGAAGAAAACGCAATTTTAAACTCAACTGGGCTCTATGGTGAATTCAAGAAAGTCATACTTGATTTGGAAGTTCGAGCAAAGGAGTTCCTCGATGAGTTGTTGAATTGACGTGAATAGTTGTTCATAAGGATTCATTCTGAATATAGAGGACCAGTGAAGGAATTTTGAGCAATGAATGGTTATGTTTGTGCAAAATTTGTTCTAACACGCGTATGAATAGTGTGGTATTGAGTAAATGGAAGCACTACAGCCTGCTCTTTTGATAGACATGATGTTGTTTGTTCATTATATTAACTACTCCACTAACTCATGACACCCTGATCTTTTAGAATCGATAAAAGATACGGGAACAAATAACGTTTGTAGCAGTCATCAAAGTTCATAACGTAAAACTTTTCAGAGATTCAACGATTTTTTATCCTGTACATTCTGAGGAGTTGTACTCATATGAAACCACCCTGGAAAATCTCTCCAGGTTTCTTCTAAGGATTTGTTTCAGGATACTCTAACATATTCAAGAGGCAAAGGTTTAAGGAAGCTGCTTTATAACTTTGTGGGAAGCAAAATAATGACCATGCTAATCTATGCACCTCTAACTAATATACGCAGCTACACCCATAAACAGTTTCAATTAACACTCCATAAGAGGCTACGAATTTTCAATAACCATCGTTCTATACACGTCAAAAGCGTAGTTGACCAAGAAACACCTTAGGACCCGGAGTAACTTCTTATGAGACAAAATCTGGGGAGAAGAAAAATAGGGATCGGAGAAAAATAATCTCCGCCCAACCCCCGATCTTTGCTACGCATTTTAATCATTGTTGCTCAATGGGACAAACACCAAGTACAAACCGGGCAAATGACCCCAATGGCGGGCTTCTGATTACCCTTACCAAAGCTGACGTCTACAATCTTTTCTACACAAGATGCTTGCAAGTGCTAAAACCGCTGGAACTTGCGTTTGTTAGATTCGTAATAGATGAAAACGATAAAACAACCATATCGAAAGCTGACTTGAAAACCAAATTGAGTTTCGGAAAGGGTATATCGCTTGAACTATGGAATGAACTAATGGATGATGTTCTTTTTCTAATGATGAAGGGTTTGGGCAAGTTTCCGTTTTTGATGGATGACAAAGAAGCGAGTGAATACTTGACAATTCAAGAATTTGTCATTGCATTCGTTTTCATGCTGGGGAGATATAATAAAGTGTTGAGTCAGGATTTTGATTTTTTGAAATTATGGTTTGCGTCTTTATCAGAATCACGAATAAAACAAGTTGTTGATGACAAGGGGGATGTCGCATTGGAGGTGCCTTTGTTACTTCCTTTTGAAGAGTCTGATGAGATAAGCCTTAGAGCGAAGAAAGTGGATTGGAAAAATGCCCCTTTTTGTTCATTGAAAGACATAGATTCTGATCTGTTGCAACTAGATGCGAAGAGCTTCGTTGAAACTAATACCATGTTACTCATTGCCAGTTCCACCCAATTGCAAAAACGAGGGTCAATGGGGGCACAATTCATTTCACGACTCAAACAATGGAACGAGTTTGAAGTATATGCGACATCAATTTTGAGGTTCATTGATGTCAACTTGCTGGCAAGTAAATTGAATGAGGAGTCAATTCTTTTTGATCAGTTCTCAAAGGGTGTTTTGGATCTTTTGCCCAACTTCTATCAAAATAGTTTACAGAGGTTGTCGACAGAACTTTTTACTTCATCGACACTTGTAAATGATGAAGCACATTCTAGTGAGCTATTGCAAAAGGGGATCCAGTTTAAGCCTACCAAACTTGTATCAGTAGCAACGCTCGCTTATATATCTTCTGTGTTAAAAGGAATTGGGAGTGATTTGCAAGTAACGACAGAAAATGCAGTAAAATTGTACGCTGGGTCAGAGTCTGGCTTCTCGATCCGTTCTTTAGAAACCAAGATCTTCAAATGGCAGGCTCCCACTTTCTTAATTGTTAGTGGAAAAAGAATCAAGCAAAAAACAATGGAAACCAACAGACGTTATCAGAACTTTGATGAAGCATATCCAAGGTACTTTTTAAAGCAAGAGAATCATTTACGACCATGGCAGAATGACAATGACAGAATTACTTATTGCGTTGTGATTAAAGAACCTTGGCAAAGCTCTAACAAGAAGAATTTTGGAGATACATCTACAGTAATTTTATCGATGACTCCTCGTGCTGATTGCTACAAAAGTATTCATAGTGATGTGACGAAAGGAAAGCTGATATACTTCAATAACCAGGGGATGGGTTTGGGGTTTGGTAATTTGCAACCATTAAACAAAAATGGTCATCAAAGATACTACCCAGGAGATGTCTCCTTGACTATAGAGGCCAATTTAGAGTTTGCTGTATTTAGACATTTGGTCCAGCTGAAAAACAATGCCACCAACTTCTTTAAACCATCAACTCAGGTCCAGCTCGCCAATGAGAATTTTGAGGATAGGTTCACCATCACTGATCTCGAAGTATGGGGTATTGGCTCAATGAAAGAATTAGATGAACAAAGAAAGCAATGGGAGTGGGAGGAAAAGCAAGCCAATGCTAGGCAAAGTGTGAATGTACGAAGTATGGGTGAAGAAAGAGCATTTTTAGAAATGGCAGGTTTAGTTGGTAATCACGGTAGCTACAATCGATAAAGTCACTCCTAGACTAGGTAATTTTGTATAAACAAGAGTTTAGAATATAATTGGTTCCAGAGTTACTCTAATGTCTGCGCAACACATGTAAATGGTTAACCGTTAGTTACTATTGCCTTTTTTAACACGAGAACTATTTCACTTTACTTTTCAATTTCTTTGCAATTGATTTTGCATTATCATAGTCATTATCCTTGATTTTACGTTTTTTGTTGTCTCTATCATGACTTCTGCTGTTTCCATTTTTGTTTCTGGCAGATCTTTCTTTCAAAATTTTTTTCATTGTCTCAGTTTTCTTGAACTCACTACTGGTTGGATCTATCGCAAAGTCATGACTTTCAAAAACTTCATCGAATCTAGGATCATTCAAGTTTGCTTCAAAGTTGTCTTGAACCATTTCTTGATCAATGTTCTTCTTTTTTGATTTTTTGTTCTTCTTTGACTTTTCATTCTTGAGCACGTCCCTCATGCTAAAATGTTCATGCTTCTGATCATTATCCATGAGCACCAACTCCAATTCGGCCTTTTCCTTTTCAGATACATTATCAGCTTGTTTACCACGACGACCCTTGCTTTTCTTCTTTGAAGCATTGCTTGTCTCCTCTTCATCTGGTTCCGTTTTCAATTTACTTTCCTTGAATTTGTTGAGTCTCTTTTGACGTCTCTCTTTCTCTTTCATCTTGTAAGCTTCGATGGTTGTTTTCTCAGAGTTTGCTTCCACTGCTTCCTTTTCTGATGCGTCTTTTAAACCTGGGTCAAATGTTATTTCCATATCCACGTCGTCGCTTTCGTCACCCGAGTCTCTACCCTTTTTGAAAGTTTTCCCCAACAAGCTTTGATATTTGGACTTCAAATCAAATCCATCACCATTCTTTTCTAATTCGTCATCTTCATCTGAATCACTAGCCAAGTATGCCTTGAAATCATTTGCCTCTATTTCCTTCTGAGAAAGTGGTCTTGAAGATAACGTGAGCCGTTCCTTTGGAGTCTCATCCCATGTTAATTTCACTTTGGAGTGCTGCAATGCATCAGTCACAAATCTGGATTCAGGCTTGTAATTTGGTGATACCTTGAAGCACTCGTCTTTCGCATCATTTTCATCAAACTCCATATCCTCTGGTACATATCGCAAGTCAAAAACGTTTGCTGTTGATTCGTATTCCGTACCATCAACGTTTTCATATATATTTTTCGCCGTTTGAACAGAGTCACACTTCACGATGGCGTAATAATATCTTAATCGCTGGAGTTGATATCGACGTAAAGCCTTGCTGTCGTAATCCTCTTTTCCATCATCCTGCTCGTACAATTTACGTGTAACCCTTTCCAATTCTTTAGGATCTTGGATGTCAACATCGGAATCTAAATCTGACTCTGAATCCGACTCTTCCATCTTCTTACCCTTTTTTTTGAACAATTCCCTTGGTGGTCCTTCTATTTCTTCCTTCTGCATCCTCTCTTTTCCAAACTCTGAAGGGTAGATTTTAACCGATTGGATATTTCCACCTTTTGGTACAAACGACAAGAATGTGGCCATCAAATCTTCTGCTCTCAAGTTGTCCCAGTCCATGTTGACAACAGCAAAGGATGAGGTTGGGTCTGCTTCTCCTGGTGCATTTTCTTCCAACTCAATCTCAGACTCGCTCTCCACTTCCTCTAACTCCAGTTCACTATCTGATGAAGAATCATCAGATGACAGCTCAGATGAGGAACTAGCAAGACCTTTACCTCTTGCTCTATCCAACTCTTCCTCTTCGCCTCGAATTCTGCGACTCAAAGCTTCCACATCATCCTCCTCCTCGTCCAGCTCCTCTCCCAGGTGCTCTTCCTCACTTTCCTGGCTTGAGCTTTCGTCGCCATATTCATAGTACTTGTTAAGTTCTTGATCTTTTTCTTCAAGCTTTCTTCCATACCTGTCAATCTTGACTTTGCTTCCGGTAAGCTTTTTCAATTCCTTTTTGCTGAATCTATCATCTACCTTGACTTTTAAATTCTTGAAATTTGGAAATTTGAATCTGGGATCATTATGAACCGATTTGAACCTCGAGTCCTCAGTGACCGGTTTGATATCGTTTGGTTCCTTATTCTTGCCAGTGCTTGGGCGATTTTTATTTGGATTTGCCATTGCTTTATCAGTGATGAGATATTTGGGTAAAGACTCTTACAACCTCATCTCAATACACAAGAACGCAAAAACAAGGGAATTAAAACAACTGTGTCGCGAATTAATTGACTGTTTACAAATCTTTGCGACATATGTACAATCTCATAATTGGGTAATCTATATAAACAAAATGTGCTAGTAGAATGGCTTAATTGCTTCGCGAAGGGTTGAATCGACTGAGACACAGTATGGTACCTCTGCATTATTGACAAGTCTATATATATAGATCTTAACCTTATATGGAATCGCAATGAATTGTCTGGTTTTCCTTAACTTTGGGCACGTGATGTCATAAAAAAGGTAAAATTCGTAAAAAGTCCAATTGATGCGACAGCTGTAAATAGGTCTATCTCTCTCTCTCTCTCTCCCTTTCCCTTTGTTTCTCTCACAAGCTTTACTTCAAAATCAAACAATCCTTTACACTTTAATTTTTTTTTGCCACACATTTTCAAAGATAAGTGTATAAAAAATCCAACCAAAAAACAATAGCAGTATTTACATTGTGCATCAAGGAACTTGCAAGCAAAGTCAAAGTGGAAACCTTGATTAGATCTTTTTACCAAATACAAGTTTGTCGCATTTACAGCACTTTTTATACTCCAATTAGCATTGAAAGGGGTCCATTAATAACACAGTTTATATTGTTCAAAGATAATATTTGCATTTGGTTTTTAAGCGACACCGTACAATACTCAAAGACACATCCACAATTAAACCATCACGCGGTGTAAAGAATGTCCAGTGAACATACATCTAACAGGGCTTCTAACAATCAAAACAACGCCAGAGATTACAAATCTCGACTTGCATTACCCAATGATTCTGATGATTCTCAACTTTCTGACGAAGATGATTCACTTTTGAGACTTTCACAACAAGCACAACATAGGAAGTTGAGTCAACTGCAACTTGTCAACGAGGAGCCTCTTGAACCACTGGAACCTGTTGTTACAGCAGCTGATAGCGGTAGTGAAATAGACGAAAATGAAGACTTTCACAATGATCCGATTATTGAAGAAGAAGACGAAGACGAAGAAGACGACGACGACGACGATGGCGAAGAAGAGTCATTTGGCCGAAGTGATAACGAACGAAATGAAGAGGATGAATTGGAAATGCTAGAAACTGCCGATTTTCTTCGTCAACTTATGCAAGCTAGAAGGGTAGCAGAGATCAATTCTGGATCTGGTGACGACAGAAACATCAATCGTGATAGCAGTAGCTCCAATGAGGAACAAAGAGCAGAGGGGGATTTAGATGATACCCGTGCTGAGTTCCTTCGTGCAATTGGTGCTTTGTCGGGAGCAAGAGGAAGTGAGGCACCAAATGAAACCGCCGCCGGAGGGAGTAGGAGTGGTACCGACAGAGATGCCCCCGCGGGGTTTGTTGACGTCATGCAAAGATTAATGGGAGGTGGTATTATGTTTGGTGGTAGTGGTGGTTCACAAGATGGTGAAAATATTGGCGCACTCATCAACAATTTGGAGCAAAGGGGAGACACTTTTATTATTCTTGAATCATTGAACCAAATCTCGGAAAATTTGCTCATGATGAATGGATTAACTGCTGAGCGTTTGATTCCATCCAACAGATTAGCCAAGAGTCTTGTGAATATAATGGAGGACCCAGCATTAGAGGATGAATTGGAGTTGCACCTTGTTGCCTGTCGTTGTTTGTATAACTTTTTGGAAGTCAATCAGGATTTTATTCACGATGCATTGAACAACAACGCCGTACAAGCATTATGCAATAAGCTTTTAGAAATAAAGTATATCGATCTTACGGAGCAAGCATTACAGACGCTTGAAATGATTTCCAGAGATCCCATATCACATAACAGTATTATTTTAAACAATGGGTTAACTGCTTGTTTGCAATACCTTGATTTCCTAACAGTCCATGCCCAACGGAAATGTCTTAGTATTGTGTCGAATTCGTGCACCAATATCTCCGTGTCGAATTTCAACAAAATCAAGGAGGCTTTCAACGGCATAACCGAAGTTGTTAGAGCACATAATGACCAAAACGTTGTTGAAAATGCATGGATCACAATCGCAAGAATCATTGAATGCTTTAAGAATAAGCCAGAGTATTTGAATGAGCTCTTTACGGGCAAGGAGTTATTCTTTAAAGAGTTTGTCAATGTAATCTTAGTCAGTTGTAACAAATCGCTGAATACCAGTGCAGAGTCTGAACATGTTGCGTTGTCTTTTAGCTCGTGCCTAAGCTTGATCAAGTCATTGATCATCTTGTCGAGTGTCAGCATTGAAGTGTCCAAGATTCTATTGAGTGATTGTGACATTGGGTCAATAATTGTAAAATCGTTGAATAAGTTTGCGAGAGCAAGGCGTGGGGAAAACGGTGATTCCTTGAAAGGTGATGACGTTGAAATCTCGATTGAGGCGTTGTTAGCTGCTCCCAAAGAGTTGGTGTCACAGTTTTTGACTTTGATAGGGTACTTGGTACCAATAAATTATACACCAAGAAAAGCGCTTTACTTGAAACCGGATTTCGAAGATTACGAGGAGAGAGTGTGTGTTAACAATAAAAGAGAAGAATTGTGCAATGAGATTATTCCTGATGATTATTGGAAATTTATCAACGAAATTTGGACATTGCTGATTTACAGTATTCAAGCAACAACAGATGTCGACATTAGGCGAAGAGGGTTCATTGTTTTGTACAGAATCGTCAATTCCATGGATGCATCTCGGTTGGGGCAAATTAAGCATCATGAGCTTGTTTCTGGATTATTAGCTTCTGTTGTCAATCAATACCTGCCACAAGTTTTGCAAGGATTAAAGAAGTTGTCAGAGTCCAGAAAGCAAGATGAGGATGTAGACATGCGAACCAGTGACTTTGAAGATTTCGATGATGCTCATGACCATCTTTCCAGTGACGAAAGAAACAATGATGAAAGCGATGAAGAGATGGATGAAGAGAGCCATGACCCTGAAGAGGAGGATGAAGAGGATGACGATGATGACGATGATGACGATGATAACGATGATGACAATGATGACGATGATGATGATGAAGATGATGATGAAGATGATGGTGAAGACGAGCATGAAGACGACTTTCCCATCACTAACCGGGCAGATGACCTCAAGAGTCTCAACTCAACCATGTTGATATTAAGTGCATTGGAGATATTAAATGTATTGTTGCAAAAAGCGCCAGGCGTATTCTTACAACCTTTTGAAAGAGAGGGATTGATGAATGACGTTGCTTCTATATTAAAAAGCTCCTCGTTTTTAAGGAGAAGATCTAGGTCACGATCTTCGCAAAATCATTTTCTGACCTCATTTGCAAATAAATACATCGACGTCGAGTTTACTAAAGAGTACGAATATAGAACTTCGATGAGGGATGTTTATTTCAGGATAAAATTGGCAGTTTCTGAAATTCACAAGGCATACAATGAAGAGAAGATGTCTCAAAGCAGTGAGCTTTCCGAACACATGCACATATTACATCATATCAAGGACATCTTATCCGATACAAAGGCTACCAAATCATTCAGTTACGACCAATGGCTACAGGTCTGGGAACAATTCAAGTTTGCTTTAAAGGGAGGATCTTCTAAGGTTCACGTTTCCAGTTTCGAGCTCATTTCTACCGGTGTTTTTACACAACTAACAACCTTGTTGGCACAGAATGATTCAGAACACGTTTTTGAATCTAATCCATGTTATCGTGCGTTCATCCACTCGTTTTTTAATGACAGCTGTGCAGATGCAAAGTTGCTCGTGCATCAATTGCTTGAAGCTTTAACAAGGTCAGAATCTTTTGAGATTGTGGCAGCTGGAGGTCATAATCATCACTCAGCATCGTCTCGTGATCAACATCAAGCTACCTTAATGGCGAATCAAATTAAATTGAAATTGAACTTGGAGGGTGATCTGGGCGATGTCAAGATGCCCACTAGCTTGCAAAACACAGTTGTGTCTGTCCACGCAATTGCTACATTTAAATCAATCCTTTCATTCTTAAAACTGAGGCTACAATTTATGGAACAATTATCAAGTATGGGTTCCAATCGAAGTATAGGTAATGAAGATGACGGCAAAAAGTCAGACTATAGCTTGGAATTTTTGATTAATGGGGAAGTCATTCCCGTTGAAACAACAATATATGGAGCTATTTATAGAGCAGCTCAATCGAAGCCAGATGAAATAGTTGATCCCAAGAAAATTTGGAATGGAGTTCACCAAGTAACCTTCAGAAAAGTCAGTACCGAAGTGAGCAGTGAGAGTGTGTTCAAAAACTACAATACCACTGTTGACGATACTGAGTTGGCAATTTACGATAAAACTACGATTGGTGTTTTGCAGCTATTAAAAGTATTGTTCAAAATGAATACATTTGTTCATCATAGTGGTAAACCCAGTGTTCCGGTTAAAGAATTCATCAATTGGAAATTAACAGCAAAATTGAATAGACAATTGGAAGAGCCTTTGGTTGTGGCTAGCGGTACATTACCTGGATGGAGCATAAACTTGACAAAGCAATTTCCATTCATATTCCCATTGGCAACGAGGATATTCTTTTTTCAGTCTACTTCGTTTGGCTATTCACGTTTGATTCATCAATGGCAATTGAGGACAAACCAAGATTACGAGGACGGTCGAGGTAGTGATACCTCAAATACTAATTCTGCATATAACCAAAGACCGCAATTGGGTAGACCAAACAGACACAAGGTTAGAATATCGAGAAAGATGATGTTGCAAAGTGCATTAAAAGTATTGGGTATGTATGGTTCCACTCCCGGTATTTTGGAAATTGAATACTTTGATGAAGTTGGATCGGGATTAGGACCAACTTTGGAGTTTTACTCAACAGTGTCCAAAGAGTTTTCGAAACGCAAATTGAAGCTATGGAGGGATGAGGACAGATATGATGGTGACGCCGAAGGGTATGTTGAGAATAAGCATGGTTTGTTTCCATCACCAATGGATAAGCAGCAAGTTAATAATGAAAACGGGAAAAAGATTTTGTATTTCTTTTCATCATTGGGTAAGTTTATCGCCCGGGCTTTGTTGGATTCAAGAATCATTGATTTCAATTTCAACCCCGTATTTCTCAAATTGGTGCAATTTTTCAATCAAAAGAACTCATCTTCACAATTACAACCAATGAATCAAAAACTAATGAAAAAGATTGTTTCTTTACAAAATTTGAGAATGGTTGATCCCGAGTTGGCCAAGTCATTACTGCATTTGCAAAAATATGCCAGGGGTTTTGAAACTGTTGCTCCAGAACAAAGAGATTTTGTTGAAATTGATGGCGCCAAACTTGGTGATTTGGGGATATATTTTGAATTACCAGGTTACCCTAAATACGAATTGATACCCAACGGTAGCGATACATTGGTTCAAGCAGGTAATTTAGATCTTTACATTACCAAAGTTCTTGAGCATACATTGTTTACTGGTGTTGTTCATCAAGCCAAAGCTTTTATGGATGGATTTTCCAAAGTATTCCCCATAACTTCATTGGTAATATTTTCTCCACAAGAGTTGGTTGAGTTGTTTGGTAACTGTGAAGAAGACTGGTCATATGATGCGTTGTCTTCGGCAATTGTGGCTAATCATGGATATAGCAAAGATTCGCCAGAGATTAAAGATTTGATTCAGATTTTAATTGATTTCAATTTGGAAGAAAAGAGGCAATTTTTGCAGTTTCTTACTGGATCTCCCAAATTGCCCATTGGTGGATTCAAGGCATTGCGGCCGGAATTGACGGTTGTCCGAAAACATGCTGAAGATGGGTTGAAGGATGACGATTATTTGCCTAGTGTTATGACTTGTGCTAATTATTTAAAGATACCAAAGTATTCCAGTAGGGATGTGATGAAGGAGAAGTTGTTGCAAGCAGTTAAAGAAGGAGCTGGTGCATTTTTATTGTCATGAGGTTGGAGTCGTGATTATGTTTACAGCAAAATAGCATATTGTCAATAAAGGGATAAGAGCGGGATTGTTCTCAAATGAATGTAGAGAAGGATTATTGTGTGCGGCGTTTGTTGCTCTTTTTGGTGCGAATCTCTGTCAGTGACGATCAAATCCAACAAACTTTCGGTGCAACACCAGCAACGTGATTCTGGATCCACAAACACCCACACACTCTCTCTCTCTTACGGTCCACAATGTCCGTTAAATTTGAAGAATTGGTTACTTCATTGATTCAAAGTGCACCATCGTCCGAGTTACCTCAAGTTATCAGCTCTTTGAAGACAATATCCGGTGCATCCAAATCAACTATTGACGATGCTATATCTGAATATATCAAATCACAACCAATTGTCATATCTGACTACATCATCAGCTCATTAAACAAAGACCTTCATTCATCGAAATTTATTGATCATATCAAACAAGAGAAATTCACTTTTGATATAAGTAAGCAAGAAATAATTGATGTCGAATCATATACTCCTGATGTTTCAGTGGATTCCAGCTTGGTTGATAAATTGCAACAATATGGTGAAGACAATTTCCAAGATTATACATTTACAATCATTCCTGAATCGGAAAAAGTATATACAGTAGTTATAATTGGTGAAAAGTTGAATCAAGATAATTTCTACACGGGGAAATGGCATAGTCAATATGCTGTCAATAATGGCCAAATCACTGGTTCAATCAATTTAGACATTCATTATTTTGAAGATGGAAATGTTCGTTTGAAATATAACGAATCAGGGGTATCGAGTTCGAGTGTTGGTGATGGCGGTGGTGAAATTAGTGGCTCGGTTTCCAATGCTAGTGATGTTGTCAATTTCATCAATCAAGCTGATAATGCCATTGAATTGAAATTGATTAATCAGTTCCAACATTTAAATCAACAATCATTCAAGAATTTGAGAAGATTGTTGCCTGTGACTAGATCCAAGATCAATTGGGGTAGTGCTATTGGAAACTATAGATTAGGATCAGATGTAGTTAACAAAAAGTAAACCTTTTTGTTTCATAAATACAATCATGCTGCCAACTTTCAGGTCAGCAAATAGACCATGCCCGGTATAACTCCCTCTCGTCCTCTCTCCCTCTCTCGCTCTCAATCAAGGACCAACACCTCCTCCTCCTCCTCCTTTTCTCCCCTTTTTAAAACAACTTAAACAACATCCAAATCACAAAAAACCCCAACAATATAATCCCGACAATTCTCGTCAACCCAGCATTTCGATTCATAACGTTGGTCAAATTACTCAGTGTACTCTTAACCAGCTGCATCAAACTTGAAAAATTGTCATTTAATTGATGTAATAATCCCAGTTCTTGTTGTATTGAATCATGAATGTCGTTATTGACGGTGGTTCTAAATTGATGTAATGTGTTGGCTAGTTGTTCGAATTTTTGATTGTTTTGTTGTTCTCTATGTGAATATAGGTTACTGCTCATGTTGGAGTTGCTGTAGTAGTGCTACTGGGTTGTTTTGGTAAACTTTTGGTGGATGGAGTTGTTGCGGTTGTATGCGGTGTTTTGCTGGGTGTAATTTTTTTTTTGCTGTTGTGACCAATGCCCCCCACTCCACGAAGTTTGATGAATCTTCCACGAGAGCACCAAAGTATCTCAAATCTACGCAATATGTGAAATAATAAAGAGGCAACGTGTATGGACTACTATAAAACTACTACGTTAGTACCCAGAGTTACCAAATCCAGCGCTAGTGTTTTGTTGGTTAATATGTTGTGGGTTAGCGTAGGGAGGATATTGTTGCCCGCCACTGTATTGAGCATTATAGCCTGTACTTTGCTGATACAGCGGATGTGAAGGTGGTTGTTGTTGTTGTTGGAATTGGAGCTGGGGCTGAGACTGCGACTGCGACTGAGACTCTGGTGCTTGCTGGTGATATTGCTGTTGCTGCGTACCAGCTGGTTGTGGTTGTCCCGTAGGTTGTTGCAATGATGGATGTGCTGCTTGTGGGTGGTAGTACTGAGACTGCGGACCTGTTGCTTGTTGTGGTTGTTGCTGATGCTGCTGGTAATGAGATTGAGGGCCCGGAGTTTGAACTGGTCTTTGATACCGAGATTGAGGTCCAGTGGTTTGTGGTGGTGGTGGTGGTTGTGATTGTTGTTGTTGGACAATTTGTGGCACTGCATGTGATACAGTAGGGTATGGAAGCTGGTTGTAGGAACCAGTGTTGCCTTGTTTTGACCTGTTATTTATCAGCTTATCTAATAACTCATTGTATGACTTGACCTCGGTATTCAATTGGGTATTCAACACACCCAATTCTTCTTGACGAACACTATATTTATCTATGAGACTGCCCAATTGAATTCGTGATGATATGACATTGTTGTATAATTCAGTAACTTCATCCTCGTTTATTTGTGATATGTCATTAGTCGACAATACAGCCAATAACCGGTCAATTTGTTTTTGATCAACGTTTAACAACCTGTTCTCCATTTCGTTTTCTCGTGCCAACTCTTGAGGGGTTTTATTGACAATTGGGGTGACATAGTTTAAAGGGAAAATGCCAATTTTACCATTTGGTAAAGACCCTCTCCACCAATCTCTATAAACCGATTCAATGACGGTAATCACGTCACCTTTTCTGAAAGAAAGCTCATCTTCTTCATACGATATCAAATCGTACAACGCCCTAACTTTTGATACGGTTGCAACTGTTTGCTCAGCATCTGATCCAGCTGGGGATGCTGCCCGTTGTTGCTCCGGTTGTGGCTGTGGTTGTTGTTGTGGTTGTGGTTGCGACTCAGGCAAGGGCTTATTGTTCAAATACTGTTTCTTCAAGTTCTGCTCATTTTCGTATTCCTGTAATGACAATTTCAATACCCTTTGTAATTCTTCATCTTCCTTGTTTTTATCCTGTTGTGTCCTTTCCTGCTTTGCTGGCTTACTAGGACCCTGTTGAGCTTTGATATACTGAGGATACTCTGTTTTCACTTTGTTATATGCATCATTCATTGGTTTCAACGATGGATCTGACTTAAAGCTTCTATTCAATTGTTCGAGAACTTCAATTATTCTATACTTGACTGTAATGTGTAGCTTCTTATCCAGTAATTTCTTGATTAGGCAATCTTCAAGAAAAGATTTACTAGCAATTTCCTGCTTCATACGAGATCCACAATTTTCAGCAATGGCAACCAATAATGATAGGGATCTTAATATAGTATTGGCATCCTTTGTGGATGTGATTTTTGTCTTTAGCAAGTTGACCGCTCTACTAGTTTCCAATTCAGGGTTGGAAGATATCTTATCGCACACATCAAGAATGTACTGCCAGTTATCTGAAGTGAGTGTTGCATCAGTAGCTTTGTTTATTAATGCGTCGAGTGTTGTCATTGGTGTGTTGATGGTAGGTATACAATCTGGGGATTTGGGTTCAATATTGCCACTGGTTTCATTCGATTAGATTCTGTATGAATGACAATTTTCTGGTGTAAATCAGCCATTAAAAGTTATATGCAGTACGACTAAAGAACATAAGTTTGGTTGCAAAAATAGAGAGAGAAGGGCTAAGGAGAATAAATAACAAAGGGAATTATCACTATTAGTGATCCTATATGTGTGAAGGATAAGATGAAGAGCGAAGGGAAACATTAAGGAGGCTATCAATTGGCTCGATATCCATGGACTTGGTGGTATAGCGTTGGTTTGGTACAAAAGTGTACTGAAAACAAATGAAAAGTGTTTTGGAACTGACCGCGAGTATGCTTTCGATAGCAGATCAAGTGGCAATCCAATCCTCAACCCTGTGGCAAAAAGACTCGCCTGTCAATAGTGTTGATTTTCGAAACAGCATCTTTTCCAGATGCAACATAGTTTCAAGCAAATTTGTTGCAAAAAAAATAAATAGACACAACGAACTTTGCTACTCAAGGTATATCTGTGATCTACAATGCATCTCTCATCTCTTACATTGCAAGGAAGAAACTACTCTATTTTACCTTGTTGTACAACGTAAACAAAAAGTCAAAACTTCACTTGCCACCAGACTGCGTTGAGGTTCAAAGTGTGAATATGGTAGCACACTAGTAAGCTTTCAATTGTAAACTCGCCTCCCCCCCCCCTATTTTTTTTGTTTTTTGTTTTTTGTTTTTTGTGTTCCTTTTCTTTATACACACACACATTTCTCACTCTGTTTTCATTTATTTAGAAGTCGATGATGATGATGTAATGCATGCTTTTGAGTAGATTGCGGATATATGTAAGTGTATGTGACTTAACAAAAATAGTGCAACTGCAATTTCCTAAAGACAATTGAAGGATATTGAGGAGTTGTGTTGGTGAGGTTCTGGTGTTGATTGTTATTATCAGTACTTCCCTACTTCCCCCCCCCCCCCACCACCCCCAAATTCATTAGCTACAAGACTTGCTTATTGTTTGTTTGTTTTGTTTGGTTTTACGATACGAGACAAGATTTTTCTTTATCCAAAAAGACACACAACCAATCTATTGTTATTGTTTAAAGAGATCCTTTTCCCCTTTTAGATGACGTAAACTGTTGGTTGATATATTACCTATTACTAAATCAACTTTTCATTCTTCCAATTGACTTCATTGTAGGCTGAGTTCTGAAGGCTAATTACACACAACGCATGCTACTGCTACGACAAAAAAGAACACTTTGTGGTGTTTTTATAACACGATTAGAAGAAAATTCAGAAACGGAAAAAGATCGTGTTTTTGTTTGATTGTAATTCTTGTTTTATGTTTTTATGTTTTTATGTTTTTTTTTTTTTTTTTTGTTTATTGTTTTTTGCTTTTTGTTTATTGTAAAAATTTTCAATTTCATCTTCAACACAACTTCTTTATACAAGAGACTACTACTAGTCTTGGCCAGTAATCGTCTTTCCTTCTTTCTGTTACATTAAAGGTGGTTGAAGTTATTCATTGATTTTCCACTTTCTTTGTTGTATACGAACATGAGTACTTCAGCAGAGAAAACTGACCATTTGTCACCACCAACATCACCACGCCAACGTCATCGGTCCTCATCAGTAGGTAGAATATCAGTTGGAGATACTTCACCTTCATTGTCAACCATGGATACCACGAGGGCATCCAGAAGAAGATCTAGCGCCAGAATTGCCGAATTGAAACGCGAAACCAAATCAGATTGGGGTATTGCCAAACATCTTTTGATTGGATTTAGAGAGTTGTGTTATAGACAAACTTGGATTTTACCCTTTTTGGTTTTAGTAGCTGCGTTTGGAACATTCTTTCTTTCTAATCTCAATGGTAAGATTCATCAAGTCTTGGAAGATATGATTGTACCATCATATCACATCCCAGGAACTGATCAATATGGGAAAGGTGCTAACGATTTCAAATTTGTTGGATTTTATGCTATTTTTTTTACCTTTTTGAGAGAGTTTATGATGTGTTGTGTATTAAGACCAATTAGTATTTATCTTGGTGTGACGAAGGAAGCTAAACAAAAGAGATTTTTGGAACAAACTTATGCCATGTTTTACTATGGTTTAAGTGGTCCTTTGGGGTTGTGGATAATGTCTAGAACGCCATTATGGTTTTTTGAAACTACGCCAATGTATCTTGAGTATCCACACAAGACCCATGAAATTTACTTTAAGGTGTTTTATTTGGGACAAGCAGCATTTTGGGTTCAACAATCAGTTATTCTTGTATTACAATTGGAAAAACCAAGAAAGGATTTTTTTGAATTGGTGTTGCACCATATTATCACCATTGCGTTGATTTGGTGTTCATACAGATTTCATTTTACTTGGATTGGTATCGAAGTGTTTATCACCATGGATGTGTCTGATTTCTGGTTGGCTTTGTCGAAAACATTAAACTATTTAGATTCAAAGTTGACTGGCCCGTTCTTTGTATGGTTCATTGCTGTTTGGGTTTATTTGAGACACTACATCAATTTGAAGATATTGTGGTCAGTTTTAACCGAATTCAAAACCGTTGGTGAATGGGAATTGAACTGGGAAACTCAACAATACAAGTGTTACATTTCGCAACCAATTACATTCTTTTTAATTTTTGCCTTACAGTTGGTTAACATTTACTGGTTGTTTTTGATTTTGAGAATTTTGGCAAGATACATCTTTTCTGGTGAACAAAAGGACGAGAGAAGTGAAGATGAGGATGAAGAAGAAGAAGACACCAGCAATAGCGAGGAAGAAAAGAAGGAACAGTAGACCACATAGCTAGATAATAATTAACGATTAATTTATATTTTCATGATATATGTTTGACTCTGAGTCGTAGAAAGTTAAAAGTGTCGCGACTTTTCAGCAAAATGTAAACAAAACGTGAATGTGAAACGCCACACCATACAAATCACATCAACGACCAAAATGTCTTCAAGACTACAAGCATTGAGCAAGGAAGAACTCATACAAAAAGTTCTAGAGTCAGAAGCAATACTTAACGAGTTTCAAGAGTCAAGTAAGGATCTAGAAAAAGCGTTGGAGGATGAATTGCAACAATTGGAATCGACAAATTTAAACCTTGAAAACCAAGTCATCGACTTGAAAAAACAGCTTCTTGCATCAAGACAGCAGAATCTAGACCAGGGGAAGGATCTAGATGAACTACAAGATCTTCTTTTGAGCAAGGATCAAGAAATTGCCGGTTTACAGCAGAAAATAGTCACCATTGAAATTTCTAATGCTTCAATGGAGAGCCAAGATCGAATCATGCTTAGTAAGTACGAAGTGCAACAAGCCTTCAACAATGAGCTACTAGAAAAGTTGGCAATGTTGGAGGATGAGTTGGATAGGGTCAAGAAACAAAATACCGAGAAACAATTGCACATCACCAATTACAAAATTCAAATCAGTGATCTACAGGAAACAATCAAGCAGCTAGAAGCAGAACAACACAAAGATGGTGACACACTGTTTGTTAGTATGATGGATGTGTTGAAGAGCACGCCTCCACCAAACGTACTTCGAGATCTCACCAATACATCACAGAGTAAAATGAAGAAATCAGATTCGTTACAGAAGCTAAAAAATTTGACTAGAGATCTTGACATTTTTCTAGGAAAGAACAATCGCTTGGAAAATACCTCAGTGGAGAATTTGAAAAAAATGTCCATGTTGAAGGCACCTTCACTGACAAAATTGACTATACATCTGGATGACGAGGGACATCTAGACACAGAGAGAAAAACCAAACGATTTTCCTACAGCAAACGATACTCACAACTTCCCTCAATTACAGGGAGTCCAAGAGCTTCAGGAAAGTAGTGTTGATGTAACTGTTTGCATCATTTAAATGTATAGACTTCTTTCTAGGTGTAATAGATGCTACCAGGATTATCAAGACACGCAAAAATGAAAACCTCCTTTCTCTCTGTGTTTTTATTTTATTTTATTCTATTTTTCCAGTTTTTTGCCCATTGAACTACACCACCTTCTTTGAAAATACAGTTCATCATGGATTCATTTAATGATCTACTCAAAAGATTTGACAATGGTGAGATATTTACCTACCTCGTTGATATGAGCAGAAAGCTCTCCAAGGAAGAAGAAGGCTTGGATGAATCTGACTATCAAATATATCGCGATCAATTGAATCAACTTATTGATGAACAAAGAAAGAGACAACCACAACCAGTAATAAAAAAGAAGAAAGGAAATGAAGCTGCCACCCCAGAGCCCAAAGTCCAATCTTCAATGAATATATTTAGATTAGTCTCGCGAAACTTGGTCCTGGTACTACGTGTTCAAACTTCGAAAGTATATGATATGGCGAACCTGTTGTTGAATGACGTATATTTAGACGAGCATGGCAACTTGCGCCAACTGTCCAAAGTCGCTATAATTATCCTCATTGATTTATTTGATCATTTTGCAAGTCAATTGGGATCGTTGATAAGCTTTTCTGTGGCTCAGATTTACAAGATTTTGAAAAAAGATGCAAATGTCGACGCTGACTTGGTTTATTTGTTGTATTCAGCTTCCAAAAATGCAACAAAACAGGACATTGATGACAAATTGTGTGCCAAGTTGATCAAGATTACAACAAAGTCAATTTTGCAAGAAAGCATCTCATTCGACATGGATGATGAAAAATGCGCCTCAACTGTGCTTTTGAAAAAAAATTACACCCAATGTCTCAAAAGCCTTTTAATCTTGAGTATATCAAGCCACTATGAGTCTTTGTTGGAGGCTTCGGCTAGCTCAAGCTCAGCTGGGGCCAAGATGAAACCGGAAACTATCATGACCCAACAGCACCATTACCAGCAAAATTTATTAACTACTCACGAAAATGTGTTTGGATATTGTTTGTCATGTCCGTTAAAAGAAGTACGTGTGGCTGGGATAGACTTGTTGGCAAATCTTTTCATCAATTTTATCCCCACTGGTAATTTCAATGCCATTGAATACTTGATCACATTTTACCCCTTGCCAGACCAGAATAATTGGGACGCAAGCTTATCAGTGAAGATTGACAACAACGGGGAACCATTGATAGAAACCAAGAGGGATAAAAACTCAATAGTCAACCATGATAGTCAAGCTGTTATCAATAATAAGTTGGAAAAAAATCTTTTACAATCAAGTATTGCTGCCAGTATCATATTCTATATCCAGATGGAACAGTTTCAAAACCCGGAATATTTGTCCACAAACTTGATAAACATCTTGCAGTTGGTGCTTTTGAAATTTGACGACTTGAGACTTGATAATGATAAAATAATTCATATTCAGGATACACATTGGAACAAAACTTTGACAAACTGGACCGTTGTCCTTGACTATATTGTCAAGGAAACTGGCTCTGCTGCTGGTGATGTTCTTGCAAGCTATTTGTACTCAAAATTAAATCACAACAGTAGATCTGCCAATGCCGGTAATGGAGACAATGCTGAGCAGATTTCGTTAAATAGGGACAGAAAGAGGGAATCAAGAATATTTGGATTCAAAACCACCAAAACTTCAAAAAGGAAAACAACCGGTTCGGATATCAATATTTATACGAATCCATATCAAGCTTGTCTTGTGTTGTCTGTCATTGAAAATATCATCCCATCCGGAATCAAAATCGACAGCTCTGATGAAAGGGACAAAGATGAAGAGAAGACAAGTCTTGATGAGTTGGATGACGATTTGGAGATGGCAAATAGCAATGACTCTCGAGGATTATCGTTTTTGGAAACTACTTTGTTTACTTTGATTGCCAATGATAATGAATACACGCGTAATTATGCCATAAAAGCATTGTTGGTTTACGCACGGTACAATCCGGCCATAATTAACCAGTTGATACTATTCGCATTCAAGTTTGTTGACCAAGAGCATAAACATTCCGAAAAGGCATCAACAAAGGGGCAACACAATACATGCGGTATATCTTCGGTGAGACTTCTTAGCTACGCGTTGGCATTGCTGTCGTTAATCAAGCAAACAGATCCAGCTTTACTCCAGAATACAATAATTGTCAAAGTATTGAGTTTTTGCACCCAGAATTTGAAACATAGTGGCAACTCAAACATCAAAAACTCTAGTTGTTGGATCATATTGTCTTCGTTGGTTTCGTTGTACAACTTTTCCGAGTATGTCAAATTGAATTCATCGCAGTTTTTAATCTTTTGGAAAAGTTTACTCACGTCACAGTTTCTTGGTGTCAATTCTTCTTCGTCGTCATCGGGAAACGAACAAACCAATGAAGTCATTTCCAATTTGAAAGTGAGAGCGTTTGCTTTGGTGTGTTTGCACAACTACTTGAAGTCAGTTGACTTGACCCCGGAATCATTCAAGCAAGTGCTGTTCTTGTTGACCAAATCTTACAATTACTTGTCACATTTGGAAAGCAACATTGAAAATGTGAGTTCTGTTACAACTTTGAACTCATCCTATTTCAATGATTATGACTATAACCCCAACTTACTCAATAACATTTTATACTCCAATCATTCGTTCAATGGGAAGTTGAATCCGGAACGAATGATTGTTAGTTTGGTGTTTTACAGCAAGAAAGTGATTTTACAAAGCTATAAAGAGATTGCAAATTCCCTCAAAAGTGAAATCAACTCTAATCTTGTTATTTTTCTTATTAGAATTTTCAGTGATCACAAGATATTTTCGAGAAACATTTCATCCGAGAGCGACAAGTCAACAAAGAGCAAATTAAAATACCCATCATCACATTCAAGCTTGATTGATGAATCTTCGATTTATTTGGGCGAGGATTACAACTACAATTTTGGGTTAACGAGCAAATGGCCGTATGAGACCACAGAGGGATCTACTGGATACACGGACCTGGAGGATGCGCTGAATAATACGGTTCTTCAAAGTGAAAGTGTTTTCGCGTTACACAAGACTGAACAAGCGACATATTGGTTCCATTGTTTTGAAAAAGTTGCATTTTCTACATCAACTCTGTCTATATCATTCGATCCCAACGATTTCTTGATTAATGATTCTCCGTTAAATGGCAAATCCTCATCGTTGCTCATGACCTCGTTAGTTGATCTTGCAATAGATTTGTTTGAAGCACTGTTTGCTCATTTGACGAGCAAGATTCAGTTTTCGTTATTGGAACAAATTCGGAACTCGCTCACGGCACATCAAGTTGATGAGTTGAGATTGAAAGCTGTAATGTTGAATGTTTCAATTGCGATGAATGGCGTGGTGAAAAACATGTCTGATAAGAACTTGACGTTAGAGATTGGGGTTGCGTCAACTTTGATTGACGTTATCAAGAAAATCAACCTCCAAAATGTGGAGCTTCTTACTATGAATGCCGAAACAATAGGATTAATCGCGCTACTTATCAATAGAGATGAGGTTCATGGGGTCATAACCAACCTTATAAATGACGTTGTTACTGATGAAAATCCTTTCCAAAGGGGATTCTCCATCTTATCGATGGGTAACATACATTTGAGGAGAAAAATTGGACTCAAGGAAACTTACAACATCGTAACTCAATTGATAAATGATCAAAACCCTGTCATTTACTACTTCACGTTGAAAAGTCTTGTACAGATTTTCGAATCCAACTCGGATATGTCATCATTAGCACCACATGTGTTGGAAAGGTTATGCAGCAACTATTTGAATGATAGTTTTGGATATGACGTTAAGAGTAACATATCCATAAATCTCAAAACAAGGTTCGGCTCGATTGGGTTAATGTCAAAATTATTGCAGTTGATTATCACTTCCTTGGGCCCGGCACTCCGTGAATGGCATACTCATAACAAGGCAATGTTGCGGAATTTAATTGTTGCTTTGAGTTATGGTATTGGTCTAGCTACTTTGGATGATTACATTAAGGTATATCAACAGTTGATGGAGCTATTCAAAGAGTTGATCATATTTGATCCAAATCTCATTGAAGGGGAAATTGGCGTGTTTACAAAGTTACTAAACTTGATCATTTCAAAAAACTTGAAAATCGCCGTAACATGTGTGTCTCCAACGTCATTAAACACTGATTCGATATTTCCATTCACCACGAGTTTTGACTTGTATTCTTCAGCATACAGTTGTTACTACGAACTTGTTAAGATCTTTGGTGTTGGGATAATCTCACCAGAGACCGAGTACTTGTTTTGGGTATCAATGAATATTATACCGTGCCCAGAATTGGAACGACTTGTTTTGCTTTGGATAGAGTGCAGTTTGGACAAAAACTGGTTCAACACATTGAATACATTGCTCAAATCAAGTATGAAGAAATTGGTGGATCCATTCCTCGAGTCCAATTATCAACAAAAGTTATTACCATTGAGTCAAAGACAAAAGAAGCATAGTAAAGCCAATGTTGTTGATTTCAAGGACGAAGAAAATGAAGTGATTGTTGATGAAGATGAGGTAAAATTGGAAAAAAATGAGCCCATTACATTGAACTTTAGATTGTTCATTTATGATGCATTGAACCATTTGTTGCTGATGGCATATAAGAACCCGAAGTTGATTGAGCGATTGAAAATAAAAATTGCTGAAATTGTTAAACTTTCATTTCTAGGTGCCTCTTCTCCTATTCTTGACTTGAAGTTGAAAGGACTTGATTTGTTAAACTCAGCATTGGAATTGTTTGGTGACCTCGAGGATCCATTATATCCTTCCACATCGATCTTGGAGCAACAGCAAGCTCAGATCATTAGTGCATTGGTGCCTTGCTTTACTCCTGGAAATGATTACAAGGTGATTGTACATGCTATTGGGGTCTCCTCCAATTTCATCAACTTGCCCCGCATAAAGTATTATTCAAAGCAAAGAATTTTGAAAACATTGATACAATTATTGGAGGAAATCTCTTCAAACAAATTTTTGAAATTTGGGTTTTTGGAAGATATGTCGGAATTTGGAAAAAAGAGTATTCAGTTGGCAATTTTGAATTGTTGGGCGTTGTTGAGGATTGAAGCTTACGAGGAGTCAGATCAAAATGAAGATGAATTTGAACAAGTGTTGGAAAAATATTCACAATTGTTGATCTCATTATGGATTTTATCATTGAGAGAGTATTCCATTGTCAAGTATAGCGAGTCATCTAGTAGAGAACTCGAGATTTATGGCAATTATTGGATCAATTTGGTAACAGTATTGAGTTTGGAGACCGAAACAAATTACACATTAATCAACGAGTCTCTTTCCGGAGATAGTGAAAACTTTTTTTTCATCTTGTTCAGTCAATGTATTGAGTCATTGATTAAAAACAAAAATGTTGTCCCGATATTGAAATCGTTTAACAAGTTGATGCGCATAAGCAGCTTGGTTGACTTGTTATTCAACGATCACATCTTTGGCGAGTTGATTGATGTTGTTGATCGATTCATGTTGGTTGAAGACGATGCTGAAATCCAGTGTTTGTTCTTGGATAGTATGGAGGCGGCGTTCCGTACCTACATCTCATCTCATAAAGCTGATTTGGAGTCAGGATTTGACAAGTTGTTTGAATTGATTAGAGTAACAATGATTCCTTTGTTTAGGATCCTCCCTTTCCTCAAATCTGATTTTGACAATAGCTCGGACAATTATGAGACATTAATCAGAAATGCAGAAGGTGCACCAAATCTATTGATATTGAAAAAGACGTTTGAGAACTTAGTCAAGATGATTACGTTATTCCCCGATATTGTCAAGAAAGATCTTTATTCTTGTCTTCTTTACATTTTCGCAAAAGTCTACGAGAGCAAAAAGGTGTTTTTGATTTCAGTTATACTTCCGTATTTAAAACAGGTTGTTACTGATAGTCAAAGACTTGGTACTAATTTTGTCGAGCCATTTTATCAAATTGTTTCAAAATTTTATACAATTGACGCAGCTGAGAATTACACAATCTTGACTACGGTTATTCTTGTCACATGCGGTGCAATCAAACTAGATGAAGAACAATCAAAAAGATTGAGCAGTGGATTGCTTCAATTGTTACTGAGTGATAAAACAGCTTCATTGAGCTTGCAATGCATCAAGTCATTATTGCAACAAAATGGTGTCCACGTTGACTTTATCCTCAAAAATTTAATCACTGATCTCGTTGGTGTTGCTACTGGAATTGATCCTGTTGTCGACATCAGCACCAAATTATCATTTGAAATATTGATCTTGTACACCAAGAATGTGGTGGATAACAAACAGAAGTTGGAGGCAATTTATTCACTCTTGTTACCTTTATTGATCAAAAGAGGTACTGACGATAAACTATACACACGCGATAAACTTTTACATTTGATCAGGCAGGATGCTCTGGTGTTTAAAGAGGTTGTCAATAAATGTTTGACCCCATCACAAAAGACAATGGCGGAGGAGCTCTTGAAGGTGAAGGGAGAAACTTCGCTGGATATTGAAACAGACCCTCAAATAGAACTAAAAACTTTTGGATAGGCCCGTATAGAGTAGATAGCGGATATGAATACCGTTTCTTGAACAAACTGTGTTTACCCTCTCACATTGGTTCAATTTGTGTCAATGTTTTTCTTTATATTTTTGACATTAGACGCGTCTTTTCATATTTACGATTTTTCATCTTGCAATACTCTACCAAATCACGTTATCAGAACCATGACTGAAGAAGGCATTCCAGAAAGCTTCAATCTTTCAAGTTCATTGCTATTTGCACCGGCCGAATCATTAGTGGAGAAAGAGACTGGAAGAGATCCGAGTTTGAGTGTTGAGGCAACTGATACAACCGACCTACCAGAAGATCATGACACTACACATCTCCAACCTGAAGATGAAAGTATCGAATTGCCACAGCTAGATAGAAAAGAAGTGAAGTTGTTTTCTGGTCAGTTTATAAACCTTGAAAGAAGACAACGCATTGGGCCTCAAGCACATACTCTCGAAACAAGCAATTTGTACATGGACATGGACTCGCTTTTTGCCAAAGTAGAGCTTAAAAACAAAATCAAAGACAATTCATCGAAACTTGAGTCAAAGAAGAAGCACCCAACTACACCAAAGAGTATGTCCTTATGGACAGAAAAGTATAAACCGCAGAATTTTCTACAGTTGTGCCCAGCTGGGAACGAGAGGCAGTATAGAACGATTATGCGATGGCTTCAAAAATGGTCTCCTATGGTATTTGGTGAAAGAGTAAAAGAAACGGATGGAACCGATTCGTTAGGTAGACCAAATCGCAAAATTTTATTGATTCATGGACCACCAGGAGTGGGCAAAACTGTTGCTACCCACATTTTGGTTCGTCAAATGGGGTACAATGTCCAAGAATTGAATGCCATGAATAGTATGGATACCTTGCCTCAAGGATCGGCAAACAGTTCCACAGGTAGTAATGCTTACTCAAATGCGTCAAACGCTTTAAAGTTGAAGATACAAAACACATTGACATCGAATGCGGTGTCAAGAAATGGGAAACCATTTTGTTTACTCATTGATGAGTTGGACTCATTAGCAAACACAAATGACGTTGTCAAGATTTTGCAAGACATCATCAATGCCGACCAGCGTGCATATTCCAAACAGAAATACGTGGACAATAACGATGCCAAGAAACTGAAAAAGGGTGATAGGTTATTAAACAGACCCATTATTTGCATTGCCAATGATATATACTCGCGACAACTGGGTAAATTTGGACCGAACCCTTTGGAGAAGATGAGAGCAATATCCGATGTTGTCACATTTCGAAAACCGGCAATTGCCCAAAGAGCGACTGGTGCCAAAGTCAGTGGTAGTGCTATGAAATCAGTCAAGGATTTTTTAATGAGTGTAAGTCAACGAGAGAAAATGGGATTAGATTATAGAGATATTGGCGAGATTTGTGAGGTATGTGATGGAGACTTGAGAGCATGTTTGAATCAAATGCAATTTTCAGGAAAACGTGTGGCTTCGAGTATGAATGTCAAGAAATCAGCCGTAGACAAGCACATGTCTTGGTTTACAATGGTTGAGGATGTTTTCCGAAGAGATCCTCAATTGAAAAAGGAAGACAATTTCAATGTTCTTTTGCAAAAATATATGGATGGACATGGAAAATCCATCACTGGAAGCAGTGACTTGGTTGATAAGTTTATAAATGGTGTTTTCAACAAGTACTTGGATGTTGTCCACTTGCAAGATGATACATTAACCAGGCCGGGCGAGTTTAGTGATTGGCTACATTACCATGACAGTTTCAACAACAACTTCAATGATGCCAATCAGTATAATGCCTTGATTGCTTTGAAAAGTTGGACCTTGTTTAGTGATTTGAAAACTTTTAGGGATATCAATCTGCTAATCCCCAATGTGAAAAACTTGTCGTTTGAAACATTTGAAAAATTGAAAGAAAATCGTCACATTGTGAAGACGCTAATTTCAAGTATTCCAGCTAGTTTACGATTAGCCCTTGGAAGTACAAATACCCATCATATTGCATGTTATTTCTTACCATGTCTTACGAAAATTTTATCACCAAGCTTATCCTCAAAAATGAAGAGTAACTTAACCTCAGCTGAAGTGACCAAGCTTGAAAAAGTTGTCACGTTGATGGATATTTTCAATTTGACTCTTGAAACGAAAAAGGATTTTGAAACTGGTCAAGTTGACCTCCATTTTGGGCCCGATTGGGACTCATTGTCCCATTTCGACACATTTGTCGCTTCAAGATCAAGTGCAATGGAGCTAAAACAACTTCAATTGAAACGACAACTATTGTTCCCATTGATTAGTGCCGAGTTGGAAAACCAAGCAACGTCGACGCCAAACCTAAAACGGAAACTGGCTGCTGTTGCTGCTGATGCTGATGATGACGATGGTGCAGGGCGTGATTCTACAAAAAGAGCCAAAACTGCAAGAAATGGACAAACTTTTAAATCTCAATATGATGATGTCAATTCTACTGTCAAATCGGACAATGAAGTCATAAAACAAGTGCCTAGAATATGGGTCAATTTCAATGAAGGGTATTCGAATGCTGTTCGAAAAGAAATTACTTGGAAAGATATATGGTTGCCATGATTGGGGAAAGGGGTATACGGAGAAGAAGCTTTTCTCAATGGGAGATGGCAGGGGGGGGAACATAGCCCGAGAATTTGTCTTTCTATATAATGCACAAGTACTACTTAATAGCTACATCAAGATACTTTTCAAACAATTCTAGTGACATTTCAAGCGATTCAGATTCGATAAAAAGCCGGTTCAATCGCGTTCGATCGTCCTCATGTATTCTAGTTCCCAATGTCGAGCTTTTCAATACACGACTTCTGTAGTTTCTTCTTGTTTGTATTCTCGAAGGTCTATCCAGTGAAATTTTGGCTGTTCCCCACTGTTGGCTCTCTTGACTCTGTTGCAAGTGCACCAAATTGGGTTGGCTCGTGTCCGTTAGCTTTGGTAGACTTATTGGTCCAAAATCGTAATCAATATGTTGGTCTCGATTAAATACTTTCGGTAACAACTTGATTCGGTCAAAGTAGGATCTAAACTTGTACTGCTTCTTCTTAGCCAGTGTTTTTGCGGTGGTTTTTGATGTTGTTGTGACTTGTAATTGCAGAAAGTTTGAAATTAACGATTCGGTTGATGCTGCTGACACTTGAGGTGCAAGAGTGTGTGGAGTTTCTGGAACTTCGACAATATCAGAAAACGTCGATGTGGTAAAGGAGTTTGTGTATCGTGAACTAGTTGAGCTCTCAGTTGCTCTTGTGTATGCATATCTTTTAGGTGGTGATTGCAGCAGCAGGTTGCTGCCGGCTTGCAGCTCAGTTTTGTTTAACCTTCTTAGCTTGATTGGTTTGGTCAAACTTTTCCTCGATGAAGTTTCCATACCTTGAGCAACATCATTATCTATTGGTTTGCTATCTGCAATTAGTCTGTTTCTAGCAACAACAAATGAGATCATGTCGTCTTCATGCGTTTGTGCTTGCGTTTGAGTCGCAAAAACCTGACTTCCTGTGAATCCTACCGCATCGTCTTCCTTGTTGCTGAAACTAGGATTTTGTTGCACCGTTCGATACCCCTTGAAATTGTATAAATTACGCTTTGCCACTCTCTTACCAAAAGTTGGCTTTCCTTGGCTTTCAAAATCCGCTACTGATGAGCAATTGGTGGATGAATGGAGTCGTTTTTTCCAAAAACGTTTCCCAGTTGTCTTTCCAGGCAAAAATTGTTCTTTTGAGACATTTCTATTAATTTCTGTTCCTTTTATTGACCCACTATCAATTATTTCATTCGCCATTTCGCGGTTTGCCTCGAGTTCAGACTGAGGTTCCATTCTAGGCGTAGCAAAACACGAGAAGGATCTGAGATGATCCATCTCTACTTCTTGTGGTACCGGCACAAAGACGTTGTATCCAGTATTGTCTTTATTCAAGATGGTTGCATTTTTAAGTGTGTTTGAGGACTCACGTATTGGATTTTGCTGCGGTCTTGAACTATTACCTTCTATGGGGTGGTTGTTACCACTCTTTTCTCTCTCTTTGAAACCTCGGAGTACTTTGTCACTTTCATGACATGGTGGTGAAGCTTCTATAGTTGAGGAATGCGCAAACAGTGCAGCAACTCTACTCGCAGCATCTGTTGTTGTGTGTTTGATTTCACTCTCGGGATATACACTTGTACTGGTAGATGCTTTCTTTCCCCCTGTAAAGTACGCAAGGTCTTCCACATTTGTTTTGACTATTAAATCATTTGCATTTAACCGAGGACTAATGATTATTCCAAACCTATGTTTCCCTTTACTGGTGGATGTTTTTCCTTCCATGGCTTGTATTTTATTGAGCAGATTAGGATATTCGATGTAAGTTAGGCTTGATGTGTTTCCTCAGCTCATTCAAGTAAGATGTAATCTCCAGAGCCTCTTAGGTCAACTCTTCAGTTATATTTCTAAATCTTAAGTTGCGGGTTTGAACTGTGGGAAAATTGTTTCATCTTTGCTTCAAGTTGCAGAGGTGTGGAAAAGCCTGTCATAGATTTTTTTTTTTCCCTCCCCATTTGAAGTCTCACATGATTTTGCAGCCATCGATCACTAAACGTGGACAGATGTAAAAGCAAAGACACATCAACGACTATGCGACAAGCTACTGATCCAAACTTTGCTCCCTCGAAAGATGGATTCCACAACAAAATCCGTGAATAGAAGGGTGGGGAAAGAGAAAGTAAAGGGAGTGGAGAGAGGCGTACAGAAAAGCTTATGCCCAAGTTGTATTTAGTGCACACCCCTTGATATTCAAAGGATCAACTGGCATCGAAACAGGTAAAATCCTAGAGACGGGGGGTGGGTATGCAAACTACGCTTAGTTTGCTTAATAGAGTAAGGTTGAGTTTAGTTTCGACACACAAAAAGACTACTGCAACTGCAGAGTCATCTGCAGCTTGCAACAAAGGAACACAACCTTAAGCTTCTGCGTGACACTACAACACTCACCTAAAAGGCCAATGTTTCTTCAGAACTCAAAATCTTCCTACTCTTTGTTTAACCGACACAAATCTAAATTGGTCTAGATTTTTTTCTTTTTTTTTTTTTTTTTTTTTTTGGTTTCAAGTTGTGTGATTGATCTTTTCGTGTGTCGTGTTTCTCATTGTGTCATGTTGTTTGTATCTCTCTTATTGTGTGTCTTGATGTATCTGCCGTGTAAAAAATTTATCGTGATACAAAAGGCTCAAAATCAAATCTCCATTTTAAAAACCATACATCTGCTTGACACTACTCATGTGCATAGGGTAATGCTATAGTATCATATGCCAAGTAACTGTTGTTTTGATAACAATCACTTAGTGCTTTGGACATTCGTATGAAACAAATAAAACCATTTGTACAAATAAGAAAAAGAAGATGGTCGTGTAATATTGTGATTTATGATTTATTATTTGTTATTTGTTATTTGTTTTTGTGTATGTGTATGTGTATGTGTATGTGAATGTGAATGTGACGTTGTAAACAAGAATATGTTACAGAATAAAATGCGTTTCTTTTTGTCAAAAGAAAGAATGGTTATGTCACATCTTAATATTTTACGACACACTGTTTGAACATGGCCCAAAAAAAGAAATAAAATAAAAAAAGAGTAAAAAAAAATTTTTTTCTGGTTTTAGATGAGACATAGACATAGACATAGACATAGGCATAGACATAACACACGACACACATACGACAAAACGACAAAACGACAAAAACGAGACAAAGGCGTATTACTATTATAATAATAATCATCTTCAAATAAAAGTCAAAACATTCACACCACCATCATCTTCATCAATACACCATAGTCATACATATACTGATACCACCTTACAGCTTACTGTACATCAGATATACACATACCCAACAGGACTACTATTTCACTAACACAAGATATAAACTACATATTATCGTCATACATATACAACAACAAAGGCAGAAAAAATACAACAACTAAACCCACAACAAAACTAACCACCCACACATACAAACATACACACATATACATACACACTTCTTACCCCACACACACATATATATACTCAAACAATGGATGGAGCAACATATGTTTGTATAAAACAATTCAATGCCAGACTTGGTGATGAAATTAGTCTCAAGATTGGTGACAAGATACAAGTTTTAGCTGACGACCATGAATACAACGATGGTTGGTACATGGGTAAGAACTTGTTAACTGGTGCTGTTGGGTTATACCCAAAGAGCTTTACTCAAGTTTTATCCAATACCAACAATGATGAAAAAACTTTGTTGAGGTCTAGGTCAAGAAGGGTTTTAACACCCCCTGGCAAACAAATGAATAATGGCGATCATCAAAACATCAATAGCTCAGCAGAAGTCAACAATAGCAACAACTCCAATACTCATAATGCGCCCAACGTACCTAGTAAATTAAACCCCAACAACACTAACAATAATAGCTCACACGAGACCATTCCAACTCCTTTGAAGGAGTCTTTTGACAAATTGTCAATAAAAGATAACAATAGCGCTACAGCTGGTGGTGGTGGTCACAATATGATTAATGATGAGATTGACAAAGCTTTAAAAGAGATACAAGGGGATAACAAACATGCCAATGGATTCACACCCAACAACAATTATAATAGCTACGGCAACAATAACAATAACAATAACAATAACAACAACAACAACAACAACAGTCACAACGAGTTCAAACCAAAACAGTCAAGCGTGGCCTCTAACAACAACAACAACAATAAGACACACGCGAGGAACCCATCTGAACAATCTTTGACTGATGATTTGAACCCTTTACAAGCACATGATTGGACTCCAAAACAGGTGTCATCATACTTTGCTTTGGTTTTGGGTTTTAGTCCGGAAATTGCCAACAAGTTTGCCAAACACAAGATTACAGGAGCCATTTTATTTGAAATGGATTTGGGTCATTTAAAAGAATTGGATATTGACTCCTTTGGTACTCGATTTGAAATTCATAAAGAAGTGGAAAAACTAAAGGAAATGAATCTTCGATCACAAAAGTTGAAACTGAAATCGCAACTGCAGTCTAGAGTAAATTCCATTAATAGGACTGATACTACTTCTTCGACATTGAATTCAGCGCCGACTGAGGACACGACATACCCTGACATAGATGAGAAGCCACCAAAACACGAAAATATTTTACTGCCGAATGGGAAACAAAACGAGCTAATGCCGTCTGCCATGTTGGAAGACACTTCGGACTCAACTATCAAACATTCAAGAAATAGATCACTTTCTATGGACAATTTGGCAAAGCCTTTCGGTGAAGGATCATTTGCTTCGCCTAGAAAAGCACCTCAACCTCCACCACATGGCGATAGTCCACTTGGCTCTGATTACAAGTTTGGATATGGAAGTCAGTCACCATACAATAATAATGAGGAAAAACCAAATGGATTGTACATGACTCGTACAAATGCATCAGCCCATGCTTTATCGAGACCACCTTCTTCAGTTTATGATCAAGCATCACACAGTAGACAAGTGTCGCAATCTTCCAATAACCATCAAAAGAAACTGTCAATATCAACCAATAATCACAAAAGACACTCGTCTTTATTTTCATTCTTTTCAGGAAATGAGGAAGGTGGTGGCGACAAGCAAAGCCATACACCAACCCAAACACAACCAAAATGGCAAAGTAAGAATTTGCAGCGGGACGAAAGTGTGTGGTCTCATGACGATAAATTGATTTCACCAGCACAAATTAGACGTGAAAATAGCTCCATGACAAATTCACCCAGGAGAAGATCTCAATTGTTTGATTTGTCTAATTCTCCAGTTCACATAGATGATGCCGGATTATCGCCCAAGAAGCTGAAATCGGTATCGATGAGGGCAAAATCCACTGATGCATTGAAGGACGATAACAAGCGTGTTGCTAGTGATTCGCAAGCAAATCTTTCCAATACTCGTCCCGGAGCTTCGCGGTTGAAGAGTTTGCGTACTACTTCTACTCAAAACATTCTCAATTTGACCGGGTCCAAGAAGCTGAAAACATCTGCATTTACTGAAGGTATCCGTGAAATTACTCCTAACGAAGCTATTAAGACAGCAAATTATAGCGGTTATATGTCAAAGAGATCGGGTAATACTTTTGCTTGGAGGTCGAGGTTTTTCACTTTACATGGAACGAGATTGTCGTACTTTACTTCATTGAAGGATAAAAGGGAAAAGGGGTTAATCGATATCACGGCCCACAAAGTCATACCAATAAATAGTGAAGCTGAGGATATAGACAAAGCTGATAAGTATGCGGCAATGGTGGCCTCAACCACAATGGCAGGTAACTATTGTTTCAAGCTTGTACCACCAGCACCAGGATTTAAAAAGGGTCTTACTTTTACCCAACCAAAGACTCATTATTTTGCCGTTGGCTCGGAAGAGGAGATGAGAGGTTGGGTTAAAGCACTAATGACTGCAACTATAGACATTGATGATTCTGTGCCAGTGGTTAGTAGTTGTTCAACACCAACAGTTAGTTTGAGTAAAGCCCAGGAGATGTTGGCTAAGACCAGGGAAGAAAACAAAATGAAGGATGAAGAGTTGCGGGCCAAGGGGTATATCAGAGTAGATGAGGATTTTGGTAATGATTCATCATTTCAAACATCAATGTATTCGACATCGACTTTGGCTCCAGAGCGAGTACCACCCAAGTTATCGATTGATACTCAAAGCAATAGATACAGTACAAGCACTTTAAATGGTCCACCAAAGACTCCAAGCGTACCTGGATCACACAATCTGGGTGGATTTGCTTCACCTTACTTGTTGGCATCAGGATACCTTTCATCGCCCAAATCAGGCAACTTTTCATCGAATAGTGGGACCCCAGTTACCACAAACTCGGGATATTTTGCCGACACTGTTGATCAAAGGCCATTGAGGCCACCCTCACTTCAACAATCACCATACGAGAAACCAACCAGTGGGTCGTTCAACCCGTATGCAAACGATAGCGAACCCACATCAACTGCATATTCAACTGCATCCTCAGCGAATTCTCAAACCAACCATAATTCCAATATCAACAACAGCAACAGCAATGGTACTGCTACCTCACCCAACGTGAGTTCCTTTAGTCAAAATTCTAAACGAGAGGAAGTTTCGGAGCCTAGTTCATCTACTGGTACCAACAATAAACCGCTTATGTCTACTTCGTCTGGCAGGTTGATGAGTGGAAGCAAAAAGAGAGAAAAGATGATGGCTTTTAGTAGTGATGATTCAGGTAACCATACGTTTGTGATTAAGTCGAAGAAGTGATAAATTAAAAGCCCCAAAACAGTGCTAATTTGATCAACAATATGATCAATAGCCATATATAGTTCTTTTTTAAATGTGTTTCAATAATGAATGACTTACTGTTTTATAATAAAAGGTATTGTAGAGTGGGAAGGTGTGTGGTGGTGGTATTCGTGATAACAAAAAAAAAAAAAAAATATTGTAGACAAAAGCACAAACGAAAACAAGAACAAAAACAAAAGCAAAAACAGTGATCGGCTTGTACAGTGGAGGCAAAAGACGGAACAATATAGCCAAAGACATCACACAACCATAATCATTACGACATACTACACTTATAATGCAACTACCTGATGCGACAGCTGATCCTGAGCTTCCAAACATACAATACACTACTCACTACCTTCGTTCGATAATTATACATTCACTCGACACATTCAATCATCAAAATGCAGAATTTGCCAGTGAGCGACTATTAGCTTTGAACCCCCATGATTTGGATTCAGTTTATTTGTACTGTCTCACATTGTTCCATCAAGCTAAAGTGAAATCATGCTATCGCAAACTAATTGAAATTAGCAAGTGCAACAGTAGTACCACATCATCATCACCATCGTCACCATCATCATCACTACTGGATTTGAATCATTTAGGATGCAGTTATCTTTTCGGTAAATGTTGTTTACAGTTGAATAATAAATCCAAAGATGGCATTTTCCAATTGTTAAAAGTGAAGCATTTATATAATGGAGATCATGAACGAATGAGTATCGAAACCCGATTTGATTATAGGAATAATCGCAGTATATTACCTGATGCAGCACTGGTTTATCATTTATTGGGGGATTTGTATCATAGTATCAATGATATCAAGAATAGTGCATTGAGTTATACTCTGTGTTTGAAATTGAATCAGTTTGATTTTGAAGCGTTTCAAAAATTGTGTAAAATGGGAGTGGATATGAAGGTGAAGAGCTTATACAAGGTGCAAAAAGATGGCAATATAGAGCTGCAACTACAACAGCTGGGGGCAGGGGAAGTACTACTGCAGTCACAACAACAACAGCAGCACCAGCAACACCAATTCAAAACACCACAGGCGCTAGGGGTTCATGATATACCTGATTTGACCAATCCGTTCACTGAAAAGATGAAAGCAGTCCCCGATTCCACTAGCACCACGGGAAATCCATTAAAGACTCCCACGATACATGTTGATGAGTTTAATTTTTCAACTCCAAGGATTAAAACGGCAACAGTCCCTGATGCGCCATTGCGAAAATCGAATTTGAATACTGGATCTCATCATTATGACGTAAGCAACACTACTATTGCCAATAACACATTTGAGTTTGTCAAACCAACAACTACATCGACAGGCTCGCATTCAGAAGCTGCAGGAGGTGGTGGCAACAAGAAACGAGGTAGTCGTGTGTATTCTAAAATCACTTCGCGGTTAATCTCGCAACCATCGTCTCATACAACAATCAATAACCCTGCTGAAACTCCCAGTAACAAGAAGAGTTTGAAACGGAATAATTCAATTACTTCAGAGGATAATAATAGTAACAACAACAACAACAACAATACAGGTCTTGGATCATCAACAGCAATGACCACAAGTTTCTCGATTGCTTTTCTAAAAGAGATTGAAAAATGTGAGGCATACCTTTTACATTTATATCTGATCTTTGCCAAAAGTTTCAAACTATTGTCAAGTTTTGATTGTTACAAGGCAATCAAAATTTTGGAACATGATATACCTCAACAAGATCGCGATACCCCCTGGGTATTGAGTAAATTGGGTAAATTACATTACGAAGTTATGAATTATAAACAATCAGAACAATATTTCAAGAAATTACGACAAATTGATCGAACTCGATGTGAGGATATGGAAGTTTATTCAACTTTGCTTTGGCACTTGCATAAAAAAGTTGAACTTACGTTTCTTGCCAATGAATTACATGATATTGATTCTAATAGCCCCATCACTTGGTGTGCCATTGGTAACTTGTTTTCACTAACTCGAGAACCTGATGAAGCTATACGATGTTTCAACAAAGCCATAAAATTAAATGATAAATTCACATATGCCCACACATTGAAAGGACATGAATATTTTGCCAATGACAATTATGAAATGGCAATGGAAAGTTTCCGTGTTAGCTTGTTATTAGACCCACGTCATTTCAATGCCTTGTATGGAATCGGCATGATTTATATGAACTTGGGTGAATACCACAAGGCCGATTACCATTTCCGCAAAGCCATTTCTATAAATCCCATAAATATCATTCTCATTTGTTGTGTTGGTATGGTTTTGGAGAAATTAAACAAAAAACCAATGGCTTTGAAACAATACGAATTGGCATGCAAATTACAACCAAGTAATCCATTACCAATTTTCAAAAAGGCACAATTGTTGTTTAGTTTACAAAATTACCCTTTGGCTTTGAAGAATTTTGAAATTTTGAAAAATATTGCTCCTAATGAAGCTAGTGTACATTTCCTTTTGGGACAATTGTATAATTTGCAACTGGATAAGTATTCGGCAATTAGAGAGTTTACTATTGCTTTAAATTTGGACCCAAAGGGGAACTACTTGATTAAGGAGGCCATGGAGTCGTTAAATGAATGACTGAATGAATGAATGAAGAAGGGAGACAATTAGTTTGTGTGTATACAGTTTCAAATGAGGATGATTTCTTAGCGTGGCATTTGCTCGTGCCCTGTAGACTTAAGTTGTTGGATTGCCACAAAGGCAATGGATGTGCAGTATGCGTGGCGTATGAAGTGAGCTTTTGCAAATTAAGGTTTAGATTGTGCATAGTGGCCTACATGATCTAAAGAGCACATCTAGCTTATGCTGACTTCGGCCTAGTGGTGTGACACGTGTGTCCGAGGGTGGCTTTTGTTTGTTATACCGGCCACTTGGACTTTGATGGAAACACCAGATCTCAAGTCTTGAAGATCTAACTAAAGAGGGGGGGAGGCATAATGTAGGGATTTGAGTATACAATGAAATTTTCGAAGATATCTCGATGCAAGCCGTGCTATAAATCAACTCAGTAACGTAAAAAGTACGACAAGCAAAAAAAAAAAAAAAAAAAAGTAACTTTAGACAGGGTTCATCGTCCAAGACGTCACACTCCCATCTTATTTCGTTTAACCTACCCACCTTTGCTTCACTCGTTTTATCTTTTTCAATACATTATTTCCCGTTATTTGTATATGCTTTCCACATCCTCCTTCATTTAATATAACTTCACCATTTACCATAATGAAACTACATCAAATCCACTACTTGTTGATTCTACTATTGACACCATGCATAATCCATTGTCATATCCTTGATCTAGGTTTGAAACCCAATTACTACCAAATAGGCGACCCAGTAGATCTTCTAGTCAACAAGATCGAATCTGACAAGACTCAACTCCCATTTGCATATTATTCACTCACATTTGTTTGTCCGCCCATGAACAATGCCAAACCAGTTCATTTATCGTTGGGCGAAATCTTGCGCGGTGATCGAATTTGGCAAAGTGGCTACGACCTCAGATTTGGTATTGACCAACCGTGTTTACGATTATGCGACTTGCTTGCTACTCAAGCTGGAATCAGACGAGCTTCAAATTTAATTAAAGATGGATATGTTGTTCATTGGTCGATTGATGGATTACCCGGCGCTACTACTTTTGAAACTAATAACCATCGCAGAAAATACTATGCTGCTGGGTTCCCCATGGGATTTGTCGATCAAGATGTGAGCTATTTGTATAATCATGTCATGTTGGTGATTCGATATCATCGAGAAGCAAATACTGGGAAATACACCATTGTTGGATTTGAAGTATATCCCAAAAGTGTCATTAATGAGGAATGCCCAGGAACTAGTAAAAACTACCGAAATTTCCCCTTGCTTTATAAAGTTGATGATAAGGGACAATTGGCTCTGGAAAGAACAACTATCTCATACACGTATTCAGTGTATTGGCGAGAAGATAAATCGATAGATTACGAATCAAGATGGGATTTGTACTATGAGAATGAATCTGGTGAAAGTCAACTGAAGATTCATTGGATTTCATTTGTCAATTCGACGGTTTTGATCTTTTTGGCTTCGTTGATTGTAATGATTGTTATGGTACAAGTTTTGAAAAAGGATATACGACAACAATCGCCAAGCTTGCCAATCAGTGAAGGTGATGTTACTGGTAATGCTGGTGCAGCAGCAGCAGCAGCAACAGCAGCAACAGGCGGTGGTTGGAAAAATTTAGCTAATAAAGTCAACATCATCCCTCGAGGTGAATTGTTATTAACAACGCTAGTCCTGGGTGGTGTACAAATGTTGATTGCTATAGTTGGGGTTGTTGTAATTAGCAGTTTGAATTCAATCAAATCAAAAAACTATTTCTTTAATAATCACCAGGGGGCATTATTTTCATTTGCCATTTTTTGCTTTATGGGATCAGGCTTGGTATCGTCATTCTTGGGGATAGTTTTACACAAATTATTTCGTAAAGAGACCAACCAAAAATACGGTGCTGGTCAAATTTTAATTTTGTCATTATTATTCAGTGCAGTGGTGCCGGCATTTTTATTCATATTGATGTTTATTTTGAATTTCTTTGTGTGGGCACAAGATTCATCGACCGCATTGCCATTTGGAACAATTGTGGTGTTTGTGTTGTTGTTTATCTTGATTCAGTGTCCATTGGGCATAATTGGGGGTATTTATGGAAACAAGTACAAGTTTAACCCAAGAAATCACTTGTCCATTTGTGGTGAAGAGGAGAAATTGCAACCACCACATGATGGGGTCAAGTGTAGTGGTATAAAGTCTTTGTACAGGTTGGTTTCACCAGTATCATATCTCAAAACAGTAACGGTTTTTGGTCTTATCCCATTTGGAATAGTTTATGTTGAGCTCTTATTTGTGTTTAATTCGGTATGGTTGGAAAAGACGACGTTTTATTACATGTATGGATTCCTATTCATCACCACAGTGATGTTGTTGATAATCATTATTGAGTTGACAATAGTGGCAATTTATGTTTCATTGGTTTACTATAATGACGCAAATTGGACCTGGTTGTCTTTCAAAGTTGGTTCAAGTATCGCTTGGTACATTTATGGATACTCAATCTACTATTTTATTACTGTTTTAAACATTGACGATTTTGTTAGCTCATTGTTGTACTTTAGCTATATGGGATTAGCCTGTTTCATCATCGGTATTGCATGTGGTGCCGTTGGAGTAATAACGGGGTTGTTGTTTATACGAAAGATTTATGGAGCAGTTAAATTAGAATAGAAGAATATAGAGATAGTTGTAATAGAGTAATGTTCTATACTACAATAGCGAAATCTATGCTTGTTTTATCTTTGAATTTCTTTGTGTGATTTTGTCGAATATGTAAAACATTATTTGTAGCTACTCTATTCCAAAGATGAAGCACCAGTGATAATATCAACCAACTCATTGGTAATAACAGCTTGTCTAGTTCTGTTATACAAGATGGAGTAACTGTTGATCATATCACCAGCATTCTTTGAGGCATTATCCATAGCGTTTCTTCTAGCAGAAATTTCAGAAGCATAACCTTCAGCCATGGCAGTCAACAAGTTGTTAGCCAAAGAGAATTCAGCCAAACTTTGTACAGCATCTTCGCCTTCAAATTCGTACTTGTTGATACCTGGAGCATTTTGAATAATGTCTGCAGCGTAAACAGCAAATGTTGATGGTTCAAAAGAAACACCAGAAACAAACTTGTTGTAAAGAATTTCAACATTTTCGTAGTGACCCAATTTGGCAATTTCATCTGCAATCAAAGCAACTTCAGTAAAATTTGGTGCTTCTTTACCAACACCATTGAATGCCAATTTCAATTTATCAGCATGGGTTCTTGACAATTGAACTTTAACTTTATCTCCCACGGCAACAATATCGACATTACCATTCAATTCTCCCGTTCTCTTTCTGGCGGCTTTGGATAATTGAGAGTGAATTGATCCACATAAACCCTTGTCAGAAGAAACAACAATCAATAAAGTCTTTTCTGGGGTTTTTGAAGCAGCTGCATTTTCTTCTTCCAATTTCTCACCTTCTTTTGGATCAGCATTCTTGTTGAAATCCTTTTCACTTTCATTGAAAACACGTGAAGATTGCATAGCTCTTTGAGCTTTGTTCAATCTGGTAGAGGCAACAATCTTCATGGTGTTAGTGATTTTCTCAATGTTCTTAATTGATTTAAGACGATTTTCAATTTCACGTAATGTAGCATAGTTTCTAGTTGGAGCAGTTAGTATTTCACGTCTCAATTGTCTATACTTAAAGAGCCTCTTCAGTACGTCTTTTCACCCTGTGAATACGCCCAACGCAAAGTGCATCCCTAGTTGATCTGTATATTGTCATGAAACATACCTTACACGTGGAGCTGCACGGACAGCTTGATTGACTCCTAAACGAAACATTGCTGTACTTTTATTGTGGAATATGAATCAGTAAAGCTAAATAGTAAATGCAATGTTGAACTTTTCAATGGATTTTTTTCTTCCTCTCAACACCAGTAGACAAATGCTACCAATTGTACCTTTTCGCTCATTCTTTCTTTCGGGTTTTGACACAACAACAGAAATTTTTTAACTTTTCTTATTGGGTAATGAATTGGGATATAAATATATATTTTGAACATAATTACACGACATATACATGAACACAGAACATAGATATAACGAACTAGACATGGACAATAATCAGTTCTAAAAAGAGCGATGGAGAGTTCTTAGTGTCTCTGTTTGGCGATAGAGGCTCAGGAATTCAGTGATTCTACCAGGAGGGCCGAGAAACATTTTGCTTCTGTATCAACGACATTGTTTCGTACTTTGATCTCCATGAAACTACATCATACGATTCCGTTTAACCCAGACACGAGAATCATCACTAGGAAACTTAAATATTATGCATTCATCAAATTCAATCTACTCCGGCAAACAACTATCTTTATTTCGACGGATCGTTCTTTTGGTAGCCTTGGTAACCTTGTATTGGGTAACTTTCTAGCATCTTCAAATACTTTAAAATCAAACTCTTGCAATTTCTACCAGCATCTTCTTGATGATATTGTCTACACTTCCTTACAGCTTCATGTGTTACCCTTAATTCATATACTCTTATCCATTGTTCTCTCAACATTGATTTTCTTGCTGCATCAACCTGTGACAAGTCGTTATAACTTATATCATCAAATGAGACAAGTTCGGGCCTCAGGTGGTTTTCATAGCTGTCCAATTTTCCTATATCGAAAGCAGTTAGTACGAGAATTCACATATAGTTGGTGATAGTCAAATGGCTCACACGATTGACCAAGATTCGACGCTCGGGCCCTCATCAAAAAACATACCCATGTTGTGTTAGTGATCTGTGATGTATGGCGTGATGTGACGTGAGAATAATTATTAGATCGCTAGACAATGCAATATGGTGGGGGGTCGATGGATTGTTGGATACTAGCTTGTTGCACCAATTTTTTTTCTCTCCTAGTATTTGATTGTGTGTGTGTAATAATGAAAAGGTGAAATTTGACTGGACCAAAATTGTTACAAAAGACACTACTACAACTGTTATAAATAAGCACTGCTACCAATTGGGTGACAGATAGTAACGCGTTTTCATTACATCTTAGTGTAACCGTGTCATCTTCAATAGGGAAGCCAATGTTATATGTAACCTCTAAATCCACAACAAACAAATGTTTTGAGTTTGTTTCCCGTTGAATTGTCATTTTGGTTGCAAATTTTCACCAAAGTCAACAACACACACACACAACAACGAATTCTATGCAGCAGAAAAAATTCACAAATCACCGCCATATGTCAAAGTTAATTATTTTTTTTTTTTTCAGAGGAACATTTTGACATCAAATAGTCACATCCAACCATAGTAGCTTCCCAGGACATAAAGCTTGGTTGGTTTTCTTGTCTTACGTCAAAGCTTTGCTGTTGAGGTGTCCAATTGTCCGTACACAAGGTGCTAAAATTTCAGAATGACAGAAAAGTCAGTTCCCCCCCATACATCCTCGATTGGTCACATTTCATTCAATGCAAAGTACATATCATATGCTCATACTTTTTTTGCAGCACTGTCGTTTCTTGCGGCATTGGCTGTAGGGAGCTACTTGCATTATCACAAGATTGTTCAAAATGCCTCGTTCGGTTACCCTGATGAATGGTTCCCAAGTGTTTCAGCAACTATTGGGGACAGATACCCTGAGAGGTCAGTGTTTCAGATTGTGATTGCCATGACTGCTGGTCCCAGATTTTTGCTTCTTGCATTCAACTTCTTAAGCTTGTACAAAGAACTGTCGTATTTACCTTTTGTTGCATTAATCGCTGGACTTTTGAGAACATTAACTGCAGGTGGTTGGATGTATATTACATCCACAGATGATCATGATGCCCATGACGTGTTTATGATAGGCTACATCGTCTTGACGATACCGTGGGATGTATGCACTACTTTATTGTCACCAAAGGGATCCTTTCAAAGAAAAGCTAGATTTTATACGGGTGTCAGTTTCTTTGGTACGTTGCTTCCATTGATTTATTGGTTTATTCAACATAAAGTACACATAAGACCTGGTGCTTACTCAGTTTATGCGTATTTCGAATGGTCTCTCATTGGCTTGGACATTCTTTTCGACGCTTGGTCTGCATTGGACTATAGAGATATCGAGGTTACAATTTCCGGTGAAGGGTTGAAATTAGTATCGGGGCAAAAAAAAAAGCCCATTCAAGAGACCCCTATAAAATCTGTTAAGATAGAGAAGGTAGATGAATTTTCCAACTTTGAAGTGATTGCCAATCTTATCAACTCGTACATGTATTGGACCGTCTTGACATCTTTGTTTTTGTGTGTGTGGTATTTCCCGCTATGGTACATGGGTATATCCGGATATGAAGCGGTTGTCATATCAATATTCTTGTCACCATTATTGTTGTTGCCACAATGTTTGAGAGTCTACCTCGCACAAATGCCACAGTTGACAAGATCATTGACTGTCGTCTGTGGTATTGGTGCATACAAGTTTGAAGACCCAGAACAAAAACTATTGGCTATAACAGCGGGAACCGTATTTGGTATCATTTCAACAGTAAATGAGTTCTGGTCATTATCCAAACATCCGAAGAAATTGAATTCGTATATTGCAACTTTTATTTTGGGACTTTTAGCAACGTCCACATTCAAGTTTTTATTTTATTCAAATAATCCTATATGGCCAATAATGCACAAGGAGAATGGTGGTTATAACCCATTGGGTATATTCATTGGATTACTTGCAGCTTTCTTTACGCCTGTATTAAAGAGAGAGGAGATATCGAGTCTTACAAGTTCACATAAGGTTGGGGGATCTCTCTTGTTGGGTGCAATTGGTTTTGGTGGATATTATTTCACATTACAAGCATTATTATCAGATTCAGGAACGTTGGCCCTCTGGACGTGGGAGGGCTACCCAATAAGAGGGCCGACTCCAGTAACTGGTGCGTTCCCACACATTCTCACATTCGCAATCGCTCTTCTCGTAACTTTGAAAGTACATCCAAATGTATTTAGCAGTTGGGGCTACAATATCATTGTTGGAGGTGGGAGTGCCATTACATTTTACTTTTTGAAAGATTGGGCGGGGTTTATCGGGACATTGGTGTTTGTGTTTTACATTGTTTCAATTGGACCACTTATGTTGCACTCAATCACTGGCTACAATCCAGCAGGAGTGTTTTTCCTTGGATATTTCTTAAATGTTATAATTTCATTAGCTAGTGTTTGGATTGTGGCATATGCTTTTGTTCCTGGTGGCCCATTACTAAGAGAAAGAACCGATATTGTCTTGTCAACTGCTGTTCTTCTGATTTTTGTTGGAATAGCCAATTACCAGTTGAGAAAGAAGGAGGTATCAATAATCAGCTTTTATAGCAAAAGAACTTTCAAGCAAATGTCAACAGTTGTCACTGTGCTTATTGCATTGTCATTATCCACTGCTATCAAAAGATGGCCCACTGGGTTGGGTAAGCCATATCATCCAGAAACGGAAACCTTCACTGCTGGAATATGGTGTGTTCATTTCGGTTTGGACAATGATATGTGGTCATCAGAAACAAGAATGAGGGATCTTATAAAGGATGCAGAACTAGACATTATCGGACTTTTGGAGACAGACACACAACGGTTGATTGGAGGAAATAGAGACTTTACGCAAAAGATTGCTGAGGATTTAGGCATGTATGTTGACTATGGCCCCGGTCCAAATAAGCATACTTGGGGAGCAGCTTTATTATCGAAATTCCCCATAATCCAGTCAACGCATCATCTTTTACCTTCTCCCGTTGGTGAATTAGCCCCTGCCATCCATGCAACATTGGACATTTATGGCAACTTGGTTGATGTTGTTGTTTTCCATTCAGGTCAAGAAGAAGACGTGGAGGATCGTAGGCTACAGAGTTTGGGCATTGAAGAAATCATGGCCAATTCCGAAAGACCGTTGGTGTTGTTGAGTTATTTGGTTACCGATCCCTTAGTTGGTAATTACAACACCTATGTTTCTGAAAAGTCAAGGATGCATGATATTGACTCAACCGATTGGGATCGTTGGTGTGAATATATTCTTTTCCGTGATTTGAGGAAGATTGCTTATGGCAGGATTTCGAGATCAACAATCACTGATACCGAATTACAAATTGCCAAATTTGGTTTTGGTGGTTTTGAAAATCACGATTACCATTTTGTTGATGAGAATGATGTTGATGAAAATTTGAGAATGCCACAATTGTTTAGGGGTGATGGGGTGAGAGGACATAGGTATCATGTTTTTGACGAACCAAGGTACTTTGCCCCCGGACTTTAGTACAAAGATTGTAATATTTCTTTAAACTTACTTTTTATAATCATTAATGCATAAATACAACTTTTACATAAAAACACTACTTTCAAGCAAATGCAAATCTTATTCCAACAAACCTTGTTGCTCAGCCTCGGCGATTCCTTCTTCTTGATGGGACTGCTCTATTGTGTGCAAGCTTTGGCTATTTCTTAATTCATATAATCTAATCTTTTTTCTAATTCGTTTCGACTGCCATTTGATTGGAACAAAGGGCAACACTCCTTCCCTCTCTTCGTATAATTTGATGTTCAACCAAATAATGACAAAAAGCCAGTAGCAGCAATAGGTGATGACACTGCCATAGGTTGCTGAATTTGTCCACCCGAAAATAGCATTGAGCACCATCCATCCACCGTCGGTTAACCCATTGCAACAATTTACATGCCAAACACTTTTAGCAATGTCATAAGATCCTGGTCCACTACCAGTCTCACTGACATCCAATCCACCACATTTGCGAACAAATGATTCTAATTCGAGAAACCATACCCCGCGACTCATTAATCCAGCACTGACAATGTAAAGAAAACACGTTGACGTTATTAAAAAATACTGCAATGACAACTTATTTCCTCCTTTGTATAAGGTGTAACCCACCAATGCACCAAGTGCAAGTCCACAAGCGATTGATAAAGGGAATGACGAAGCTGGCGAACTCACACCAATACCTCCTACAAACACCACGGCCTCCAAACCTTCTCTCAAAGTTGTCACTAACGGCAAAATGGCCAAAAAATACTTTTTACCAAACTTTTCTCTTTTTGAAGAAGACGATAGCTTGGTAGATACAACCGGCGCTGCGCTTGATCCTGTTAATGGAACGCTTTCTGACTCCACGCTTGATCTTGTTCCGCCATAGCTGATGACACCATCGTTAACATCACTTTCGCTAAACTCATCGGAAAGGATACCGTCGTCACCCAATTTTGCAATCTCCTCTTCACCTTCTTCGTCTCCCTCTTGATTATATGCATCACCCAACTTGATCCACCATTTCAATTTCATGACTTTATTAATACGTAATAATCCAATACCCATTACAGTGATTATTATACTTGACAATATCGAAAACACCCCTTCCCAAACACGCTCCGTATATGCCCAATAATCTTTCCCAATGAAATAAAATGCTAAAATAAATACTAGCCCAATCAAAAAGCAAATCACAAGTCCCAAAATTGCACCCACCCATACTTGAATCTTTAGTTTTCGTTGAACTTGTTGTAGATGAGTGCTTGACTGACTAGGCGTTGAACTGGTACTTGTGGTGGTTTTGGCGTCGGACTTGTGAGATCGCTGATTTATAAATGAAAGAAGTACTGAAATGATAATTGCAGACTCCAAAGTTTCCCGAAGAATAATGAAAAAGATCTGTATCGAAAAGTAATCCTCAATCTCAACCATATTGAACAGGCTGTTTTTATATGGATAAACAGTAGATTTTAATTGACTTTGGTTGTGAAAAATAAAATAGTCTGATCTCTTGAGAAGAAGTGTCGAGAAAAAAGAAAAGAGAAGAACGAGGGAAAGCCAAGATAATCCACGACACTATAAATAAAAAGATTTTGCGACAATGATGGAATACGACAGGAAGCTTTGTGGCTAAGTTGGTCAAACTCCCACCCAATCTACACCTTCTAGAGACCCATAGAGTGAAAAATACTCTGTATCATTATCTAAAATAAACTCCGTTTAAACTCCTTCGTCAATCTCTAAAAAAAAACCAAAAAAAATAATAACTCCAAGTCAATTGCATGTACTCGAACACCACAATGTACTAGTAATAATCAGTGAGACAACTCAAATCAGCCCTACAGAGCCGCAAAGTTATTCCTTATTGGTAGGGAAACTCAACTGTTGCAGTCAAACAAGTAATATACTCATCATCTTTTGTAAAAGCTCTAGCGGTGACCAAATACTTTCCAGGTGGAACTTCCTCGGGAATTTCAACCTCTTTTGTAATCACTTGTTTCCCCTTTTCAATGGGACACTCTAAATCGACCTTGGTGATTTCTTTACAAATGTCATAGGTTTGGTGAATCAACTTGATGAATCCATAACGAACATCAACTTCGACATAAGCACCATCGGTTATAGTCTTGTCAAGAGTACCTTTGGCAGTAAATGTCAAATTGGCCCCAGCTTCAGGTGGATTAGGTGAAATAGTAATTTCATCAAGGGTTAAAAGCTGTTTACTGGAGTAGTCACATACCTCAATTGGAGACTTGCCTGGTACAGGCTTAGTATCATCATTGGCGTGGGCTTCATTGGCAACATGGAAGAAGTTTTGTTGTTGAAGATCATATTGGGAATTGAGGTCACTGGGTGTATTGAACACGGCAAGGGCACGGTCGACGTACTCATTAAAGAGCGAAAGTGAATTGACTGCAGTTAACGTTGCGACAGTTGTAAAGGCAATCTTAGTAAAAGCAACCATGACGAAGTGGGACTAGATTATCTGTGTTGAAATGTACTAACGAAAGAAGAAAAGTTGTGGATGAAGATAATACTTTGCCCTCCCCTCGATTTTTGATAGCATTGCTACTATTAACTTTTTTTTGTTATCATAGTACATACACACATACACAATTGCAAGCCACGGTCGTGTCGAACTGGCAAATTACAATAACCGAACATGGACAAACACACTCCATTACTGCTGTACTATACTATGTGTTCTACTACGCCGCGACCCTGAAAATGATGTGATATGCAGTGTACTACAAACGTGTGGGCGCCCTCTCTCACCTCTCTTCATCTACCCTGATATGATCAAATTTGCCGTCATTGTGTCAAATCTTTCCCTTATCAATTTGGCTTCAATTTCCAATAGTTCATGATATATAGCTTCTCCCTTCGATCCTTGCAGTTTTAACATTTCCTTGATATTAGCTTTCGATAATTTCCACACGACTGAGTCATTTACAGTAGTGTAAGCAATAGGTCTGTAATGTGATGCATCGTCTAAATCGCCAAATGCAACCATAGGTACAATTGAACTGTGTAGTTCTCTTCCCTCGGGTCCAAACTTGATCACAGATCGAATTAGTCCCAGTTCAACGATGAAAAAAGATGGTTCGTCTTTTGAAGTGTTGTAAAATTGTAAATCTTCCGGAATTTGCTCCTTGACGAAATATGGAGCCAATGGTGCCCAAAACTCGGCATCTTTGGAACACAATCCTTGAAATGTAATCATCATCAAAGGCAATGGCTGTTTTTGTAAAAACTGACTATTAGCATTCAGGTGTAGTTTGTGTTGAGTTTTTTGTTCGTCATAAACTGTTCTACTAGCTGCTTGAAGAACTTGTTTAGTTCTTGGAGTTCCAAACTCACCACCAAATTGATTAAACAATTTATTGCTAAACGAGGATGGTGATTGAATCGATGACGATCGTGCCATGCTTCCACTCGAGTTTGTGTTCACTCGCGTATTTGCATTTGTATTATTAGTCTTTGCTCCAGGAACAGATCTTGACGATGTTTGACGAGTGACATGCTCCAATGGGTTGTTTTTTTTTAAACTCTTGTACGTCTTTAAAAATGAGTTTTCACACCACTCCAAAGCATAGTTCAACGAACTAAATAACTCAATAGGTGGAGATGAGCCCTCGTCCTGCTCGCTAATTTCAAATAATCCAGCATCACGCAATCCCTGGATCGTATCGTCCTCTTCGCTCACTCCAGAGATGATCAATTGCGTCTTGAACTCACTGGCCAAATTTAGTATTCTTCTGAACCCCTCAGCCGCTGAAAAGTCCAAAGAAATAACCCCCTTCATATCAATTATCAAGAACTTTACCGGTCTTTTATCAAACTTGTCAGTTTCAAATATCAACCTGATTTCCTTTTCTACTCCACCGATCGACCCAAAGAATATAGTCCCTTGCAACTTAACAATGCAAATTTGCTCCCCCACGTTTTTCAAAAATTCTTGTTGCTTTGGGTGACGCAAAACGGTTGATCGGGCAACATTACCGGAGTAGATACCTTGAACAACTGGAGTCCTTGCAGCCTCAACCACAAATGATAAACATGCTAATAAAATACCGATCCCTATACCGGCAACAAAATCAACTGCACCCATAGTCACTACAATGATAATAATGGTTGAGTACTCAATCTTTCTCAATCTACCAATAGTATCCCACACGGACTCTTTAAGAAGCTCGTACCCCAATAAATAAATCAAGGCACCAACAACACATACTGGAATATAGCCAATAACGACTGGCCCCGCAATCATGACTGCCGCCGTAGCTATAGCCAACATAATACCGGCAAGTCTATCATTAGCGCCAGCCCTGATAAACAACACTGAATTGGTGTACACCAAGTAATTTTGAATAGACCCGACCAAACCGGAAATTGCATTTGAATACCCATGAGCAACTAGTTCTCGATTCACATCGACATCATCCATTCCAATGGATACCGCTAATGCAGGCACATTGATTGGAACATGCAAAATTCCAAAAAATGTTAATGCCAACATCGTTGGGATTTGTCTCATAATGCACCACCAATCAACCAACTGAAACTTGTACAACTCATAAAACTCAAACCAAGGTTGGTCATCCTCTACTGCTGGAAACACCCAACCCATTCTTCTTGCATCATCTAAGTTCCACGAGGGGATTAGCAATACAATCAAGTGAAACACTGCAAAAACGGCAATAAAGTATCCAGGCACAAGTAGCGAGTTGTGAATTCTATGCTGAAGTAGTATCAATATCACGGCCAAGATTAGTGGTACCGTCCATTCCAAAAGCGTGGTTGTGTTGTAAAATAAATACTTGAATGTTTCGTAATTATAATTTAGCCCACCTTCCAACCTTGACGATACTTCAATCCCAGTAGCTATTAAAAAGTACCCCACTCCCCCTATACAGCCAACAAGAATGTGTCGAGGAAAGAACCCAACTAACACCCCCAATTTCAATTTTCCTAGCAAGAAAAACACCAAACCGGTCACAATAGACGAGATGGCATATGATGTTATTGTAGTTGCAATTATCGCATCCTGTTGATTTTCTGCAGAGTTTTCTGACATGATCAGTTTGGAAATGCTAAATGCCATGGTATGGAAGAATGGTGTAACTTCAATCATTTCCGAACCAATACCCGCTTCGAATGCAGACCCACCCAATGAATAAACCAATTGAGATACGATACATGACATGTAAAACATCGAAAGTCCTGCCGGTGCTAATGCGGCAAATATGGGTTCACTAATGGGGAACATGATCATTCCGTAAGACAAACCATCTAAAATGTTGAGCAAAGTTCCCAAAAACACTCCAGGAATGAATTGGAATGGTTTGGTAAGTAGCTGATGTAATCTACTTGGATGAGCTGGTTTTTCAGGAATTGATCCTGCGCCGTTCGGTGTGTTGGTAGTATATGATTGTCTTTTAGAATCTGAAACTCCCCGAAAATTCGAGTGTTGTTGCACACCAATTGATCCTTCTTCATCACCTGTGGTGTAATCAGCATGTCGATTGGCAAGCAAGGGAGTTATACTGGAATACGTAGGCGACGACGACGGCCTTTCGTATTCCCCTATGTGAGAGGGTTTGGCACTCGAGCGGTTTGGTTGCACCGGAAATTCCTCTTCCTGAATGCTAGTGTCGTAATCATTGCCTCCACCATCTCCTTCATCATTATCGACAACACCAATGTTGGCAAGGTTTGCTGTTTGTTCGTGCACTTCAGCGCCTGTGTTCACCTGGGGTGAACTTGTACTTTCAAGAATGCTTGGTCTATGACTCATACTGACATAGCTTCGCCCGCTGATGTCAAAATTGGGGTTGTTCAGGTTATTGCTGTAGTTGAATGCTTCACTTATGGAATAGTTTCTGATTCGATTGGGCTTGCTAGCCAATTTAGCTTGTTCGGTATTTCTGGAGCTGGTAAAGTTTTCAAAGTCGCTTTGATTGGAGGGATTGTTTGAAGAAGTTGTGGCTTCTGGAGGATAATCAACTGTGGCTTCCAAAGAAAAATCATCATGATCTGTTATTGAATCATCAAATTTACCGGAAGTCTTTCTTATTTTAGAATTCTTTCCTCGGTTGTATGTCGAGCTCATGTTTTAAAAATCTTTGAGATACAGATTGTGGAGTGTTAAAAGAGCGACGGTACCTTGTAAACTGAATAAAACTGTATGTGTTGACTATGTAACTTAGTGAAAATCCTTCAGCGTTAATAATTGTGCTTTGCTTGTTATCAATGAAAATTTAATAACCAATTAAATTACATGACACAAAACAAATCGACAGAGTCACGTGCAAGATGGGGCTGGAACAACAGGTTATTGAGAAGTACTCAAATGCCAGAATCAAAATTGCAAACCAAGGGTCATCACAGCGACGGAGTAAACCTCGGTCTACGTTGCAATGGAATTACTCAACCTGTTGAAGTTAGTACCCACAGTTAGCGTGGTAAGATTTTTCCCTAAATTTCTTTGTGTAAGCTTCCTCTCTACGTGTCCAAGATAATGGCGATCCAAGATGTACCAAACCCGTCGAAATATTTCTTTGTAAACATTTTTTGTAAGAAGTTCGTATGTTTTGTTAAAACAAAAGGATGGTATCAAAGCAATGTCTGTCTTTGGACAAATGGTTGTTACCAGTACGAAGGGGCCATAGAGTGGTATGGCGTCCAAACATATTGTGCATGAAAGGACAAACTTCAGTATAGGAAGTAGTCAATATGATCATTTATGTTTCGTATAAATCTTGTTGAATGAGTTTCGCATACTATTTATTTGTTGCAAATTAAAGCAAATTTTATTTTAAATTTGTTCAACAGTTACTAGGGTTGCAATATCCCCGATCAAGTACAACAAGAGCTTTTCTGCAACTTTGCCAAGTTCTATGAACCAATAAAACTTCCGATTCCAGTTAAATAAACTTTGCAACCTTCGAAACTTTGGGTAGTGGATGATACTAGTCATTCGGTTACCTCCTCGGTACCGAAGTTGCACATCTACCACAGACATGCGAAAGAGCGTAGAGAAAAAAAAATAAATTTTTCGACGACACACATTTTATTTTGAGATTTTCATCTGCCACTTTGTACTGTAGCAACCGACTTTGTTGATACCTTGTGGTTGTGAAAAGCTGAAAGTAAAGCTTTTATGGTAGTGTATCCTGCGATACGAATGACATATGCGACTCTCACGATGCTATGGATAAGGTTGATAGACTAAGGCTCGTTTAGTTTCGGCGTCTCCTAAACAGCTACAGAGCCATAAGTAACACAAAAAAGCACAAAGTAGTTTTTTTTTTTTTTTTTTTTTTTTGCAGTATCATCCGCAATAGATTGCTATGGCACTTTGTTGAACGAATCTAGCCAGGCATCAATGACATTTGAGGCGCCAGGGTGGTTAAACTAAGCTTCTCATCGCCATCTTGTACTCTGCCAAACTCAGTTTTTTTTTCGAACACACATCCACATTGTTTGTTTTTCTTCTCTTTCGGTCCTCTTTCCTTTTCACTTTTTGCTATTTTGGCTAACAAGAATAGCAAACATAAAAAAAATTAAAAGTAAATGACATACACAAAACCCCCAAGAGTCCCTCAAATGACGATCTGATTCGATTGTTCATCTTTTTGGAAATCCACTCACTATATAAACCAAAACAATTCCCATTCCTTATTTCTCGAGGAATTTATTTCATCACTTTCCAATCACTCAATCATAAATCTATATTTTAAAACCATGTCTGCTGGAAAATACTTTTTAGGGGCTGCTGCAATTGTTGGTGGGGTTTACTACTACGACCAAAACGTTGAACGTATCTTGCCTAGAAAGGAGCACGAACAATTGGCTCATCAAACAGCCAAAGCTGATAAAAAAGCTCATGAATGGAACAACAAGTTGACCCAAAAGATCGAGGACGGCAAAAAGGAGATTGAGAAAAAGACCAATTCAGTTACCTCCTCTGTAAAGGAGTCCGACACGTATCAAAAGCTCCGTGAAAACAAGGAGGACTATAGAAAGTCAGTCAAGGACGCTGCTACCCCAGAGGATGAAAAATCAGTATTCAAGAGAGGTATGCAAAAATACATTGATTTTGTCAATTGTCTTGGAACCAACACCGTCAAGACCGGTGAGACTCAAATCTCGTCAGCGGGAGCTTTGCCCGAAGTGAAGGAAAAACCAATTTTTGGCAATTGGTTCGGCAAGAGCGATGTTGATGAAGCAAAGGACAAGGCTGAACACGAAAAGAATAAGTTGTTCAATTGGGGCTCAGAAAAGGCTAATGAGGCTGAAAAAAAGAAAGATGAGTGGAGTGCATGGGGATCTAAAAAGACTGACCAAGCTAAAGCCGATGCTGAACACGAAAAGAACAAGTTATTCAACTGGGGTTCTGATAAAGCAGATGACGCAAAAGCCGAGGCTGAAAGGAAGAAGAATGAGTGGAGTTCATGGGGATCCAAGAAGGCCGACGAAGCCGAACAAAAGAAGGATGAATGGGTTTCTTGGGGATCTAAAAAGGCTGATCAAGCTAAAGCCGATGCTGAACATGAGAAGAACAAGTTATTCAACTGGGGTTCTGATAAAGTAGATGACGCAAAAGCCGAGGCTGAAAGGAAGAAGAATGAGTGGAGTTCATGGGGATCCAAGAAGGCCGACGAAGTCAAGGCCGATGCAGAAAAGGAGAAAAACTCCTGGTTCAGTTGGGGCAACAAGAAAGCAGATGAAGCCCAAGACAAGAAAGATGAATTGGTTTCATGGGGCAGCAGCAAAGCTGACGAAGCTAAAGCCAAGGCCGAAAAGGAGAAAAACTCATGGCTCAGTTGGGGAAACAAGAAAGCTGACGAGGCTCAAGATAAAAAGGACGATTTGGCATCATTGGCAAACAAGAAATTGGATGAAGCCACCAAGGAATTCAACAAACAATATGACGCTTCAGTAAATGAACTCAATAAGCAATATGACAATTTGGGTAAGGTATTCAGCTCCACTAAAGATCAAGCCAATGAATCATTCAAAGTTCAAAGAGAAAAAGCGGTACAGCAATACAATGAAGCATACAAGAAGTTTCAAGAATTGAGCAACGACTTGGCTAATGATCCAGAAAAGAACAAGAAATTGTCAAAAGCCGCCGAAGACTTTAACAATTCATTGGAACATTTGAAATCTTATGGTGATGACGTTTACCACGATATCAAGACAAAGTTGAGTGAGTTGTTCAAGTAGACTTATTGTGTAGGGGAGAGATATATATATATACAATTGAAATATTACACGAGTGCATCTTCTTTTATTGGTGGAGACAACAATGGGACTGAAATTTTGTAATTGGTAGCGAGTTTATTCGTTTTAATGCACCCTCTCCCCCCCACCCCACTCTTTAATGATTCGTAAAGTGCCCAAGCTTTACGGCAACCAGCTAGCCAAATTCAAATTGGATACAAATGCACCTACACTGGAGCTACTATCAAGGTTGGGGATTGTGACGTACCCACGTTCCGGATTAGTGAATTGGTCAAAGACGGGGCTCATTATTCAAAACAAGATCAATTCCATCATCAGAAAACACATGGACAGTATACAGTTTGAAGAGTTGAGCTTGTCTTTGCTATCGTACAAGACAGGATGGATCAAAACAGGCAGATGGAACCAGCCAGAGATTTTCAAATTACAGAATGGCAAGTGTGCCGCTGATTTTTTACTCGTTCCCACTTGTGAAGAGGAGATTACCCAGTATGCCAAACAAGAATTGGACAGTTATAAGCAGTTGCCACTCAAGTTTTACCAAATTAAGGAAAAGTTTCGTGACGAAAAGAGACCGAGGGGAGGTCTTCTTCGTGGCAAAGAGTTTTTAATGAAGGACGGGTATTCGTTTGATGTAGACGAGGAGAAGGCTTTGGAGACATACAAGTCAGTTGTTGGAGCTTACCACAAGATTTTTGACGAATTGGGTGTTCCCTATGTCAAAGCTCAAGCAGATAGTGGCGATATTGGTGGAGACTTGAGCCATGAATGGCAATACTTGAATGACACAGGAGAGGATACGGTGTTTAGTTGTGATTCATGTGGTCACGTGTCGAACCAGGAGAAGACGATATCATACCCCAAGGAAGGTGAGTCGGTTGCCGGTGATGGTGTGTCTGTGAGGTATTTCATTACCGATGACAAGTCTACATTGGTGTGTGCGTACTACCCCGCGGGGAGAAAACTTGAGCCAAAATTTGTTCAGCTTGAGGTTCCCGATATGTTGTTGAATGTGGATGAAAAGGATGTTTTTAAAGAGTTTGAACAGGTTGACGATTTGTCAAGGAGGGTTGTACGAGTAATGGATGCTCGATTGAATTCAAGGTCCAACTTTCCTGATTTCCCAGTTGAGTTCCATAACCGATCCATGATTACCACGTTGACTGATGTTCCTATAGTGCTTGCAGAAGCAGGTGAAGTTTGTGGGGAATGCGACAGAGGCACATTGAGCGAACAACGAGCAATTGAAGTGGGCCACACCTTCTATCTAGGAAACAAGTACTCGAAACCATTGGGATTAACTGTGGATGTACCAGAGGAAGGTAAAGTGGTTAGTAAGACGGTAATGATGGGGTGTTATGGTATCGGTGTTAGTCGAATTGTTGCGGCAATTGCAGAGATTAACCGAGATAGTGATGGGTTACGCTGGCCACGAAGTATAGCGCCGTGGGAGGTAACAATTGTTGAAGCTTCAACCAGTGCTGAGTTTGGCGATGTTTATTCGCGCTTCAGTTTTGATTACAGACTTGATGATAGAGATGTTTCACTTGGACTCAAGATTAAGCAATCCAACATGATGGGTATTCCATTGGTGGTGATTCTAGGGAAAAGATTCCCAATGGTAGATATTGAAGTTAGAGGCAAAAGACGAGATGGACAGCCACTAGAGGTCAAACACCAGGTACATGTAGATGATTTGTCCCACACTGTAAATAGTTTATTAACAAACATGTAAAGTAACTAATACCTTTCTAAGCAAATTTCCCAGTCAACTTGGCAAATACATGTAAAATGATGACTGAAAAGATGAAACCCACAGCCAAAAACAACACAACCAATGGATCAACACGTAAACCTTGAGCTTCGTCAGTGAACAACTTCATCATGGTAGAAGAGCTTCCACCAGCACCAGCCGATCTGGTGCTCAATGGGGTGGCATTTGATGTTTGTGCTTTTTTATCAGCTGTAGACTTTCTTTTTACAGCACTTCTCAACCCACCTGGAGCTTGACTAGACGAAGACGATGACTATGATTACGTTAGTATTGTGATGTAGACTTATTTTAGAATGGGCATGAACATACCATTTGATTGGTATAGTATCGATTTTAATTGTTATACACAACACGTAATCAACTTAATTTTCCCAATTGACAATTTCAGTTTTTTCGTTTCTCTGATGTGGCGCTACCAAAGGAACATCAACTTGTTTCTGCCTGTCTGTCTCTCTGTTGTTTTTTTTTTTTTCCTTTCTTTGTTCCCGAGAGACAGAAATTGTTTTTTTTTTTTTTTTCAACAAAAAACACGACCTAAAATAGAACCGAGCGAGAGAGTTTGTGTGTGTGTCAGAGTGAGAGAGAGTTTTCTTTTCAATTTTTTCTTTGAACAACACCCTATGGGGCACCTAACACACCATGGATTTTAGAAACTTGTCTATTACTAGTACCACCACAACCACCAATCAAATGGACAATATAGTAAAGCGTCGTCCTTCTTTATCATCACTATCATCGACATCCGGTTATTCCTCCTCGTCGACGCCTTTCAATACAAAGAGCTATACCCCAAACGCTCTCATGAACAAAGACTTGCAAAGTTCGTGGCTCAACCAACCAAGTTCAACTTCGATTGGCCCTTGGGTAGAGCAGCAACAACAACAAACTCTCGAAGCCTTGGACAAAACCTTGGACAAACCAATTAATGATGAGACGACAAAACCTAATGATAATGAACCTCACGACAACAATGACCATACCGACGATGAAGAACTTATCCCCACTGCGATTGTAATCAAAAACATTCCATTCGCTATCAAGAAAGAACAATTGTTGGACGTGATGACGAAGCTAAATTTACCTTTACCTTATGCATTCAATTACCATTTTGATAATGGTGTCTTTAGAGGTTTGGCGTTTGCAAATTTCACATCCACTGACGAAACATCTCTTGTGGTGAATCAACTCAATGGTAGGGAGATAGGAGGCAGGAAATTACGAGTCGAATACAAGAAAATGTTACCTGCTCAAGAAAGAGAACGGATTGAACGGGAAAAAAGGGAGAAAAGAGGTCAATTAGAAGAACAACATAGATCAACTTCCAATGCATCTTTGGCATCCTTGTTATCACAGGCTTCGACAACAGCCGCCACGAAGAACCTTAGTGTTGCTGGTACCTCTTCTTCACAAGAGAGAATTCTTTTGAATTTGCCCTTTGGTTGTTCACTGTTTGCCCCACCAGAAATTAATTTCAACGATCCCGAAATTTTAGAATTATACACGCAGTTGGTACTTTACCGCGATGATGCTTCGAAATCTGTGTTTGAGTTGGCAATATCACCATTGAACTTGAATATTGCTCAGAGGAAAATTATTTCATACATTTGCAATTATCTACATCTATTGGAGCTTTTTGACAATGGCATGATTATAATCAGAAGAAAACCGGGTCATATTTCAATCGCCCCCGGTCAAACGCGCCAACAACCACTTCATTCGGCCTCCATGATGAATCTTAACCAATTGGCAAACCCTCCTGAGTTGTTGCGCTCACATTCTCAATCGGCCATACCCATGCCAAGGTTGAGACAACAAACATCAACGCCAACGCAACAACAACCTCAATTAGTTTACCAACAAAGACCTTACACACAACATGGATATTACCAGCAATCTCAACAACCACCACCACCGCAATTGGCTCAAAATTTGTCAGCAGGAAGTTCTGCTGCTGCATTGTTACGGACAAACAATAATAGATCGTATGTCGACGTGAGATCTACACCACCATTGACACAAGTGGAAAGTAATCCAATCCCACAACAGCAGCAGCAGCAGCAACAGCAGCAGCAGCAGCAACAGCATCAGCAACAGTTTTTCCAGCCCAATACTGCAAGTACCACCAATAATGTTCACTCACAACCGCAGACGCCATCAAGTGGATCGATTTGGGGCCCAAGGTTTATATAGAGTTGTAATGAAGAACCCAAAAAAGAAAGATATGTCATCACAATTTACCTGATACTATAAAACTACTACTACTATTACTACTCTCTCTCCATTTCTCTCTCTATTTAAATCTCTCCAACAAAGACTGGGCTGAGGCTGTATCCAAGTAAACAACCCCGTTCTCCGTTGTTACTGCATTTCCTGACAACAATTGCTCTAATGATATAGTAGCCCCGGATTCTGGTTCTTCTTCCTCGCCTCCATCTTCGATTCTACCGCACCTTGGATGTTCTGGTTTCAAAAACGAATCCCCGAAATCCTTGTCACCAATTCGTTCGGTTATCCTCTTTTGCCATCCTTCAATACCTTCACCATCACGTAATAAGGCAACAATAATTATCGACATATTATCACACCCTATACCGGAACCATCGGAAGTTGGTGAACAACAAAGATCCATAATTTCTTCACAAATTTTCTCAAGATCTTTTTCTTCACGAATTGCTTTTCTTATAAAATCAATAACTTGTTGAGGGTGCATACAATCCCAAATACCATCACATGCCAACACAACAAATTCATCCTCGTCCAAGTTGATTGTATGTGTGATGACATCGGGGTAACATGTGACAACTTGTTCTTCTGGTGGGAGATCAACTGATTTTTTGAATTCGAAATCGGCAATCGATCGCGAAAGAGCCAAGTTCCCATTGACTCTGTCTGCATCGACATATCCTCCTGCAGCCATTATACGTGACTTTTCCCCTTCCAAAGATGGTTTATGATCAAATGATAATGCCTTGGCCACACCATTGACTGACATAATCGTACGCGAGTCACCAGCATTACCACAGTAGATGCGGTCTGGAGTGATGAGTACCGTAGTGGCTGCACACCCACTATCATCATCACGCATGTAGATATCCTTCAAGATAGCTTGATCACAATCTAAAAAGCCTTGTTTCAACGCATTGACATAATCCTTTCCGTTATACAGAGAAGTGGCTCTTATGATTTTGTGCAAATGTTCACCAGTAAATATAGCAGCTTTTTCTCCTCCGTGACCGTCATATACACCAAAGAACGCGACGTAGTCTGCATTTTCTTGACTATTCTCTTTCGACTCACTCTTAATACCATCAGACTTGTCATTCTCGGCTTTATCCAGTGCTTCTTTTTTACCGTCGTCCTGATTCGCTTTATCGTCATCATCGTCATCATCATCATGATCATGATCAGAAAATTTATTCAAATCTAAAACTGTGGCATGGGCATCCTCCATATTGATTCTCCAACCTTGCATGCTTGACAACCCGTATGCCAAGTATTTGTCATGACCCTCCTCTGAGTCTTTCTCAGTAATTGGTTGTGATAGAATCTGTCCCATGGTTTATTGTTGAAATGAGACAAAGATTGGGTAAAGTTTTAGTATATCAATAAAAAAATAAAAATCCTCGCTAGTTGTGAACGTGAATATTAATGGCAATTGTTGGATTGGCTTTGCAAAAAAGACAGTAACAAATATAATAAACGTGTAGATTTTCTATTTAATGGGGGGGTGTGGTAGTGGTGGTGGTGTTACTTCAACTTTTTGTTTATGGTTTCTTAACAGAAAGGCGAAATTTTTCCTCTTGTGATGATGAATTTCTTTTTTTTCTTTTTTTTTCTGTTTCAATTCATTTGTTCAATTTAGTGCCTCCATACTGTATAACTACTACTACTCATCTAGTATCTTTGAAATACCCACGGAGGTGTAATTGATCAGCACTAACTAGTTGTTTGCAAAATCTATTGCACATGTAGGATTTGCTTGACTCATCTGCTAAAAGATGCATTGAAAAACATATTAGCTAGTTTACTGCTAAATGCAGTTCCTTACCGATTCAACAGATCTAGAAATCCTGCTCTATATAAGTTGTAATTTAGACCCCTACTGAAAAGAGCTACAAAGATAGGGTTACTCGGCACGTGTCAACTCTCAAAGAAACTTTACATTGACAATATCACCTACTTAATGAATGAAGTTCTAAACAGTAATAAGTGTTTCAATCACTTCGCTTCTCATTTACTTCGTAGTACATTTGGATGAACCTCTCCACCTAGCCCTCACAGATGTTGAGAAACTCTTCAACCTGTCCAATATGATATCGTCGTCGTAATTGTTCACCACAACTTTACCATCCTTGACCACGCCTTGCTCTTGATCATGGTCCATATCCAATGATTGCACAGAATCCAATCTGTGGTCCCTCAATACAAAAGAAAGAATGATCAAGGGGAAACAAAGCACCAATCCAGTGATGCAAAGATACCTCTGCACGTGGGCATAAGCAGTCACAACAGCGATTCTTGCTGGTGATCCCCAAGTGTTTGTGATAATGAATTTGAAGGGTGCCTCATAAGCCAATTTTGCAAGTTGTACAGCATTGGGAACTCCTTGACTTTGCATCTTGTCCAAAATAACATCGTGCATTTTATTTGTCCAAATGGCTCCACTAATGGAGGCGCCAATTGAAGAACCAATGTAATAACTGGCGAAATAAACCGAAAGAATGACACTCATATACTCATGGTTAGTGACGGTAGTAATGCTGACTTGTGTTGGTCTATTGAAGAAAGCGGCACCAAAACCCATTAAACATAATCCACCAATGACACCATCAAGGTATTTTTGACTTTCCACTCCGTCATTGGCACCACGGAAATGAAACAAAATACCCAAACTTACAGCCCAACAAACACAACCGAAAATGATGAACCCTTTCAATCTTCTAACACGGACGACAACAAACCCCAAAAGCGATCCTACAACAGTGGCAACAAATGAATACGACGATGTGATTCTGGTGGCTGCTTTGACACTGGCGTTCATACCAACAATCAAAACTGTGTACATAAAATCATTGGGCATGTACCAAATCCAATTAAGTAAAATGGCAATGAGTAATGCTGACCATACACCACGATCCTTCATCAATGGTAATGGCATAATTGGCGACCTAGCGAATTTGGCTTCCCACATGACAAATACTGGAATTAGTACCACACCAATAACCAACGGAACAATTGTCGAAGCTCTAGCCCATTTGGAGGTAACACCACCAGCGAGCGTAAATGGAACCAAGATTAACCCCAAAATGAGAATAACGTGTAACAACCCAACGACATCCAAATCCCAAAATAGCTCCGTTACCAATGTTTTCCAATAAGCAAGGCTTTTCTTAGAGTGTTTCCTCTGGCTATTAATCTCCTTTGTCATTTCCTGCCACTCAGGTGTCTTGCGAGCTTTTATCTGCATGTGAATCAAACAGCCAAGTAGTGGTACAGCACTTAGTGGAAAAATGAACGCCCACATACCGATACCCCAATTCCACGAGTAATGGGCCTCCGCAGAGGCAACCACATCGCCACCAACCCAGGTGGTTATTAACAAAGGCAATGCCGGAACAAAGGAGCACACTAAACGCCAATTCAAATTTGAAAAGTCGGCTAAAATGACTTGCAATATGATGGAAATACCAGTGTTTCCTATTTGATAAATCACTGCACCACCTGCAAACCTATTGATGTCATATGCTTGTGATTGGATGACAGTACCCATTGAGTAGAACACTATAGCAAAAATGCACAATTCCAAACGTCCAAATCTATCAGATAATCTGGCATAACAAGGTTGAGCTGCAGCACTAATTACTGATTGCATAACAGTGACAGCAGCGAATAATGAATGTTTGTTGTACGATGAAGTAGCATAGTATTGCAACTTTCCACGTACCATAGCATCCAACCTGTATCCAAAAGAAATCAAGAATATGCAAAAGAAAAACCAAATGATGAGATACGGGTTTTGATATTGTTTTTGAAGTATTTCGATCCGTCTGATACCAATTGACTTCCTCGTCTGTTGTGGAGGGGCTTTCTCCTCACTTGATTTAGATGAGGTATCAACTTCAACCTCATCCCCTGAACGAGTTTTGACGTCCTGTTTTGTTCCCTTCGAGTTTTCAACTTTAGCTGGTTCAATGAAGTCCATTTTCACCCAATGTCAATGCGATTGAAAAATAACTCTTGCAAAAGTAGAAAAAATTCTAATCAATTTATATTGAGGTAGTCTCGGAAATGTTTTCACAATATGCACGATTATACTTGTGTGAAATAATTACCACCAAGCATTGTAAACCAGCAATTAGTATTCCCTATTTCGGTGAAGTATTATCAAGTATTTAAATTTGGGCAATTCTATTGGTTTTGCAGGAACTTTTGAAAGGATATATTATTAAATGCGAACATTCAAGTAAACGCACGTTACCAACCAATCAGCAGGCAATCATAATCAATTAATTTATGCTTGATTTAAAAAAGAAAAATAGCCAAACCGATTTTTCTTGGATTAAAGGTTTTCCCACTATGTTAGTAGTACTTTAAATAGGAATCAGCCAAATTTTAACTAAACTTCTTTTTCTTGTAGTTCTGGCCAATGCGCTTGTTACTCAAAAAGCATAGAATGAACGCAAAAATGAACTCTCCTTTTCATTTCAAAATGAAGGAAACGAAGAGACTTGTTGGAGGAAGGCAAAAGCAGCAGAATATTACTAAGTCTTAGAACCAGAATTTTATCGGGGGGAAATCTTTACTGGATTTGGTTGCTCACCGCCGTATGGGAGTGTTGATTGATATCATTTGCATGCAAGTTACTCAAACTTTGTAGATCATTGCCTTCACACTTTGATTCGTTACATTCTCACACCATTCGCTCACCTGCAATGTAATATACGCGTTGCGAGTTTCTTCTCCATGCATGAACATTCCTGTAAAGTTTTTAATCGTTAAAAATGATCGTCGAGAACCCAATAACCAAGTTACACTTCTCCAATAGAACTTTTGCTACGAATCCAACCTTCGGTGTGTGTAAAAGAGTGAGAGAAAAGCTATTCTAAATACCTGGACTCTGATTGGGTAGATCCATGCTCATCAACTCTAAATTAATAAGGTTTTGTTATTAATTTGATGTTGCTTTTCCTGTCTGTTCACTCTCATTACAAAGCTTGGCCAATTAGGAACCAGATTAAAGTGGGTGGTGAACAAGAAAATTATTAGGTAAGCCATGTTATGCAGGATTTAAAGTTTCGAATGACTGGAAAAAAAGATTTTATGCCTTGTTTTGATAATCAGATTAATCTAAGATCGTAAACAAACATCACCAACTTTATCCTGCAGAGAAAAGTTTCTGTAAAACACGCCATACATTTGCGTGTTGAAAGCTCAGAACTCGAAATCAGACGATGCGCGGTAAACCCAGCTGATCCGACGTAAAAGTTAACGCAAAAAGATAGGTATTCTATGTAGCCAAAAGTTTATAGTGTCTCTACACGTGACCTTGATGAAGGATTATCCTTTGTCTCTTGTTCCATGCAGCCAATGCTGCACTGGCTGCATGTTATTGACTTCTAACCAAACTAAATACACTTGTACCACGCAAAGAGATAAAGGGCCACCTCTCAATGTCCCCACCTAGATCTTACAGACGTTGAGAAACTCTTCAACCTGTCCAATATGATATCGTCGTCGTAATTGTTCACCACAACTTTACCATCCTTGACCACGCCTTGCTCTTGATCATGGTCCATATCCAATGATTGCACAGAATCCAATCTGTGGTCCCTCAATACAAAAGAAACTATAATCAAGGGGAAACAAAGCACCAATCCAGTGATGCAAAGATACCTCTGCACGTGGGCATAAGCTGTCGCAACAGCGATTCTTGCTGGTGATCCCCAAGTGTTTGTGACAATGAAGTCAAAAGGTGCTTCGTAGGCCAATTTTGCAAGTTGTACAGCATTGGGAACTCCTTGACTTTGCATCTTGTCCAAAATAACATCGTACATTTTATTTGTCCAAATGGCTCCACTAATGGATGCACCAATGGAAGAGCCAATAAAATAACAAGCATAAAACAACGAAAGAATGACACTCATATACTCATGGTTAGTGACGGTAGTAATGCTGACCTGAATCGAAAATGGGTTCAAAAATCCGCCACCAAAACCCATGAAGCATAATCCACCAATGACACCATCAAGGTATTTTTCACTTTCGATACCATCATTGGCACCACGGAAATGGAATAGTATTCCTAAACTCACAGCCCAGCAAATACAGCCAAAGATAATAAAAATTTTTAATCTTCTGACACGAACCACAACCAAACCCAAAAGCGGTCCGACGATAGTGCCAACAAATGAATACAACGATGTGATTCTGGTGGCTGCTTTGACACTAGCGTTCAATCCCACAATCAAAACTGTGTACATAAAATCATTGGGCATGTACCAAATCCAATTTAGGAAAATGGCAATGAGTAATGCTGACCATACACCACGATCCTTCATCAATGGTAATGGCATGAGAGGAGATCTAGCGAATTTGGCTTCCCACATGACAAATACTGGAATTAGTACGACACCAATAACCAACGGAACAATTGTCGAAGCTCTAGCCCATTTGAAGGTAACACCACCAGCGAGCGTAAATGGAACCAAGATTAACCCCAAAATGAGAATAACGTGTAACAACCCAACGACATCCAAATCCCAAAATAGCTCCGTTACCAATGTTTTCCAATAAGCAAGGCTTTTCTTAGAGTGTTTCCTCTGGCTATTAATCTCCTTTGTCATTTCCTGCCACTCAGGTGTCTTGCGAGCTTTTATCTGCATGTGAATCAAACAGCCAAGTAGTGGTACAGCACTTAATGGGAAAATGAATGCCCACATACCGATACCCCAATTCCATGAATAGTGTTCAACAACCGAGTCAACCACATCGCCACCAACCCAGGTAATAATTATCAATGGCATTGCAGGAATAAAGACGCAAAGCAAACGCCAATTCAAATTTGAAAAGTCGGCTAAAATGACTTGCAACATGATGGAAAAACCAGTGTTTCCAATTTCATAAATGACAGAGCCACCTGCAAACCTATTGATGTCATATGCTTGTGATTGGATGACAGTACCCATTGAGTAGAACACTATAGCAAGAATGCACAATTCCAAACGTCCAAATCTATCAGATAATCTGGCATAACAAGGTTGAGCTGCAGCACTAATTACTGATTGCATAACAGTGACAGCAGCGAATAATGAATGTTTGTTGTACGATGAAGTAGCATAGTATTGCAACTTTCCACGTACCATAGCATCCAACCTGTATCCAAAAGCGACCAAAAATATACAAAAAAAAAACCAAACGAAAAAGGGGTCTTGGTATTGTTTTTGAAGTATTTCGATCCGTCTGATACCGATCGACTTTGTTGTCGTTTTTGAAGAGACTTTGTTGTCACTCGACCTAGAGGAGACGTCAACCTCATCTTCATCTCCTGAACGTATTTTGGCCACTTTTTTTGAATCTTCAAAAGTTTCTACTTTTGCTTGTGCCACAAGATCCATTGTTAAAATGTCGTTTTTGGAATTGTGACGAGTATCTTTTAATGAGGGGGAAATGTCTTCAACATTATATATAATGCTATATGGTGGTAATGCTTTTATCATGCACAATCTGCAAATCTCGTATGTGTTTTGGCCAAATGAAGTTTAATAATGCTATACGGTGGTTAGTTTCCTTGTTCGGGGATCCATCATACGTTCTTGAAGTTGAACAATCTTATTGGACCTGGATGCAATTCAAACTGATAATATTATAAATGCATATTTCATTAGTAATTGATGCTAACCAATCACCCCCAATAAAATTAAGATTGCCCAAAAACAAATCATGAAATTGTTATCCGGCGTCGGTTCTATTCATTCAATTAATAATTTATGCTTGATCTAAAGATTGAAACTTTATTTTCTATTACTGTTATTTTTATCTTGTGCAAATCTTTGCTTTTTGTGATACTTGGGGGTGCAGCTAATATTTGTTCATTCAAAAGTTTGTGTATGTTATCAAAAGAACAAGAAAGAACAAGAAAGACCAGTTGTGGTGGGGTCATACGACTTGGATGTAATATTAACCCTTCATAAGGGAGGCCTTTTCAAAGAAAAAGTCCGTATTTTTGAAGGTCAAGGATTTTGCAATTGGATGAAGCGTGATTACACAAAACGAGAGCATTGCGTTAGGGATGGAAGGCTTTTAGATACATCATATATTGTTTATGGGCAATATACTCCGTAAAGGCACTGAAAAAAGTACAGATATAGGGATCTACAGCAAAATTGTTTGTTGAAAGAGGGATTTCGCAGAAGATTGGGAATCCATAGATTTTACGCCAGGAGTGTGTTTTGCTCATTTTGTTCAAGAGAACATTAATATACTCACAATTGGTCGAGCAATAACTCTCCTTCACATTTATCATATTACAATTGGTTCACTACTCGCGAGTATCAACCATGTGTTGATATTTGATGCATGGTCACTTATGTATTAAAATGAGTGTCGACAACGTCATATTGTTAAGATGACTTAATCCCGGTCACAAGAACATTGAAATACGATAAATTCCAATTGGATAGATATGTGTTTGTCCTGCTCTATTGTTAGCCTCTTTTACTGGTTCCAACCTCTCGCCTGTATACCCTTTTTCTTGGCAAAACTTAGCGGGTAACTTATAAAAGTATCCAATATACAGCCACTCTCAAGAAAAAGATGCGTGGGTTCGCATTAAAATTGTGAGGTGGCTTGCATTTGACTAAGGGAGTTTCGATTGAGCTGATGAACGTAAAAAATGAGGTAATAACATGCACAACCTTTGGAGCGATCACGTCCACTTTCATTAGATTCGTCTTACTGAAGCAGAATGACCAAAATACAATATTTCCATTAACTTCTAACCAAATTAAACACAATTATATACAACAATAGAATGCAATGCCACCCCTTAAGTTCTCAAATCTATCGCTTACCAATATTGAAAAGAGATTTTAACTTTGTAAATAAGACATCATCATCGTAGTTATTAACCACAACTTTACCGTCTTTCACAACACCCTTTTCATGGTCGTGGTCCATTTCCAAAGACTGCACTGAGTCTAATCTATGATCTCTCAATAAAAACGTGATCATGATCAATGGGAAACAAAGCACCAAACCGGCAATACAAAGGTATCTTTGCACTTGAGCGTAAGCTGTAACCACGGCTATTCTTGCAGGTGACCCCCAGGTGTTTTCGATGATAAATTCAAAAGGTGCATTATATGCTGACAGCGCCAATTCAGTAGCATTGGCAATGTTCATTTCTTGCATTTTGTCTAAGATGACCCCGTGCATTCTGTTTGTCCAAATGGCTCCACTGATGGAGGTACCTAAAGAAGAACCAATCCAGTAGCTTGCCAAGTATACGGAAATAATGACACTCATATACTCATGATTAGTGACAGTACTAATACTGACTTGAGTGGAGTAAGTGAAAAACCCAGCACCAAAACCCATTAAACATAATCCACCAATGACACCATCAAGGTATTTTTGACTTTCCACTCCGTCATTGGCACCACGGAAATGAAACAAAATACCCAAACTTACAGCCCAACAAACACAACCGAAAATGATGAACCCTTTCAATCTTCTAACACGAACAACAACCAAACCCAAGATAGGACCAACAATCACCGAAACAAATGAATACAACGATGTGATTCTGGTGGCTGCTTTGACACTGGCGTTCATACCAACAATCAAAACTGTGTACATAAAATCATTGGGCATGTACCAAATCCAATTTATGAAAATAGCAATCAACAAGGCGGCCCAAACACCACGGTCCTTCATCAATGGTAATGGCATAATTGGCGACCTAGCGAATTTGGCTTCCCAAATTACAAAGATTGGGATGAATACAACACCAATAACCAACGGAACAATTGTTGAAGCTCTAGCCCATTTGGAGCTTACACCTCCAGCCAATGTAAAAGGAACCAAAATAAATCCTAAGATGATGATGACATTTAACAATCCAATAACATCCAAATCCCAAAACAAGCCAACGATTAATTTTTTCCAGTATGCAAAGCTGGTTTTAGAGTATCTTTGAGAATTGTGCTCCCTCGTCAATGCTTGCCATTCAGGGGTTTTTCTAGCTTTGATATGCATATGAATAAAACAACAAAGCAAAGGAACAAAACTAAGGGGAAAGATGAATGCCCACATACCAATACCCCAGTTCCACGAGTAATGCGCCAAAACCGATGAGACAACATCACCACCAACCCAAGTGTTGATGATAAATGGCAATGCGGGGATAAAAGAACAAAGCAAACGCCAATTCAAATTTGAAAAATCAGCCAAAATGATTTGCAACATGATAACAATACCAGTGTATCCAATTTGGTAAATGACGGATCCACCTGCAAATCTATTGATGTCATAAGCTTGTGATTGGATGACAGTACCCATCGAATAGAATACAATTGCAAACAAACACAACTCCAAACGTCCGAATTTGTCAGATAATCTGGCATAAAATGGTTGAGCTGCAGCACTAATGACGGACTGCATGACATTGACGGTGGTGAACAAAGAGTGTTGCAGGTAAGATGATGTGGCATAGTACTGTAAGTTTCCACGAACTGTTGAATCCAAACCATACCCATAAGCAACCAAGAAAATACAGAAAAAAAATAGGACTCTCAACACGGGATTTTGGTACTGCAATTGTAAGATTTCTGCTCTTCTTATACCAATGGACTTGGTGGTGGTGTTTAATGCTTCTTTCTCTGCATTTAATTGCGTTGCTGTTTCCCCTTCGTCGCCAGAATACGTCTTGTTATCCTTTTCAATCTCATCATAACTTTCAACCTTTGTTGGCTCTGTACGGTCCATTTTTGGTGCTATTTATTTAGTCGGTTGTTCCTCTGACAGATATGCAACTTACGATATCCCATGACGCTTTAGGTGGATGATGCCTTGAATTTATATTCCAAACTTCTCAAATGTCTTACTCTCTCATAAGCAAACGTATCGCATTTCCCAGTGAAGTTCTACTGCCTATTTCTCTTTGTACCACACAACATCTTCGAAAACAATAGCACAACTACTCTCTATTGTTTTCCCATCATCGTAAGTGATATCCAATTGGCAGAAAAAAAAAGAAACAAAGACCAACTTCAGCCAATGACTTCGGTTCATAAATCTGTTTGTACTATGAGGTTTTGTTTGCCTTGTAGTTTTTTCAATATTTTATTTTTCTTGGTTAAGCATCGCTTTATATCACAAACCTCCCTTTTAATTACTAATGTTTGTTACATCCGCCATTTTTGTCAGGAATGACAAGAAAAAACTTATTACTAAAGTGCCTTTCAGTAAAATGGAACCAAATAATTTTTAAAAACAATAATGTCAAGGGTTTGTGTAATTCTGAACTCAATAAAATGATCTTTTGCCATTTTTGCATTGTTTCTTATTCCTTTTTTTTTTATCTTTTTAATCTAAAAAAGATCTGGATCTTCTTCTCCTCACGTCAATTGTGTTGCTCTTGTTAGAATACTTCAATAATGCGGAGTACTATAGAGGATGACACAAGCGATGAGGATAAAGCAGTATGGGAATAGAGGTACATCATCTTTTAGGCTTCACTGTTTGTATCTCGTAGTACGTCACCTACTTGGTCTTTGTTCTAATCTCTACACAAACAAACAAAACACCAAGAAAAAGTGAGAAAACTTAATTGGCTTAATAGCAATTGCCTTGGAGACAGGATGAGTAAGTGATTCCTGTTTTTTTATTGTGTGATGAGTTTTTTGCCAACTCTATATATCGTCTTTAGTTTCTTGTACAAAGTGGGTCGTAATTAGTTACAAAATGGGTCAAAGCCCTATTGTGAAAATTTTTTTTCCTATTGAAGCTTACCAACGTAAATGTTCACATACTTATCCATTATTCTTGACGACAAGAAATCTATTTCCAAATGACCATACCAGTTGGGTCATTCAGTTGAGCAGTAATTGATAGTAGGAACAATGTGTGGCTTATATTCTTTTCCGCCTCATCTGATTTAGCTTCGCACCTCAAGTACTCCCCGATCTCGGACTAAGTATGTACCTCATTAATTCGCCGCATTTCAACAACTGGCAGCCTCCATTGTTTGATATTCATGGTATTGTGAAAGGAAGAACCGTAAATGTCTTTCCACAAACACACTCTTCGTTTTCGAAAATCAAAAACCACAATTGAGATTTCCCTCGTCTTTTTGTGGTACCGTTCACCACTCTCTGATATAGCTGCCATATTTGAATCAGACACCTTCCGGTATACAATTACAATCTAAATTTATTTCTGCTCGTCTATAAAATAAGTTTACTATACTGGCTTACCCCCAATGAACTCGCTCCATCTTTGAACTTCCTCTGGAACAACAACTTTTTCTGGAACTTCATCAAACTTGCTCTTGGTTGAAATTTTGGCCTTCAAACAAGAAGCAAATAACTGCGAAGTGTTTGGCTCATTAAACAATGGGATAGCAAAATCAATAGCATTTCTTCTCATAACGTAATCCTCGTCCAACAAATCTTGAGCTCTGGACTTGGCTAAATTAAATACAGCCCCAATGTATTTGGCTTGGAAAATTTCACGCAAGGCTCGCTTATCAGTTTTGGGAAATTCAATAACTTCGATTGGTTCAGAAACATACTTGGATATGTAATCTGCAACCGTTTGACTTGCAGTGTAAAAATTATAACCTAATCCAGATAACTCTTTTGCGACATTTCCAAGCTTGTCATTGGATAAATCACCACCAAACAATATACCTTGACCAGGTAATGGTACATGGAAATTCATTGTTGATTGCATACTAGTCCAATACGCCTCAAGTAGATCTTTACCAAAACAAGCCACTTCACCGGTCGAGGCCATTTCAACACCCAAGAAAGGATCAGCTCCTGCCAACCTAGTGAATGAAAATTGTGGCACCTTGGTAGCAACACGGTCGTATTTTCGGTCCATGAGATCGACTGGCTGTGGTACACCTTCTTTTATGAGGGCCCTCACGGCAACGTCAATGAAATTGATACCAAGTACTTTTGAAACAAACGGGAAAGAACGAGATGCACGAATGTTACACTCAATAACCTTTAATTCACAGTTATCATCATCAAGAGTTCCATCTTGGTCGTTTTTGATAATTTGCATATTGAATGGTCCAGTAATCTTCCATGCTTCAGCAACCTTGTCAGCAATGGTTTTCAAACGGTTCAACAAAACTGGTGACAACTTTTGTGGTGGCAAAACCAAAGTTGCATCCCCTGAGTGAACTCCAGCATTCTCAACATGTTCCGATATAGCATGAACCAAGACTTGACCTTCATTTGCAACAGCATCAATATCAATTTCTTGTGCCCCTTCAATAAATTTGGAAATGACCACAGGATGATCGCGTGAAACCTTTGAAGCATTGGATAATTTAGCGTCCAATTCGTTTTTGCTATTGATAACAGACATTGCTGCTCCTGACAAAACATATGAAGGACGGACAAGAACTGGATATCCTACTTCATCAGCAAAGTTTTCAGCTTCTTGAATGGATGTTAATTCTTTCCATGCTGGTTGGTCCACTCCAATGGAATCAAGAATTTGCGAAAATTTGTGACGATCCTCGGCTTTGTCAATGTCTTCTGGATTAGTACCAAGAACATTGCAACCATTGTTTTGTAATGACAATGCAATATTTTGTGGCAATTGACCACCAACTGAAACAACAACACCAGAGGAGTGTTCCAATTCATAAATATCCAACACTCTCTCCAATGACAATTCTTCAAAATACAATCTGTCAACTTCGTCAAAATCAGTGGAAACAGTTTCTGGGTTGTAGTTGATCATGATTGTCTTCTTGCCGCTTTCTCTCAATGCACGGGCAGTGGATACAGCACACCAATCAAATTCCACTGAAGAACCAATTCGATAAACACCAGAGCCCAATACCAAAGTTCCTTTATCATCGAAATCAATATCAGAGCTGGTAGCATTGTAGGTTGTGTACAAGTAGTTGGTGTTTGCTGGGAACTCAGCAGCTAACGTGTCAATCTTTTTAACAAATGGGATGATGCCAAAATCTTTCCTTGCTTTCCTCACTTCCAATTCTGGTGCTCCAACACAAAGTCCAATCTGCTTGTCTGAAAATCCCAACTTCTTAGCACGCCTCATCAAATCGCTATTAATTTTAGACAATTCGCCAACAGATTCCAATTCACGATACATATTGACAATATTCATCAATTTGTACAAAAACCATTTGTCGATTTTTGTCAAATCGTGAACTTTATCGACTGAATAATTTTCATGCAACAAGGCTTGTCCCACAGCTAACCATCTTCTATCAGTAGGGTTTTGCAAAGTCTCATCCAAATTTTCAAAATGGTCTCCCTGAAAACCAATGTAAGAAGGATCAATTTGTCTAATTGCTTTTTGAAAAGATTCTTCAAAGTTTCTTCCAATAGCCATGACTTCACCGACCGACTTCATTGCTGACCCAATATCGCGCTTGACATGTTGGAATTTCGATAAATCCCAACGTGGAATTTTGGTGACAATGTAATCCAAACTAGGTTCAAAGTTTGCAGAAGTGGTTTTGGTAACGGGATTTGGCAACTCTGGCAAGGTGTGACCGAGAGCTATTTTGGCAGCAGTGTAAGCTAAGGGGTATCCAGTGGCTTTTGAAGCCAACGCCGAAGAACGTGATAGACGAGCATTCACTTCGATGACTCTAAAGTCTAACCCATCAGGCTGTAAAGCATATTGAACGTTACATTCACCAACAACACCCAAGTGCCTTATAATCTTAATTGCAGCAGTTCTCAACATGTGATACTCTTCGTCACTCAACGTTTGCGATGGAGCAACAACAATGGAGTCACCTGTATGGATACCCAATGGATCGAAATTTTCCATATTACAAACTGTGATACAGTTGCCAACACGATCACGAACAACTTCATATTCTACTTCTTTCCATCCTTTCAATGATTTCTCAACCAAAATCTGAGGCGCCAAAGAAAGTGATTGAGCAGCTAAATTTCTCAATTCGTCTTTGTTAGCAGCAAATCCAGATCCGAGACCACCCAACGAATAAGCCGACCTGACAATAATCGGGTATCCAACTGAATCAGCTGCTTTTAAAGCATCATCGACAGTTTCAACTGCGATAGATTCCGCAATTGGTATGTTTATTTCTTTTAAAGCTTGAGCAAACAAATCACGGTCTTCAGACGTTTCCAACGTTTTAATTGGCGTACCCAAGACTTTGACGCCATACCTATCGAAAACACCCATCTTATCTAGCTTGACACCTACATTTAACCCAGTTTGGCCGCCAAATGTCAACAAAATACCATCCGGTCTTTCTCTCTCAATGATATACGTGATATACTCTGGAGTCACTGGTAAATAGTAAATCTCATCAGCTAATGCATGGGACGTCTGATTTGTAGCGATATTTGGATTTATTAGAATTGATTTCTTATCAGCCTCTTTCAAGGCTTTGATAGCTTGTGACCCTGAGTAGTCAAACTCACCAGCTTGACCAATTGATAAGCCACCAGATCCAATGACAAGAACTTTTGAAACGTCGACAAGTTTATGTGCATGTTCATCTTTGAATTTCTTCAACAAGTCACCACCAGCATACTTCAATGCCTCTTCATTTATAGATGGAATTGTTTTGTTTCCATGGGCAATAGTATCAGCATTCGTTGCAAAAGAGCATCTTTGCGCTGGTATTGATGCGCTTGGTAGAAGCTTGAGCCTGCGTGATAAGAATTTGAAATTGTTCCTTAACAACATCCTTGTATGGGGTAAAAGAATTGGGTTGTTGAAACTAGATGAAAGAAATGAGAATTGGGAAAAAGGATTGAAACTTATAATAGAAAAAAAAATTTTCCCAATGAGTCAACAGAGTTTAAAACAGTGAAATTTTTTTCTTCGTATGAAAAATTAACCGCGATGTAAAATCAATTACCTAATTCGAAAAGAGAGAATCATAAAAGATAATAAACGTTGGTAAAAATGAGGAAAAGTACACTACCTTTTCTGGTAGACCTGACAAAGATTTCATTGCTATATGGGCTTGAGGATAAAGTCTTCACCCATTAATGTAGATGGTATGGGCATATAGCCATGAACAACTTTTGGGCTTTTCTCTGGGAGCCATTTTGGGTTCTGATAACTAGAATTCCAACTAGAGTAGCCAGAACTCTTTGCAAAAGAAAAGGTGATGTCACCTTTCGTACGGTATCACAAAATTGACTACTAATGGGCTACCATATCCTTTTTGAGCTCCCACTCTATGAAGTTGTTCACTGACGAAGCTCAAGGTTTACGTGTTGATCCATTGGTTGTGTTGTTTTTGGCTGTGGGTTTCATCTTTTCAGTCATCATTTTACATGTATTTGCCAAGTTGACTGGGAAATTTGCTTAGAAAGGTATTAGTTACTTTACATGTTTGTTAATAAACTATTTACAGTGTGGGACAAATCATCTACATGTACCTGGTGTTTGACCTCTAGTGGCTGTCCATCTCGTCTTTTGCCTCTAACTTCAATATCTACCATTGGGAATCTTTTCCCTAGAATCACCACCAATGGAATACCCATCATGTTGGATTGCTTAATCTTGAGTCCAAGTGAAACATCTCTATCATCAAGTCTGTAATCAAAACTGAAGCGCGAATAAACATCGCCAAACTCAGCACTGGTTGAAGCTTCAACAATTGTTACCTCCCACGGCGCTATACTTCGTGGCCAGCGTAACCCATCACTATCTCGGTTAATCTCTGCAATTGCCGCAACAATTCGACTAACACCGATACCATAACACCCCATCATTACCGTCTTACTAACCACTTTACCTTCCTCTGGTACATCCACAGTTAATCCCAATGGTTTCGAGTACTTGTTTCCTAGATAGAAGGTGTGGCCCACTTCAATTGCTCGTTGTTCGCTCAATGTGCCTCTGTCGCATTCCCCACAAACTTCACCTGCTTCTGCAAGCACTATAGGAACATCAGTCAACGTGGTAATCATGGATCGGTTATGGAACTCAACTGGGAAATCAGGAAAGTTGGACCTTGAATTCAATCGAGCATCCATTACTCGTACAACCCTCCTTGACAAATCGTCAACCTGTTCAAACTCTTTAAAAACATCCTTTTCATCCACATTCAACAACATATCGGGAACCTCAAGCTGAACAAATTTTGGCTCAAGTTTTCTCCCCGCGGGGTAGTACGCACACACCAATGTAGACTTGTCATCGGTAATGAAATACCTCACAGACACACCATCACCGGCAACCGACTCACCTTCCTTGGGGTATGATATCGTCTTCTCCTGGTTCGACACGTGACCACATGAATCACAACTAAACACCGTATCCTCTCCTGTGTCATTCAAGTATTGCCATTCATGGCTCAAGTCTCCACCAATATCGCCACTATCTGCTTGAGCTTTGACATAGGGAACACCCAATTCGTCAAAAATCTTGTGGTAAGCTCCAACAACTGACTTGTATGTCTCCAAAGCCTTCTCCTCGTCTACATCAAACGAATACCCGTCCTTCATTAAAAACTCTTTGCCACGAAGAAGACCTCCCCTCGGTCTCTTTTCGTCACGAAACTTTTCCTTAATTTGGTAAAACTTGAGTGGCAACTGCTTATAACTGTCCAATTCTTGTTTGGCATACTGGGTAATCTCCTCTTCACAAGTGGGAACGAGTAAAAAATCAGCGGCACACTTGCCATTCTGTAATTTGAAAATCTCTGGCTGGTTCCATCTGCCTGTTTTGATCCATCCTGTCTTGTACGATAGCAAAGACAAGCTCAACTCTTCAAACTGTATACTGTCCATGTGTTTTCTGATGATGGAATTGATCTTGTTTTGAATAATGAGCCCCGTCTTTGACCAATTCACTAATCCGGAACGTGGGTACGTCACAATCCCCAACCTTGATAGTAGCTCCAGTGTAGGTGCATTTGTATCCAATTTGAATTTGGCTAGCTGGTTGCCGTAAAGCTTGGGCACTTTACGAATCATTAAAGAGTGGGGTGGGGGGGAGAGGGTGCATTAAAACGAATAAACTCGCTACCAATTACAAAATTTCAGTCCCATTGTTGTCTCCACCAATAAAAGAAGATGCACTCGTGTAATATTTCAATTGTATATATATATATCTCTCCCCTACACAATAAGTCTACTTGAACAACTCACTCAACTTTGTCTTGATATCGTGGTAAACGTCATCACCATAAGATTTCAAATGTTCCAATGAATTGTTAAAGTCTTCGGCGGCTTTTGACAATTTCTTGTTCTTTTCTGGATCATTAGCCAAGTCGTTGCTCAATTCTTGAAACTTCTTGTATGCTTCATTGTATTGCTGTACCGCTTTTTCTCTTTGAACTTTGAATGATTCATTGGCTTGATCTTTAGTGGAGCTGAATACCTTACCCAAATTGTCATATTGCTTATTGAGTTCATTTACTGAAGCGTCATATTGTTTGTTGAATTCCTTGGTGGCTTCATCCAATTTCTTGTTTGCCAATGATGCCAAATCGTCCTTTTTATCTTGAGCCTCGTCAGCTTTCTTGTTTCCCCAACTGAGCCATGAGTTTTTCTCCTTTTCGGCCTTGGCTTTAGCTTCGTCAGCTTTGCTGCTGCCCCATGAAACCAATTCATCTTTCTTGTCTTGGGCTTCATCTGCTTTCTTGTTGCCCCAACTGAACCAGGAGTTTTTCTCCTTTTCTGCATCGGCCTTGACTTCGTCGGCCTTCTTGGATCCCCATGAACTCCACTCATTCTTCTTCCTTTCAGCCTCGGCTTTTGCGTCATCTACTTTATCAGAACCCCAGTTGAATAACTTGTTCTTCTCATGTTCAGCATCGGCTTTAGCTTGATCAGCCTTTTTAGATCCCCAAGAAACCCATTCATCCTTCTTTTGTTCGGCTTCGTCGGCCTTCTTGGATCCCCATGAACTCCACTCATTCTTCTTCCTTTCAGCCTCGGCTTTTGCGTCATCTGCTTTATCAGAACCCCAGTTGAATAACTTGTTCTTTTCGTGTTCAGCATCGGCTTTAGCTTGGTCAGTCTTTTTAGATCCCCATGCACTCCACTCATCTTTCTTTTTTTCAGCCTCATTAGCCTTTTCTGAGCCCCAATTGAACAACTTATTCTTTTCGTGTTCAGCCTTGTCCTTTGCTTCATCAACATCGCTCTTGCCGAACCAATTGCCAAAAATTGGTTTTTCCTTCACTTCGGGCAAAGCTCCCGCTGACGAGATTTGAGTCTCACCGGTCTTGACGGTGTTGGTTCCAAGACAATTGACAAAATCAATGTATTTTTGCATACCTCTCTTGAATACTGATTTTTCATCCTCTGGGGTAGCAGCGTCCTTGACTGACTTTCTATAGTCCTCCTTGTTTTCACGGAGCTTTTGATACGTGTCGGACTCCTTTACAGAGGAGGTAACTGAATTGGTCTTTTTCTCAATCTCCTTTTTGCCGTCCTCGATCTTTTGGGTCAACTTGTTGTTCCATTCATAAGCTTTTTTATCAGCATTGGCTGTTTGATGAGCCAATTGTTCGTGCTCCTTTCTAGGCAAGATACGTTCAACGTTTTGGTCGTAGTAGTAAACCCCACCAACAATTGCAGCAGCCCCTAAAAAGTATTTTCCAGCAGACATGGTTTTAAAATATAGATTTATGATTGAGTGATTGGAAAGTGATGAAATAAATTCCTCGAGAAATAAGGAATGGGAATTGTTTTGGTTTATATAGTGAGTGGATTTCCAAAAAGATGAACAATCGAATCAGATCGTCATTTGAGGGACTCTTGGGGGTTTTGTGTATGTCATTTACTTTTAATTTTTTTTATGTTTGCTATTCTTGTTAGCCAAAATAGCAAAAAGTGAAAAGGAAAGAGGACCGAAAGAGAAGAAAAACAAACAATGTGGATGTGTGTTCGAAAAAAAAACTGAGTTTGGCAGAGTACAAGATGGCGATGAGAAGCTTAGTTTAACCACCTTGGCGCCTCAAATGTCAATGATTCCTGGCTAGATTCGTTCAACAAAGTGCCATAGCAATCTATTGCGGGTGATACTGCAAAAAAAAAAAAAAAAAAAAAAAAAACTACTTTGTGCTTTTTTGTGTTACTTATGGCTCTGTAGCTGTTTAGGAGACGCCGAAACTAAACGATAAGTGAACGACAATTAGTAGCTCCATCGATTGGGGATGTTAACTCGATACACGTGGAGTTGACGTCCTTTGAAGTACCCCGTTGAGCTGTTTTTTGGTGACTGTTTTCTCGTATCAGACTACTCCCTTGATCATGACGTATTATTTGTCGGCGATGGAAGCTACTAGAATTTAGTTTTTTGTGTTATTTACGTCCGGCATGTGATCAATTGGTTGGTCCAATACGCAAAGTGCTGAAAATTTTAGTCCACCTGAAAATGCGCCACACATTACCGGGAGCGAGTTCGTTATGCTTAAAGTCATATGAACGGTACTCTAACTGAAATATGTATAGAATTGACCTTAAATACCAGGTCAGATGTTTCGCTAGTAAAGGCACTGTCACTCGAAAAATAATCGCCTCAAATTGGTTCAGAATTACGATAAAAAAATTGTAAAGACTACTGTAAACACTTTAAGAGGTAAGCTACATGTGCTTCAACAATTGCGATAGTCCTTGAGCATTTCAGCGTAGAACTACAAAAACACACGTTGCAGTATGACGTCTATATATAATCTAATACCTAATACATTCCACGACAACTCCACAGACAGTTTTACAATACTTGTTCCACACTTCCAAATCCGAGGTGCTGCAAGCTCTGACTCCTTCGATGCACATCCTATCCTACCATCACTCAGAGAGTTTGGACAATTCCTTAAGACCCTGACCCGGCACACGCCTCCAATACCTCTTGGATTCACCAAATAACAATTGTCTACTTAATTTCAAAACAGTCAACAACACATCTTTCCTTGGAAAAAATTCTCCAAATACAACTTGAATTACACTGTCTTTTCCTGGTCTCTCCACTTGAAAATTCTTTGTCAAAAAGCACAAGTAAAATATAACCTGACCATAATTATGGAAACCCTCGTGTATTACCAAGTCAATCACATTATTGATGGGTATGAAAATGGTTCTGCTTTGAAATGGCAACATCTTTCGTGACTCAAGTTGAGCTCCAATTCCCTTCATGATCGTCAATGTATCCCGTGGCTCTTGAATGAAATAAAGCAACAAGATGAAAACAAGCTGAACTAATACGATACACCAATCAACCCAAGTATGACACCTTTTGTAACAATTTACCCCCGTTATCACGAGACAAATAGCAGAGCCGCATAAAAGCCAATATCGACCCCGAAATATTAGTGGCGGGACTCTATGCTTGACGGAAAATTTCAACACATTCAACGTTGTGAGGCACTTCATATCATGCTCAATCGAAGGTGTGACCTCCAACACGAAATCTTTCGTTGATGACATCAAAGTTGCATTGTATAATTCTTCACTTTCATCAAAGTGAAAAATGTTTTGGAATGAATTTTGCTTGGTGTTTATTATTATTAACTATACAATCGCTACGTCTTAGATTGTTTTAATTTCCGATTGTTTTTGTCAAAAGAGGTCAATTTTTTCGCGCACGTGTGAATAATATTTTGACTTCGTTCTCTTCAGTTAAATTCTACATGGTTGCCTAACGATTCTTTATATCGTCAATAGTTCCAACAACTGTTTCGTTCTTCCTTAACTCCTTTCTCCGTTCGGCTGTCGTCATTGGCTTAGATCCAGTGAATCCTGTTCTAATCTCAATTTCACGCCTTCTATTAGCTTCAGCATCTTCTTTAAATGCCTTCTCCCTCTCAATGGCAATCGCATTCATACTTTGTTCATGCTCAATTCTGACCTTCTTCAACTCTTCATTGTACTGTTCAATTGTCTTTATGTCGTTATTTGTCGTCTCACAATACCTTTTGAAATCGACAGGAAGCTTCCTCTTCAATGCCAATTCAATCACTTCTGGGAACTTTCTCTCCTCTAACACGAACTTTGACTTGATTTGCTTTCTAGTGCGATGAGGGAACAATTGCGCAATCAATGAAAAATCGGTACCAAACATACTCAAAGCACGGTAAAAATCATTTAGTTCGTCTGGAGTCCACTTGTCTGTGTATATTCTTTTGCTATATGTTGTGGATGTGACGGGGTTTGCGAAAGGGTTGGAGTCCTCAACTGTACGTCCAGACGCATCAGCTCTAGGCTTCACAACAACAGCAGATTCTTCGTTGAAACCAATTTTTCCACCCACCAACGTTAACTGCAATGTTGAAGACGTTGATGGTGCTTCCTCTTCCAAATTTAGCAAGTCTGTTCCCGATTTTGGTTTCTTACCCTCCCGTTCGAGTCGAATTTCTTCGTCAGTCTTTCCTTCATTTTTCAACATCGCCTCCTCCAAAGATATTCTTTCATTTCTTGCTCTCATCCTGTCTAGTCGCCTTTGCACTTTTTTCTGCTTCAATTGCACCTCTGCTTCTTGTGCCAATTTGAAACTGGAGCTAACATTCCCAATTTTCAATGTCGGTTTACACAAATCGGCCATTGTCATGCCCTCATAATCGAAATCAAGTTCTCCATACAACTCCAAGTCCTCTTCTTTAATGCCGGACGGAATTTGACTGATGCTGGTCACAGTCGTAACTAAATTCTCTGGCGCAAGAGGAATCAAATAGTCCAACGACTTGTTAGCAACTCTGGTGAATCCATCACTTTCCTCCTTGACCTCCGGTTTCGGCGCATCCCGACGTCTAAACTTCCGCAACTTGTTTGACCTAGGATCAATCCCCACAACGAATTCTTTGCTCACCACATTCATCTCGCCCCTCTTGGCAACATTCAATGATGAGGGTGCTGTTTCTGGATCATTCATGATCTTGCTTAAAGGTGCAGCAGAAGGTCTCAATGCAGGAAACAAATGACGAACATTGGAGTTCAAAATTCTAGCTGCTGTGGTGGTACTTGAGGATGCGGTTGGCGCTGGAGAGTGAGTAGTAGTGGGTGGCTTGGAAATTGCCACCAGCAGTGACGGCTTGAGTGTAGGAGCAGTAGAATTAACCGGCATCAGTACTGAGGTTCTTTTTGCATTTCGCGTGCTCAACAGCGATCTTCTTCTTTTTGTAGATTTTGGTTGTGGCACTAAAATTCTAGCAGCTGACAGTGTATCATCGTTACCTGGTCGTTGAGAAACAGAAGCGGATCGGCTTCGAAGGCCGGGGTTAATTCCAGATAATCTTCGTGATGAGGCCCTACGTAGACTCTGTGCATGTTGTTTGAGCGTCTCGTCATCCTCGTCTGAGCTATCTGCAATTGCCGACTCTTGTGGTTTCAGATTGTCTATTGGATCCACTATATCATCCAAAACGGGGCTACCGGAAGCTGCTCCTCTAATATTGAAAGTAAATCGTGGTTTCTCTAGCTGTGTACTTGGTGGCGTGTCCAACTGATCAGATATAGGTCTAGAGCGTACATCCGATGACGCTCTTGCGGTGCCCTTTTGGGAAGGTTCAGGAGTGGCAGTGGCCCTAGGCGTGGCTTTCTTTCTGACTGGATTCTTCAACTTTGGAGTAAACTGACTTCCCTTTTTGACTAAACTACTCATGCCGGATACAAATTTTGGAACGTAATGTTTTGGTTATCTAGTAGTTGTACCGATTAACTTGATCTATGTTTATATTTGTATTTTTTTTTTCTTCTTTATTTACCCATCTCCAGAAATTTGCATCATTTTCCATCTCACCAAATGGCCGCGTGCAAGTATACATGGTCCGCCAATAACGCGGATGATTGGGTTTTGAAGTTGGGGTTTGTGGGCACTGGGTATGTTGCATCGACAAGTAGTGGGGGATTATTTGGTTACTCATTGCTGAACGTTTCCGCCCCATTGATCAAGATTGACAAGGCCCACGAAGCCAGCATCAATGATATGAAAGTGATCGAGGAGAACCTAGTAACAACTTGTTCCACTGACGGTATCAAAATTTGGGACATTAGAGTGGGCAGCTGTCAAAACACCTTGGGCAATGGGAAATCAAATTTTTTGTCACTAGCTTCTCAAGGGCATCTTTTGGCTGGGGGTACAGAGCTATTAGGTGCCGATGCTGAAGTACATGTTTGGGACTTGAGAAGTCCAGAACAAGTGGTAAGATCTTTTGTTGATTCGCATCACGATGATGTCACTGCACTAGAGTTCCATCCCACCATGACCAATTATTTAATGTCAGGCTCAACAGATGGCTACGTGAATATCTACGACATGTCTAAATCAGACGAGGATGACGCATTGCATCAAGTGATCAATTTCGGTTCTGTGCATTCGTGCCATTTTATCACGGAGTCAAGAATTTCGGTTTTGACACATATTGAAACACTTTTGATTCACGATTTGAACGACACAAATTATGACGACTTAGTGGGCCCCAAGTTTGACGATAGAGGGGATTTGAGAAAGCAATGGCCAGATAATGAGTATGTTGTGGACGTTTCTCCCAGCGGGTTTGCCGCGTATGGTGCGAATTCATCCAGCAAATTATTCATCATACCATTCAGCCCAACTAAGGAGAAATTTAAGGACTCAAAGATCATTACTTTGGATGGCGCCCATGGTGAAGAGGTGGTGCGAGATGTCATTATAAAGCCGAATACAACACGTTGTTTGACTTGTGGTGAAGATGGTAAAGTAAAGCTTTGGGACTTACCAGAGGCACTCAAACATTATTCCATCGAAAATGCACCTGTTGCAACTATTGGAAAAGACAAGGGAAAAACAGATACTAAGAAACATCACAAGAAGGCACATAAAAATAAAAGCCGAAGATTCAATCCTTATTGAAGCTATAGACAAAAATTATACTCAAAACCTTTTGATGATATCTTCAACAACCTCATTTGTAGATGATTGTCCTCCCAAATCTGGGGTTTTAATTTTATCTTCAGCTAAGTTAGCATCGACTGCTTCATATATTTTAGCTGCAGCTTCTGGGTATCCCATGAATTCCAACATCAAAGCGGTCGATCTTATTGTCGCAATTGGATTTGAAATACCTTTTCCTTCGATATCTGGAGCAGATCCATGACATGGTTCACCAATGGCAAATGAATCACCCACGTTGGCTGATGGGACAACACCCAACGATCCTACCAAAGCCGCAGCACCGTCACTTAAAATGTCGCCATACAAATTTGGTGCAACAACTACATCGAAAACCTCGGGGTCTCTAAACATCTTGTAAACCATTGAATCAACAATTTGCTCCTTATACTCGACATCCTTGTACTTGTCCTTGTTTGCGTCGTATACTTCTCTACACGATTCACGGAACAAGCCGTCTGATTGGGACAAAACGTTCGACTTGTGTGTAACCGTTACAGAGGGTGACTTGTGAAGTTGTTCACTGGACGAAGAGGCATCTCTAATGCCTTGTCTTTGAACTGCTATATCATATGCCATCTTTGCAATTCTTTTCAGCGCAGTCTCAGTGATTCTCTTGATAGCTTCAGCAACCTTGGTTCCATCTTCTTTTTCGAAAGTCTTTTCTTCTTTCACATATAAATCTTCAGTGTTCTCACGAACAATGACCATATCAACGGGGCGTCCTATTCCCTTGACAGATTTTACAGGACGGACATTGGCATAAAGGCCCAACTTCTTTCTCAATGCAACAATTGGAGATGAGTAGCCAGCAACTTTGGTAGTTGGAGACGAAACAGCTCCAAACAAGGCTCCATCACACTCATTCTTCAAAACATCAACAGTCTTGTCTGGTAATGCTGTTCCTGTTTTTTTAAACAATTCATATCCAGCATCTAAATTGACAAATTCAAATCGCAAATCGTACTTTGCTGGCAAACTTTCCAAAACTTTTTGACCTGCTGGAATGACTTCTCTACCAATTCCGTCACCTGGGATCAATCCAATTTTAATTGTCTTGAGTGCTGGAGCAGAGGTAGAAAAGCAACGCATTGACGATCTAACGGGTAGCATAGTCCGGTTCTTTTTGGAGCTGTGCAAGACTAAAGGGGTCAAGATACCGAAAGAAGTGAAAAAAAAATAACAACAAAGTGAAAAATTTGGAAATCAATTTATCAATTTCGTCGCGGTTAACTGGGGGCCTATTTTGACACAAAGAAGACAAGCAAGAATCTAAATTTCGCCGTGGAGTGTTCTGTAGTGAGTCACAGAGTTTAAAAATAAAGAAAAATTAAATATCTGGTGATGCCGGAGCGGAACCGAGTGCGGGCCCATGTTGCCAACTCAAGACATAACATTCTACAATAAAAGGATCCGACACACACCTGAAAGAACTTGGCCCAAAAATCTTATGACCACTCCCAAATTTAAACAACATTTATTTATATACAAGACATTACAAAAGTTTCGTAGCAAGTTCTTTTACTTATCCTCGCTCTTGACAACACCAACCTTAGCAGGTCTCAAAACCCTGTTATTCAAAGTGTAACCAGTTTGTTGAACAAAAAAGACAGAACCTGGTTCTTTATCGGGCTGAGCGATTTCGAAAGTGGCTTCATGCAAGTTTGGATCGAACTTTTGCCCCAATGGCTCTATCTTTTCAATACCATGTTTTTGTAATGTTTTCTCAAACACATTTCTCGTCATATCTACTCCTTCATACAAGTTCTTCACTTCTTCATTGGCTTTGAGAGTGTCCTCTTTAACGTGATCCAATGCCAAGTTGAAGTTATCTATTGACTCTAATAGGTCTTTGGCGAGTTTTTGCAATGCGAAATCTTTAGCACTTTGTACTTCCTTCTTGGTAGTTTCTTGCAAACTACGGAAATCTGCTTTTGCTTTAGCATAGTGGTTCTTCATAAGAGCCAAATCTTTGTCTTTCTTTTCCAACTTTTCTTTCAACTCCTTAAATTCAGGATGTTCAGCTGGTTCACCTGATTCATTGCCTTTTCCATTTGTAGTTTGCTCTTCTGGTTTCTGGTTTTCTTTTTCGGCTGCATTGGTGGTTGATTCTGTACTTTCTTTCTCTTCCGGTTTCGTTGAATTGAAACGCACAAATTGTTGTCCGGGGACACGAACAGAGTATCTAAACGCAGGGGTGGTTACAGAAACACGACTCTGTATCGTCCTCCTTATTGATTGCAGCAAAGTTCTGTGCATTGTGGGTAGTATTGAATATTAAGTGACGGCGAAGAAAGCAAAAAGTGTTTTGGAGGTTAGAACTAAAAAGAATGCGAAAATTTTTTCTAAACAATTCTGTGAAAATTGGTAGCTCTGTGAAGAAGCTATTCTAAAGCGGCTCCATGAAAGAGACAAGATCTAAAAAACGAGCTGAATAGGACGGCTTCATGTAGTCATCATTCAATACTTGATGCATTCATGGGTAGTTACCTAGGATTTTTGAAACCGAAAGCTTTTTAAAAAAGAGTTGTTGCATTTTCAACAGTTACAAATACAACGTGATGAGGAAGAAGCAGAGACGTTTTGGCCTTTTTAAAGGCGGAGGCTATACAAGCTTGCACCTTTCCCATTCATGCTCATTCACTTACAAAAATCAATTTGTTGCAATTGAGGCTGCACAGTAACTCAACACAGAATTCACAGAATCAAAAAGGATTCAGGAAAATGACATTGAAAAGAAAAAAAAGTCAGAAAAAAATTTCAATATTGTCAGATTGACTTCAACAATCCTCAACACCTTTCATGTTCAAATTACCTACTCGTTGGCTTTCTGTCGGAAGACCGTTACTATCTCAAGCAATCTCCTCAAAGAGTACCAGTCTTGGTCCAAAGCTCGCTGCCAAACAATTTATAGAGCCTGGAACCCCTCAAAAGAAGGAAAAGAAATTGAGAAGGAGAGAGAAAAGATTGAAGAAGCAAATCATACGAGATGTCAACACTTTAAAGCAATATGATGCCAAAAATGTACCCTTTCAGGTAGACCCTGTTTTGGGTGATCCTAAATGCCAGTTTTTCACTCGAATTATGCAAAAAGTTGAAGACCAAGACTCGAATTTGGCGTACAATGTTGATAGGGCAGAAATGGAAAAGCTTTTGTACGCAGCCGAAAAGTTGTCTCTCGAAAATGTATCGAATAACGAGGAAATACGCCGAGAGATACAACAGGTTGAAGAAAACAAGAGGAAATCAGTGTTGACAATTTTGAACTTGAGAAATACCAATAATAACGATAAAAAGAAGTTGGCAATTAAGTACGCACGTGAAGAATTACAGCGGGAACCGGGCGACACCGCATCGCCAGAAGTTCAAGCCGCAATAATGACAGTTAAGATTCATTTCGGAATGAGGCACGTCAAGGAGAATAAAAACGACCATGCCACTACAACAGCAGTTCGTGAATTGGTCCAATACAGACAAAAAATCTTGCGGTATTTGAAAAGACAAGATCCCAAAAAGTACTACTATGCGATTGCCAAGTTGGGTTTGACTGATGATGTTATTACTGCCGAGTTCAACATGGGACGAAAATATTTGCAAGAGTACAAGGTATGGGGTGACAAGATTTTGATTAAGGAAACACAAAGCACGAAGAGAAGGAATTTGAAAATCAAGAACCTTAGAGATAGAGTTAGTGAATATCACGATTTGGCAAAGAAAAACTACGAAATCATGCAAAAGGAAAATCTCCTCTAAAGCTTTCATCTGTATATATATTAGTTAGTCGAGTTATATAAAGACTTATTATTTCGTATTAGATTTCTTTGCATCACATCTTCCTGGCGTAGTATGGGGTTCCAAATCTCGAAAATCTTACCAGCTAAAGTCTCATTTTCCTTTGACTTCTCATCTAATGATTGAAGCATATCGTCATTATCCTTGCACAATTGGTCATAAATCAACTTCAATTTGTCTAACGTGTCTTCCTTATCACTAAGAGCAATCGAGCTCATGATATCTTCTGCAGGTAACTTGTCAATTGCAACTGGCTTGTCTTCATTCAAAGAGCCTCCCTGTTGTTTTCTTTCTTGTGCCAGATGTATGAGATAGTCCAACTCGTCCAACTTCAGAGACAACGAATTTTCATCGTATATGTGATTAAATTCAGTCACTGTGCTATCGTGAAGATATTCCTGAAGCCGGGTGACTCCAGTTTCCAACTTTGCAGATCCTGCCTCTGATTCAACAATTGTTGGATAACATTGTCTAATCTGTTCCTCTGAAAAGGATGTTTTGAGCACCTGCTCAACCGCTCTTCTACCGAGTACTTGAAGTCTCCGGAATCTAACTTTAGGCGATGAGTTCATTGCTGCAGTACGCGTGGCATCAGACATATTGATATTGGCATTAACACCCTTTGTTTATATTTCACTGGTAGCTTTTTCAATCCGCAATAAAAAGCAAATCTAAAGAACTGCCACCAAAAAAAAAAAAAAAAAAGGAAGGGAATAGAGGCGTGCTACTGCCAACTTCATTTGTCTATTCTACTTCAATACAACTGATGTCAGACCCCAGACAATTAATCGCTGAAGCAGAGAAGCTTCTCAAGCCCCAGCTGGGGTTTTTTCTGTTCATATCTGGGTCTTCGCAATCTATTCGGAAAGAAGATGCAACTGATTTGTACATTCAAGCGGCCAACAGTTATCGCTTGAAGAAGGATTTCAATCAAGCAGGAAATCAATTTTTGAAAGCTGCAGAAGTGCAACAAAGCTTGAATAATCACAACGATGCTGCTAATCACTTAGTTGAAGCTTATAAATGTTTCAAGTCTTCCTCACCCTCGAATGCCATTGATGCATTATCGCAAGCAATTCACATTTTTTTGACTCAAAACGGCCAATTCAGAAGAGCTGCCAATTTTACCATGGACTTGGCAGAATTATACGAGAGCGTTGGAGATACCACAAATGCCATCAAGAGTTACGAGCAGGCTGGTGACTACTTTACTACAGATAATGCCGAGGCCCTCTCAAATAAAGCTTTCCTCAAATGCGCAGACTTGTCAGCATCGAGCGGTGAATACAAAAAGGCTATTGAGCTATACGATATTGTGATCAAGAACCTGTTGAACAATTCGTTAACAAAATGGAGCTTGAAGGACTACTTTTTCAAGTCGTTGTTATGCGTTTTGTGCACTGAGGATGTAGTTGAAGCGGAAAAGAGAATGGAAAAATACACACAAGACGATCCTAATTGGCCGGAAACTAGGGAATGTAAGTTGATTGAGGGGTTATTGGAGAGTATCAACAACGGAGATGTTGAGGATTACTCAGATAAAGTATTTGAATATGACAAATTTAGTAAACTCGATAAGTTAAAGACACAATTATTGTTGAAGATCAAGACATCAGTTGTTGAAAATGATGAGGTGGATATTTTATAGGTGCTTACATGCTTTAATTTAGTACATGTTTTCGTTAAAGGTAACAACTACACTCTAAACTAGAAATACGTCATATATCAAACACTGGAATAAATAAAAATGCATACAAAAAAAAGAGAAGAATAAGAATGAAAAACTAGAACTACCCTGAAACCTGCGTCTAAACTCATTTGTTTCTCTTGAAGATCTCCCCGTACGAAGGAACACTAATTCTCTCGTAGCGAGCTCTGGACCAACGTCTGATGGCTTTTCCTTTCCAAGTCATAAAAATATAACTTCCATTTACAATCACCGAAATTGCAAACATAGCATAAGTCGTCTTCAATAAACCTTCTGCAGCAATCCAAGGGGAAATGGCAAAAGAAAATCCCATACCAATCATATTTCTAATGAACAAAATCAACACAAGACTTTCACTTGCCAATTTCTCGTAACATTCAACTGCGTAAACCAAACAAATTGCGCCCGATGAACTCATTGCAAAACCCATCAAACCTTGACCAGCGACAACAGAAATGGCCCAATGTTTGCCGTAGTACGATCCCAAACCATATGCCAAAATACCAGCGGCGTTGAGAATCGTTGGGATAAGCATAGTGTGCAATCTATGTTCTGGCTCCAAAATACCGTTGTTACGTTCGGCCATTTTAATAGCAAACCAATCCACAAATTGTCCACCGTAAAACATTCCGATAACATTACCGATGAAAAGACCCATAGTGGTCAAACCGACATTGTTCACAGTGAAATTATAAGGCTCAGCTGAGTAAATTGCTGATTGTGTATTTATAACAAGGGATAACCAAAACATTTGAAAGCCATAAATCATACCACTCCAAACAACAGCAGGGAATGTAACTAAATAAAACGGTCTCAAGAAAATGCACAACCATGATCTTGTGTCATTCTGTGCAGTGTGATACAATTTGTGTCTTTGCCAATACGTCCACTTCACTTGATCATCGTCATCAGATTTGGCATCCACCACAACATCGATGTTGTACTTTTGCTCACTAGACACAATATCGGCAATTTGTCCGGTTTCATGTGATTTAATTTGAGCAAGAATTTCCTCTTCCAATTCCTCCTCTTCGTTTTCAGAACGTCTGAAGGTAGTCTCTTCCATCCAGAAGAAACCAAGTATTAACATAGGGATATATATGATAATTTGGATGTAGTAACACCAGCTCCAATGCATGCTCTCACCAATATAACCAGCTGCAACCGGACCCAAATCTGTACCTCCATATAAAGCTAAAATCAAGGAACTAAATGCAGTAGATCTTTCATGTTGAAAGAATAAATCATTTGCTGATATTTCAACCAATGTATCAACAGGAGAAGCAGCTAAACCAGCCAAAATTCGGAAAGCGTGGAAATAGCCAATATTTTTTGATTGAGATCCCATAGCACATGATACAATTGCAAGAACAGTACCCATGTTGTATACAAAAACCTTTCCCAATTTCAAACCCGTTGGTTGAATAAAACAAATACCAACTCCCAACCCTAAAAATCCTAGAGCAACTGCAACACCCAACTCGTTGTAAGAGGTGTTGAATTCAATGACCCAGTCAGCAAAGAATGGACCCATAAAACTCAAAGTAAGGGCCAACATAAAAGCCCAGAACCAAAGGAAAGCAAACTGCAAACTCCTTTTCTTCTTGGACCACCTCAAAGGGTCGTTGACGTTGGACGTGGGTTGTGGGTGCAAGATAATATTACCATCTCCCTTCTTCACGTTCAAGGTACCGTGCATATCAACAAGATGGACTGTACCTGGTGGAAAATTGTAGTCATCATGTATTACTTGTTGTTTCTCTTCGTCAGACATTGTTTTCTATTGAATGTTGTAGGCAACTAAAAGAAAAAGGAAAAAAAAACGTAGACTGTTGATCATAACATATACTTCAAAAAACAAAGGAACAACGTTTCCATTTAAGTATTGTTCGTGGCTGAACCAACGCTGTATAGTTGGAGTTTTTGGTGGTGGGTGAGCGGATTATTTATTTTCTTACTGCAAATTGTTTGTTTTGTAAGCACACGCCGTTTGTAAACAACATCTAAGAAAACATGCATTCGGTTAAGACTGTTGGAGATTTGCCAAGCAATTAACCACCACAAAAAGCTTGTTGGTCTTATCTGCACCAAAGTTGGCCCAATGAAGCCTATTTATTATATTACGGTGTGTGTTCTTTTATGCGGTGGGGTAGTGAGTGATAATTTTTGAAAAGTCACAAAACGTTCCGCACAAACAAAAAAATATAATCATTTCCTCTTGGGAAAGCTCGTACATGCCAACTAAGATTTCCTTATAACTTGATAAAATATTGTTCAAATCTTGGTAACCATGCATGAACGAAAGGGGAAAGTTTTACCTCTATTTTCCCCAGAGAATGAGCAAGCTTGATAATCTCAAAATACTGAAAACCTTTTGCAAAACTGTTCATGACGTCAATTGTCATTTACCATTTCCATCAAATGTGGAGGTGAATTTGGATAAGCTTTATGTAGATCACAATGCAGTCCAGTCCCCCCCCCCCCCCCCCAACAACTATGAGCTTGATTTCACAGCAGAATGATGTTAATGGCTTCACCAAGAATGTTTGATTAAGAAGTTCCACTCAAGCGATAAGAGCCACTATCAAATCCACATGTTGTGGGGGAGAAGGGGGGGAACGTAAAATTTGCTTCAATTCTAAGTTGATGATAATAGTTCACACACCAATGGTACTTCAAGATGGTCGAGCTCCAAAATCCAAAAATACTGAGATTTCAACGGGAATCGTGTACCTCAAGAAACTCTTTAGCCCTGTGTAGCACGATCAAAATAAAAGATTCTTCAGGGTGTTTATCAGCTGGCGCCTCTCATATCGAAGTTTGAAGACCAAAAAATCCCGATTTATTATTTCTAATGACCCTTTTATCAGACGCTTGAGATTGAAGCAATCATCGACTCCACATAATATCCAGACTAATCTTATTTCATGTTTGCTTATTGATTTGGAACACCACAAACAAAAAGAATAGATGAAATCTCGTCATTTTCTTCTGCACCTAAAATTGATCGAGTTTTGTTCTCTTGACTTTCGGGTGGACAAGCGCGCGATTTAAATGAGCCCATCTATCAAAGCAATGAAGCCGTAGGCATGAAAGGAAGCTTGATGAGGTTAATAACCTTTAGATTATCCGAATGTCAGAGGGAAGCCTTGCATGAAAACGTTACTCAAATGGCCCATTTCTGAGTCACATGCAATGGATGGTAATTCTAGCGGGTGATTGAATACAATTCACGTGGTCCAACTTGATTCAGGACAGATGGGGAATGCGGGGGAGCCCTTTCAAAACGTTCTGGATATATCATCTGTTTACATTTATGTAAAGCACTTGTCTCTTCGATTCTACGCAATCTGAAGTTGTAAATGCCGCGCCCTTTGCTATCACGTCAATCCCATAATCGAAAGTCTCAGAAGTTCAGTTCGTACTAACTCACACTAAATAGCAGGATGTTTCGAGACAATGCAGGGGTATCTCGTGCCACCAATGATACTCATCTTCACACAAGTTGCATGTGTGTTATCATTGCTTTTGATATGGTACTGATAATGACAAAGTATGCTTTTGTGGTTCATAAAACTGTTTTTGATGAGAAAAAAAAATATTTCTAAAATAACAACAATGAATTTTCTTACCAATCTGGAACATACATTCATTGCATACTTCATCTAATTACTGAACCAGGGGAGGTCTACTTCATCACTAAACAAATAATTCCTGACAACAGACTTTGAGACAACTTAATACTTCAACCACAATCACGGGCTTCCAATTGATATATTTTTGTCATTTTCCCAGCTCCAACAATGTTCATATCATGGTACTGCATCTACTAAATCAACTAAAAATTACAAACAACCATGTATATTCGAATATCACACCAACAGACCTAGAGAAACGTAGTCATCGTCTGAGACCAACTAATGACTACTCTTTACGGAGAATGATTCAGAAAACTCGCGAAGTAGTGCAAGGTAACCAAGAGAAGAAACACAAGATACGACGAAGTGTAAATGTGAAACAAGACAAAGAGCAATTCTTTGTTACTATCAAGTACAGGTCTAAGAAAAAGAGAGATCTACCTTATAAGGGAGTACTTGGCTACCCAGATTGTATTATAAATGACACAGATCCAACCAAGGAGGAAAGAGAAAAGTTTGAGAGATTTCGAATAGAAGGTATGGCATTACGAAATCAGGTGAATTGTGAAAACTCAAAAAGTGTTCATGAAGAGGTAAGAGTTGATGCATCGAGCGAGCAAAAGAAAGAATCAACCCCTTCTTCTGTTGCCTTGAACAAATCAAAAATCAAAAAAATAATGTTTAGGGATCATGAGATAGAGACGTGGTATATTGCACCATATCCAGAAGAATTCTCGCAATGTGAAACTTTATACATTTGTGAGTTTTGTTTAAAGTACATGAACTCACCTGTCTCGTACAAGCGACACCAGTTAAAGAATTGCAATTTTTCAAACCACCACCCACCAGGTACCGAAATCTATAGGGATGCAAATGTATCAATTTGGGAAGTTGACGGGCGAAAAAATATAAACTATTGTCAAAACATTTGCCTTTTGGCAAAACTTTTTTTGAATTCAAAAACGTTGTATTATGATGTCGAGCCATTCGTGTTTTATGTTTTAACAGAAAGAGATCATGCTATCCCAACAAAACATCACTTTGTGGGGTATTTTTCGAAAGAAAAGTTGAATAACCTGGATTACAATGTCTCTTGTATTTTAACTTTGCCTATATATCAGAGAAAGGGATATGGTCACTTGCTTATCGACTTTAGCTACTTGTTAACGCGGAATGAGTTCAAGTTTGGCACTCCGGAAAAGCCATTGAGTGATTTGGGATTATTGAGTTATCGAAATTATTGGAAAATTACCATTGCTTACAAGCTACGGGAACTATATGACAAGTACAAAAATCTGAGTCAACTCGATATTTCACTAAGTGTGTTGTGCAAAATGACTGGTATGACTCCAGCAAATGTGGTTGTGGCTCTAGAGCAACTTTGTGCTCTTTATGAAAAGCAAGATGGAGATGAGATTAAATTTGCAATCGTGGTAAACTGGGACTTGATAACTGAGGTCATCACCAAGTGGGAAGCAAAGTCTTATGCGCGGTTAGACTACTCCAAACTTTTATGGAAGCCAATGCTTTTTGGTCCAAGTGGTGGAATCAACTCTGCACCGGCATTAATGAACGGCGGGAAATTGAATACTCTTCATAATAGTGTTTCACAGGTTGCTGATTTTTTGAAGGACGACATTTACAACCCATACTCTTTTGTGGAAGAGGCGTGGAAGGAAATTGCAATGTACGCAGATACAACTAAAGGGGGCAGAACTCAAGAAATTGAAGGTTTCATCGAATGCAGACCTAATAGTTTCCAAATTAAAATGAAGCCAAAGAAAAGATCCAAAGAAGACGTTGAAGTCGACTTGGATGCCGTCGCTGACATTTTTGAGTCAGACGATGCCTCAAAGTCAGATGGCTACGACGAATCCAGCTTTGTGGACAATGATTTTGAGTCAGGGGAAGAGGACGACGTAGATAACGACAGTCCGGATCTTGATGAGTCGCTACCGGTGATCTCATCAGACTCTGAATCAGATTCGTACATTGAGGAGGAAGAAGTGTATAAGCATCTAGCCAGAACCAGTGTTCCAAAGAGATCTTCGCCTCTGAAAAGGAAAACCATAAACGTATTGAAAGGTGATGACAGACCTCGAGGTAGAGGGCGACCGAAAGGAACATTCAAGTTACCGCGATCAAAGAACTTTATCTCCAAATCTTTATCTCAATCTAGAAGGTTTAGACATCGCTGAATTGAAATTTTGTTTGTATTATATTTGCTTATGACCTTAATGGAAAACTTTTACAGAGTTGTCAAAAATTGTATCTATAAATTTCTCTACACCTGAATTATCAGTGATTCCATGTAACTTGCAAAGAATCTCAGCCACATGGCCAACTTGAACAGGCTCGTTGCGAGATTTGAACAATGGCTTGCTAAGAATGCCAAGTCTAGTTTCTGGTGCGGTATCATGCTGAAGACTTTCTATTCTCTTCTGCGCATACTCCCGATGTTTCGTATAATGCTCCTTTTTTATTGAAGGAAATGGTAAATTATCGTCAAGTTTGAATTGAGGTTTTTCTTCGTTGAGTGGTCCAGCTTGAACCTCTGGGTAAAATTTGTTGGGGTATGGTGTGATGAATTTATAACTAGCATGACTTTTCCTTATTTCACACCATGGCGCATCCGTTTCAATCATGAGCTTTTCAATTGGTATTTTGGATGCCACAACCAAATTTGTCTCTGTTTTTAGCGAACAGCCATTGATACCGATATAAAACCCGAGGTCTAACAATTTGTTCAATTCCTCTTCAGTTCCAGTGAACGAGTGCACAACGCCATTCTTCACAACGCCATCATCAATATAGGGTTTAAGCACATTTATGAAATCATCGCATGCAGCTCTCATGTGTAAAAATAGAGGAATGCTAAAGTCTATCTCAGTGAGAATGTCCAATTGAAGTTTGAACATTTCAAGCTGTTGGTGCTTGGTTGAATAGTGTAGTCTGTCATAATCCAACCCAATCTCTCCAAATGCCTTTACATGTCCCAGTCTGTATCCCTCAATTAGAATTTCTTTCAACTCTGTGAGCTTCTCATCAACATCAGGTCTCAAATTTTCGCTGTAAGAGTCACCTTTCCTCTCATAGAATTCACTGGCAACTGAACAAGGATGTACTCCTACGGTGGAATTGAATTGGTTTTGATACCTCTCGCATAACTTAAAGTGTTCACGACTCTCTTTGATTGTTGAAGCAGTTATCAACATTCGATCCACGTTGAACAAATGAGCCCTGCTTATAACATCTTCAATATCACAAGGGTGTTTCGCATTGGTGGAACCATTATAGTAACCCTGAAACATGGAGTCAGAAAAGTTGACACCTATATCAAAATATCTTGGTCTCCACGACATATTCCTTGTTGAGCGTTTGCATAAGTGGATCATAAAGATGTGTTGTGTTTGATGCAAATAAAAACTTGAGCAAAAGAAAATTTATTGCAAAGCACAAAACAGGGCCACATACAGCACCATTATACGTTGATTCAATGTCTGAAGATCTCGACAGGATACTTTCTATTGAGGAATCGTCACTCAACAGAAATCGCGAAATAGACAGAATTCTCGCATGTAATGAGCAAGATTTCTTTGCCATCACTGAAATCAACCCTTTAACCACAACTTTTGACGTCATTCCACTGTTGATTACCAAGATATATCGAAAAAAGTCACTTCTTATACATCCTGACAAAACGGATCATCCTCGTGCATCAGAGGCATTTGATAGACTTAAAAAGGCACAAAAGGTTCTTGCCACAACCGATGAAAGTGAGCAGGATTTCAAGGAAAAGCAAAGATTGATGTCAATCTATGCCGCATTCCACTCAAATGAAGTACCTTTGAGTTTTAACGATCCAATAAATGTTGCAATAAGATCCAAAGTGAACGAGGTAGTTGAAAACGAGTTGGCGCATCTGGAATTGGAGAGATTGGCCAAAGTAAGCGAGGAAACAAGAAAGAGTGAAATACAGAAACACTTGAGAGAAGAAGTAGAATTGAAACGAAAGATGGAAAGCGAGTGGGAAAAGACTCGAGATACAAGGGTTCAAAATTGGAGAAAGTATTCAAACAAAATCGAAAAGAAGGGGAAAAAGAAAAAGCAAAAACCCAAGGTGTTGGCATAGGAGGACTCAACATGCCAATCGACCAAAAAGCAGGCTGCGGGGTAATGTCAATCAAAGCTATCATAGACTAGTGACACTTCGATTCATCAAACCACTCTGTGAAAATCGCAAAATGAAAGCAGAGAAAAAAAAAAATATTAATGCACTAGATGGATGTATCATTATATCGAACATGGAAAACATCAATACCACGATCTTATCGATCTGTGTTTTATCCTTTGTGACTGGATTCTATGTTAGTCGAATTTTAAATAACGTCAAAGCACCACCAAGCAGTCGCAACCAAAATCCCAAACTAAGAACTAGTCGAGATGAATCACTAGACGAAGCCGATGAAGAAGAAGAAGAAGAATTGGATATCAACTCAATCGCATTGAATGACATTCCAGGTGAAGTCAGGATGACTCTTGTTGTAAGACAGGATCTAAAAATGGGGAAAGGTAAAGCAGCGGCTCAATGTTCTCATGCTACTTTATCGTTATACAAAAAAATCATCAATCCAAATTCAGATGCGTACAATCCAGACATGATGCGGAGATGGGAATATGGCAATGGGCAAGCAAAAATCACCCTTCAGGTACCGAATCAAGAGGAAATGGATTTGCTTTACGCTCAGGCAATCAGTTTGGGTATAAATGCTTGCATAATACATGATGCTGGACGAACGCAAATAGCCGCTGGAAGTGCAACTGTTTTAGGTTTAGGACCAGCGCCTAAAAGAGTTCTTGACCAAGTCACTGGAGAATTGAAGTTGTATTAGAGGGTTCGATGTGTATAAAAGTTGTATAGACTGCATCTAATTTTACCTTTTAAGTGGACGTTTAACCAAAGGGTTGATTGCGGAGCTGGCTCGTCGTTTAGTCGCTCTCATCGCTCCAAGGTTGTCAACATCATCATCATCATCATCGTCAATTAATGGATTATCGTCTTCATCATCACTGACCCCAATTCCAATACCACCAATCACATCATCATCATCGTCATCATCGTACAAATCATGCACATCATCTAACCCTATAGATGAACGCCCATTGCCCCTTCGGTCTCTTCCACCAGAAGCCGCGTCATTCCCGTTCCTTAGTTTCTCCAAATAATCTATACGTGCCCAAATCTCTCCTTCTGTCCTCTGGGGTAGTAGAATAGATAGCTCAGCAAACGACAATTCCCTACTTCGTCTATTGATCAAAAGTTCGTCCTCCTCCATTGTCCACGGAAGATCTAGCTTGGTGCTCTTTTGTTTCTTTTTGGTATGACTTGTCGAAGGTAAGTTCTTTTTCATTTTTTGCAATTTTTTGTTACTAAAATCAACTTTCTCCTTGTCTATTTTCAAAGGTTCGTCCGCTTTATCTGTATTATGTGGGATAACGACGGACCCGGATCTAGAATAGTACCCCAGACTTGGCCCAGCCAACGACCCGTTTCTCAAGCTGGAAACTGTTGTCTGATGTACACCAGCTGTGCCACTTATACTTGAATTTCTCGAGGGTCCACTGATACTTCCAGCGCTCCCAAAAAGGACGGGGAGATGTGCCAATGATGTAGCTCCCAGTTGATGGTGTGGTATATTCATGGATTTTGAAGGCAATGAGGATACTGATGCCCTCGCTATAGACAGTATTGATGCTCTTTCATCATGTGTAATTTGTATTATTGAATTATTACGCAAGGCAGCTGCCGCGACTGAGATGGAGCCAGAGTTATAATCTCGCGGATGTATGCTTGTGCTATCTCGATTACGTGCAGTTGCGTTGGAAGTTGAGTTTCGTGGTGTTAGTGATGACGGGGTCTCGGGGTGTGACCTATTGTGGGGCAAGTTCATCGTAGGGTCAACGGAAATGTCTGCGTAATAACCACCTGATCCATTTGTTCCCGGAATCACAATTCCAGTTCGGCTCAGTGTTTCCATAGGATTTTCTGATTCCGGTGAGCCCTCATACTTGTGACTTAGACTGGTGATCAGACTTGCTCGGCCTGAGCCGTAAACTCCTGGCGAAGCAGCCTGCATCTTAGGAGTAGTAGCATTGGCAGGACTGGAAATGTATGATGGTGAATTTGATAGAGCGTTAAGCCCTGCCAACGCTGAAGATATACTGTTGTCGAAACCTTGAAATCCTCCTGTTGGTGTTGCGTCGTATGTGAATTCTGATTCGGCTGTGTCCGTTTTCGATACTGAGCTCAAACGAGCCTTTTTCTTTGAAGTTGAGCTTGTCATCGTGGGGTTCTGTTTGAATTGATCGCCCAATGCTGCGGCTGACTTTGGTGGATTCTTTAAATTCCCAGACTTTAATCTTCTCCATCGAAATTGACAGGCATTGGGAGTTCTGTTCGTGAAATGACTGGCAATCGCTTTCCATCCTAGTTTTTGTCTATCTTTCAAGTGCATTAGTAGAACGTCATCTTCGGCATCCCAAGAGGTTGGAGTTCTGCTAGATACTTTTTGTGAAGTCGATGGTGAGGCTTGGCTCGCAGATAGCGAAGACTCTGGGGACATGGACTCACTATCCCTCTCCATCGTGATATTTTTTTTAGATCCAAAAGCTTTTGTTTTTAGTCGAGCGTCAAAGATATTGTGGGTTTGATCTAGTGTCACAGAAGTAGGACCTGTAGTCAGAGACAACCGTTTCTGAGAATTTTGTGGAAATAATTTGCGACAATTCTGGCCACGGGTATTTCGATTCCGTCTATAATCTCTAAGAGACAAACTGTTGTCGGGTTTATATTATGTTGGGGCGTGATGGGGTTGGCACCTTTATGATGATCTCTATGGTTCAAGATGATCATCGGTTTGTCCAACTTTTTTTGGTTCAACAAATATCAATTCTAGCCAAGTTGTTAAAAAAGTACTGCGGTGTGGGTGTGTACTATGTATTGGGAAATAAGTCATGTGACTTGTATAATTTTGTCACACAATAACTTCAATCATCATGCACCACAGTCTAGCAAGGAAAGCAATACTAACATAGGTTATACATGATGGCCACAAGTACGAGACGTTCGTCTTCCTTTGAGTCGCTACGTATATATACATGTTCACTCTACACTCCCTACCTTGTCAGCCCAGATCATTTCCGCTTCCACAATGGTATTGTTATTTGCTCGCATTTTGTTCATAGTCTCCATGTACTCTTCATATTCATCACTGTCGAACACAATTCCTCCTCCTGCTTGTAAATATGCCACACCGTCCTTGAAAACCATGGTTCGCAATGCAATACAAGTATCCATCGTTTTTCCGTCGTAGCCCCAATGTCCCACAGCACCGGCATAAACTCCCCTTTTCTCCTTTTCCAATTCAGCGATCAACTCCATTGCCTTCACTTTCGGCGCTCCACTAGTAGTACCAGCAGGAAATATTGATCTAAAGGCGTCAAATCGGGTTTGATCCTCACGTAAGGTTCCACTTACTTCCGAAACCAAATGCATCACATGTGAAAACCTTTGGATAGTCAACAACTTATCTACCTTGTTGGTCTCGGGTTTACAAACACGATTCACATCATTACGTGCCAAGTCAACAAGCATGATATGCTCAGCCCTGTCTTTCAAACTTGATCTCAAAATTTCCGCATTCTTCTCGTCTTCTTCATTCGTTTTACCCCTCTTGATTGTACCGGCAATAGGATGAGTCACAACCCTACCGTTAGTGTCAGATTGCACTAATAACTCTGGAGAAGCCCCAATTATTTGGAAATCAATCAAGTCAATGTAAAACAAATATGGAGATGGATTCACCGTTCTCAAGTGGCGGTAAATATTGAATGGGTGTAGCTCAGTAGGGCGGGCAATCCTTTGGGAAGGCACTGCTTGAATGATGTCCCCTTTCAATATATGGTCCTTCAAAGTGGAAACGTGCTTTTCGTACCCCTCTTGTCCAATGTTGGACGTAAATGTTTGGTTCAACTTGATAGGTCCTTGACGTGGAAAGATCTCCTCGTTTGATACATTTCTCAACAATAGTTTTTCAACTTCATCAATCTTTGATACCCCTCTTTTATACTCCTCCACCAAGTCATGAGATTGGTCGACTTTGACGTTGTAAATGATTTGAAATCGTTGGTATACATGGTCGAATGCCACCACCAAGTCACAAAACATTAGTACCGCTTCAGGTAAGCCGAGAACATCCTCCAATGGCCTCTTTGTTTTAGGTTCAAAGTACTTGATACAGTCGTAGGAAATGTACCCAGTTGCACCCCCGCTGAATTTTGGTAAGCCGGGCAATGAAGCTTGTTTGAAATGGGATAGTTCCTTCTCTAGTACAGTTATTGGATCTACATCGCAAAATTCGGCACTGAATTTTTTAGGGTCATCTCCTGTTTTGATCACTTTCAGTGGGTTAATTCCAATAAAAGAGTATCTGTCAACAGTGTCCCCATGAACAGACGACTCGAAAAGGAATGAAGGCAGCCTATCAGTATCGTTGATATTCGCTAATCGAAGGTAGGCTTGATGAATGGAGATATCATTGTGACTCACATATTTGTAAATTGGATACAAATTTGGAGGGTTGGAAGACACCGAATTCGACTCGATCGTCTTTTTCAATGTTTCAATTGAAGGTTGAACGGGTTGTAGCTGGTCAAGGAAAGTTAGTAGAGTGTTATAGGTTCAGTCGATAAGGCTGACACATACCATGTTGGTTTAAACACGATTTGATGTGATTGTACCTCAGAGTCAGATACGTAATGGAGAGAGGGAAGAAAAAATTTTGTTGCAAATAATGCGAATGCGAATGACTAATATATCTATTCTAGACCTGCACCTCACAACTTGTAATTCTCGTGAATAAGGTTCAGTGAGTATATACATAACTATATACAAATATCTTCTCTACCATCAAGCATGCAGAATCCGCCAATGGGGTCCAAATGGAGTACTTCATGGCCGACTAATGATGTACCTATTTTTACGTCCTGCTCGGGTAGATATAAAACATCTACTTCAATCCCTAAATCTGGGCAGTAAGCCTTACATATGCCATATTCATCCAAACGATCAAAATGAGTGCAAATACAGTCAAGTTTCTTATCTTCTTGAAAACCATTCTTGAACTGATGTTGATGAAGCCAACTGAGAATCCAAAACTTGTACATACGATATTGCCATGTTTTCCTCAAATCGTTGGAATTGATAGAGTTTATAATCAGTATGAGTTTGCGTTCAGGTAACGGTCCATTCAAAAGATAACCAAGACTCTTTAAGTTGTTGAACCTTTCAATAAAATCCAAGTAACTGTGTCTTTTCAAAATCGTCTTTTGATAGTCTTGCTGAATGTGTGACAAAAGCTGAAATTGATTGAAAAAGGCTTTTCCAGATTGGAATACGTCAAGTACTTCTGTATATCCCAGTGACAATCCTAGTGGTACATGAAATTCACTGCCAACCGTTGCATATTTCGGCGCAAGATAATTGTTGGAGATGAGTTTTGCATTCAAGGAAATTAGCCCATCTTCATCCTTGGCCATAACACTATGCGAATACTTTCGAGACTCATAAACTGGAATCATGACGTTTTCGTGTTGAACCATCACACCATCATTTTCAAACTCATTGACATCTAAATCCTGGGACTGCGAAATCATAGGTATTTGATTCTGAAAACAGAATTTGGAGACCAAGCAACCGGTGAAGATTTTCACTTCTTTGTGCAAAAAATCTGCTTGTGGGGTGGTTGTATTCGAAAGACTAGGTTTGATGATATCGCTGCTTATGCCACATGTTGTTTCATTGAACTTGGTCCTTATAATACTATTTTCGAACAAAGACAAATCTTTTAAAGATGTTGCCGCCCCGTCAAGCTCTCTCACTTTTTGAAATGTTTTCAAAACACCGCTTATATAGTTGAGGTTATGAATGTCTGTTTTATTCAATGAGTTCTCCAGTCCATCAACGTCTGATTCATTTCGTTGCTTACGACGAAGCAATCGGAAGAATGATGGTTCCAATCGGCCAGTAAGACATTTCTGTAGTATATTCCTGTTGACAATCTTGGTGTTTACATTGGAAATGGAATCGAAGCTCACGGACACTTTTTTGGCAAGATCCTCAAACGGGTTAGATTCATAGGAATTAAACTCAAATGTAATTGTTAAGCAAGTTGCTTTGGAAATCCCTCGTTTTCGTGTACCTTTCGTACCTTGTTCCATCAAGTCAATTACATCCCCCCAGATTTCCTCATTATTATCGTAGTTGCTGTACTCGTGAAATCTCCTATCTCGCATGATTTTCTCAGGATATATATTACCCCATGTTTTATTGTTGCACAAATGAGTCAAAGTCTCAGCAAGTGACCTCTTTTGGAATATGGATTTGAAAATTTTGGTATCAGGGGAAATATGAGTAATGATATCAGGAACATGTATGTTTATCAAATGCTTCCGTGAATTTAATGACTCGATGGAAATGCCAAAACTTGAAACGCCTTCCTCGTCGTCAACAAGTGCATAAATTACATGGTCTTGGTAATATTTCCTACTAGTTCTTAAATGCGCGAAATTATCCTTCACATCGAAGCCAGACGGCGTTGGTGATTTCAATTGGTCCACACGTGTCACACTGAGATTCTTGGGGGTTCCAAATAGTCCCAGTGATAAGTATATGTCAGTAATAGTGGTAGTGTCATCAAACACTTTTAGATCAAGAAGCAAGCAATGTATGTCTGATGCTGTAGGCGTTGAATTAAAACAGTCCAATTTTTCAAGCTCCATAACGATGCTGCTGTGAGGATAAACAACGGCAAATTTCATTGCCATAATCACGTCAATGAAATGCCTTCCTTCAAAAACATTCAAATATGCGCTAATTTCTTCCTTTGGTAAACTTTTTAACTTTTGCATAAACTTGTTGACTTTTTCAACCCCGTCTTGGCTTGACATTGTTTGCTTGAAATGATAAATGCGTAACCAAACATTTTGAGCATTGACAAAGTATTGACTTTCCAAATGAAAGTTATTTGAATGACCCCACAAAAACACATTTGATGAAAAGTCTCCAGCATAGTTAGGCACCACCCATTGGCAGGAATCAACTAGATTGCCATGAGTTGCATATAGTAGGGCATGTTGATTATAAAGTGATGAATTGATTCTTGCCACGTCGGATTCTTTAAATTCCATGCTGTCTATGACGTCCAATGATGAAACAGGACAAATTTTTTCATCAACTAGTTGGCTAAATACTCTTTGGATCAATGGCGATGTCCGTTTTTTCCATTCAATTGTATCCATCATGAATGTTTGAATGAAGGAAACTGCCCTTTCACGATCTGATTGGGAAGGGTTGTACCGCTCGCGTAGAATCTCGCTATAGTTAATGGCTCCATCAGAAACAAACTTGTACAAATGGAACTTCACATGTAGTGGCTTGACAGCTAAAATCTCATTTTCATCAGTCAATACTAGAACGTGATTGAATCTTTCATCAAACCTGGCAAGCAAATTTTGGATAACAACCCCAACTCTCATTAGGTTTTCTTTTTCAAATTCGACGAAGGATCCAACTTGTGGAACATTGTGCTTATTAGCCACCACTATTTTGTGGAAATCAATGGGTGCAATCGTTGGTGTGTTGGTGGTAATTCTGTCAGACTTTGACAATTTGAAAGTGGATACACGGCTATTCTTGAATTGGCCATGATGACGGTAGAACTTGTTTATCGAATTATGTAAAGACAACCTCTTCCTCTCTTCAGGGATCACATTTTCTTCAAAGACTTTGGACCCCATGGTGTAATTTTTGACACCGCTTACTCCATGCAAGATCTTGTAATTACTCCTCGGTCGTAGCAGTCGCCAAGAAGGTATTTTGTAAAATCGTAACATCATATATGGAACTCTGTTCGTATCATCGGCTTTATGAATAAAGGTAAAGGTATGCCGGACAAGGAAAAACTGTCTGCAAAAATACCAACTTCAAGATTACAATTTATTTTTTTGGCATCGCGCTCTACATGTAAATTGAATAGCCCATATACACACGCATACAATCCCATCCCTTTTCTATACCCAGCGTTGCACTATAACAGAATTCTTCAACTTTGCATCACCAATCAAGACTTCATTACTTTCCTCAATTGGTTTAACCGGAAAAGCATGGCTCAAAGTGAAATTCCGTCCGGCATTTTCAGCATTATACTCGTGGTTTCTAACGAAATCATAAACCGCCGAAATCGAATCACTGGAATTGAACTTGTGTGAAGTTCTTTTCCCATTCGCAAACCTTATTTGAACGGCAGTATCACCTTCACCTTCGTCAGTAGTTTTTTGTGGAGTATCTGGTTTTGTTTCCTTCATATTAACCTCTTGGGTTTCAGTAGCAAGGGCTTCACCAGGAACTGGAGACCCAAGTCTATGACCTGCACCATGGTATCCACCAACTTTTCTCTTTGGAGGAACGTAATCCTCGTCAGTCCTTTTGGAAACAGTCACATCAACATCATCGCCTGGATCCACTTGCAAAATAGCAATGGGAACTCTTCCTTGTTCTATTTCGCTTAGTATCCTCTTATTTTTCTCATCATCGTAGCTGTACAACGGACCATCACCAACTGTGAACCCCTGTCTCCAAAATGTGATTTCTCGATTGACTTTTTTTGGACGGAAACGATTCAACAATTCTCTTGCTTGTGCATGTGGATCTTCAACTGGTTCACTTGGTACGGTTCCATCTCCCAATTTGAACCCAGTCCCAGTGAAATGAGCAGTCTCGTGGGAACTTTGTGGTTGCTGAGCACTTGGACGATCATCAGGAGTGTTCATTTGCTCTCTTGCTTTTTGAAATATCTGCTCAATCAAATTTTGATCACCATTGCCTTTATCTTTATTGGGGTCCTCCACTTGCAATGCCGATTTTTCACCACCAGTGAAAAAGTTGTTATTGGTGCTGTCCTCCTCCAGATCTTCGTCGTCATTATTCAAGTCTCGAAAAGTTTTGATACCACCTTGTGGCTTCTTGTTCGTCTTCTTCTGGGCTGGAGTATTTGAGCGGCTAGTGGACGCATCACTTTGTGAAAATACCGGTGGCTCATGCTGCTCTGCTGGTTGTTGTCCGTGTTCACTGTTGGCATAAAAATCCTCAATTGCTTCAACTAAATCGTTGTTGTTCCTTTGCAAGTACTGTTCCGCCAAGCTTTTAGAGGAATTGGTGATTGAAATGAACTCTGCAATGTGTGGATTCTCTTCTGACATAACAAAATATTCAAATGGAGCAATGTATTGAGTGCAATTGTTGTGTATCTCTGATTAATGTCTTGGAAGCTTTTGACTCGGAGAAATGTATTTTGTTTGATGGCAAAAACCTCACTCTGGTGCTACCTAACACGAGGGAAAACTACTCGCAGGTGTACACTCTACAACTCCCACACTCCACCAATATTAATACACAATTGGAGTGTATATTAAACTATATAATGAACCGATGTTGAACCTAATAATAACAAGTGATAATAAAGCAAACACACAAAGTGGATGCAAAAATAAAATAAAATGAATAATAAAAAAAAACAAAAAATTAAGTAAGTAGACTTTCATAACAGCTTCGTTAACAAACTAACAGGTGAAATTACATTAATGTTGAATAAAATGTAACAGTTAAATGACACTATGCATCAACATTCAAAAGAATTGAATCAATGCAGAACAAGAATTGGCCACATTTTGGAATGCTTAGTACTTAGCACGGAAGTCCTTAGCTGCGTTGACCATATTGGTCAATGACTCCTTAACTTCTGGCCATCCTCTAGTCTTTAAACCACAATCTGGGTTGACCCAGAATTTGTCAGCTGGGTAAACCTTCAAGATTTCCTCAATTCTTGAAACAAACTCTTGTTTTGATGGAATTCTTGGGGAGTGGATATCAAACAAACCTAAACCAATGTGGTTTGGATATTCAGCAAATTCTTGAATGTAGTGTGGGTCATCCTTTTTGGAAAATTCAATAGAGACAACATCAGCATCCAATGCCTTGATATGGTTAGGATCCAAGTCTGAGTAACAGAAATGAGAGTGGATTTGGGTAGAGTTTTCCACACCTGAAGTGGCAACTCTGAATGATTGAGCAGCCCAGTTCAAGTAGTCGGATCTTTCCTTACCAGCTCTCAATGGCAAACCTTCTCTGATAGCTGGCTCATCAACTTGGATAACCGTGATTCCAGCCTTTTCCAAATCATTGACTTCATCTCTCAAAGCCAAACCTAATTGCAATGATTGAAGTTTACCTGAAACATCATCTCTTGGGAATGACCATCTCAAAATGGTAACTGGACCAGTCAACATACCCTTCATTGGTGACTTGGTTAATGATTGAGCGTAAACTGACTCTTTAACAGTCATGGCTTTTGGTCTTGAAACGTCACCAACAATAATTGGTGGTCTAACATATCTTGAACCATATGATTGGACCCAACCGTTGGTGGTGAAGGCAAAACCATCCAATTGTTCACCAAAATATTGAACCATATCGTTTCTTTCAGGTTCACCATGAACCAAAACATCCAAACCAATTTCTTCTTGGAATCTGACAACAGTTTCAATTTCTTTATTGATAAATTGTTCATACTCCTCGGCAGTGATTTGACCCTTGACAAACTTGTTTCTGTTGATTCTAATGTCTTTAGTTTGAGGGAATGAACCGATAGTGGTGGTTGGGAACAATGGCAAGTTGTACTTCTTCTTTTGTTCAGCCAATCTTTCTGGGAAAGGAGACTTTCTAGTTGACAAGGATTCGTTAATGGTTGTCAATCTTTCTTGAACCTTTGGGTTGGTGGTAATTGAAGATTCCTTTCTGGCCTTGATGGAAGCAGCATTGGCTTCCAATTTCTTTGAAACATCTTCACCAGAAATGTGCTTAGCAATGGTAACAACTTCGTCTAATTTTTGAGTAGCAAAAGAGAACCAGTCTTTGATTTCAGCTGGCAATTTGGTTTCAGACTCCAAGTCGACCGGAGTGTGCAACAATGATGATGAAGTAGCAACGACAACCTTGTCTTGACCAACTTTTTCAATAGCCTTGTTAACAATGTCAGATGCCTTTGAGAAGTCAGTCTTCCAAATGTTTCTACCATCAACAACACCAACAGACAAAGTTTGATCACCTTTAATAATTGAAGCAACTTCATCCAATTGTTCAGGAACCCTAACAAAGTCAAAGTGGTAACCAGCAACTGGTAAATTTTCAATAGCTTTCAAGTTTGGTCTGACATCACCAAAATAAGTGGTCAAGATAAGCTTTGGAGCATCAGCAGTGGCTAAAGCATCATAAGCCTCTTTGAATTTTGATTGGACAGATTCTGGCAAGTCCAAAACCAAAACAGGTTCATCGATTTGAACTTCTTCGGCACCAGCAGCTTTCAATTTAGCCAACAATTCTTTGTAAACTGGCAATAATTTTGGCAACAATGAAATAGGATCCAAATCGAGAGAGTCCTTGTCAGCCTTACCCAAAAACAAAAATGAAACTGGTCCCAAAATGACTGGTCTTGTGGTAATTCCCAAAGCTTTAGCTTCATTAAACTCGTCAACTGGTTTAATACCAGCAGCAGTGTTCAACTTAAAGTCAGTAGAGTGTGAAAAAGTTGGTCTAACGTAATGATAGTTTGAATCAAACCATTTAACCATTTCCAAAGCAGTAACATCAACAGCTGGAGCAGAATCGGTAGCTTTTCTTTGCAAACCTCTACCCATAGCAAATAAGACATCAATTGGAGCTAAATCAAACTTGGTGTATCTTTCTGGAATAGCATTGAACAACAATGACAAATCCAAAACTTGATCATAGTAAGAGAAATCGTTGGATGGGATAACATCAACACCAGCATCTTTTTGCAATTTCCAATTGTGTTCTCTCAATTGCTTACCAGTGGCCAACAATTCGTCAACGTTGGCTTTGCCACCCCAATAAGATTCAGTGATCTTTTTCAATTCTCTTTGTCCACCAATACGTGGGAAACCTAAAACAGATGATTGTACCATTGTGAAAATATGACTAGTTTTCTTTTTATAATTGACAATTGGGAAAGAAAAAGCTATAATGAAAAGGGAAAGAAAAGAAAAGGAAAGGAAAAGAGGTAAATGAATATGAATATTTTTTTTTTCGTTCCTTCAAAAACGTGGGTATCTTCTTATAGTTTTCGATTTCGAAGTCAAAATTCATGATTCCCTTTTTTAATTAGTCGTTTATTATTCAAATTCTTTTCTCTTTCAGGTCATTATGTGTGTTTGTGTATATACAGTAGGTAGTGTACTTTAGGTCAAAGTGAAAAATTTTTGTATTACATATGAGTTTTTGTGTGTGTTTGTTGCCTATTCTTAAGAATTATTCTCACTATTCAATGTGGCTCACCATATGGAAACTCACGCCTCTCGATTTTGGTCCAGCTTTGTAGTGCCTAGGAATGTCCGACTGTTCTAATCTCAACCGTTGACTCATTTATTGTTGTAACATATTGTAACATCTTTATGGTGGAGCATTCAAAAAGCTGATTCCTTTAGTACATTTTTCTTCTATATGAGACCATTGACAAAACGTGGATATCTTTCTGTTAATCCACAAAGAGAGAGAGCCTTCGGTTTCATATGCAAACAACAACAAACACATTGAGGAGAACAATGCAATTCAAAAATATAGGACTAGTGCACGTGCAATGGTGAGGTGAGAATTAGTACCACAAAAAAAAAAAATAAGAGAAAGAAAAAAAAAAGAAGTTACATTGACCGTCTTCATTTTCTCCTCGTTCCTCCTATGGACCTCGTTTAAAATGGGGAAATCGCTGTACCAAATTTAAGAACAATGCTCATTCTCCCCCCCCCCCCCATCTACAAGCATCGCGTGACAGTCACAGCATTAAAAATTACATTCCTTTAAACTATCATTGGCATGGGAATGTAGAAGAATTTCCAAACGTCTTTTCATTCATTGAACGCGGTTACTCTTGTCCATGCTCTCAACCTCTTCAGGCATCACCTATAATTGCAAAGAGGCAAATGTAAGCCAACACTCGTTCCCTTTTGCAACTATTTTCACGCAAAATTTGAGTTGCAAAAGATTTGAAAAGATAGGAGGGTGCTTTGCCTTCTTACTAGTGCACACAGCTGTAAATGCTATTAATCCGTACAAATACTATCTGCGTCTTGTTTAGTCTTCTTTCGAGAGAGTGTCTTGCGCAGTGGCTATATGCTTTTATCTCACAGACCAATTCAGGATGAGCAATTTTTTTCTTTCGTCTGCGCATTATCAAAATCGCCGATGACTTTTTATAGAGACTCTCTTCTTCTCTTCTCTCTCTCTTTCTCGATCTCTCCCCCTTCGTAGACCCTCTAATGCCTTCGAAATACCAATCAGATTTTTTACAATTAGCCTTGGACTCTCAGGCTTTGAAATTTGGCAAATTCACTCTCAAGTCTAAGCGTGAATCACCATATTTTTTCAACTTGGGTTTATTCAGCACTGGACGCTTGTTATCAAATTTGGCAACTGCATACGCCGAAGCCATTATTGAAAGTAAATTAAAATTCGATATCTTATTTGGCCCAGCTTATAAAGGTATACCGTTGGCAGCAATCACTGTTGCAAAATTAGCAGAATTGGATCCTAACAACTATGGCGATATCGGTTATTCCTTTAATAGGAAAGAGAAGAAAGACCATGGTGAAGGAGGTTCAATTGTTGGATGTCCATTAGCTGACAAAAAGATTTTAATCATCGATGATGTTATTACCGCTGGTACCGCCATAAATGAAGCTTTTGAAATTATTGCACAAGAAAAGGGGCAATGTGTAGGGTGCATTATTGCATTGGACAGACAAGAGACAACGGTGACAGACACTACAAAATCAGCCACTCAAGCTGTCAGTGAAAAATACAATATCCCTGTGTTGTCTATTGTTAGTTTGACTGAAGTAATTACCATTTTAAATGGCAAGATAAGCAATGCAGATTTGAAATCTATTGAAGAGTACAGAAGTAAATACGGTGCTTAAGAAGTTAATGTTTATAACAAAGCTGCTCTGGTTACCAAATAACTGTGTTATCCTCTAATTTTCATAATCTTTTTCTTTGGCACTTTGGGCACATTTGGCTTATTCGACGCAGCCAGGTTTGAATCAGTTTCTGGCTCGGGATCATATATACTCTTTGTCATTGGGTGCTTCATTGTGAAATTCGAATGAATGGGCACAATAGTATTCATCCTGAACCCCTTCACTTTGGGAATCTCCTCCACTTTGAAATCGCCTTGAAAATCAGGTGGAATTGCAATACCACTCTTGGCACTAACACTATCTAAACTTGTAGGATGTTCCGCCAAATATTCAGCTATTCTGTTATACAAGCTCCTCTTGGTGGTAATGCTTGGATCAATTGGTTTGTTATCATTTTTAAAATCTTTCAACAATACCCTTACTCTACCCGAATTACCAAAATCCTGAGGATGAGTCTTGTCTAATTCCAACAATGCTGGAATTTGCAATGATCGACAAGCATCACAAATAGTTATCGCCAAGGGGTTTTCAACAGCACGATCGATACTAACTCGCCTTCCTTCTTTGTGTGATCGATTCAAGTCGAAATAACATGGATATATGATTTGAAATTTCTCAAACTGAGCCTTTTGTTCAGGAGTGAAATGCTCAGGATCAAGAATATTACTCCTTGACTGGTGTTGTTGAGTTTGCTGTGGTGGTGGAGGAGCAACATTTCCAAACGGAGCCTGAGGAAACAACGGCGGTTCCCGTCCCTGGTCTTGTGAACGAACAATTTTTGGTTCAGGTCTCTTGGGAGCCACTGGAGTCTTTAAATTGGGATCAAACTCCGCAATATCCATATCAAGGTTATCTATTTCATCATCATCTACTTCTTCTAAAACTGGTCTTCTAGACATATTGGTTGTTGATTGATAGTCCAAAAAAGGGTTGACCGTTTTCCATTACGTTTTTTTTTTTTTTTTCTTTTTTAAGTTTTCCCTCCCATTATATTCTTTACAGAACCTACTTTACTTCCATTCACACATCAGTTCTTATTACTCAACTATAAACTTGAACCAAACTCAACTTTTGAACTTTGGAAGTTCACTAAAGTCTAAAATCTCAATAAATGTTTCACCTTCATCGGCACTGTTGACTCTTTGTACAGCCGCAACACATCTCTTGTAATCAATCCGCACTTGCCAAATACCACCTGTAACATCATCCAACAAGTTTCTTGCAAATTCCCCTCGTTGCGCGTCCCAGAGCTTGAGCATTTTTTCGCTCCCACTAACCACCTTCAATCCATCGTGCTCAAAGCACGTTATCGCAGCGGCATGACCTCTCAATTTACTTCTCAACTCGCCTGATACAGGGTCCCAAATTCTTAGCGATGCATCAGCAGCAGCAGATACTAATACACCATCAACCAACGCCAATAAACCAACCAACGATGAATGCCCTTCCAACACTTTTAATAACTCACCAGTTTCAAAATTCCATATGTTTATCGTCGAATCCATCGATCCTGAAAAGCAAACTTTTCTATCGTAATCTATTGCCGTTGAATAAACTCTATCTTGATGACCTTGCAATATGTGTTTGCATCTTCCATTATCAAGCAAATCCCACACCCGTACGGTTGAGTCATAAGAACCGGAAATAATAATGTTTCCATAACCTGATAAAGAGCGGACGGACTGGGTATGCCCAGTTAAAACCGCAATCAAGTATGGGTTTTCACTATCTCCACTATCAAATGTGACTTCGTCAACCGCGTCCTCAGGAAGAATGGGTAATCTCCAAACATGTATATTGTGATCGCGAGATCCGGTGACCAATAGTGGATGCTCTGGGAAAACAATGTCTTGGCCGTGAGAATCTTTTCCAATGACCGAAGGTGTGATTATGTCAAGGCACCTGATGGTAGACGTGTGACCGCGAAATACGTGCGTACATTTCCCAGTGGCCATATTCCAAATTCGCACCGACCGATCAGTCGAGCCAGTGACCAATGTGTTTCCGTAATACTTCATAGCCCAAACCCCACCTTCGTGTCCTTCCAAGACTTTCATCAACTCACCAGTGTGGGTGCTATATATAAGGATGTACTTGTCATCAACCCCAGTGACGATTTTTTCCTCATCATGTTGTAAACACGTAACCACTTTATTACCATGTCCTTTAACACTTATTCTCTTTGGTTTGTATGTTGGGTCTAACCATCTGTTAACAATCATTCTTCGTTTCTTGTACAACACTTGTGCGGGATTAATATTGCCAGGTAAAGTGCACCACTCATCAACTAACTGTTTTGTATCTTTCAATTCATATTTAATTACAGCCTCATCAGTAATCAATTTGTCTTTCTTCAACAAGTTTTTCCATAGAGCAGTGTTGTTGATGATTTTGAACCATTTTTTGGATACTTTCGATATGGAGAGAAGCGTTGCCGCATCAAGATAAGATAAAACTTTCATGGCAATTTCAACGGGTAGATTACCAATCAAGTCACGTTTTAACGAATCATTGAGCAAACCATTAAAAGTACTTAATGACGAACGGTTAGTTTTCTGCAACAACCGGAAAATCAAATGATTTTGGTTTTGCGGTGTGAGAAACTGGGATAAATGGTCAATCGTGTTGATCAACTCTGCTTGTGTTCCAGGTACAGTTGCCATGTGATTATCAATAATCTCCACATCCAACCTTCGAGACATTCTTCCAGGGGTTTCTGAAGCTACGTCATCATCGTTTTCATGATCCAGCTGAATAGGTGACGCACTGGGGGAGGGTAATGGTAGCTGTTGAATTGGGTCTTCCTCCATATCTGAAACTGGGGTTTGACTGGGAGAGTTGATTGTATTTGGCGTTTTTGGACGACGTAGTTGATCACGTAAAGGAGTAACATTCTGATTATTGGTACTATTCGTTTCAGGTGCATTGGTACTAGCACCAGGATGACTGATACTTTGCACGTTTCTGTGCTCTTCTCGAACTGTATCATTAAGATCCACCGTGCTAATGTTGTTATTCCCATTGGGCGCTATTGTAGTAGCCATACTACCAGGTGACTCCACTTGAAAACTTGCTGAACCTATCAGGTCGTACCCCGACGTCAATCGCTTTTTCGTTGGTGGGTGTACGAGACCATTCGTTCGATACGAATGTACCCGTGACAGGGCTGAAATTTGAGTATTGGAGTCTGTATCTGAGGAAGTAATATCTTCACAGGATACCATGCTATCACGCTCCACTGAGTCATCGTCTCCCGCATTTCTCTTGCGTGAGTTTTCTCGGAAATGTTCAGTCATTGTGAGGTCACCCGATTCCGACTGCTCCATGGCAAATCGTTGTCGGTGCCGATTTTGCTGTGGTTCAAGTAGTGACAACCTCTGGTATTCTTTGTGAAGAGGAACCTCAACCAACTTTCCATTTTGATTGACAAGCTTGTACTCAAACTTTGCAGGTTTGTCTATGAGAGGGTAGACAAAATTAGATGGTTTGTCAGTATCTGGGTTTGTCAGCATGATCGATTTGTTAACAAATAGTAGTGGAAAGGTGTCAAGTGATGTAGTTTTGAGTGTTTCAAACAGAGTACTTTGGTGAACTTATTCTCTTCGTGGCGTTTTGAATATTGATGGTTTTATTTGTATTCAAATGTCTTTGAGAGATCCGAATTTCCAACTTATAATATATTTTGACCTATGTGTTGAGAATATTTCAAAAGAAAACAAACTAACCGTCTTTTGGCGGAACTTGGATGTTCAAAATATTTGGCTTGTGCTTGTTTGATAACCACTGTATCTTTCCGCTTCACTTCAGCAAATTACTCTTGTTTATTTTTTTTTTTCTCAAATTTAATTTGACATCAATTAATTAGACACGCTACAGAGGTTACCACAATATTGACCATTTTATAACTGTGCTGACTATATTAACAAATACAGACTATATCTCTATACATCTAAATACCTTTTCAAGCTTCCACCTTCTTGAGTGAGATACCAGGGAAACCTGGAACAGCAGCATCTTTGACTTTGCCCTTTATCTCAATATCGACATTTTCACCAGTCAAAACATCTTGTCCCTTGTCACTTCCATTGTCGAAGGCAATAACTTGCAACTCCTTAACTTTGATCGAGTAAGGTGAGTTTTTGATGAGATTAACGACTTTCTTTAAAGTGTCAACTTCGTTGAAATTCAATTTACGGTTAAACACAATTTTTGGGTCTTCAGTGTTGAGTCTGATTTTCAACTGGTTGATAAAAGGCATGGCTCTCTTCATATCCTTGCCAACTTTTTCCTTTATCAAATTGTTATCCGAAAGCTTCTGCGTTTCAAATAACTCACGCACGAATTCAATGTAATTCTCTTGCCAATCAGGGAATGTGTTTGACACCAAAATGGTCAACTTAACAGAGTCTCCTGTTTCCAAATCAGCCTTGCCTTTCTTCTTTCTCAAACCAGAACCTTCAGCTTCACGAATTGCACGGGCGACATGTCTAACATACTCCAAGGATTCAGACACTGACTTTGACACTGGCTTTGAAGGCTTTGGAAATTGTGCATTTTGCACACTACCTTCTTTAGACAACACCTCTTTGTAAAGATACTCAGCAAAATGAGGAGCAATTGGTGCCAACAATAATGCCTGGTATTCAATGTATTTCAAAACAAGGTCTTTATGCATTCCAATTGAGGCGGAATTGACTGACTCTCTATAGAAATCCCTCGCAATTTGAAAATCAAACAAACCAAATTTCAAAGCTTGCTTGTAATTACTCAAAGTATATTGATAGTATGATTTTTCAATCAATTCATTCATTTCATTCTCAAATGCTTCGTCAAAGAATGAATCATATTCCCCAGTTCTCAATTCATTTTGTTTTTTCAACTCATCCTCACACCAGTCTTTCAATGTTGTCAATCTCAAAATAGCGGCGTTAGCATTAGATTCATCAAAGTTGGCATCTTCGACAGAGTCACCTGCATCAGCCATGGCTATCCTTGATGCATCTGCTCCAAATTTCTCAACTATTTGCTCCAAAGTCATGAAGTTACCAGTAGATTTGGACATCTTGGCATTGTTCAACAACAAGTGACCGTTTGCCCTAACTCCTCTAGGCCAGAGTTTTTTTGGGAATAAAGCAACATGAGTGTAAATGAAAAATGTCAAATGGTTTGGAATCAAATCTTTACCTGAAATTCTCACGTCCAAAGGATAGAAATACTCAAACTCTCTTCTCATCTCTTTCAATTGATCAAGTGGGATATGGGATTCAATGTCATCTCTACGGGTAAAGATAAAGTCAAAAACTTCATCAGTCAACTGTTCCGGCTTTATATCAAACTTACCTGGAACCTTACCATAATAGTCTGAATGCAAGAAGCGATCAATAGTGTAGTACGCCATGTACACTGTCGAGTCAGATAAAGACTCCACCAAATACTGGTGGTCCCATGGCAATTTCGTTCCCAATCCAAACTTTCTAGTAACGGCCCAATTTTTCATCCATGCAAATACACCTTCAAACCCATTTCTCGTTTCGCTTGAAAACAATTCCATATCTTTGAGACATTCCAAAGCTTGGCCTAACCAAACCTCTTCACCGTAATCAATAAACCACTGGTCTTCCAAGGAAACACAACAATCATCACCAGATCTCGAAATGACTTGGTTCTCGGGTTCACTATAGACAAAGGCATCACCAGAGGCAATCAAATCCTCCTTGACCTTGGGTTTGGCTGCTTCCACCTTCTCTCCCTTGTACTTTCCAACCATCATTGTACCATTGTAAAAACCCTCTTTATATGCCAACTCCTTGGCCTCAGCCAATTGCAATGCATCTTTTGGAGATTTAATTTTGAGTTCATTGACTAAAAACTCAGCACATTTGTCACCATATTTCTCAGTATGTACAATTGGTATTATCTCAGTGTTTACCCATTCTTTTTCAATTCCGTAGTATTCTGGTTTATTTGCGAGGTCCTTTGTCGTTATGTAATCATCTGGCGAGTCTGATGGCACACAAGTGACAACACCAGTACCCTTTGTGGCCTTAACTGTCTCCATTGGCAAGACTCTCAAATTCTTGGTTTGAGCCAATGGCGCATCAATTTTGGATCCAATCAATGCCTTACCATTAATTGTTGCAATGGGCTTGTAGAAACCTCTCTTTGGAGTCAAGTTCTGGAAGGACATGTTTTTGAAAGCACGTTCAGTTGTGATGAAATACTCATCATTTCCTGCATCAAAAATACCATAATCAATCTTTGGACTCACAAAACAAGTAGTTTGACCATACATGGTCTCAGGCCTTAATGTGGCTGCAACTAAGTATACTTTTTTATTACTCAAGTTGACATTTTCCTTCTCCAAAGTTTCTTTAGCTGCAGGAGCAAACTCGTCTACTCTGATCTTGATACCAACATACTCCTGTGGAGTTACACCTTCACCTGATTGTCTATCATGATCTAAACAAGCTTGACCATCTTTCTCGGAGTAAATGGTGTATCTTTCTCCAAACTTGATCTTACCGCAGTCTCTCAATCTATTGATTTGCCACCTGACAAATGCATCGTAGTATGGGTTAGCGTCAGTAGTTACCATTGAACGCCTCCAATCAACTCTGGAACCAAACGAAGAAACATCCTTTTGGCACAAAGGAGGAAAGAATTCAAGCCAGTAATCAGTGTTGGCAAACTTTGCAACCTCTTCTCTAGGAATACCCAATTGCAACATGATTTCAAATTGAAACTTTGCTCTACCCGTTTTAGCTGCTGCTTTGGACTTGTTGGAGCTAAATTTTGTCACGTCTTCTCTCTTGGCTTTTGCCTCAACTTTTTGCTCAGCAGTTTCATCTTCTGCCGGAGCACCTGAAAAATCAGCTCCAAATAATTCAACCTCTCTTTTAATTTTATCTGCTGCAGCCTTGATTGGCATACCAGTGCAGTGGAATCCCAAAGGAAATAATGCTCTTTTACCATTCATTCTTTCGAATCCAGTTGCAAATTCCACTTTCGATAAGGTGAAAGCGTGTCCGGCATGTAAAACACCGTTCATATATGGGTACGCCATAGTAGCAAAGTATTTTGGATATTTTTCTCTAACTTCATCAATGTTATCCGTAGGACATTCTTCAAATGTTGGGGCATTAATCTCGAACAATTTATCTTCTTCCCATTGTTTTTGGTACTTCTTTTCAATCTCTATTAAAGCGTCTCTTCGAAACGTCTTTTCGAATGTCACACTCATCTTGAATCAAATGAGTCACTACTGATCTTGTTTAGAGTGAAAAATTTATTGGAAATTTTTTTTTTCTTTTCGCATTTCTCTGTACTCACAAATCGAGAGATTTATAAAATTCAGTTATGTGGGATTAATTTATTATTACGTCAAAGAATATGTACAATAATATTAAACCCTTCGTCTTTTAATTGATGTAGGTACCAAAATCGGTCTTGTGGCCACCTCTTCAGAGTTTGTTTCAACAGCGGTATCATTTCTGTTTGTTTTCAAGACTTCCACAATTGCTTCTTTGGTAGTCACTTGAATTTGGAAATTGTCAATTTCAATGGTACTGTAACCTAACGAAATCTTTCCACTGTCTCTGACCGATCCAAATTCTACCAACGCCACTCCGTTAGCAGGAAGCAAGAGGACTTTAGAAACCTGTCCAAAAGTTTTCTCCAAAAAGTTTTTGAGCTGGAAGGTATTCAACGAGGGGTCCACATTGGCTAGTCCAATAGTTCTAAGAGTATCAAAGTCATCTGGGGTCCAATTTGTGTGCCCTTGCGGTTTAGATACATTGATGTTTCTTCCCTTCAACGTGATTCCATTTTTCTTCAAGGCATCTTCTACGCTACTTGCATCACGGTAAGTAATAATAGCTAGACCGCCATTATGTTTCATGCGACGTTTCTTTGTATCATAAACTGCTTTGGGCAATGCTATGAAATCAATTTCACCACACTGCGAAAACTCGTTCCTCAATTCCTCCTCATCGATTGAAAAAGCAATATTGGAAACACGAATTTTGCGTTCAGAAATGGGTGTTGTTCTATCCTTCCGTTCTTGGGGTTTGGAATACTGTACTTCCCAGGCAAAGTCCTGATTGAGATTTTGGTCATGGTACGTCCGTCCATTGTACAAAGCAATTGCTTTTTCAGCATCGTGAGTCCTAGTATACTGAACGTAACAGAACCTACGAATTTTATTCCTTAATTGTGAAGGAAACCTTATGCTGACAATAGGACCTACCTGAGCAAACATTTCTCGTACATCTTGTTGGCTAAATGAGCTTGGATAATTGTTGACAAACAATAAAGTTCTCTCCACTCTTGTGACCGTGATCTCGTTTGACCCTAGTACCTTATGGGTCCTTGTCATTGCTGAAAATACTTCAAGCTCATTTGTAAACTCAATCACCGCTTGCTTCCCCCCATTGAGCTCCACTATATCCATTTCTCGAATTTCACCACAACCAGAAAAGAAATTTCTCAAATCTTGTTTGGTAACATCATAGGGTAAGTTATTGACCTGAACTGCAAACTCTTCTCTTGAGCGCAGGAATTCCTCCGACATATCATGGCTTCTTTTGCGGTCTACATGCAATATGGGCTGCGCAAGTACATCATTTGCTTTCGATTCCATGAATTCTCTAAGCGCTTTGTTGCACAAAGTGACTGCTTTTCTATAGCTATCAATAGTCCCATGCACTTGTTCATACAACAACCATTCCTCGGTCAACTTTTCGGGAGCATCGAGCTTTTTAGCATGTGACAATGCTTTCTTGAACGTTTGCCTAATAGATTCTTGATCAACGTCATGCTCAATGAAGCAACGAATTCCGTAGAGCCAAACCTCTGTCTCCAGCGGAAATGTTTGAAACATAGACGTTATCACTTGCGTGGCATGAGAAAACTTACCCAAGGAGATGTAGAGTGATACCGCCAACTTTTCCACAGTATGAAACGGATCCTTGTTGTCCATGGCATATGTCACCATAGTGTCAAATAAATCGTCAAGAGATTCAAAAGTTTCATGTGACAATTCATTGTGATACTTGTACTGCATCATAGCCAATGCAACAAGCTTCCAATCATTGTAATCGGATGAGCTCCGTAAATCTATAGCTCTAATTCTGTTTTCTATTTCAATAAATCTCTGTCTGCCATCTTCGCCCAAAGCAATACAATTTTTTATATTCTCTGCGTAAGCGGTGCAAGAATTTGGAAATGTGCGAAGGTATTTGTCTAGTAACGAAGTCAATGCATTCTCGCGTACCTCTTCAGACATGTAGATCATATAAATAACAGACATCCAAAGTTGCTGACTCTTGTTAGAGAAGGAAGTTTCACTTTGCGTAGCTCTTGCAAGCATCGTTAAAATGTGAGTGAGATTTGGTTGATATTTGAATACACTCTCCATATAGTCAATCCAAAGAGCGCAGTCTGTGGGTCTCTCCTTGATTTGTATCTCGCATTTCTCATAATATGGCAACTTTTGTTTAGTGTCGGAGTACACTTTGTTTGCCACCTGCATTAATCGATCATAATCACCTATTTTGTATTTGCTAATCAAGGATGAAAATTCCTCAAAAGATTCGTTCAACTGCTGTAGGGGATAGCTCAACCTCTTCAAGTGCAACTTTATCAACGCATCCAAATCAGTTTCGTCGTTGGATTTGATGTAACGTTGTTGAAGCAAGTCCAAGCTTATTTTCCAAATTTCGTTTCCATTGACAAAATCATATCCACAAAGGTGAAGCCCCTTTGAAACGATTGCTCCGTATTCATCATCAGTAATCTGTTCATTAGATAGTAGTTGATTAGCCAACTCCAACATTGCAGTCATTATAGGAACTGTTGGATAATCATCAATTATTGTTTCATAAAATGCATATTCCAATCTCGACCGCTCTTGGATATCTTCAATAGCACGTATCTCAAATAACCAGTTGTTCAACTCTGATTGACGTAGTCTAAAGTACTTTGTTTTTTCCTTGTAGATTTTGTTGATTAGTAGGGCGGTGTCAGGAATGACCTGAAGCCTACTCAATATTTTGTCGTAATTTTCCGGCGCGTATGGATTCTCGTTGACCAAGATCTCAAATTCATCGACTAATTCTTTTAAACTCATTGAAAGTAAACCTATATGGTATCAATTGAAATGACGTAACAAAGAAGGTATGTACTCGAGACTTTTGGTACAAATCATTCATTTTTGTAGTATAAGAACAGACACAAAATTGTGAAGACAGAAAAAATAAATTGAAAGTGCAAAACTCCATCGCTTTTCAGATGAGGAAAGATTTGTGAGTAGTTACTTCATTCTGTATCCCCACCCCCACGTACAACACTGTATAACCATGGATGCAAAAGTTTACCTACAGTCCTTTGGCTGGACGGAAGGACAGCCTTTGAAGAAAGGGGGATTGAAGAAGCCAATTTTGGTGAAACATAAGAAGGACACAAAAGGGTTGGGACATGACTCCAATGGTGCAGACATGTGGTGGGAAAAGCTATTCGATGGACAATTAAAGGGTTTGGAAGTGAGCAATGGAGATAGCGGAAATGGTGTTTCCTTTAAGCATAAGAATGAAACGGTGTTGAAGAACTTGAACAAGAACATGTCTCCTTTGTATCGAATGTTTGTCAAAGGTGAGGGTTTGGAAGGTACGGTGGGGAAAACAGATCATATAAAAGAGGAGCATGTTACAGATTTGGCAAGCAAGGCTGCAGCAGAAATGGAGAAATTGACAAGTACATCACTACTTGAGACCGGGAAAATGAAGGAAAAGAAAAAGTCTAAAAGCAAAGGCAATACAGAACAAGATAAGGCAGATAAAAGCAAGAGGAAACTAAAGAAGGAAAAAGAGAAAAAGCTGAAAAAGAAGAGAGCGAAGAAGGAGCTAGAGGCAATAAGTGTGAAGGACAAAGCTAATAGCAAAAAACGACGGAAAATCGGAGGGGCAAACGTTGACAGTGAAGATGTGATAGTTGACAGAAAGAAGCGGAAAAGAGATGGACGCACAGAAGGACTGAAGCGACGTATATACAGTTAGAACAATGACACTGGGAGTAAGTCACCGAGACTAGCTAAGTAGGGTAATATTATAGACTTTTTACATATCAGTTACTCTATGGTGTAACTATTATAAACACAAAGATTTGGAAAAACTGTGGCTGTATTGGTCCCATTCGATTGATATCTGATCTGAAGCATAGTTTCCGATCAATGTTTCAATCAGTGACACAAAATTTGTGGATCAAACAAAAATACATATGAAAAAGTAAACACTCACAACAGCCGTCAAAAGAACGACAAAAAAATCCATCAACACCAGCACCGCAGCAGTTGACACACATGCTTAATTGGCGAGCTCAATTGGGACTTGTCATTGGTTTGCTATGGTTACGGTTTTATCCATTTCACGTTATTCTATTTGCATGTGGGACAATTGTTTCAGTTATCGGATATATTGCAATTTCTGTTAAATTGTTCCTGGCTCAAGCTTCAACCAGTTTTAAATCGTCACGAAGATTCCGCTTTACACGTCACAGTCAATGGGAACGAGAAATTGAAAAGTTTGACAGGGCAACATCCAACGTCAATTCACATATAGTTGATTCGGAAAAAATATCAGTGTTGTTGTCAGAGCTTTTAGATATAATCATCAATGAGTTTATCACTGCGTGGTTTTCTAAAATCAGCTCGTCCACATTGTTCGAGAAAGATGTTAAAATTGAAATATCGCATGTATTGAAAGACATTGCGCAACGGCTTCAGCATATCGACTATGGAAAACTTATTACTTTGGAGCTTTTGCCATTGTTCAACAACCATTTCATCGCTTACGCCGAAGCACAAAAGCTAGTGTATAACGACACTTTTGATGGCTCAGGTACAGACGTGTCTGCAGAAATTTTATCTCATTTCAATAATGGTGATTTGCATGTGGGTGTTACTCGCGATCAAGTTGACAAAATGGAGATTAATATGCAAGAAAAAACATATTTGAGAGGGCGGATCAAAAAGCTACTTAGCAGGAGTCTTTCGGATGGAGAGAAATCAAACGAGTTGGTGGTTTTGTTTGTTACCGAGATATTGGCTTGCACCATCTTGGACAATATTTTCAATTTATTAACTGACCCTGATTTCTTGAATTTGCAATTGATCAGGGTTATCGGGGACAACTTGAAACGACGAAATCAGGTGAAAGAGTTACGCTCTGCTTTGGAAGAACACACTTTGTCATCAGTGTCAAATGAAAAAGACATGCCACTCAGTGCCACGGGCGACATCGCAAACATTATTCAGGAAAGTTTTTTGGAAGACGACACCAATGATAAAACTGTCATTCAATTGGACCATGAGTCGGTTGAATGCTCCAAGGCAGATAGGCTTGTTGCTTTGTTGAAATCTTCGACTCAACTGAAGCCGTTCCAGCAGTACTTGGAAAGCAAACACAAGTTATACTTGTTGAAATTTTGGGAAAAAATTGAAGAGTCTAAGCCCCCATTGTTGGATAGCTTTCAAGATTGGGGTGCGTTAAGCCTCACCAAAAAAGATTGCCTTGAAATCAAGGAGAGTTATTTTGACAATGGCCTCATTGATATTGGTGGTGCAAATTTGGATAAATTTAAAGCTTTGACCGCAAATGGGTCGGTAGGAGACACGCTTGACCTTCCAGACTGCAAGGGAATTTTGATAAAGCTACAGGGGAGAATTTTTCAAGAGTTGTTTGCCGAATATTTTTACAATTTTTTGTCAGCAGGAGTTGCCAAGAATCACGTGGAGAAGGTGGATGAAGGGGAAGCAGTTGTTGATCAGATCGAAGACAAGCTTGCAACTATAATGAGCGACCCCAAATATGATGTTTTGGAAAGTTTCTCCGTCGGATCTCAAAATGAAAAGTTTGGTTCAGAGCTTTATGAAAAATTGTCTCCTCTGAATCGAACTGATCGATATTCTAAATTATTCGAAGATGATGAAGAATACTCTGAGGATGAGGATGACTCCGACGAGCTAGATACAGACAGTGATTCAGTAATCATGAAGGAAAGTTGTGAAAGCATGGAATTGGCAGGTCCTGGTAATTTGAATTTAGCAGAAGAAAAGATTCCTGCACTTGAAAAGGAAATTGAAAACTTAAACCAGCAATTGATTTATTTGGAACCGTTATTGCGTAAAGCGCAATTGACCAATGACCAATCGAAGTTAAAATTGCTACTTAAATCCAAAAACGGAGTTCAAAAAGATATTGCATTAAAAGAATTGCAAAAGCAGCAATACATTGTTCAAGAAAGTGATAATAGCTTGTTTGGAAAATCCAAAGTTAGCATTCTGTCGATAGTGCACCAGAATGATAAGACAAGGGAGTTTGTATTGTACATTATCGAAGTACAAAAGTTCTCAACTGAGGATCCCAATGTCGTGAAAGCAGGGTGGGTAGTTGCGAGAAGATACAGCCAGTTTCATAGATTACATGGGTATTTGAAGCGTCGTTATCCCAAGGTTTCATCCTTGTCGTTCCCACAAAAGTCAATTCTGGTGTTGAAGTTTCAACAAAAGAACATTACAGAAAGTAGAAGACACCAGCTTGAAGCATACTTGAAAGCTCTCATTGAGATTCCCGAAGTTTGTTCAGACATGGCATTTCGTTCTTTTTTATCTTCGGAGAACTTTCATTTGGGGAAGCATCAACGGTTTGATGAACCGAGGAAGTTATCGGCATTGTTTGGCTACCGATGGTACTTGAGTTCATCAAGTAACAGAAATACAACTAGTGGCCAGTACTCGACAACCCCTCCAACCACTGATGGTAGTGAATTTTACAAAAATAGGCGAGAAATGGAAGTGGAGTTGCGTCAATTTGACGAAAAACCAACAAGCAAACCCCTTTTCATCAAACCTATTTGTGACCTAGTCATTACAGTATTCAATCTTCATTGGCTTAAGGGTAGGGCTCTCGTTGTAATTCTTCAACAATTTTTCGGCACCGCTGTTGAAAATAAAGTTTATGATGTGATTCGTTCCAACTTGAATGAATCCAACATTTCAAGTTGGTTGACAACATTACGCGAGCTGTTATTTCCCAATGGCAAATTCAAGTTGGAACCGGCGGTGAGAAGTAAACAGCAACAACTACAAACTCGTCAAGAAGCCAAACAATTGTTCGACACGTTTATGACGGAAACTTGTTCCAAAATCGTTGGTAGTGAAAACACTGCCAATGCTGCAACAACAATATTTCTGATGTTACAAGTGAGCCAGTTGAACAAGGATCTTTTGTTTCATTGTTTTGATGTAATTTTAGATGAGTTGACAAAACACAAATAGTAAAGTGATTTGTTGATGCAAATATCAAAACGCCTCCCTCATCAAAACTCGCAAAGTCTTATCAATCCGTATCGGATGAGGAGGGGGGGAGGGGCGAAAGGCGGAGAAAACGTAGCTTTGTTTTCTGGGATAGATCTTTCTCCATTATGCATTGTTTGGGAAGACAAGTGGAGGTGGGGTAAATACTGGGGATTGATCCCCCAATTGTCTAATTTACTAATTGCTTATAAATTTCATGTGCATTTTGTGTAACTTTTACTTTTGTGAAAGTCCGAGATTCTCTACATGATGAGAAAGAGTTGACGATACAATTACTTTGTTTGCGACACGTCTTTCAGATACCAAGGAGCCAAGACCGACTTAGCTAATAATTTTTTGTTTTCGACCGCTTCGTTGTACGCTGAATTGGCTGTGTATTGAGAATATTTAACGGGAGTGCATTAGCTTCTGGTGCAGAGGAGATTAACTCGATCAAACAGCGCAGATATGTAGCAGGTACATTTTAACAGTATGCAAATGCCATTTGATTTGCATTCATGTATGCTGCAAAGAGGGAGGAGGTACCTAAAGGACATTGAAGAGAAAATTAGTATTAATGATTTGCGAACACACCAAAAGCAACTTTTGATATACCCCTGTCTTTACTTTTGATTACCCGCTGTTTCGTTTTTTGATAGGAAAGTGGTCTCTTTTGTGATCCCCTTTCAGCCCAATTAGAAAGGATCTGTAGTGCTGCTACTTTATTTGTTGAATTTCGTCGTATTAACACCTTGATAGCCTCACAAAAATGAAACAAAGTAAAAAAATAAAACTGATTCGGTTGGGACGGAAATACAAATTAATGTTGAGCTTGTTTATGGTTATAAGTACAAACGTGTGTCCTGAAGAGTAGAAGAAGACACTGTCGTGCGTGTGTGTGTTTTACATGATGTTTGTATAATACTGTAGAAAAAAACAATAGGAAGTTAGCAAATCCCCCACGGAAAAACTTAAAAATTTTTTAAAAATAATAAACAATTTATGTCTTGGCGTGTCATCCTCCAAATTTTGTTATGTACAACAAAAGTAACATTGCTTCCAGAGTGTTAGCAATGGTTACGTATGTAGCAATTGTAATCCACAGCCATTGCCAAGATTCAACCGCACAAAAAATTTCTAATCAGCTGTAAAGGATGTACCTCTTTTTTTTTTTTTTTTTTTTGGGGGGGTGGACATTGTAGGGTACAGTAGTCGATTTAAACTGCAATAGATAACATCGCAGTCAAGAATTTCTAAATCTCGGAAAATCTATTTTTTTTTCTTTTCTTTTTTATTTTTGGGGTGATCGATGAGAGGTGAAAGATTATTTACTTTCCACCACTTACGATATAATTTATACACGCCTCATGTCCGCTCGCCGTATCTCCCAACTCTCCGCCTGTAACTTGCCGAAGTAGTCCTACTAATTAAATTTGCTGACTCAAATTTCGTGAACAAAGTTGGTCACAACAAGGCGTGTGCGTGTAATTAGGCTCCTAACCATACTTTGTATTAATTTCTTTTCATCTTCCCCACCTCGCGTGGTTTGTTACTTTTCTTTCGTTCTTTGGAGTTTTGTGTTACATTTTACAATACAATACAATACAATACAATAGAACTTCAGAAAATTAAGCAAATACGCTAAAATCAAAAAAAAACATCAAGGAAAAGTTTTTTTTGTATTTTAGATTTGTTGAGTAATTTTGTATTATGAAATGCCGTGTGTTTTATAAGAATGTGGTACTCACTTGTCCTGGTTAACTTAAAAATGTATATAAAGGCTCCCCCAAAATCCCATCAGTTTATAATTCTCATATTTCTCTTTCTCTTTACACTACAATACAAGTTAGTCAAAGATGTCAGTTGAAAAAGCAGGTACCAGCCATATCGAAGAGTTTGAAGATCCTAAAGCTAGCACCTCTCATATAGAGGTAGGGACGGATTTGAAAAAGTCTGATTCCGAATTGGGATTGGATGAAATTGAAGAAGAACCATATTATATTGATTTACCAGAATCATTGCAAGATTTGACTCAAGAAGAGTTAAAACAGTTGGATAAGAAAACAACCAGAAAGATTGATTTGAGATTGATGCCGATGTTGATCTTCATTTACATTTTGAACTATATTGATCGTAACAATATTGCTAGTGCAAGATTGGGTGGATTGGAAGAGGACTTGGGTTTGGTTGGAAATCAGTATGAAATCATCATTTCGGTGTTGTTTGTTGGTTACATTTTGTTTCAAGTTCCTTCAAATATGTTGTTGAATAGATTGGGTCGTCCTTCTGCATATTTGGCCGTCGTCATGACTCTTTGGGGTGCCATCTCAACTTGTACTGCTGCTGTGCAAAATTTCAGTGGATTGGTTGCTATTCGTGTTTTGCTCGGTGTGGTTGAGTCGGCTTTCTTCTGTAGTGCATTGATGATTTTGTCTTCTTGGTACGATAAAAAGACTTTGGCTTCAAGGAACTCGATTTTATATGCTGGTTCATTAATCAGTTCCGCTTTTAGTGGATTGTTAGCTGCTGCTATTTTGGAAATGGATGGTTTGGGAGGAATTGAAGGTTGGAGATACTTGTTTATCATTGAAGGTGGTATCACGGTTTTAACAGTTCCATTTGCCTACTTTATCTTGCCAGATACTCCTCACAATACCAAGTTTTTGAGTCAACAAGAGAAGGACATTATTCAATGGAAATTGAAGAGAGATTTGGGTAACGTTGATGATACTGACGTTGAAGCTAAAGTTAGTGATTGGGAAGGTCTCAAATTGGCCGTCGCAGATACAAAAATGTGGATGCTTTGTGGTATGCACAGTTTTTTGGTCGCTGCTTGTGGTGTCACCAACTTCTTCCCCACCATTGTTGGTACTTTAAACTTTAACCACACTATTACCTTGTGTTTGACCGCTCCACCTTACGTTGTTGCTGTTTTCGTCACTTACTTTTGGGCCAGGCATGCTGACAAAACTGGGGAAAGAGCTTTACATGTCATCATTCCCTTAATTTTGGCCTTGGTTGCATTCGTAATTGCTGTGGCGACATTGAACACCGGTGCCAGATACTTTAGTATGATCTTAATGATTCCAAGTTTATATTCTGCATTTGTGGTTATTTTGACATGGATTTCAAACTCGTGTCCTAGACCACCAGCAAAGAGAGCTGTTGCTATTGCATTGGTCAACTGTTTGAGTAACTCTACTTCAATTTGGAACTCATACTTATACCCTTCAAGTGATGGACCACGTTACGTCAAGGCCATGAGTTGTAACATTGCATTTCTTGCTTTATCCATCATTTTCGTCATTATGTTGAGAATTAGATTGATGTTCTTGAACAAGAAGATTGAGAACGGTACTATGAACTGGCAAAAGGAATTGGGTAAAGGTAATGATGGCTCAAAGATCTCAGCAGATTTTAGATACTTATATTAAAGCATTTGATATGTTTACATAAAAGAATAATGATGACACGAGAAATACCAGTTTGTTGTAATCAACCCTTTGTTATCTAGATGTTATCTAGATGTTATCTCTACCGAGATCTCATGATAACAGACTGTGTCACAATGAAGTAATTCATTTTGTGCTCTATTGTGCTTATATTAGGTTTAGTGGGTTTTGGATACTCTCTTACAAAGACCCACACATCCTGAATTTTCTACACCGGAATCTCGACACAGGTGGCGCAACCACCAACTGGTGAGAGTTTTGAGCACCTTTCTATCTTGCACAAGGTACCCCAAATGGTAAACTTTAACTTCGAATGCTTGCATACCCCTCCCCCTCCACGTTTGACAAAATGAGGAGTGATTAAATATTATTAAATATACACACGAAATTATCAATAGTCTTTTTCAAGGCTTCGGGTTTATGATATTATCGCCGAAACACCCGAGATGTTCTAAGCGGAAAGGTACAATTATCTAACGCGGCGGGTACAATCTCAGACGCCCAAGAGTTGCAAGGCTTAAGATAGTGGGGAAAATTGCAAATTCTTGTTCAAACATCTTGCATTAGGCAAAGCTCACTTTTGCATAGTTGAGGATGATAAGTTTATCCTTACATAACTAAACACATCTTAATCCATTTCGCAACATACTTTCCACTACTTGATTGTAAAACCATATTGCACTCGTTCAGTGGAAAGCAGTAACAAATTTTATAACTCTCTCAAAATGACGACTGTATTCTGGACATGGATTCACATCATCCCCTCGAGGACTGCTCTTTAGCTTTTGTTAATTCAAAATTGATTGATAAGCTTATTTTCTGAGCTTATCTTGATCAATATTATATTCGTCAACCCATATTTGTATTCTTTCCATATATGTTAAAGTCTGGTCTCTCCCTCTCTCCAAGAAAACTTTAGTGCCAGAAAAGAAAAATTGCTCTACTGCTTACGCAGTCCACACATATTATATATACACCGCTGAAAACAACTACAGCACTCAGTCACGCTTGAAAGAGAGAGGTCATACATACTAGATGATGTTTACAGACGGAGTTCTTCATAAGATGCTTAGGTCAGATTTTTAGCTTTATTTTTTTTTTACTTCAACTTATTTTTCCCACCATACCCCACGTCCCAGAATTAGCGTTTATGATCTTGGAGCCCAGAAGGTGTTTGGGCTATTACATCGGTGTTAACAACATCGCAGCACAAGCGAGTCATACGTGGATTCGAAGTGCTGTGTATTCTTTGAAGCCAGTTGCTCAAATGATCAACCAGCCAACTACAGTCGTGTGATGCGTCCCTCACACTTGGCCCATGAGCACTACTAAAGAAACGGCTGAAACAACATCCTTTGTTGTATCTGCTCCAAACTGCTTCTCCACAGAAACTTTTTTAAGGTTTTATCTGCTACCCCTTATAATAAAGTCTAATAGTGGAAATTCTTATTCCTCACGAGCGAGTTCTTCCAAGGCGGGAAATTTTACAAACCCCCGCTCAGAGATACTTTACTTCCAATATAAATAGAGGTAATTCGGACCATCATTTGAGACTTCCATTGTCTGCTTCCTGTTTGATTATTTTACCAACTCAGCCTCACTCAAGATTAACCGACCTTTTGCAACCATTTTCAAAAAAAAAAATGTCCACTGAAAACAAGCTCCTTAGGACAGTGAGCAGTACTGTTGATGAACCATTTGTTTCGGAAGCTTTAGCAAACGATGATTTGAGGTCACATATCTCCAAACGTGAAGGCTCAGAGAGTTTAAAGAAGTCGGACTCAAATAATGGATCAGAAGATGTTGATGAAAAGTCACCTTATGTCAATTTACCAGAAGCGTTGCAACATTTGACTCATGATGAATTGAAAAAGTTGGAAAAGAAGGCTATAAGAAAAATCGATATTAGATTACTTCCTATGTTGGCTTTTATTTACATTTTGAATTTCCTTAATCGTAGCAATATTACAAGTGCTAGATTGGGTGGTTTGGAAGCAGATTTGAACTTACAAGGAAATCAGTACCAGGTTTGTATCTCCATTTTGTTTGTTGGTTATATTTTGTTTCAAATTCCAGGTAATATGGTGTTGAATAAAGTGGGTCGTCCATCGATTTTTGTTTCGGTTGTCGTGTTTAGTTGGGGTGCTTGTGCCACAGCAATGGGAGGTGTACAAAACTACGCTGGATTGGCAGTCACTCGTGTTTTGTTGGGTGTTGCTGAATCGGCATTTTTTGGTGGAGCTTTGATGATTTTGTCTCTATGGTATGACAAAAAATCTTTGGCATCGAGGAACTCACTTTTGTACATTGGAAACCCACTTAGTTCTGCATTCAATGGATTGTTGGCTGCGGGCCTTTTGAAAATGGATGGATTGGGAGGTATTGCCGGATGGAGATGGTTATTTATTCTTGAAGGTGGTATCACTGTCTTAACGGTTCCATTTGCTTACTTCATTTTACCAGATAAACCAGCAAATACCAAGTTCTTGAGTGAAATGGAAAAAGAAATTATTCAATGGAAATTGAGAAGGGATTTGGGTGATGTTGATGACTCGGACAAAGAGGCAAAGGTTAGTACATGGGATGGTTTTAAGTTGGCGGTAAAAGACATGAAAATGTGGATGATTTGTGGTCAAGTTGCTTTCTTGGCCGCTTCTAAAGGAATCACCAACTTTTTCCCCACCATTGTTGCTACATTGAACTACAGTTCTACAATCACGTTATGCTTGGTTGCACCACCATATCTTCTCGTTATCCCGGTTTCATACTTTTGGGCCAGACATGCTGATAAAACTGGGGAAAGAACTTTCCACATCATTATTCCATTGGCGCTTTTGGCTGTGTCGTACGTGCTTGTTGTAGCAACAACTAATTTTGGCGCTAGGTATTTTGGAATGGTGTTGATGATGCCTACTTCAGCCGCAGGTTTTGTTATTGCAATGACATGGATGTCAAATACTTGCCCCAGACCTCCTGCAAAGAGGGCAGTTGCTCTTGCCTTGATGATTGGATTGTGTAATTCGCCATTCACTTGGACTCCCTTCTTGTATCCAACTGGCGATGGTCCACGTTACGTCAAAGCCATGGTTTGTAACGTGGCCTTCTCGGTGTTGGCAATACTTATGGTCGTTCTTTTGAGAATAAGATTGATGGTTTTGAACAAGAGAATTGCTAATGGAACCATGAATTGGCAAAAGGAGTTGGGAAAAGGTAACGATGGGTCCAAGATTGATGCTGATTTTAGATACTTATATTGAGATAGCTGAACAAATAAATATGTATTGAAGATAAAATTCTGTTCCGTAGATGGTTTCGTCGTGTGAAATACCTTGCAGGAAAGAGTGATTGACGAATTGCATAAGGGGATTGTGCACGTAATCCGGCAATCTCCGATCATCCTCTCACAGCCACATTTCACACAAATGCAAGCAAAGCTTTGCCCCTAGCCGTGAATATCGATGTTGTAGAAATCTTTTTTTCCATTTTCCCCACACATCATCTCCACCTTTTGTCTCAAAAAGCTTGAAATCTTATTTTCTTATTGGTTTTTATTTTGATGCAAAATAATATATGATGTGGAATATTAATTTCAATGATGACCAGAATTTCGTATAATTACGTCTTTTTGCATTAAAAGATAACTCATGCGGCGTAGATTCTCAGAGCTGCAAGATGGACTACTAACAACTAATAACACTTAGGAGCGCATTCCTTTTATTTTTTATTCGGGGTTTCATTTTTTAATAATATTCCATGTTGGACTCACAAGTATTTACTATTCACCGGTTTCTGAATGTGAAACCACCATTTGCTTGGCACACAAAGATCACTCATCGACTTGCTTGTACAGATTAATGCGTTAAGGAGGTATAGGTTTTATCCACTTGTCAGTTTGTTTTCTTGTGCTTTTATTGAATTACCTCGGATAAGCTTTCTTTTGGTTTGTTGAATTGTCACGCATGCTGAATTTTACTTAGCATGATTGAAGATACTGAGGGGTAACAAGTGTTATTCTGATTATTGCATTGTTGTCTCGCTAATCTCGTGAGTTACATTCTATATGCACATTTTGTTGAGGCCAATTTAGAGCAAAGGAGTGTACTGCTTGTTGTTTTACGATTTATCGCAATTACAGGACACAATCAGCGATGAAATTCATGACGATGAGAAGTATACCATGGGCTTTATGGTCAATAAATGGTTGAAGGCACATCAATTGAGATAAGCGTCGACTCTCCGCTTTTCGTAGCGTTTAATTTCCAATATTATTTGAGTTAAAAATTATATGAATCCTGACCGTTTTAGATGGAAAGAATACGCAAAAGAAAAAAGCGCATTCAAACTAACATGGGTGGGGTGTGTTAAACAGTAGATTCTTTCATAACTTGCATCAGATCAGATGGGTATAAAAAGATGGTAATCGCTTCCTCAATTCATAAAAACTCAAAACCCAGACAACAATTGTATAAGCAATGTCGGCTGAGAAGGGTGCCAAATACTCTAATGACTCCGATGGGGAACAAATATTTGTTTCTCAACCCGATAAAGTTGAATATGTGAATGCGGAATCAGAAAAGCATGATATTAAAGAAGATGTGACAGGAGCTAATTCAAATTTGACGTCCGTTGATGATGATGAAGAGGATGATGATAAACCAAAGGATCATTATATTAACTTGCCAGAGTCGTTGCAGCATATGACCCAGGAAGAGTTGAAAGAATTGGACAGGAAAACAACGAGAAAGATCGATTTCAGATTGCTTCCCATGATGATGTTTATCTATATTTTGAATTTTCTTGATAGAACCAACATCACCAATGCTAGGTTGGATACCTTGGAAGCTGATTTGAAGTTGGTGGGCAATCAATATCAAGTTTGTATCTCGATTTTGTTTGTTGGTTACATTTTGTTCCAAGTTCCAGCAAATATGATCTTGAACAAGTTTGGTCGTCCTTCAATCTTTATTACTGTGGTGATGACGACATGGGGAGCTATATCTACAGTCACTGGTGCTGTTCAAAATTACGCTGGTCTAGCTGCAACTCGTGTTTTCCTTGGTGTTGCAGAGTCTGCTTTCTTTTGCAGTGCTTTGATGATCTTATCGATGTGGTACGACAAAAAGTCATTGGCTACAAGAAACACTCTTTTGTTTGCAGGAAATCCACTTAGTTCTGCATTTAGTGGATTATTGGCTGCGGGTATTTTGAAAATGGGAGGTTTGGGCGGTATTGCTGGATGGAGATGGTTGTTCATTCTTGAAGGGGGTATTACTGTGTTGGCAGTTCCGTTCGCTTACTTTGTCTTACCGGACAAGCCAGCTAATACCAAATTCTTGAGTCAACAAGAAAAGGATATCATTCAATGGAAATTGAGACAAGATTTGGGTGATGTTGGTGATTCCGATGCTGAAGCAAGAGTCACAACCTGGCAAGGATTTAAATTGGCAATCAAAGATGAGAAAATGTGGATGGTCACTGGTCAGTTGAGCACTTTAGTCTGCGCGTGTGGTATTGTCAACTTTTTCCCAACAATTGTTGCTACGTTGAATTTCAACAGGACCGTTACATTATGTTTAACTGCACCACCATACTTACTTGCAGTCCCAGTATCATATTATTGGGCAAGGCATGCTGACAAAACCGGAGAGAGATCGTTTCACATTCTCATCCCATTAGCGGTCACAACTATATCTTTCGTCATCCCTGTTGCCACAACTAATTTTGCCGCGAGATACTTTAGTTACTGTATTATGATTCCCGGTATAATTGGAGCATATGTGGTTATCATTACTTGGATGCCAAACTCATGTCCAAGACCACCAGCAAAGAGAGCCGTTTCGATTGCCTTGATGATTGGATTGAGTAATTCTCCTTACACGTGGACAGCCTTCTTATACCCATTGAGCGATGGTCCACGTTATATCAAAGGTATGAGTTGTAACATTGCATTTCTGGTAATGGCGATTATTTTGACTGTCATGTTGAGAATTAGGTTAAAGCAGTTGAACAAAAAGATTGAAAATGGAACTATGGATTGGCAAAAGGAATTAGGAGAGGGTAACGACGGGTCAAAGATTGATGCTGATTTTAGATATTTATACTAGTTAGATTTAATGTTAAACATTCAGTATATGAATCGAAAAAAAATGGTTTACAAAGCAACAGCTCTATAGATGATGAATTCGTTTAAGAGATATGATTTGTGGTATTTACGTCACTCACCTCTTTCATAACGAGTAAGCGTCGTTATAATATCTACGATTATCTTTCGTGTTGTGGGCTTTGCCATAGAAAAGGGAGCTGCTCAGACGCCAATGATGCAATCTGTATAAAGTTCCAACCACTTGAAAGAGATGTCGCGACACAATCGATGAAAGTGTAATAAAAAAAAGTGTCTAATTACGATTCTGCAGCAGGGACTGAGATAATAATAGCCGACATGCATTTCCCTTTGAGGACAGTAATATTTTTTTCAGGAAAACCAGCACCGTTTTGTAGAAATAGACCCGTCCACAGCATATCATGTAAGTGACCTAGTTGGGCATAGTCAATGACACGTTCCATATTCATTTTGTTTGGAAAACTTCTCACTGCTCATCAGACCTATCAACGCTCCCCTTTGGACCGACTTTTAATGATCGGGTTATTTTGTGATCATAGACTGAGTCTGCGGTCCGTTGAAAGAAAATTTTGATTCTGGCACTCAATGTGAAACGATGAAAGTGTTTACCTCATGCTCGACTATATGTTGATCCCTCCTTCTTATCATGTTTCCATCCTGAAGGTCAAGCGGAAATTCTTACGACTGAAATAGGTAAAAAAACCCAACGTTTTTCATTCACCGATGCCAAGCAGCTCACTTCCATTCATAGTGGATGTGCAGTTATCTTACCTATGAATGACCAAGGAAAACTCACATTGAAACTTGGTTGGCAAGATTGAGGCTTGGTGGTACAAAAACGAAGAGAGAGAGAGAGAGACAAATAAGTGACAATGATTTTACACAAAAAGTTGTTGCGAAAACGAAAATTCTTGTCACAGTAGCTAAAGTCATGACACAGAGGAATTTATTTGTCAAGAGTAGTTCCTCGTCGTGGAATATGGAATATTCAGTATGCCTCTTGAGTAATGTGAAGCCACCTCACAACTACCGTGTAGAATTGAGCTGTAGAGTTTGAAATCGAGCCACACAAAAGTATCCTATTTCAATGGTAGGTTTCATCAGCCTGTTGCAATGACGCAAAATGGACTCGGACGTAGCGCATTTGTGTGGCCGCTTTAAGCTATTCGCGTTAGACACGGCAGAAACTTACATGAGTATACATTTTGGTTACAAAATTTGTTGAGGGAAATATTTTCCTTTTTATCAAGTTTATTGGCCAAAAAGTGGGAATAGACATCTCTTGATAATACCCCACATGGTGGCAAGTGTCCAGATACTATGAATAAATATTGGAAAAAATTTGCAAAGCCAGGGAGTATTTGAATCACTGCATATTATCGTCGAGTATCTCGTTATGGTGTCCTCCCGGAATTTGAAACACAAGCACAAAGTCCAGTCCCCCTAAGATGACCTAAAAAACGTCTACTCAGTACATTGATGACGCCGATGACAAGCAGCCAAAAACATCCTTTGTGGAGAAAATTGATAGCGAGGGTGGCCACAGCTCAAAAAAGGATGTAGTCGAAGACTTTGACTCCAACCCTGGAACAATTAGCCTGGGAGAGGATGATTATTACACTAACTTGCCGGAATCATTGCAACATTTGACTCAGGAAGAATTGAAAGAGCTTGACAAGAAGACTACTAGAAAAGTCGATATTAGAATGATCCCTATGTTGATGTTTATTTATATTTTAAATTACCTTGATCGTAACAATATTGCTAGTGCTAGGTTGGGAGGTTTAGAAGAGGACTTGGGTTTGGTTGGCAATCAGTATCAAGTGTGTATCTCCATCCTATTTGTTGGTTACATCTTGTTTCAAGTTCCTGGTAATATGATTTTGAACAGGTTTGGTCGTCCTTCGATTTTCTTATCAACAGTTATGACGGTTTGGGGTGTCATTTCAACGGTGACTGGTGGAGTGCAGAATTTTGCTGGATTAGCTGCAACTCGTGTTTTCTTGGGTGTTGCTGAATCGGCATTTTTATGTAGTGCCTTGATGGTTTTATCAATGTGGTATGATAAAAAATCTTTGGCTGCGAGGAACTCACTTTTATTTGCAGGATCCCTGATAAGTTCTGCATTCAGTGGTTTGTTAGCTGCTGGTATTTTGGAAATGGATGGATTGGGAGGTATTGCCGGATGGAGATGGTTATTTATTTTTGAAGGGGGTATCACTGTCTTAACGGTTCCATTTGCTTACTTTGTTTTACCAGATAAACCGACAAATACTAAGTTCTTGAACCAAATGGAGAAGGATATCATTCAATGGAAGGTGAAGAAAGACTTGGGTGATGTTGATGACTCTGACGCCGAAGCGCAAGTCACTACTTGGCAAGGATTCAAATTGGCTGTCAAGGACGAGAAAATGTGGATGGTTACTGGTCAAGTTAGTTTTTTGATTGTTGCTTGTGGTATTGTCAACTTTTTCCCAACCATTGTTGCCACTTTAAATTACAATCGTACAGTCACATTGTGTTTAACTGCCCCACCTTATGTTCTTGCTGTTCCAGCAACTTATTTCTGGGCTAGACATGCTGACAAAACTGGAGAAAGATCTTATCATGTTGGTATTCCATTGGCTCTTGCATGCGTTTCATTCATCATACCAGTTGCGACAACCAATTTTGGTGCTAGATACTTTGCAATGCTATTGATGATGCCGAGTTTGCTTACAGCGTACGTGCTTATTATAACCTACATGTCCAATTCTTGTCCTCGACCACCAGCAAAGAGAGCAGTTGCAATTGCTATTATGATTGGATTGAGTAATTCTCCTTACACATGGACCCCATTCTTGTACCCAGCATCAGATGGTCCACGTTATATCAAGGCCATGAGTTGTAATATTGGGGCCCTTGTGTTGGCAATTGGGTTGGTGATTTTGTTGAGAATGCGGTTGATGCGTTTGAATAAAAAGATTGAAAATGGAACCATGGATTGGCAAAAGGAGTTGGGACAAGGTAATGATGGTTCTAAGGTTGCTGCTGACTTGAGATACATGTATTAGATTGAATTAGAATAATACTAGGCTATGTATATATATAAAGTTTATACTATAAATATTATGAAAATATAGGACTGGAAATTGTATGGGATATGAAGTAGTAGTGTGGTAGCGTGCAACCCATTCTAGCGAGGAGCAGACAAAACAAGAAAAAAATTCGATTGAGATGGGCAACATCATCTCTCATTGAAGAGAAAGCACCACAGTACAAACCCACAAAGAAGGCGATAAAGGCAAATCACAATGTCTTCAGATGATATCAAGGTAGATGAAGTAGACCAAACTGAAGAGATTGAATACGATATTGACAAAATAAAGATTCTCCCTGGAGCATCAGAGGATGGATCGTCAGCATCATTCCAAATTCTAGATGAGGATCATACGCTAGGAAATGCATTACGTTATATAATCATGAAGAATCCAGAGGTTGAGTTTTGTGGGTACAGTATACCACATCCCAGTGAGAATAAGATGAATATTAGGATACAAACGTACGGTAACATTTCGGCAGTAGAAGCTTTACACCAGGGTTTGGACAATTTAAGTGAGCTTTGTGGAGTTGTTGAAGAGAAGTTTGAGCAAAAGTTAAAAGAAGGTGGATACAGCACTGAAGAGCCTTAAATTGGAGCTGAAATGAATGGGGAATGGCAGCATGGGCTATAAAGGAATTCCCGTTTAGACAACCAAACTTGTTTGTAGGTAGATATAGTTGCTAAATGCATGAGACAAAGGTGTGGTGAGTTATTCAATTCAGTTGATGTAGGAGGGGACCCATCGTGGTAGAATCACTTGGTTCATTCATTTCGAACGTATATTCTCCAAACTACTTCAAATGCAAATCTTGATCTTAGTTTATCTGATCTGATGTAAATACGAAACTAACGTACTTCATGTATTGCATGGTATTCCAACGATTTCTAATATCCTATTTACAATTCTTACTTGTTCCATCACAGACGTGCTTGTAGTTATTGATGATCTATTAGTACATGTATTTGTGTAATGTCTCACTATGCGATGCTGTTCTCTCACTGTGCACTATGCCAAAAAAAAAAAAAAAAGAAATTTCACAAAAATTCTTTCCTCTTCTCTCTTCTCCCTTGGAGACAAACAAAAGGGGAAAAAAAAAAAAACTTTCACATCTTCTTACCACTTTTTCCTTTCTTTCTCATTATACATTTTAACTTTGAATTAATCAATAAACTATTCAGTCAATTAGATAACAACTACATAAACAGATCAAAGAGAATGTCATATAACAACGGAGGATATAGAGGTAATTCAGGTGGATACTCCAATGGGGGAGGTTTCGGTGGAAGAGGTGGTTCAAGAGGTGGCTATGGTGGCGGTGGATCAAGAGATGGAGGTAATTACGGTGGTGCAGGTGGCTACGGTGGTGGTAGAAGTGGCGGTTTTGGTGGCAGAGGTGGTGGAAGATTCAACGATGCACCCAGACAAGAATTGACTGTTCCACAATGGGATTTAGAACAGTTGCCAAAATTTGAAAAGAATTTTTACACTGAACATCCAAATGTTGCTGCCAGATCAGATGCTGATATTGAAGCTTTTAGGGCTGAAAACGAAATGAGTGTTCAAGGTCATGATATTCCACATCCAATCACCAATTTCGATGAAGCAGGGTTTCCTGACTATGTTTTGAGTGAATTGAAGGCACAAGGTTTCCCAAAACCAACTGCTATCCAGTGTCAAGGGTGGCCAATGGCTTTGAGTGGTAGAGATATGGTTGGTATTGCTGCTACTGGTTCGGGAAAAACTTTGTCTTATGCTTTGCCTGGTATTGTTCATATTAACGCTCAGCCGTTATTGAAACCTGGTGATGGTCCCATTGTTTTAGTTTTGGCCCCAACAAGAGAATTGGCTTGTCAAATTCAAACTGAATGTAGCAAGTTTGGTTCATCTTCAAGGATCAGAAACACCTGTGTTTATGGTGGTGCTCCAAAGGGTCCACAAGTTAGGGACTTGGCTAGAGGTGTCGAGATTTGTATTGCCACCCCAGGTAGATTAATTGATATGTTGGAAGCTGGTAAAACCAACTTGAAGAGAGTCACTTATTTAGTTTTGGATGAGGCTGATAGAATGTTGGATATGGGTTTCGAGCCTCAAATTAGAAAGATTGTTGATCAAATCAGACCAGATCGTCAAACATTGATGTGGTCCGCCACATGGCCAAAAGAAGTTCAAGCTTTGGCAAGGGATTATTTGAATGATCCAATTCAAGTAACCATTGGTTCATTAGAGTTGGCAGCATCTCACACAATTACTCAAATTGTCCAAGTTGTCAATGAATACCAAAAGAGGGACATGCTCGTCAAGTACTTGGAAAGTGCTTCCAGTGACACCAACTCAAAAATCTTGGTTTTTGCTAGTACCAAAAGGGCATGTGATGACGTTACAAGTTATTTAAGATCAGATGGATGGCCAGCTTTAGCCATTCATGGTGACAAGCAACAACACGAAAGAGACTGGGTCTTGAAGGAATTTAGACAAGGGAGTCATTCCATTATGGTTGCAACTGATGTTGCTGCCAGAGGTATTGGTATGTATATCATATGAATTGTGAGGGGAGCAATTTCAATCCCCGAGACTATTAACATTTACATTTTAGGAATAATGCTTTATCAAGGGAAGTTGTGATTTGGCGGGCCAATTCACAAATGGGAAGGATTTAAATGTGAACTAAGAGGGCAGGTTGCAGGCGAATTTTTTTTTTTTTTTTTTTTTTTGTTATTCTGTTTGCCCTTTATTGATTTATTTGATTGGAAGAAAGTGATAAAAACAAGCTAAGATCAATGGGAGACTTGCATATGCATTGCACAAGCGTGAAACTGCTAATGTCGCACATATTTGTTAAGTGAGTTCAACAATGACGTTCTTGTACAAAGAAAAAGTGAGAGGGATGCGGTAACGCGTATCTTTCAAATCAGGTGTACTGTCCGGCGCGGATACACTCTTCCCTTCTATGATGATGGGAGTGCCGCCTAGAATGAGGAAATGAACAGTGAAGTATTCTCTAGTTTTTTTTTGAGTACTTTCACTTTGATTCTCACTAAATTTGAGGACAATGGGTTACACCTGTATTCACACAGTACAAGATTTTAGATTGAAGCATATCCATGCTCAACCGTATGACTGTTCCATCTTTGGGATTGTTCAATGTCATTGAAGAGGTCAAATTATCAAAATAATATGTGTGTAGTGTTTTTGTTTTGTGTGTTTAGTGTGTCTTTCTTGACTTCGAGATTTCTTCTATATCAAACTTCAATAAATTGGGGGTGATGGCATAATGGGATAGCATTCAACGGGTGATGTCCGCTTGACGTCATTTCCGATGATGCCCCTATCATGTCAATTGCACGTTCACATTTCCAATACAAAGTTTTTCCCCGTAGTTTTATTAATCTACTTCTGTTGAACTATAATAAGTCATTATTCCTGAATGATGTTATGCTTGTTTGCAATGTGCATTGTTACTAACTACGTTACTTTAGATGTCAAGGGAATCACTCACGTTATCAATTTTGATATGCCAGGTAACATTGAAGATTATGTCCACAGAATTGGTAGAACTGGTAGAGGTGGTGCTACAGGTATGGCTATTTCATTTTTCACTGACAACAATAAGAAGTTGGGTGGTGATTTGTGCAAGATTATGAGAGAAGCTCATCAAACCATTCCACCAGAGTTGCAGCAATATGATAGAAGAAGCTATGGTAGTCATATCAGGTATGGTAGAGGTGGCCGTGGTGGCCGTGGTGGTTTTGGTGGTTTTGGTGGTGGACGTGGTGGCCGTGGTGGTTTTGGTGGTGGCCGTGGAGGTTACTCATCAGGTTCAAATACTGCTCCATTGGGTGGTAACCGTCGTTACTAAACAGTATAAACCACAAAAGCCTTTTGTATGATCGTCTGCTATTCTACTTGAATGAAGATGAGATGAGCTAAGTTGGTTATCTTGTCATCAATTATTGTTTGATTTTCTATATTTTCTCACTTTTTTTCTAATAGATGTGTACATAATAGATTTTAATTTAGTATTTATTTTTGTATGGTTGAGGGGATTGTAGGAGATGTAATCAACGGAAAGGGTTCATTGCTCAAACTATTGATATGAGGCGTTTTGAACATTTTTGACATTTTTGTGAGGTGAATATAAAAGCACGAATATAGAAGCAAAAGGGGCAAAGTGGAGGTAATGTTGGATCACTTTTGGCTTAGTTGACAATGCAAGAATGAGCTATAGGTGCACCGAAGAAGCACCTACTTTCTGAGTTAACTACTACAATATTGTATTGGCTCCCTGCTTATCAAATAACACCACACATTTTGTAAAAAAAAAAAAAAAAAAAAAAGGGGGTACAAATAGTGCTGCAAAAAGCCCACAAATTTTGAATCTGCCACTTTCGCCTTCTTTTTTTTTTTTTTTTTAGGGCTCTATTGACTTTATTCCCACTGGGAAGGTAACCATCACGGTTTAAATCACATTTATAGGGTTTCATCAAGGGGAGCACACTTCGGAAGGTAAACCGATATATCTTCTCCTTGTCCTTATTGGTGGGTTTTTTTACAATCAGGAAACGCTGAAGTACAGTTTTGGGTTTATTGTTTAAAGAGGATGCAACAACAAATGAGTGACACCGAGATTATCGGTTGTTTCTTCCTATTAATATACAAGATAAACTGTAAATGATGATGAGGTCTTTTTTTTTTTTGTCAGGGTCGAGGCTTTTAATGTTCAAAAATGTGAGAAGCGACTTTATCTAGGCTTTGATTGCTATATCGACTAAATCCTGCTACTGTCACAGGATCGTTCAAGATAGCGTGTTTGATGAACTAACACGATTAGTTGCAACTAATTTGGGTAATAATTTAAGATCACGATTTAACATGTTGCATACAAGGCGAGTTTGTCTTTTTGTGTATTTCTTACTATACTCTACATCTACATCTATTTGATACATATACTCTCATTTGTTTGAACGAAGCAGTCATTTTTGAAGCTTAAAGGGTTTAGTTTGTCCTGCATTATTCGGACGTTCAACCCGTAACATACTTCAATACTTCTGAATTAGAAAAAAGTAGTGGTGAATTATGTGAACAACTCTTGCTGATCAATATTTGAATAGATCTGTTGCTCAAGCAATGGAAGACAGGTTGGTTGCAAAAGCAATGAGTATGGTTTATTTTTTCACATGCAAATTGTGAATTTACGAAAAGGTAGTGTATTTGTGGACAATTAGTATATAACACTCACAAGATCATTAAAACTTCGTAAATAAATACCCTAAACAGTAATAACGCTCAATCAATGAACACGATTGAATAGTCAAGAATCACTTTAATTCATGGTCTTTTTACATGAAGGCTTCTTTGAGTAGTACACGGGAGGTAGCTACACTCACCACATCTTTACCTCTTGTCAATTGATTCTTTATCAACTTCATCTGCCTAAGTTACACAATCTTTGTGTCTACGAAAATGAAAAAAAAAAAAGGACCAACAAAAGTTTATATGCAGTACCAACCTAATCTTACAGCATACATTTTAACCTAACCGAATGCATCTTCTATTATAATGAGACATAGAGTCTCTCAATTGACGAACTTTCAAAGAGTGTCATAGCTTGATGATAATGTCATAGTAATTGGAACAACCAAAAGTTATTCCATTTGGTTCTCGCAATTACAAACATCTCTCACTCTCTCTTCTCCCCCCACACAAAATTGAATCTACTTTCTCCCCTTTTTTTCCGGTTTATTACGTATTAATTGCACATGTAATAATAATATTTCATAAAGCTTTATAGAGTTTTTAGTATAAAAATTTTTCAGCATTGTTTAGACTAGAAACGACACTTCTTTTCATAGCTTTAGTGTTGAGTGCTTCCTAATCTTCACTTTCACTTACAAAGACTAAGACAAAGCCAGTACTCAAACATCACACTGTTGTAATTTATTGCGGTCTTGGCTATAAAGAGAGACAGTGGAAAAAAAAAGAGGAATTCAAATCGTGCTGTCACAATCTTTTTACAATGTCAGTTCAAACAGAAACAAACAACAGTCCAGTGAATGATATGGATCTGTTAGCATCAGAGAAAGCAAAGGATTATGTACTGTCCAATTGCGGTGGTCCAAAAGGTATCACTTTTTCGGGTGAAACCTTTGTTGTACCAGAAACTCACGACATGGTAAAGACTTTGTTTGATCCATCAATACGTAAATCGAATTTGGAATTAGTCATTTTGACCTGTCTATGTGCCAACTTGCTTGTGTTTTTGATCCCACTGAATAAAGCACGCATTGTGGTGTTTATTGGATTATACATTTTTTGGAGGTTATCTTACAATTTTGGAATTGGATGGTTGTTGCAACAACAATCAAACCACAACAGGTTGGTCTCTTGGGCCAAAGATGGTAAATTATTTGATACCAAGAATGATCTGTTTTGTGCTAAATTGGTTCAAAATGAAGTCAAGTCTCAACGTGGTAAAAATTATGTCATTTCATCATTACCTATTGAGTTCAACACTTGGCTTGTGTTTAGGAAATTTGTTGATTTAATTTTGATGTCAGATTTTGTTACATTTTGTTGTGTTGTATACACATGTGCTGTGGCCAATGCTGACGAGTTTTCTAATACTTGGACTGTATATTTGAGAATAGTCGTTGGGTTTAGTTTGATATTGTTTAACTTGTGGGTTAAAGTCAATGCCCACAATACAATCAAAGATTATGCCTGGTATTGGGGTGATTTCTTTTTCAGACAGATCAACAATGAAGAATTGATTTTCGATGGGGTTTTTGAAATGGTACCGCATCCAATGTACTCTGTCGGATACGTGGGATATTATGGTTTTGCCTTGATTGCCAAGTCATATACGGTATTGGCAATTGCAATTTTTGGTCATTTTTTGCAAATGATTTTCCTTCATTATATTGAAAACCCTCATATCGATAAGATCTATGGTCCATCCAAAAACGAAATTAACCTTATCAAGATTGTCAAGTTGAAAGATTTAAAACACTTTGAAAATATGCCTCCGTTGGTTGGATTCTACAATTTCAATTGGATGAGAGCAAGTGATGTCTTGAATTTGATATTAATTGTCACATATGGAGTTGTGATTCCAATCTTATCCAAAAGCTCATACAAGTTGTTTTTTGCTTTAACTGTAGGGACAAAGTTGTTTGAAAGTTTATTTATCAATACCATGTTGATTTTACAAAGTTACTCCAAATACTTTACCAAATGGTGTCTTTCAAATGATGTTCCAGTGGAGAAATCATTGAACAATTGGGCAATTTTGTACAATTCTTTGATCAATTTGACTTATTCGTCTTTATTTGGTATGAATTTAGCGCATGTTCTTCAAGGAACCACTGAGGTACTTTTCCACGATTTTTTCTACTTGAGAGTGTTTGTTGGTTGTTTATTGATTGTGACACAAACTTGGATCAATGCATCAATCATTGATCTGATTGGTTACTTTGGCTACTTTTATGGTGATTTCTTTATTCCTAAATCGCAACACTTAACCAAGGCTGGTGTTTACCGTTACTTGAACAATCCAGAACAAATCTTTGGTGTTTGTGGAGTCATGGGTGTGTTTATCATTTGGCCAACTTACGAAAACATTGTCTGTTGTATCTTGTGGGTTGCCAACAATTTTATTCGAATCAACTTTATTGAAAAATCGCATATGTTGAGAGTATATGGCGAACAAGAAGTGAATCAAGATTCAGGGGTTACGAAAACGTTTAAAAAACATTTGATTCCTGATGTAATTCAAAGAAGAATTAGTAATGATGAGCCAATGAGGAGAAGAAGAAGCAATCCTGGATTAGGTATTGCTGAATCATTTGAAAACTTTATCAAAGACTTGCAAAACTCCAAGGTTAAATTATCAAAGCAAAAATTGATTGAGTTATCACAAAATTTATCATTTGCCAATTCTGATTATAAATTGACACTTCCCGGCTTAAATGTTGACCCAGCAACCAACTCCAAATTTATAACCATTGGAACGCCAATCAAAGTCAATTGGCAATCTCCGGCTGCTACTCACTCTTCAAAGGACTGGATTGGTTTATACAAGATTCTGCAAACTACATATTCAAGAAACAAAACCTTGCTTTCGTCATCTGGTAGATGGACCAATTGTGCAACTGCTAATGGATCATTCACTTTCATTAAAGATAAATTGTTTTGGGAACAAGGGGTTTATGAAGTCAGATACCATTTAGATGGTGGACATGATGTGGCTTATATTTCCGAACCGTTTGAAATTAAACCTCAACATATTGATGTGCCTAGTGACGAATCACAATTGGATGGATTTGCTGCAAAGTTGAAGACGGAAATCTTTGATAAAGTGTTTGATATTGATTCAATCGATACTTCGATACAATCAGTAGCGACACAGTTGGATACCAATGTATTGGAGTTGTACAACATATTGAGCGTAATTGTATCTCAAGCTACCAATACTCGTATTAGCTCCAAAGTTTTCCTCAATCAAGAAAACATTACTATAAGGGATGTGGCTAGGAAATTGTATGGCATTAATCAGATTCTCAATGATTTGTCATATGACTTGACTGTCAAAAAGGATCAATAAAAGAAAAAGTATTGAACAGAGCATTAAATAGAGCATTGTGTGTATATACAAAAAATGAGGTTTTGTTTATTGATATGGTTTATAAACTTCTTCCCCCCTCTTCCTCCCTCAATTCATTGAGTTCAACAAATACGAATTCAAATTTGCTCTAATCAATTTAGACATTTTGCAACATTCATCAATCAATTTCTCCATATCAGTAGTTGATAAACCATCATCTTTACCCCCGCCTTCATACCAACATCCCACAATTTCATCGTTTTTCAAATTCATAAAGCTTACCAATGCATAAACACCATCGTCATCATCGTCGTCGTCATCCTCTTTACTACTCTTCTTATCCAAATCTTGTCCTATTTGAACATCTCCATTGGGCATCAATTTAACAACGCCACTGGAAACCATGTCTCTAATCTCGATTCCAGCGTCAATTATAGCCAAGCTTGATGCGACCACGATCCATTGCATGAGCCACAACATCCCACTAAGTCCTTTACAATTTGGGTCAGTAGATATGATGCTCACTTGTAAATCGATTGTAGATTTGGGGTACTTGGACAACAAGATGCTTGGTAATAGACATGTTTCCAAATAAGAGCTGAATCGGTGTTCAATTGCAGTCATTCCTGTCCTATACCCCGATGCATTAAAAGTATCTCTATTGTTGTTAGAGCTGCTGTTGTTGAAGTTGAAGATATCAGCTTGTGGTTGTTGTACATGAGGAAGAAACTTGGTTTCTACACTGATACTAGCTTTATCAATGAATGATCCTCGGATTGGTCGTGGTCCAAACACTGAAACCTGAATTATTGTGGTATTGTCGATTTCCAAGTATGCCGAACCATTGGAGTTTGTAATTAGTCCATGTTTGAGAAAGAATGGCGGTACTTGATTCAGTGAAGCAGTTGCGGGCTCCGGTTGTGATGGGGAGGAAGAAAAAGTATCGCTAAGGCTTGGGATATTTGGCGCCAATGTATTTACTGGACCTGTTATTCTTCTTCTGTCACTCATATTCTGGTTGGAGTTGTTTCGGTCGGAGAAACAGCTTGTAATGAGATGAGAATTAGTTTTGTATAATGGAATGGTAGCGTTTTCGAACTAAACAAACACTGGCGCTCTACTCTATCATTATATTTATCTAATCATCTCTCTAATTATAAATAGTCTAATTCAGCTGGGGGTAAGAAGTGCAATCTCAACATACACAGTAACAGCTCTTACTCCCTTGAGCAGTCTCTTCCAAAAGCATACACTTTCAACCAATCAATACAAATCAAAATTTGATTCTTAACAGAAAGACACATGTAAATATAAGCTGAACGCCAAAACAAATAAGTCAAATTACCACCAGTAGACACATTCGACCACGACCCCCAGGCCAAATCAGCCACGGCTTTCTCACTTCCAATGTATGCTAATGATCCTTGGTAATTGTAAACGAAATGGGGTAAATTTTTCTCTAATCTATCAGCTCTTGATATTAAAGTCTGTGATGATTTAGATTCATGATCAATCTTGTATTTCAAACTTGACAATTTTTGCAATTTGTTGAAATAATCGGCCAAATATTCACCTTGTTGATGAGCCACTTGAGCCGTTGGGGGATATTTCGTAAATGTACAATCACCCAAGGCAAAAATATTTGAAGAACCTTGTAATTTTAAATACTTATCAATAAGGAACCCACGCTTGGCGTTCTTTTGTGCGTCAATCTTGTCCATCAATACATGTGTGAAATCTCTAGTGGCGTTCCCAGTGGCCCATATAAGCATACCATAGGGAACAATTTCAGTATCTTTAGTTTGCTTGTGGAAAACAGTGCAATATTTATCATCAACTGAGTTGATTCTGGCATTGGTGACCAAATTGATATTTGTGTCTTGGAAAACTTGATTTGTATACTCAACTAATTTTGGATTGAATGTATGCAACACTTTTGGCTGTGATTCAATAAGCGTTACTTTTAAATCCTTGGCTACTTCAGGCATCCATTTCTTCAAGTCCTGATCGATATAATCCTGAATTTCACCAGCGGCTTCAACACCAGTTGGCCCACCACCACATACAATAACATTCAATAATCGTTTACGTTCTTTATCATTTTCCGGTAATAAATTGGCGGCTTCAACTAGGTCAATCAAAGTCTTTTTGATCCTCAATGAGTCTCCTACTTCTTTGACAAATGTCGAGTGTTGAGCAACTCCTGGTAACCCAAATGTTGAAGGTTGAGCACCAATACCAACAACCAAGTAATCGTATTGAAGTGTAGCATTAATATATTCAACATTTCCATCGCCGATTTTCTCTGATTTAGTGGATGCTGAAGATTGTTTTGAATGACCCGAATGTACCGTTGTTGATTGTTGAATTTTCAAAGTATTGGTTTCAGGGTCAATATCAACTGCTTCGGCTTCGTAATAAACCACTTGTCCTTTACATAATCTGGTAATTGCTCTTACTGGTTCAATGATTGACTTCATTTCAACAGTTCCGGTAGGAACACTAGGCAACAATGGGGTAAACAAAAAGTAATTTCTTGGTGATACTAAAACCACATTGTATAAAGTAGTGTCCAAATTCTTCAACAACGCAACTGACCCCCATCCTGAACCCAAGAGAACCAATGTCTTTTTCCGTTCACCACTGGGGAAAGTAGCTGACTGTGGCACTTGTTTGCCAGGGTGTGTTTCGACATAAATCTTGTAACCAACGAACCCGATAAATCCAACAACACCAAGTGCACCGGCACCGAGCGCATATTTGAATACATTAAAAATAAGCGAAGTATACGTAGGTTGAGATTTAGGTTGAGGTGGTGGTGGTGGTGGTGGTGGATTCACCGTGGAGTATGATTTAGTCAAACGAGGTGTTGCTAGTTTAAATCTGGCCCCTATTGTCGAACTTGGCCTAGGAGTAGGTATGAACCTCCTGGTTGCAACTCTGCTAAACATTGGGAGATTATTGTTGATACCGATCTAGTTCTTTGAGTATTCAAGATAAGATCTTTTTCAAGATTGTTTTCGATTCTCTCTTTTTTTTTTATTATTTGCGCCGATGTGAAATTTCCTGGATCGGATTAATTCTCACTTTGATAGCAAAAGGGTCTGACGAGTGGAAGGGCGATATAAAAAATCAAATAGCAAACACGTAGAAAACTAATCAGTTTTCTTGAAACTAGATGACGGTTACGCGTAATGAAAGCTTCGTGGTGACTGTTCTAGCAATTTATACAACCGCTCATATTTATTGAATTTCAGACCTAGAACACCGGGTATAAAATAGCTTTTCTTCGATTGCATATAATAGCAATCCTATATGAGCCATAATTAAGTTACACAAAACTGTGAAAGTCTCTGAAATTCACGGAGTTAAGAGGGGGAAGACCTTGTGAACACAACAACTGGAAAACTGGAAGCATAGGAGATAAAGTTCCCCATCCGGTAGTAGAGTTCAGAGTGTCCTCAATACTCACAGAGACGTATACCTTGCCATTTTCTTTTCTCCCTCCCTGGTCCGATATCGGTACGGTTCTTGCGGATGCATACGCAGAAAATAAAACCGTAAAAACATTTCTTTTTGTTGGATGTGTGCAAAAATTTTCGGACCTGCATAATTTCGGTTTTATATATCCGGACACGTGCAACTACAGATGATGCGCATCATCCAATCAATTAGCCTCGTTTATGAGGAAAACCGAGTACTAAAACGTAAGAGTTAATCACTGGCTGATGGCACAATTTAAGCTTCAAATGACAGAGAATATGAAGCAAACGGGTGATTTTCTCCCGCTTCAGAACCGTCTCGGAGTTCAGAAAACTCAAGAAATACTAAACCACAGTTCTCTGTGACTTTTGTACGTGCCGAGAATTTTTCTCGTAAAACCTAACGCAAAGAAGTCAATTGTGATGATAATTTCCACATACTTGATTCAATAAATACACAGAACACGATACAAAGCGTATAAAAAAAATCTAATTATTACTGCCTAAAATGGTGTGGAGTCAAACTATCTCCCTCAAAGTCTTCCCCAATCTCACCTGCTTGCGCTCTCCCCTTGCACCTCTCGCCTAGCTCAAAATGGTGCTAAATAATCAATAGGATTATTACTACCACCTCCGCCTATATTCCCAGGCGCAAATCCATCCAATGCTCCAAAAATCTCTTCAAAATTCAAATCCTCATCTGTGTTGTAGTTGTCACCATTGTTGTTTGCAACAAATGAGTTTTGGGAATTGTAGATGTTACTTCCTTGTTCTGATTCGTATTGGGTGAATTGATGTTGCTCTGCCTGTCCAGAAAATTGTTGTTGAGGTGGCTGGAACGGTTCTGGTTGCGATTGTGTCTGTGCTTGTTGCTGTAATAGTTGTGGCTGTGATTGTGATTGTGGTTTCTGGTTACTTGGAACGTGTTGTTGATTATACATATAAGGTGGGAGTATTTTGCCAAAAATTTGCGCATCAAGCTTATCAAAAACACCCGGCATGTAATTGGAAGTTAGTCCCGCTCCTGCATTTTCACCAATCTCTTCATTTTCTTCTTCTTTGATAATCAGAAGTTTTTCAATATTGGCTAAATCTTTGGGGATTTCTGATGTTGATTGAAATCGAGCGATGCTGGCATCTTTGAAAAATTCACCTAAATCGTCCTTTTTCTCATGATAGACATATCGATTATTTTCATCAAAATGTTTAAATGTACTCTTGACGTTGTCTTGAAGTAGCAAATTGGCATTCTGTTGCATTTGCTGTTGCGCTTCTTCAAATTGTTGAGCCTGTTGTTGATTTGAATGCGAAGACATTTGCTGTTGATGTTTCTGTTGTTGTGGTGGTGATTCTTGCTGTTGTTGTTTCTTCTTGTGCATCGTTTTGGACGCAGTTCTGCGATTCAATTGTTCAAACAACGTATTCAACATGTTGTAAATACGCAACGAACTATTGGAAGAATCCTTCAACGAATCCAAAACTTTTTTACCAATTTCGATATCCTTTTTGATTACTTCAACGTTCAAGTCATCATCAAATAACACCCCACACGCATTAACGCCAAGTCCATTATTGTTGTAGTTTGCAAAATGAAAGTAATACATCAAACATGCGATACTGAAAAAGATGGTATACATCGAAAACCAATAAGTCCCAATCAACAATTGCTCGTCAATCATTTTGTTTGCCAATTTCACAACCATACGGGCAATCTTGATACAATTACGTCCTCTAATTAGCGATCTTGGATCAGACAATGACCCATTCATTGAATCACTGACGAAATGAATAAAAGGACGATAAAGCATAATTTGACAATTCAAAAACGATAAATGTAGATAATAATTGGCAAGAACAAATTTTTCAGGAATATCCGTTCGCTTCACGTTTGGATCGGTTGGTTGTAGTTCACGTGGCAAACTGTCTAACCAAACCTTCAATTCCATCTCTAGTTCGGTGACTTTGGTATGTATCCTATCTGGTGTTGATGGCAAGGGAGTAGTTGACGTCAGTGAGTTTTTTCCCAAGGTCGATGTCGAAGCTGTTGAAGAGTTTGTGTATGAGTGTAATGATTCCTGCTTCATTGGGTTTGAGCTTGGTGGCTGCGAGTGTGGCGATACTTGCAGGCTTGCGGGTGACGGGTGCGACTGATTAGAATTGTGAACATGACTCAAGTTGGAGTTGTCATGTAGATACTTGTTTTCTTCACTATTCGTAATTTTGACGGGGTATAATTCCTTGAGAATATGTGACAATATAAACATCAATTTTGTGTGGTAATTTGCACACCCAGCTGAGCTCAATCTTCCTCCTTGTTTATCAAACAAATATCCTTGTCTGGTGACGTTTTCATCATCTAAATCATCTGGTAACTCTTGATCAAATTGGTCCTCGGTAAGAGAGCGAGGCAATCCCAATAAACTATTGATATAGATGTCCATTTTGTAAATGGTGAAGAACAAACGCTTCCTAGTGTCGATTTCCATTGGATCTAATTTGCGCTTGGAATTTTGGAAAATGGATAAATTACGATGCAACCCTTCTTTTAATGCACTTCGAAGAGCTATACCAATGTATGAATAGCAAGTGGATAATCTAGCTGAACATTGTAAATACATAATCATCATGACAATAGTTTGAATTGAACTTATATCACCAACATTTGTGATATCCATGAGCTTTCTTGCTTCCAAAAAGTATTTGAACCCATCATCTTCCAAGTTTTCATTATGGCTGGTCTTTTTGTAAGGTGATTTGCTGAACAAACATCCGCATGCTAAACTAGAATAAAGAAACGGGAGAAATTTTTGTTGTCGGTCACCGTATTCACTAGGGTCTAATGAATATAGCAAGTCGATCTCTTGAATAAGTGATGGACGATGGTAAAATCTAAACAACACACATGCCTTATTCCAAGTTGTGTATATCAATTCTAATGCCTCTTCTTTGCTTGGAAGTATCAACTTGACTTCGCGGGGGGTGTTGGCACTGTAGTCTTCGCTGATAGTTTCAGTGGATGCTTTTCTTGGTGGGGGTACAATAGTCTCCTTATCATGCATCAAATCAGCAATTTCATTGGTATTTAGTGCCAATGAGGATGATTTTTGAGTCATGTATGAAACAATTTTTTGAAACCTGTCCAAATCAAAATTTAAATTCTGATCCAAACAGTTGAATTGTAGTTTAGGGAGCAATGCGCTGATTATTTGTTGAGCAATAATTAAATTCTTTGTCGGAAATGTGTCCACTGGTATACCATTTGGAACATTTGACGGAGCAATACCACCAGTAGCTCCACCAGTTGCATTTGCCTTGTTGTTGGCACCACCAGAACCAACACCAGCGGAGGAATTACCCGCACCCGCACCCGCACCCGCGCCAGCTCCAACTCCAACACTGGCATTAGCAGGAGAAGCTTTCACTAATTGAGTGTTGTCGCCATACAATGTACCGTTTGCTGCTGCTGCTTGTAACGCAGCAACAACATTGGGCAGTGATGGTTTAGGTATACCTGAGTTCTTTTTGTTTCTAATGTTTGGTTCGTCATAAGTACAACGGAATGAGTATACTGTACAATGAATACAGGGTTGTCTACCATCACATTTGACTTTCTTGGAACGACATGTATCACAAGCACGTGTGACTCGTCTTCTTTTTGGTTCTGTTGATGGTTTTTTCACCATATTTGGTCTCGAAGAGGAGGATGATGTGGGGGTTCCGGAAGTGGATGACGAGATCGTGAGTGGTGACAAATCTTGAGGATCCGGATTCATAGTGTAAAAGTGTGACTTGGCTGTAACAAATGAGTGAGTGTATGTGTGTATGTGTGAGTGTGTGGTGTGATGTAGTATGAATACGGGAGTAGAATGTAGCTAATATTATGTACACATATATATATATATATATATATATGTAAGTATATGTATATGTGTTGAATATTTGGTTGCAAAGATGATGTGGTGAAAAATGTGGGAAAATTGTTTGACTTTGAGGATGGAGACGTACTCCTAAACCAATTTTAAACTTTTTTTTTTTTCCTAATAAAAAAATAAAAAAAAAGTAAAATAAAAGTAAGAATGAGAATGAGAATGAGAATGAGAATGAGAATGAGAATGAGAATGAGAATAAGAATAAAATTACAATATTGGTTATAAAGGTGCAGGTGCGTATGTCAAATGTCATTAAGAATCTCATTTGCAGCAACAGTGAACTTTATCGTATATGCACAGACTGTTATCTACACACATATGCAATGGAAAAAGATCAAAGTTGCATCAAACTATCCATAAAATGGTTGCTAAGACTGCCCCATATGTATCAACCATTCACCATACTAACAATTGTATAAACTGATTGAGTCTGTTGTGTTCCACAAAAAGAACAAAAATACACAAAAAAGCGGGAGATACATTAGATGTCTGTGGTTTGTGGGTGGTGGTTGGGATTGCACGCTAGCTGTGGATAAAGTTATAATAATTACGATGGACCCACCTAACCAAAAACTCAAAAGATTTTATATTCTATTAACAAATTACACTGATCACCTTATATCTGAAGCTGTTTGTTAGTATCGTAACAGATCTTTTGTGCCACAACTATTTTGGCCATTCAATGGTAACTGAAATGGTGTCTTTGAATTTGGCTATTGTTTATACATATGTGTGGTAGAGGGGTAGTCGGAACTTTAAAGTTGCTGCGTTTAAAGTTAGAACTTCGAAGAATGTAGAGGGGAAGGGGGGGGGGGGGTAGCTGGAGATAAGGGAGGTGGGCTCAACCAATGAAATTCAGATATTTGTTACATATTGTGTCGAGTTTCATTAAACGTCGGAACTGAGTTGGTCACACAATAAGATACTCACACACAAATTATGGAGTAGAGAAATGATAGAATATATAATAGCAGCTTCTCTCGTATACTGCAACAGTTATTATAATAACATCACCAACAAAATACAAAAACAGAAGAATGAATGGTAAAATCACTCAACAAATTATTTCAAAATAACTTCAAAAAATTCCTTCTAGAATGTACTCAACACCATTCTCATTTCCAGTTTACAATGTGTCAACGGTAATCTCCAGAGATAAACCTTCGACCCGACTGTGCTTAATCTTTTTATCTAAAATTCCGAGAAATGAAACCCAATCGTCCTTTACCATACAATCACCCAAACTTTTACCCCACCGCAACCCATGTCTCTTTCCTCTTTATGCACCGACAACTTACACAATCTAGAAAAACATCTGATTTTCCCCTTTTTTATTCACCAAACATTGATTCTGCCTATATTAAGATTTATCTTTTCAAACTTTATTACCCCTTCCATATCATCATCATGAAAGCTCTTTGTACCATCTTACTCATTTTCTCATTCATCATTTGGAAGTTGCTCCATTACTACTCTATAACCCCACCCACTTTTCGATGTTGTTGTCCCACCTACCCCCTTTTACCCAGACAATATTCAAAATTATTTGATTTTTAAGTTTGTAGTTACAGAAAGGAATACTACAGCAGAATTACACCACCTCGCTTCGTAGCTCCTCTCCTCCGTTCGTCTTTCTTTTTCTTTCTCTCCCTCAATTATTCCAGACCCCTACATGAGTTTATCAGATTACGATTGCATCAAGTTGCATGTAATGTACTTTTCTGTTTCATGAATAAGGTAGTATAACCTCTTCACTCTCGAAAACCTTTGATTTGTATTAGATACGACATTTTTGTGTCCACTTGAGATCTCAAAGTAACAAATACAATACAATCTATTGTTTCATTAAAACCGTTCTAACGCATCATATGCATCATGCACATCATCTGAACTGGAAAATGAGTAATAGGCTATGTCATGACCTGTTTAGTCTGACTAAAAGAGTCATGATTGGGATCCCCTATAGCGTGTTACATTTCCGGGTCTATTATCTCGTATGGAGCCCCCATTTGGTTGTTGGGCACTTCCACAGATTTCACAATTTCATCAGTATTCCATTTTGTGAGACGTCACGTGAATGATTCAATAATGGATATCGCGGAGCCAGAGGATAAACGGAAGTTGCAAAATAAGCATTACACCAAAAGAATGCGCAGGAGAATATAGCTCATTATCCAATACATGAACAAAATAACAGACATCTTTGTATATTCATCGAAACTTCTATGTACACAGACGTTTAACTGACATTGGCACCAACAACAGTACTATTCTTACACTTTTCTCCCTTTTCATTAACCAAATATGCTGGTGGTTTACCTTCTTCTTCAGTATAGATAACTTCGAAATTCTCAGTAGTGGAGAATTTAGGCTGAACAGCTTCCCAAATCTTCTTTTTAGGATTCAATTGTTTTTCAGGAACACCATTATAACCTTCAAAAAAGATCTTGTCACCAGGTTTCGATCCTTGTGGTGGATTAACAAACTCAACCACACCATCATCTTTATTTGATGCACACAAAACCATCGCACAACTCTTGACACCTCTCATGGTTACTGGTTTCAAATTGGCAACAACAATGACATATCTCTTTTGCATTTCTTCAATGGGGATATAATTGACCAATCCTGAACATACAATTCTTGGACCTTCTTCATCACCCATATCAATAGTTGACATGTAAAGAGAATCGGCATTGGGGTGCCTTTCTGCTTTTTGAATGAATCCAACTCTAAGATCAATCATGGCTGGAGATGGTGGGGTGGCAGATGCTGCTTTTTCATTCTGTTTTTGTTTCTCCTTTTCTGCGTTGGCCTTGGCTTTAGCTGCCTTTTTAGCTTCTTTAGCTTCAGCCCTAGCTTTCTTTTCTTCCTCAGTTAATTCTTCATATGGCTTTTGGCCAGATTGTGATGCTTCTCCTTTTTGTTTCTTCTTATCTGATTTAGCATCTCCTTTCACAGAAGAGGCATCTTTTCCTTGAGCATTAGCAGCGGCAGCTGCAGGAGCAGCAGCCGGTTTCTTTTTCTCCTTGATTTCTCTTGGTATTTCAATATCGTAATCAATCTTGATCGGTTCTGGGACACTGACTAATGTGTTTTGAACCAAGTCAGCCCATCTCAACAAGTGTCTGTGTTTGGCGATATCTTCTTTCGAAGTCCATTTTGATGCCAATGGGAATACTTGCTCAAATAAGATCAAATCACTTCTACTAGGAACTGATCCAACGACAAAAGTCTTATTTCTCAATGAATCATTAATTTGTGTCAATGTATCATTTTCATTTAGTCTTTTCGATAATGTTTCAAATTGAGAAGATAAAGCCAACTGCTCATCATTGAGTTTGGGAAATTCAATGGTGTTAGCTTTTGATGGAATTTGATCAAGTGACAATTTGTTGAATTTGGTGATGAAATCGGACATGGTGCAGCGAGATACAAATATATAACGTTTGACGATGTGGAAACGTGGTTGTATGGGAAATCTAAGTTGTCTTGTAGTGGTCAAGAATAGGATTTGACTCAAACGACTCTTCATTTGATGTCTCTCTTTGGTGAAATTTTTTTTTTTTTTCTTTCCTTCGTTTTCTCCGCCAAATTCAATTCTTTTAGTGGAAACCATCAATTTTGTTGCGTTTGCACCTTTGGGCTTGCGAGGGGGTTCGTCTTGCAGTCATTTCGAAATGTGGAGTTGTGTGTGTAGTAGCAAATGGTTTGAAGATTAGTAACGAAATGCAACGACGTGTAGAGTTTTTGCAATACCAAAGCAAAACTATTCTGAAAGATGTTTCTGATGTCCTTTAATACTCTGCTGTGAATGAACCTGTATCGGGTGAGCTCTTTTTATGACTTATCGTTGCCCAATGATACTACCTTGGACTCTCAACTCTTGTTTTTGCGAACCACACACCGGTTTGTTAATCTTTTGCAGCATTTAGATGCAAAACTATATAAAGAATTTGGAAAAATTGATGTCATCCAAAGATGAGGACTATATGACACCTCAGCTATGTCATCAGACTTACGTAGCCCACTGTTCGAGCGAAAGTCTAACTTTGGTGTTTTTGGTCAAAGTGGGTGGTACCTGGAAACTCTTCCGGTAGCGCATTCAACCGAGGCTGACCCTTTTATTGTTTTTTCTTTTCTCATTTTTGGCTATTTACGGAAATCTCAACCACTACGAGCGCATTTAATAATAATAATAACAGACGTTTTACCACACCGATATCACATTAGATGTCCCCTGATCAAATGTATATATAAAAGAGAACTAGATATTTGTTACCAAGAGTAAAAAATAGAAAATGACTGAAAACCAGGAAGTAAAGTACGCCGACTCAGATCATGAGAATAGCGCTGAAAGTGAGAACCCCACTGTTAAACCAGTATGTATTATTTTTGAGGTCCCACATTGTTGAAAGCCATCGGTACTAACATTGTTGTTTGCAGAGAAGGAAAAAGACGTCGAGGGCGTGCAATCATTGTCACAAGGCACACATGACATGCGATCCGGGTAGGCCATGTAAGAGGTGCATTCAACGAGGATTGGACCAAACGTGTGAAGATGCCCCTCGTAAACGGAAAAAGTACCTTGACGATGTTCCAAACTCTAGTTTGACTATCAAGAGAACGCAGAGATTACCACAGGACCCTCGTTCGAGCCATGAATTGCAACATGGCTATTCATTGAACACGTCATTACAAAAACCTGATGCTCAAAACATGCCGCCGTTGGGGCAAAACACCCATACATTCCTTGACATGCAAACTCGATTACAACTGCGTCAGTCAAACGAAAGAGATCAACAAGTACCACTCTCACATGATGGCACTACACTACAACAGGAACAGCAACCACAATTACAACTACAACATCAGCTTTCCCATCAACAGCAGGTACATCCGCATACACATTCAACAACACCACACTTGGCCAGACCCGCTTCGACATTTCAGGACCTGTATCAGGTGCACCAACAGCCGCAAAGACCTCAGCTGTTGCCACAACCCAATAATTTTATTCCCAATCACACGACATATCAAGCAACCTTGTTTCAACATAATGCCTTGGGACTGGCAATGCAATCTGCACCAGACTACTATTTTCATAACTCGTTCAACCAGTCACGCCAACATTCGCAACTGGAGCACGAACAACCGTCGGCGAGCAGTAATTTAGCTCCCCATTTGCAACCGCCAGCGCCGCCAGCGCCGCCACCACCACCATCATCATCCCAACAACCAACCAATGCAAGCTCACCAACTTCATTCATTCAACATCAAAAAAAGTCCAAGTTTTTTTCTTCAGCTGCTGACTTGGAGTATGCTACACTTTCCAATATACTACAAGACAATTTCAGTGGCCATCATACAACTTCCAATGAAGCGACTCCCAACTCACATATCATGTCACCGAACTTGTCCCCTCATAACATGTCCAGTGCAGCAAACACGGTACCGCCAATACCTTCGGTGGAGTACCAAGCCGAAAACACAGAAACATCATCCCGTACCAATGGAGCAAATCAGAAGCACTTGGATGTACCTTCAGCCCCAACGTTTCGAAACACAAGCACCATGTTTGAAAATTCAAAGTATCCCAAATGCGATGAATCGATTAATCAGTATTTTATTGGTCAGGTAGATTCGGAAAAGTCGTCATTATTTCCTGATATAATCACGGCCATTGAAGAGATGAAGAATACCGATTACGCAGTGTATCAAGAGCGCAATGCGAAACTGAATTTATCATTCTCGATTGGAATCCTGCATGATGAAAACAATTCGAGTAGTGTTAGCGGAAAAGAAGATGCTTTTTTCAAAGAACCCGAAGAGATATACGCGAAAGTCACAAAACCTTTCTCCTATACGCCTGGATACCATTCGCTTATTGCGTACTTACGCAAACGGTTTCCCAAACCTTTGCTTGTTGAAATGGCAAAATCAATGGCGATCTACCGGCCATCATTTATCGCTTGTACAAATTCGCTAAAAGAGCACGATTTGATTTTCATGGAACAATGTTTCCAAAGAACATTACTCACATATGACAATTTCATTAAGGTCAGTGGTACCCCAACCATTGTATGGAGAAGAACGGGTGAAATTGCTTACGTGGGCGATGAATTTTGTGTCTTGACTGGATGGAGCAAAGATCAACTAATGGGTAAATGTCAACGAAAATTCATTGTTGAGTTGCTAGATGACAAGTCAGTGGTGGAATACTTCCAAGTGTTTTCTAGAATTGCATTTGGTGACTTTTTGGGCGCAACAATGACCGAATGTACTTTATTGACACCAAAGCCTGATGTCAAGATAAGAACCGGTTGTGTGTGGACGTTGAAAAGAGATGTTTTTGGGATTCCCATGATGATTGTGGGGAACTTCTTGCCTATAATATAGAGTTTAAAGTTGTAATATTATTACATTATATATATATAAATATATATACGTTTTATGAATGCAAAAATTGAGGAGCTATGTAGTGGGTAGCGTTTGTTGAGCCGCCCCCCTCCCCTTCCTTCTGGGTGGAGCGGCTTTTTTGTCAAAGGGACGACGTCCCACAAAACTGATCACGTTAAAAGCAAGCTTTTATCAAATGGACAACGAGGTGCCACATCATAACATGCCACCATCGCCACATCAACAGATGCCTAAACTCACAGCTAACTTGCTCTTTTCAGTCACAACAATATGTCTTGGCTCCCTACAATTTGGGTATCACATGGCTGAACTCAATTCACCCGAGTTGGTCCTCACATGCAAGCGTTCACAACCAGGGCCAGTGCCTTATATGGATTCATTCTGGGGCTCACATGGTTATATCCAATGCATACCAATGACTCCGGACCAAATTGGGTTGGTTACGTCGATATTTTCCATTGGTGGATTAGTGGGGTCATTCTATGTTGGTCATTTAGCCGACAAGTATGGCAGGAAGCTTACAAGTTACTTGCATTGTGCTATGTATATAATAGGATCGGTATTGAATGGGTTGGCCAATACGTTTTATGGATTGATTTTTGGTAGATTTATCTGCGGATTAGGTGCCGGGTCTGCATTAGTCATTACATCATTGTACATCAATGAAGTTTCACCCACGCATACAAAAGGGTTATTGGGATCCATGAACCAAGTAAGTATCAACGTGGGGATATTGCTCACCCAATTACTTTCTCTCAAGTGGTCTAATGACAACGATTGGAGATGGTTGTTGATTACAGCTGGTGTTATTGCCGCAATCAATGTCATCGTATTGACAATATGGGTTGACGAATCACCTATGTGGTTGGTAAACCAGGGGAACCATGATCAAGCATATACTGTTTTGCATAGGCTTAGAGGAGGAAGCTACTCTGGAGTCACTGCTGAAGTAAACAGTTGGAAGACAAACGACGAGTCAGCTGAGGAGAGTAACTCGTTGATGGAAGAAGGTGATTTGGATACACAGCAAGACCTGTCCAAGAGTGCCACTACTTTATGGGAGTACATCACATCTCCCGAATTCAGACCCTCACTCATTGCTTCAGCCGGCGTTTTGCTTTTGCAGCAATTTGATGGTATTAATTCCATCATTTTTTACGGAGTTTCGGTGTTGGTGTCGGTTTTCCCTAACCATTCAATCTTGATCAATTGTTTGATTTCATTGGTGAATGTAGTGGTTACGTTTGGCTCTGCCACTATTGTAGATAAAGTTGGTCGCAAGCCGTTGTTGCTCACGTCAGTTAGTTTTCTTGGTATTGCAACTGTCTTGATGGGTTTCGGAATTATCTGGACAAGTTCAATAATGTCCATTATAGGTACCTTTACATTTATTACATTTTTTGCCATTGGTCTTGGCCCAATCCCATTCTTGTTGGTGGGTGAAGTGACGCAAACGAAAGCCAAAGCATCAGCTCAAAGTTTTGGTACTAGTTTGAATTGGATTGCCACTTTTATTGTTGGGTATCTGTTCCCAGTATTGTTGCATGCAATAGGGGGTTCGGTTTACTTTATATTCACAGCCATGTGTGTTTTCAGTGTTTGGTTCATTAGAACTTATGTGCCTGAAACTAAGGGGAAACTGACTTATCAAGAAGTGTGGAGTGGATGAAAATGGAATCCATATAGAGGGCTGGAGCCCTATAATACATGATTGAAACTTATTGTGGTGCTACCTGATGTAGTTTAACACAAAACAATGCTCTTAACTATGAACAAATTGGTAGCAACTCTTTTTTTGTCACTCGCACACTCTAACACACACTCACACTCTCTCTACCATCAAATTTCAATTTTACAACACTTGAAATTTTTTTCTATGCTAAAGGTTTCCCCTACTAACTAAAGGTTTACCAACACATATACAGCAATGCCTACTAGATTAACCAAGACCAGAAAACACAGAGGAAATGTTTCTGGTATGTACATTCATATAGCGCAGGAAGAAAGACGAGGAGATATTGAACTTAGATAGAGTTACAACTTAAAAGGCGAAAAGAGGATTAATTTTCACCAGTCGACATCGAGATGTGATTTAACCACACATAAGCAACCACGATTTGATCAGTATAAGTCACGCCCGATGAAGGATATGTGATAGGGGGCTCGTTCAAAGTTGTGTTTTCTTTTTGAGCTTCTAGTCCAACAACCTCAAGCACTCCACCAATTAAGTTCGCCATCTAGTTCAAGTGACATCTCTCTCAATAGAACCCAACTCAGGATCCAACATACTAACGTTTCTATTTTTATAGCCGGTAAGGGTAGAATTGGTAAGCACAGAAAGCATCCCGGTGGTAGAGGTATGGCTGGTGGTCAACACCACCACAGAACTAACTTGGATAAATACCATCCAGGTTACTTTGGTAAGGTTGGTATGAGATACTTTCACAAACAACAAAACCACTTCTGGAGACCAGAAATCAACTTGGACAAATTATGGACTTTGGTTGACTCTGAAAAGAAAGACGAATACTTGAAGAGCTCTTCTAAATCAGTCGCTCCAGTTATTGACACCTTAGCTCACGGTTACGGTAAAGTTTTGGGTAAAGGTAGATTACCAGAAGTTCCAGTCATTGTCAAGGCTAGATTTGTTTCCAAATTGGCTGAAGAAAAGATTAGGGCTGTAGGTGGTGTTGTTGAATTGATTGCTTAAGGGTTGTACTTGACTTTGTATAAAATTTAATGATAAAAAAAAAACTTGGTTTACTTTCCGACTTGGTCTGGATGTAGGGAGGGGGAAAAGGGGACGGATGTGGAATCTGTTTCTACAAAGTAGTTTTTTATAGTTTAAACATGTCCTGCATATAGCCTAAGCTTCTCTCATCGGTTGTAAAGATTTCCCATTGTATACATTTCGAAAGAATCAGATCCAGATATTAACACAATTTCTTTCATTGGGACAAACAGTGTTCGAGACTACTACTACAACAACATCACTTACGTTTGTTTCCCTTTCCCGTGGTCGCGTATTTTCTGCCTATTTGATGCATAGATATACTCAGAAGAGTATTTTTTGTCCAAGATTTTCACCACAACTGACCCATTCAAGATCATTACACACATCATTATTATTAATGAATTCCATCAAAAATTTGACTGAAAACCAGTGGAAGCCAGCTGATGCCATACCACAACATGTCCAAAACTTGTTAGTTCCTACATCGCCATCTCAACCAATAAACTACATGCTTGCATTTTTACAAATTGTCTCGTCATTGAAATTTCAAAAACGTACAGGATGGTTGGATCATGGTGTACCACCATTAGACACGGAAAGTATTGCTGACCATATGTACCGAATGTCCATCATTTCAATGATCGTCCCTCCTGCGAATGTGAACAGAGACAAGTGTGTCAAAATTGCCGTTGTTCATGATATCGCCGAATCACTAGTAGGAGACATCACACCATACGCAGGAATAACCAAAGCCGAAAAACATCGCAGAGAAGAGGAAACCATACATTACCTTCATGACATGATTAAGCCGTACAATCCAGAATTTGCCAAAGAGTTGGTTGAGTTATGGTTTGATTATGAGGAGATTAGAAATACCGAGGCGAGGTATGTCAAAGATATTGATAAGTTTGAAATGATAAGCACTGCATATGAGTACGAGTTAAAGTTTGGCTTGACTTACAATTTAGATCAATTTTTCACTGCAAGAGCAGCAATAAAAACTAAGGAAGTGGGTGACTTGTGTGATGCTTTATTAGAGAAACGTGCTAAATTGGTTGCTGAGACGAAAGGTGATGCTCAAAAGTAGATATAGAGTAGAATTAAGCATTATTTATATTTAGTTTCTTAGACCAAGAAGAGTCTTCTTTTGGAGTTTTTTTGCGCACTTGATTTTTTACGATTTACTAAACTTCTTTTTACCAACATCAACCGAACTCTACAACTCATATGCCGATTCCAACGACGGAGGAGGACAAGACTGACAACGTGTCCAATACAAAACCCGAATTTGGACTCTCTGGTCGAAGAATAATTTACGACAAAGATGGCAAACCGTACGTACAAGTATGCTTTTTTTTAACCAGCTTTTGATTACTAACGGATATCAGGTGTCGGACGTGCAATGAGTTACTAGACTTTCAGTTTGCAACAGGGAAAACAAAGCCAGCTAAATTAGCTATGCAGCTGGCTTCTGAGAATGTAACCGCAACTCCTCATAGCAAACTCAAATACGCGAAGGAAGAGCCACCAGATGTTGCGCAGCTAGGCAAATCATCATGGACATTGCTTCATTCAATAGCAGCGACTTTCCCAGAAACACCAAATACCAAACAACAGCAAGACATGAAACTGTTTCTCAACTTGTTTGCTGGTTTTTATCCTTGTTGGTACTGTGGTGAAGATTTTGTCAGATACATGAATAAGCATGAGCCACAAACAAAATCGCAGGATGATTTGGGGAAATGGTTATGTGAAGCTCACAACGATGTTAATAAAAAGTTGGGGAAACCACAGTTTGATTGCCAATTTTGGAAGCAGAGATGGAAAGATGGATGGGACGAGTAGAGAAGAAATGTAGATAGACAGGGACACCTTTGATCCACACGGTTTTGTACATAGTCACGTGAATCTGAAATTTGCGACAGAGCAGAAGAATTAATTTGTTGTAGCAAACAATTGTATATCAACAACAACCTTTCCAACAACGCGTCAACACACAACATGTTCAGCAGAAACTTAGCCAGATCTATTGAGCGAACCAAATTTTACAACCAGTCAAGGCCATTTTCATTAGGGGATTGGTTTAGGTCGTGGAAGGATGCTGCTCAGTCGCAACGTCTTATCTATCCACCGCCAGCATCACTGTTCACCACAAAGAATAGAATCATAGATGTTTGGGTTACAGAAAAACAGGATATATACAACTACATCAATGTTAAGCCCCCATTGTTGCTTAACTTCACTTTTGCTACTCCAAAGGATAATAAAGTGACACAAGCATTATTTGATGTCCTTTCGGACAAGTCTAAATATCCTCTGGGAAAAGAGCCAGTGTATTTGGTAAACATCTTAGCGGATTCCGATGGTGGCAGAGAATTGATGATGGAGTACGTTGTTGGAAGTAAATTGCCATGTATATTGGTGTTGAAGCATCAACTACCAGTGGGGAAATTTGTTCCAGATGTGAATAATTTCAGTGAACAAGACATTATTGAATTCTTAAAAGGAGTGTAGGATGAAGAAATAGGTGGTGAGGCGCAGCTTTAAACATTGAGCCGGGATATCTGAATAAAACGGTTTTTGCTCCTTAAATTGGTTTATTGTTTTTCAATGCCGAGTTTGTTGTCTGCGTCACCTTGATTGGTCTATTTATCGAGTATAAATTTTGTAATTGCCACAAAAGAAACAATGTGAATTTTCAGAATCAGAATCAGAATGTAGGAGACTCAAAGGAGGTTGATTGTTACAAGGGGAGGGACCTACAGCCAGTGATCTGAGAGCATTGAGAAGCTACAGAGCCACGCCGTAATCGCTTTTTACTTTCTACGTTAGTTGTAAACCCTATTGTTACCAAGCTTGCCGCATTCAACAATGAAATACATCAACTATCTAATTTAACAATTTGCAACTTTTTGACACTGCCAAGTAAAATCTCTATGAATCCGTTCCTGAAAGTTTTAATACCTCTCTCATGAATTCAATTCCCGATTTGTAGGCTAAAGTGTTGATTACATAATAGATTACATAAACAAATCTGCTAGAAGATACGCGGATATAGGTATTACATGCAGGACAGATGACTGTAATAAATCCCCACCATTGAATAATAATTACACGCCACATGGACTGAATACACTTTGCATCGGATGGTAGGAGGTATAGATTAATGTAGAGTGCCACTTTCTCTTCTGATAACTTTTCCACTTAACGATTAATTTTTATTTCCGTTTCACTCTACTTTGTTCTTCTATTAATACACAATATCCCCATTCTTACAAACAATTCAAAACAAAGAGCTTCGAATCAGATTTCATTCATCGACAGGTTCCCTTTTATTAGATTCAATTCAAAAGTTTGTCCGAGCTCGCGCTTTGAGTTGGTTGAGTTCTTTGATTGTGTTTTTGCAGAAAACATTCGATTTGGTAAAATCAAAAAAAAGAAAAACATTGGTTTATTGTTACATAGTTGAGCACAAACTTCAGCGTTTGATTGATCAACGAAACCAAAGAGAAATCGGTAATTCCATTATCCTATTAGTCTTCTTGATTCATCCCCCTTCTCCCATTTCATTGCTATAAGTATACTACAAAAACTCCATTCGATTGCACACTTTACCATAAATATAATTTAGGTATTTGCAATAGTACATATTAGTTGATTTTTAGTAATTTTTTTACTAATTGGAGTGAGAGTGAGAGTGAGAGTGAGAACAAAGAAGAGAGAAATTTAATTTTTCAAAAGCATTCAGCCGAATACCGGAGAGAAAGCTTAGTCAGAAATCAGTTAAATCTTGTTTCATTGCATGACTGTGGTAATAGACTCAAGCTCAACAACCACAAGAACCAGTACCACAACTGCAGCAAATAAAAAGGGACCTTCGAGAACACAAGACATTCCGTTCAAAGATCGCAGCATATACTCGAGCCATCAAAGCAACCCCACGTCACAACATCAATTTCAATACCAACACTTGTACAAATCACACTTTCGTTTCAATAGGAACAGTCCAAAAATGTCTCTATTGCACCACCCACAACCAGCTACTTCACGTAATAACGGCTCATCCTTGCAGGAACAAAACGGCGCCAAAACTCCTAGACATTATGTACCCGATGTGTCCACGATCCCCATAGTGACGCCTCGTCCATCGAGCACCAACCTTCCGTTGTCATCAAGACCAGTAGGTACTCCACAGCCACCGCCAGTGATAACTCAGGATATGCGAGACCACACCAACCTACCCGATGAATTGCCAGTGGTTAAATGCGTAGCCAGGGCGCGAATCCCCACAACGCATGGTCCAGATATCTTTTTGCATTTGTATGAAAACAACGTTGATAATAAGGAGCATCTAGCTATAGTGTTTGGTGAAGACATTCGTTCCAGATCTTTGTTCAAACAAAGACCAGGAGAAACTCAACAAGATAGGATGACAAGAGGGGCTTACGTGGGCAAGTTGACACCAGGAAGAACAAATGCTGATTACGATATTGACAACCAACGCCGATTGAAGTTTGACGAGCACGGCAATTTGATCATAGATGAATTCACGTATTCAAGTCCCACATTGGTTCGTATCCATTCCGAATGTTACACTGGTGAAACCGCGTGGAGTGCAAGGTGTGATTGTGGTGAACAATTTGATCAAGCGGGGAAAATCATGGGTGAAAATGGACATGGGTGTATGGTTTACTTGAGACAAGAGGGTAGAGGAATTGGTCTTGGTGAAAAATTAAAAGCTTACAATTTACAGGATCTTGGTGCAGACACCGTCGAGGCAAATTTGATTTTGAGACATCCGGCAGACGCTCGTAACTTCTCCCTAGCAACGGCGATTTTGCTTGATTTGGGACTAGTTGAAATTAGATTGTTGACCAATAACCCCGATAAGATCATAGCCGTAGAGGGTAAACACCAAGAAGTGAAAGTTAAAGAGAGAATTCCCATGATTCCTTTGAGCTGGAGAGGTGGAAATAAAGACGGTAACGGGATTAACAGTAAGGAAATCGATGGATATTTGAGTACCAAAATCGAAAGGATGGGACATCTTTTAGAAAAGCCAATCAAGATCAACCACGAAGCTGTTTAGAGGTTAATGTGTATAAAAAGTAATGAATTAAGGACTCTAGAGAGGAATGTCGTTGAGGTAGATGAGCTTCATTATTACAAAAGTCAAAGATATAATGGGTTCTAAGCGGCGCGGCCGCAAATACAAAAGAAAAATTTGAAAAAAACGCAATTTCCCAGAGCCTTTACTTTACCATCCGCATCTCTTTGCCACACACATACAACAACATAAATTCAAATGCAAGTGAAAAACAAGGCCAAGCTAAAAGATAAAAATGTTGCCGTTACTTTAGTACCTGAAGATTCCGAAGATTTGTGGTACTTGTACAACCTCATCAAGAAGGGTGATACAGTGCAATTGCTTACCCATCGAAATGTGAAAAAGGGCAATCAGAATCAAATCACAAAGGGAAAGCTGAAGATGGAAAAGATATTGGTCAAACTAAGATTGTTGGTTGAGGACGTTGACTATATTGCTAGTGATTTGGTAATGAGAGTCAATGGAAAATCTTTGTTACAACAAGAGTATGTGCCATTGAACAGTTATCATACAGCTGAGATTGAGTTAAACAAGGAGGTAAGCATTGTGAAATCAAGTTGGGATGAGTATGATATGACATTATTGGACGAGTTATGCTCAATTGAAAAGAAGGCTGATATTGGTGCAGTTGTGTTTCAAGAGGGAGTGGCCCATCTATGCTATGTAACCGATCAAATGACAGTGTTACAATCAAAAATTGAAAAATCTATTCCGAGAAAGAATAAGGACTTTGGAACTCGCGACCTAGATAAAGCTATGAATTCATTTTACAATATGATCATTCAGGGAATCATTCGTCATTTTGATTTCAATAGACTAAAAGTTATTATCCTTGCGTCACCCGGATTCCTAGCAAAGACATTGTACGAACGATTAATACAGGAGTGCATAGCTATGCAAAACTCATCAACCAAGGAGTCCAAAATTTGTCAACTGATATTGGATAATAAAAACAAAATATTGGTAACACATTCCTCAACGGGTTACTTACAAGGATTGGAAGAAGTATTGGCCGATCCTCAACTGCAAAAAAAGCTATCGGACACCAAATTTCTTGAAGAGTCAGAAGCATTACTGCGGTTTCAAAGAGCATTGAATGACGACGATGGAAGGGCATGGTACGGGCTTGAAGAGATTACAAAAGCATTGAATTTGGACGCTGTTCGCTATTTGATGGTCTCGGATGAGTTGTTTCGCAGTGATGATATAGAAACCAGAAAACAGTACATTGACTTGACGGAACGAGCTAAACAAATGGGGGCCAAAGTATACATTTTCTCCAGCTTACATGAACTGGGGATTCAACTAAATCAACTAACTGGAGTGGCGGCATTACTCAAGTATCCTATACCAGACTTGGACGATTCTGACGAGGAGTGAACCAGTGAAGCAGTGTCATTCACTTGAATCGACGTTTATATTCATCAATATACCATATATGTCCCAGCCTTGCATATATTAGAGTATCTTGTATTATTCCCAAAAGTAATCCGGTTGTAGTTCCTCTAATGATCATTTTTCTAGTCTGCAATCGACTCAAATGTTGAAATCTAGTGTAAACTGTTGTGCCTATGAGAGCGGCAACCGTAGTGTTTACGAAATCAATCTGTCCTCGCACATAATCCAAGCCATACTCAAGTAGGAACAAACTTCCAACAGCACCACCATACTTTAAACCTTGTTTGATCCCCGCTGACGTCCCGCCCACAATGATTTCATAATTCTTCCTTTTGTGATAAAAGTACCATCCTCCTTTGGTCTTGGGTAAACGATGTCCATTTTCAAGTAGGTATCTTGCGGCAGCTTTTTGCACTCCATCATAAAATCCAGTCATTAAACCTATTAGCCCCGACGTGGTTGCGAGTGCCTCTATCCTGTCTCTAGGGTAAAGATGAAACCTTTCGCTCTGACGGGGGTCATACGATTTTTCATTTTGAATAGCTTCAAGGCTACTTGGAATCTCAGCGAGGGACATTTGGAAATGCTAATGTGAATGGAAAATTTTGGGGGTTTTGTTAGGTTTGATTTTTTTCTTTCGAGATCTAATGAGCCTAGTGTGAATAGAAGTAGATGCTTCAACTACGACAACGTATCTCTACAAAGATCCCGTATACTAAGCTATCTGTATTCTACTGATCCAATATAGATTTGACAAACTCAACGTAATCGACATTGCCATCAGCAGTGACATTGACACCCTTCAATAACTCATCAACTTCCAGATCGGTTAATTTCTCTCCAATAGAGGTCAAGATATACCTCAACTCACCCACTCCGATGTATCCTGTTTGCTCTTTGTCAAATACTTGGAATCCCTTTATATAATCCTCTGGTAATCCCAATGGTTTGAAACCATCAGGACGGTTGATAATTTCCTGGTAAGTTTCAAAATCAAAATCAGGGGTCTTGATAGATTGTTGTAATTCCGATATTTCAGCAAGGGTTGGGTTTTGACCAATAGCTCTTAATAAATCACCCAAATGTTCTACTGGAATTCTACCAGTGCCCTTTTTGTCAAAAAGTGCAAAAGCGTCCTTGTAAGTTTTTGTATTTTGAGACTAGTCTGTGTTAGTAGTTATGCTCGTGAGGGGGCAACGTGAGTTACAGTAACGCCAAAAGGGGTAACTTTGTGGAGACATACCATGGTAAAGCTAATATCAAAAGGCAGTCCTTTCTTGAATATACTTTTGATTCTGATTCAGAAAAAAATGTAAACAAACGCAGTTTATATAGACGAGACCATGGCGATTGTGCACTACTTTTTTTTATTTCCCCCCTACTATATGTTTAAAGGACAATCAGCACTCATTACAGGGGCATCTAAAGGCATAGGATTGGCTATAGCTAGTAAGCTTGCTGCTCAGGGCGCGTCAATTACATTACTAGCTAGAAATGAGAGTCTCTTACAGCGATCTGTGCGACAACTTCCTAGGGAATACAATCAACAGCAGCACTCAATTCAAGTGATGGACTTGCTAACACTTGTAGAGAAGGACTGTGACTTGTCTCAGTTCCAAGAGAAACTCAAAAACCATACAATTTTAGTCAATTGTGCTGGTGTGACGACGCATTCACTTTTGCAAAGAACTAGTCAACAACAGATTATGGATACAGTCAACCTCAACCTCACGGTTCCCATAATACTAAGCCATCTATGCATCAAACACATGTTACGACAACGCAAGCAGAATCCGTCAATTTTAAACGTTTCGTCGGTGTTGTCATTGACTGAACATGTTTTACCCGGAACATCAGTGTATGCTGCTTCCAAAGCTGGTCTCTTGGGGTTCACAAAGAGTTTATCGAATGAATTGAAGGGCAGAATACGAGTAAATGCTCTTCTTCCGGGACTAGTGAAGGAAACTGATATGGGTATGAATGTTAACAGTGGCTTGGAGCAAGTATCGTTGGATGAAGTGTCCAACAAAGCAGTTCAAGTGTTGAGCGACTTGTCAATGAATGGTGAGTGTGTAGTTGTAGAATAAAATTCCCACGCGCCGAAAAATCATTCTCAACCCCTACCCCTTTGTTCACTACACTTTACATTCTTTAAGCATAGGAATGCTACAGCTTTTCATTGTCTCAACTGTGTTATCATTGTTGGCAAATGCTAACATAATAGGAGTTAGTGATGAGCGACAGGCTCTTTACCAGCCAATCATTGGTGAAAATGGTGAAAAATACTGGCATTGTTTGAATGACACTTCAATAAGACTATCTTACGACCAGATTAATGATGATGTTTGCGATTGTCCAGATGGATCAGATGAACCAGGTACTAATGCCTGCCCTAATCCGCCGTTCAAATTCTATTGCCGAAACGAAGGACATTTTCCAAATTACATTGATCAATTCAAATTGAATGATGGGGTGTGTGATTACGACCTTTGTTGTGATGGATCTGACGAGTATAAACTAGGCGGTTGTGAAAACAAATGTAAGGAGATTCACCGCCAATTAGAAGAGTACAAGCATAACAAGTTGTCATTCTTGAAAAAGGCTAGCGTTAAGAAGGAGCGGACAATCAAGATTGCACACGAGAAGAGGTTAAAATTAATCGAGAATTTGAGAAAATTGGAGCAAAAAGTGCCCGAATTGAGGTCCAAATGTAATAGTTTGAAACTTCAGTCAGAAAACTTGGATGATGCTGACGAATCAGTGTTTGACCACTTGCAAGACTATTTTGGCGGATTGGCCGATAAGGTCAAATTGCATAAGCGAGATATCCTCCACCAAGAATCAAAACTTCAAGCTTTGGAAACTATTTTGAACTTTTTGTCCACCCATTATAACCCGAACTTCAATGACGCTGCGGTCAAAGAAGTTATTCAAAAGTTTCAAGAATACATCTCTAATAAAGAAGAAGAAGCATTGGAGGACATTCACGAGACGAATCAAATAATACATCAATTGGTAGAAAAGGCAAAGACAATGTCTCACCTGGGTGTCGAAAAAGTGAGTCATTTCACTCCGTCGATACCAAACATGATACGCTATTACTATCAGCTTTTCACTAGCAAGTTCTTACCCAAACCAGTAGTAGAGTACAAGTCAGACTTGTCAAGTAACGAATTAGATCACGAAGTTGAAAAATTAGAACAAGAATTGGAAAAGTTACAAACAAGAATTCAAATTATAAAGGACAATTTAAGCGCTGATTTCGGACCAGATGACATTTTACGAGCTTATGATCAACTAACGTTGTCCAAGGATTTGGGTGGCTACAATTACAGAATCAATTTAATCCAAGGGATATCACAAGATGACATCTTTATTGGTAAATTCAAAGAGTACAAAGATGGAAAGATCTATTATCACAAGGGTGCTCGATGCTGGAATGGGCCCAAACGGTCAGCAACAGTGGAATTTATTTGTGGCGAAGGGCCCGACTTAGTATCAGTCAGCGAACCCGAGAAATGTCATTACTTTTTCACTATTCAAGGTGAATCGTGGTGCAATTCTAAAACGGAAAAAGACCTCCTCGACGATTTCAAAATAAATTACGATCTATTATAGGGTTTCATTAATCAAACGTGATTTTCTTACCTTGGAATTTAACGTTTTTCAATTTCTCTTCTGCTAGTTTCTTAGCTTCCCATGAAGGATGGATCTTTTTCTCTTCCGCAGGAGGAGGCGTAACCAGCGCTTTAGATTTACGTTCACCTAAAGGCTCAGTATTAGCACCAGTGGGTTGTTGCTTCTCCGCCAATAATTTTGCCTTCAATTCTCTCTTTCGTTGCCTTTCCTCGTACTCACGTTGCCTCGTTTCCCTTTCACTTTGAATCCGTTCTATATTCTTGACAATGTGTTTTGCTTCTTTGCCATATTTCTGAGCCCATATTTTTTGTCTTGCTCTTTGACCTCTTCGGTTTTTGCGTTGTTGCGTAATGGACTTTACCACGTCATCGTTGTCAATGTCATCACTTTCATCATCAGAACCACCCGAATAGTAACCTTGAGCCAACTCAGGCAAATTGTACTTATAATCAGGATTGGCTTTTGATTTCTTTTTTGGTGGCTCTTCTTCGAAAAAATCATCACCCAAATCTATTTCGGAACCTGAATCGTGACTTGATTCGCCGCTTGCAGCTTCTGATGGCTCTTCATCGGTGACTTCATTATAGTCGATGTTGGGGTCTAGGCCATTTTCCTTCTCTTCGTCATCATCTTCTTCTTCTTGATCAGATCCTGCCACCATTCCGTCAAATGCAGCAATCTGGTCTTCGTCTGATAGCTCACCCCCTGACTCTTCGGAAGTTTCATCAGATGTGTTATCACCTGCATTGCTATCGTCTTCATTAGCAGCTCTTCCCTTTTGCTTTCTCCTCTCCTCGAATTCCTGCTTTGACAAATTACCTCTTACCATTCTGAAGCTCCATTCTATATCATCAACCACCGACTTGACAGCTTTACTATTCCAAAGATTTGAGCAGTAGTTATTTACCTCTTTAGAACTTTGACAATATTGAACAAAAAAATGTGATGGATTAAAAGGACTGGACTTGTCCAAAATGTACTTGCTAATATTTTCGGGAATATACGCTGGTGGATTGGTCTTCAAATGTTTGGTCAACAATATCGTCGATGTGATGCATTTGATCAATTTTGCAGTTATCAATTGGCTTATGAAATCATTTTGGTTAAACACGTCAGGAGCTTTCTTTTGTTTAACGTATCTTTTAGTTTCTTTTTCCAATTTAATATAAGCTGAGTGGTATTTTTGCTCAAAGTATCGAGTTTTGAGTGTCTTGATCTCTGCTTGTGCTTCTTGCTTGTTTGTCGGTAGTTTCTTTGCCAACTTGTTCTTATGGTTCAATGCAAAAAGCAATTTCTTTGTATGAGGATACCTAGGAGGAACATCTTCGAACTTTGCTTCTAGCAAGTCCAATTTCCACATTTGATTGGTGTGTTTCATTTTTCAAAATGTTTGAATCAAGAAGAGTAAATTCTGTGCACCAGAGTTGTAATTAACGAGATGAGCTTTAATTTTCCAGATTTTTTTGTGTTTCTTGATTTGCAACTCGAGAAAACTCACCAACGCTATGGCCGACCTACGGGAAGTAAAAAGGCAGAAGCTAGAGCAGAAGCCTCAAACGTACCAGTGTGAGTACATTATCCCCAAGAAGAGTAAAAGATGTCGGATGTTGAGAAAGAAACTGAACAAGTATTGCTCAGAGCACATGATTCACGATACAAGTTCGACTAAGAAGCGAATTCCGTGTCCACTAAATCAAAACCACACGATTTGGGAACAAGATCTATCTTCACATTTGGAGAAATGTAATGCAAGACCAAGAGACGATCATGACCCTTGGTATGTTGAAAATATAAATCACACATTAAATTCTTCAGCTGAAATAGTGTTTGACAGTGGTCCAGTTCATGACGAGGACTATTATAGAAAATTGGTTGACAAGATACAATTCGATCCCCTCGAAATGAGGGTATGTGAGCACCAAGGATTGGTGCCGCAACTACTAGAAAAGACAAATCAAAAGCATGTAATACAACAATCTTCCCTCATAGGCAATCTAAGACGGCTCGGTTTGTTGGCTAATGATAACTTCTATATGGAGTTTGGTTGTGGCAAAGGTGAGCTATCGAGGTATGTGAATCAATGCGTGTTACATGATTTGTCTGGAACTACTGAAAATTATGGATTCGGATTGATCGATAGGGGTACAAACCGTCTCAAAGCAGACAACAAGATCCTCCAAGACTCGGCACCATTTTGTGTAAAGCCTGTTGTCAAGAGAAGCAAGATCGACATAAAGCATCTCAACGTTGATAAGTTCTTGGAAGACATCCATCCAAAACAAGTGGTTGCAATTTCAAAACATTTGTGTGGGGCAGCCACAGATTTAACATTGAAACTGCTATTAAATTCAAGTTTGTTCAACAACGAGAAGCTTGGAGGTGTTTTAATAGCAATGTGTTGTCGTCATGTTTGCCTCCAAGATGAATTTTTACCCCAATCCAAGGAGTATTTGTCTAGCATTGGATTCAACACTTCTCAGTCAATCAAAGCATTGAAGAAGATGGTCTCGTGGGGCGTGAATTTAAACGTTGATACTAGAGATATTGTTGACGCTGGTCTTAATTCCAAACAGAGGTACGAATACGGTATTAAAGCACGAAGAATCATTGATGAGAGTCGAGTATACGCATTGAAATCGATATTAGGCAACAAATATAATATTGAAACGTTTTGGTATGTCGATACAGATACTACTAAAGAGAATGTGTGCTTGTCAATAACGCGGAATTGAGGAAGTGAGGAATTGACCAGAAAACACCTTCACATCTGCTCGCGTTTCAAGCCTGTGGATAGTTACTCCATCGATTGATGCTGTCGAGCAAACATGAATGGAGCAGATCTTGTATCCCTTATCACTCATGCGCCAATTGTTGACAATAATAAGATCAAATAAACAATAGAAGGGGGGGGGGGGTAATGACACCCGACACTGAAAGCAAACTTGTTGATCACAAAGAAACAAACCCCGACTACCAACACAAAGACTCTCTAGATATTTCTCTATCATCATATATCCCTTATTATACCTCTTGAACAGAGGAACAGTGAATAGCGTCACGTTCCATCAATTCCAAGGAACGTGAAGATGTTCCAGCTTCCACTACTGAGCCTGCATAGACAAATCTCTGTTGAGATGGGTTTTTGTTGAACATTTCGTAAAATTTACGTTATGCCTTTGATAATTTTTAATGAGACTTCATTCTGAAGCAACAATAGTGTCGTTGTCTGATGCGATATCCTTCCGATAACGATTGCAAAAATAGTGAAAGAATTTACGGAACTTCTTATTTCGTCTCACATGATAAGGAAGTTTGATGTTCGGGTTGGCAATAACCACAATTACGATATGTTCTTCGGATTCCATCGGAGTCGCGATAACGGCCTCGTCGATTAACTACAGCATGATTAGAGCGTCAAAGGTATCTAAGTGTATATGGTATTCCTATGTCCAATTTCTAGCTATCGCATCAACAAGGCAGGAGCAACCAGTAAAAGTTTGAAAGTGTGATATTGGACACAGCTTAGTTTGAAAGGTGCTAAGCGTTTGTACAATGTGGAACGTATTGTGTGGCCCCATCAGATGTAAATTCCATTATGTTGTCCAATTTTTGTGTAAGGTATTTTTGACACTTCCAGCAAGATTACAATTTGTGCCAAAGAATACCTCGATGGATACAAAGGAACTAAAGGGGTGTGACAGTACACCATAAGAAATCGCCAAAATATGGCAATAAAGTCTTCATTAGATATTTTGCGCTGTCATATGAAGCTCTACCCATTTGAGGAATATATAGCATGCAACTTGACATCAAACAAAATGGTTTTTGCCCGTATACCAATGCTATCTTCAAAGTCTCTAGACATGCCGTAGCTGTTTTGAAGAACCGTTTCGGAAAGACGACAAACTATACTACACGATCTTGGTGTTCTTAAGTCAGTTTCATGGCCGAATACACTTTGTGTAATATTTACCCATTCCCAAAAGAGAAACGGTAGTGCCTGCAACATTCTTCCTTTCTTTTTTTTCTTCCACGATAGGAACGGCACCACCGCATTACTATTCTTTTGCGTTTTGCTAAGATCATATGAAAGACGTGGAAGGTAAAGTGAGACGAACAAGGAATTTCAAGAGGCTAGCAGTTGTTGGGGTGTTGTTTGGTATTCTAATATGGGGGTCATCATTCTTGGTTTCGTCTATTAACCATTTTCTCAAAACTTTGGAAACCAAATCCTACCATGATATTCATTTCCATGCACAAGAGCTTGAATCGGAATTGAATGGAGCAATATTTGCCACCCCTTCGAATAAACCGACCGAATTTGGGGGCAGGATTCCCTTGAATAAAAAAGTGTTTGATGAGCATATTTTGACAACAAAACAACATCAAATACAATGGATCAGGTCACCGTCGTCAATTGATAATGATAGGGGCACTTATGTGATCAAGAATGACACAAAGGATGATGAATTTGAGGTTGTAATCAAATCAGTTGCCGATGAAGAATACAACCAAGTCTTAATTGAGAAATCGCGATTTCAATACAAGGATGTAAATTACAATGTAGAGGACTTTATTGCTTCACCAGACTTGAAAAAAGTAATTCTTAAATCCAATGTGACATCTCAGTGGAGACACTCTTCAGTTGGTCTCTATTGGATACTCGATGTTGAGACACAGCAAGTGGAGCCTATTTTCAAGGACAAAATTTCCACCGTATCATGGTCTCCGGACTCATTGAAGGTTGCATTTGTCTACAACAATGACATCTTCTTGCATCACATATCACAGAAAGAAGCTGTACAAGTTACAAACGATGGTTCAGCTGAAATATTTAATGGAAAACCAGATTGGGTTTACGAAGAGGAAGTGTTTGCAAGTGATGTTGTTTTGTGGTGGTCTCCAGCGGGTGACAAATTTGCATTTTTAAAGTCCAACAATTCACAAGTACCGGAATTCATCATACCATTTTACGCACAAAATAATTTCGAGGATTACCCCGAAATTGTTAAAATCAAATATCCAAAAGCGGGCTATCCAAATCCAATAGTTGATATTTGGACTTATGATTTGAATGAGGGCGAAACTAGGAAACATGATTTGAAATCGGAAAAGATTGAGTTGTCTGAGAGGTTGATCACTGAAGTTGTTTGGGTAGGAGATGAAGTCTTGATAAAGACATCCAATCGTGCTAGTGATTTGCTTGAGATTCATCTCATTGGAAAAGAATCGAAATTGATAAGATCACACACGGCTGACACTTCTTGGTTTGAAATAACGTCTCATACGTTATTTGTACCCAAAAACAAAACGGCTGGGCGCCAACATGATGGTTACGTTGATACTATTGTTGAAAATGGATTCAATCACTTGGCTTATTTCTCCCCACCCGATAGCTCAGAGTATCAGTTATTGACAAAGGGTAATTGGGAGGTGGTTGGTGGTGTTGGTGCTTTTGATTACAACACAAATACCATTTACTTTACCAGCACCCGCAAATCCTCCATTGAAAGACACATTCACTCGATTAATTTGTTGGATAGATCAGATGATGGACTTCCGTATATCAGAGATATTACCTCCAATGACGGCTACTACTCGTCTTCATTTTCATCTGGCGCTAGATTTTTATTTTTGTCAATATTAGGTCCCGATGTGCCCAAACAGCAAATTAATGATTTAAAATTGGAAAAGAAGGTGAAGGTAATTGAAGATAATGCCGAGTTGAGGGAAAAATTGAGGAAATATGTGGTTCCTGAAGTTAAATACAGCACTGTTGAGTTGAAGGATGAACAAGGTGGAACTTTTTTAGCAAATGCTGTTGAAGTTTTACCGTTGAAATTTGATAAGAACAAAAAGTACCCAGTTCTTTTCCAAATTTATGGTGGTCCAGGATCGCAAATGGTTGACAAAAGGTGGGCGATTTCATTTAATTCGTTGGTAGCAGCCGAATTGGATGCAATTGTCGTCACTGTTGATGGAAGAGGTACCGGATACAACAACTTGAATCGCGAGTTGGGCTCCAAATTTAAATTTATTGTGAGAGACCAATTGGGCAAGTATGAGCCACGGGATTTAATTTCGGCTGCTAATATATGGGCAGAAAAATCATACGTTGATCGTGAGAGAATCGCCATTTGGGGTTGGTCATATGGAGGATTCTTGACGTTAAAAACAATAGAAACTGACATCGAAAATCCTATCTTCAACTATGGTGTTGCCATTGCCCCAGTCACGAAATGGAAATTATACGATTCAATCTATACTGAGAGATATTTGAGAACACCACAAGAAAACCCCCGAGGTTACGAAACTGGATCAATTCACAATGCGACAAACTTTAAACACGCGAAAAAGTTTTTCATTGGACATGGTAGTGGTGATGACAATGTTCATGTACAACATTCTTTGCAATTGTTGGATGAGTTTAATTTGGCCGAGGTTGAAAATTTTGAATTTATGATTTTCCCTGATTCAAACCATGGTATGACGTATCATAATGGACAAAAAGTAGTTTATGACAGGATTTTGGATTTCTTCAAAAGAGCATTCAATTATGAGCTCGATTAGTGTTGGTGGAGCTGTGTTTATTGTAATAATACGTTGTTTTTGAATTTCATGCCCATGTCATTATAACGAAACCATCGTAGCCGCTTCGGATGTCCGTTTTAGGGAAAAACTGTAAAAGATGCCACGTGATGCATCTCAAAGGATTTTTTTTTTTTCTTCTTTTTTTTTCACCATTTGAAATTTTTCAATTTTGGAAAAAAAAAAGTCCATCTCCTCTACACTTCCCCTTCCCTCTCCACCCTTTAGGACACACAAACTATTCACAATGATCATCTACCAAGACGTTATTTCAAACGACGAATTATTATCTGACGCTTACGATGTTAAGTTAGTCGACGATGCTGTTTACGAAGCTGACTGTGCTATGGTTAATGTTGGTAATGGTGACATTGATATTGGTGCCAACCCATCTGCTGAAGATGGTGAGGAAGCATTGGAAGATGGTTCTGAAACCGTCAACAATGTTGTCTACTCATTCAGATTGCAACCAACTCAATTTGATAAGAAATCTTTCACTACTTATATCAAAGGTTACATGAAGAGAGTCAAGGCTTATTTGGCTGAACACAACCCAGATGAAGTCGAAGTTTTTGAAAAAGGTGCTACCAAGTACGTTAAAAAGGTTTTGGGATCATTCAATGATTGGGATTTCTACACCGGTGAATCTATGGACCCAGATGCCATGATTGTTTTGTTGAACTACAGAGAAGACGGAACTACTCCATACGTTGCCATTTGGAAACACGGTGTTAAGGAAAACAAAATCTAAGTAAAATAGATGAATAGTCTTCAATTATTTCAATTCTGGAATTAATAAGCAGTAGTGGTTGTAGATGCGTGTCCCTGGAGCACTCACGGCTTGGCTTCTCTCCCCCTCCCCCCCCGAGTAGATCCCCTCTCGCTCTCGACATAGTAGGGAGATCAGTTCCATATAGAGCTACATGTTCTTCAATATATGCAGTTCAGGACAGTTGTAACAGTTTACAGCTTTGGTTCCCATTCAAGTTGAGAACAAAGAAAAGTAGACGAAAAGAGAATCTCATGTTTGACGTTCAAAACAATTGAAGGTGTACTTTCAGTATGATGTATTTGTACAAAAATTATTATTAATAGCATTGAAGAGAAGATAGAACCCGGTACATTGTTTATCCCCCTTCAGTACAAGCAACACACAGGATCAGCCGAGAAGAACCGTTTGGAAAAGCAAAAACTCTTTGACTTCAAGGGCATTACAAAAAATCTCACCAAAGCAAATACAATTGATCATAGCAAGCCCTTTGGTCGATACGGACATATCCGCCATCTTTAACCTTTTACACACATGCACACACAACTATACAACTTTGAGAAAAAAAAGTAGCAGCACAAAATGTCGTAGCCGATTGAAATTATTGATACTGACAGTTCAATGTCATCAAACAACAAGATCAGAATCTTATTCCAAGCTGTGCCCAACATCAGAGCAGCATACCAGATGGATAGTTACCAAAAGATACGGAAAACTTTCAGTTTAAATCATTGTGTTTAGAGGATGGCAATGAGTACAGTAGTAGATCATATACTCTCTGTCTTTATCCATTGGTTTCTATATCTTACAAAACCATCTGACAATGCAATGTGTTTTGTGGTGCTGTCGTAGAAATTACGCGTCCTCTTCCAACTCCAAAAAAAAAATAAAGTACCCATGTGTAGTTTACAATCTATCGCTTACTCTTTTGCAAGGATATAGTGATATATATACAAATATATACACCTGAGTTCACTCCCATCATGAATACTGAATCCACTCCCAACTTATCACAATCATTCAAAGATAGAAGTCATCAACATCGAGATAGCACTGGCAGTACCACCACCAATGCACACTCACCTACACTTGAAAACTCAATTTCATTAAACAGTGTTTTATTAAGAGGTGGTGTTGTGGATGACATAGATGATGTACCTGATAACCATAAAGAATCAATGCATTTGGCAGCAAGCAAACTTGTGGAAAATCTCACTTTTAATGACCAGAATCAGCAAGATCAAGTTTTGCAATTTGACGATAATTGGCAACCAAAACCGAGTGGATTGAATCATAGCACACCAGTATTGAAAACCAACCATTTTGACAATAAGGAGAATTGGCAACATCAAGTAGACCCATTGAAGGAGCGTGATGATCAGCAACGCAAAACGGAGAAGCAGCTTCCGTATCCTGTTTGCGTTGATGAACAACCAATAGCACAATCTCAGTCAACAGAATCTGGAGTTCATGTTCCTCATCGTAGTAAAAATTCTTCTACAAGCAACGTCAATTCAAATGAGTCTCAATTGAAGAATCCTATCATGATGTCACAATTTCCATTTCCTTCAAGTCCTGATCGTAGTAGCCCATTTTATCATAGTACTGCAGTGAACTCGCCACATGAATTTGATTTGCGTCAACAACAGCAACAGCAACAGCAACAGCAACAGCAACGGCAACAGCAACAACAACAACGACAACGGCAAAGACTGCCTCTTCGAAACGAAATCAATGGCTATACTATAGATCAGCAAGGGTATAGTGATGGTGTTAGCGACTCCAAAGATAATGATGGTCGATTTATGACTGTGAGTCGCCGACAATGGGAGATGGTGCTAAGTAAGTTATCGAGATTAGAGAAAGAGAACGAGCTGTTGCTTATCAAGATGCTGAAGTTAGAAAGTGATAAGAAACACTTGGATAAAGAAATTGAACAGTTAGTTGATCCATTGCAAGTATGTGGAAATGGTCTCGAGATCGATAATCAACTGCGACGAAGTAGCTTGAGGCAACTTTCAGAAAACCCGAATGATGATGTCAAATTACAAACTTCTGATACGGTTATCCCAAAGAATGTGCGTGATAGTCCCCTGCTTTGTCAACACAAATATCACAATGATTCTCGTGCAGATCAATCTCTTATTGATGCGGACATGAGGGAAACAGAGGATGAAAAGCAAAATCAGGAACAACCATCAGGATCGTCATCACATGATAATAAAGTTGATGTTGCTTTACCCAACAAGGATGAAATTGCAGCTGACTTTAACCAACTGCCATCTTCGCTAAATCGCTCCCTATCCAACCAGCGCCATCCCCCAGCAACTACAAACGAAACGTCAGCAACAAACTCCACGCAAGCTAGTAATTGTGCTAATTCGAGTACAAACACCACTTTAACCTCGCAAACCAATTTCTTTCCCAAATTTGATATAACTAAATTTACATTCCCCTTAAATGGTCCCAAACCACGTCAATACGATTTAGAGAGGGTCGATCAATTATCACATGATGATTTAGTATATTGTGTCAAGAACACCATTGCTATGTTTACTATCCCATTGGATGAAAATTTTGCGGTTAGTCTATTACGACAAAGTTATTTTATTGGTATTGTGGCTAGATTTGTCAAGATTGTTCACAAAATGATTTTCCCAAAGAGAGCTGATTTGAGCTGTTCAAAATGGTTTGAAGGAAAGATGTTAAAATCCAATGGTAAGATTGATGACAAAATGATTGGGTTGCAATATATATTGAAGGAGATGTTGGAATCTCTTTATCCGTTGCTTCGTGAAAATGCACATCAGTGCAGGGACAAAGCAAACCGGGCATCTGCGGAAAAGAATTTGAATATGTGTTGATGATGCGCTATGGGAATTTCAATTGCATTCCGAAAAAAGGAAAGGACGAAAAGAAAAGAATGGTTTTTGATTAGTATGTTACACAAGATCATTATGAAACCTTAATGCTATTTACAACGATGACAGAGTTGAAACAGTTGGGACTAATCTCAACCAATTTTAAATCATCATACGGTAGATGCCTGATATGTTATTTCTTGAAGGCTTATATAGCATTTGTCTTAGTATGATCAAAGCTATTGAATTTTTTTCTTGTCTTCCCCACTTGCAAAGACAATAAAAGCGTACAGTCACAAAATCAACGAAAATGAATCATCTTTTTTCTTTTTGGTATTTACCATGAGCCATAAATGAATTTGGTTCCTTGGACCAAGTGTGTATTTGGTCATTATCACTTTGGTCATATGGCAAAAAGTGGTCTGTTTTGTTTAAAAAATAGAAAGGGTATGGGTTTATTATATGTATATGTGTATGTATGTAAGTACGACGTAATAGCTGTGTAGACTAAAAGTAATGTAAAGTAATGATTGCTATTACTTTGTACTATGCTACCATAATAGATTTAGTTTGATAATATGGAACAATTCATATATACAATAGGTTAGTAAGCACCAGGTGCAAATGATTGACCTACAACAGAGCAGAATACAGTGTTACCAGCATTGACTTACTGATTTTCTTCTTCAATATCTGTTGTATATGAGTTTAACAAGCACAATGTTAGGTTAAAGTTGCAAAAAAAAATCAGCTAGGGGATGATGTTACAGAGGGGGGGGAGGGCAAAAACTATACGAGTGTCAGGACAAAGAGGATGCTCTATTCATGAAGTAACCGTAGCCTTTCCCAAACTATCATCTATGATAGCATTGAAACGACCAGAAGACCTACTGTGTTGTATAGCTTTGAATCATTGGTCACCCCCATTACGAAATGCGTAGAGTATAGACAATGCATATATTACCTGATCAATCTCTTTGGCAATACGTGTAGCAGTGGTTTTAATAGTTGAACATTTCAGCACTCATTTTTAGAATTTTTACGTCTTTTTAAAGTGCTCTCTTGTCATCAATATGAAATTATAATACATCATTCATTATTACACATACATCACGTACTTTACACAATCATTCACTAAAAAGCACATAGAAAAAATAAGAATCATCAACAAAACAAAAAAAACTAAAATACACACACACACCCACACCCACACCCAGACATTGAACACTGCCCATCAAGTACAGATATACTCAATTGAACTTTTACACACACATACACACATACCAGTAATAGTACAAACAATTCATATCACACCAGTACTACTGCTACAATTAACTTACTACTGAACATAAAATGCATCACCATTTTTGTTTACCGGTCTACATTTAAGCAGCAACAGCAAACACTTCGATACTACAGACTTTGACAGTGTTAACGTACCACGACCTACTGAACTCGAATCTATACCAAAGCGTCAACGAATTCCATTCAAATAAACGATTAAATTCAGCAACAATATTCCACATTATAATTCACAATGAGCTATCTAGAACATTCGCAACCACCAAAGCACCTGTCACAACATCAATCACCGCCTGGGCAACAACAATCAACTCAATCGCAATCGCAGTATCCACCACAAATGAGCAATAACATTTTTTCCAATCAATCATTCCAAAGATCGCAACAGCAACAACACCAACAACAACAACTGCAACAACACCAACAACAACAACAACAACTGCAACAGCAGCAACACCAACAACAACTGCAACAGCAGCATTCACAAACGTTGCAATCAATTCCGCCTCAACAATTTGGTCCTCGAAGTAGAGGAGACTCAATTTTTTTACCTCCACCAATATCATCATCACAAATTCGACCAACTTCTGAGCAATCGTATGAAACGACATCAGGAAATCCGCGCTTGAACCAATCAACTGGTAATCCACTTGGATCACGCTCAAACAGTATATTTAGTTCCCTCATCAATTTACCAGGATCCAATGGCAACTCCATTAGTGAGCAATCGGGTCCTCCTACGCAACAACTACACCAGGCTTCTACTTCTGCGGGCGGAAGCAAGACTGCTGGGGCCACCGGAAACCAGGCTCCCAATTTACCACCAACATCACGCTCACGGCAAATGTCCTTAATTCCAAATCAAGAGTTTACTGTTGAAGATTTGGAAAATTTGTTTGGTAACAATAGGGAAAGCATGGCTAATCTTTTTGCTTGGCAACAGGGTGATTTGAAATTTTCACTCAGTGGTGCACCTGGTGGGCCAGCTGGAAGCACCTCGAGTGTAACCGCTACAGGCGCTGGTGCTGGTGCCGGTGCCGTTGCGCCAAATAATATCAGTAGCGCCAAAGGTAAAGGTGGGTCACTTGATTTGTCAGCATGGATCGACAATACCAACCAACCAGGCTCGATAGGGTTCAGCAATAGTATTACGGAGATAATACAGAATATGATATCCAATGGATCAATTGATTTCACTAATATGAATGATCAACAACGTCGTGATTCAATTTTGAAAATTCTAAACAATCAATCTACATTGAGAAACCCTCGTGGATCTATTTCGTCGGCCAATTCTTCGAATACAAATACCACTTTAAGGCAAGATATATTTGAAAAGGGGAAAGATTCAAGTAGCAAGCAAAATACTGATGTCGCAAAGCGTGGAAAAGATCGAAAAGCTAGGCGACAAAGCAGCAAAGGCGAAAAGGAAGTATCACCTACTTCGTCAGTCTCATCAAAAGCATCTAAGCCGAATGATGAACCACAATCCCCAAAAACGTCCCCAAACATGTACAATAGAAGCATAATGGACCCATCTGCTTACCCCACATCTTCCTACAATCAACGCCCTTCAATGAATTCACAGGGACAAAGGGTATTCCAAACCAATGCAAACCCATTGTCCCCACCAAATCAGTATCAATATTCATCATACCCCAATTTCAGCAATCAACTTTCCTTTCTGGCGATTCTGCCGGGGGGAAACAATCGGCAAAGCAGCTTTATGGGAGGATACCAATACTCATTATCAAATCAACCACAGCAAGCTCAAGGACAGATACCTCCACTGCAAATGTTTGCACAACCTGGCCGTCAACAAATGCAATCCTATCAGCAACCATATTTACAACAAGGGATACCCCCACCACAACAACAGCAGCAACAGCAACAGCAACAACCACAATACTACGTACCTCAACAGCAGCAATTCCAGCAGCCTCCGCAGTATGCGCAACCACAACAACAAGGACAACAACTGTTGCAACGACACCAGAAGCAACAACAACAACAACAACAGGTCGAAGGATCAAGGTCAACTAAGAAAAAAAAGCAACCATCAAAGCGTTCACGTAAATCAAAGGAGATTGCTGAGTCTGTCAATCCACAAGCTGTTTCCCCCACCAATCCCAATCTAATTCCAGCTCAACAGATTGCCAGGTCCGAGGATGGTCGGCCGCTTTTAGGAGCTACCAAGATTGACCAATTAATGTTGGTGATTCAAGCTCGTGATAAAGGTGTAACTCAAGCAATTGATCAAGGACCTGACGGAAGTATTTTGGCAGTACGTGAGGGTTATGGACTCGGGGGTCAACCACTGCAAAGCGAGGTGGTTCCACGACCAGTTAGCCTTGTTGGTGGGATTGAAAAACCACATAAGTCCAAGTCGCACTCATCACCTCATCTGGATGGGGAAGATGTACATGATAGTAAACGTCAAAAGGTTAGAACACAACAATGTCCTTATTGCTTGAAATACTTTACCCAATCTACTCATCTCGAAGTTCATATTCGTTCCCATATAGGGTACAAGCCTTACGAATGTACATATTGCCACAAGAAATTTACTCAAGGCGGCAATTTACGAACACATTTACGATTACACACAGGTGAAAAACCATTCACTTGTGACGTATGTAATAGGTCCTTCAGCAGGAAGGGCAACCTTGAAGCTCACAAACTCACTCATGAAAATGTGAAGCCATTTGAATGTAAATTGGACAATTGTGATAAATCATTTACTCAATTGGGAAATTTGAAGTCACATCAAAATAGATTCCATTCACAAACTTTGAATACATTGACTCACAAGTTGGCTGAATTGAGTGGGCCTGCTTTGGAAAGATTGCCTCCTGATGAGAAAGAATTATTGATGTATTTCAAAAGCTTGTATAAGAACTCCAATAAGGGAATTAGAGGAAGAGGAAGGCAAAAGAATGCTGGCTCTGTGGGTTCCGATGGTAGTCCTGAGGATGTGAAGGGGTAGAGAGTGAGCCAAAGGTTGGGAATTGCTATGGAGATGAGTTGAGGTATCTCGGGTTTCGATCTACGTTTGTTTTCTATGTGATGATGGTTCTCCTTTAATTTAATCAGATGGTCTTACCAATTGGTTATATATTTTACGATTTTTTGATGTTTTGTAACAGTATATAATGTAAAAACTCATTTGTTTCTAACTTATCCACAAGAGCCTATGGGAAAAGCTTTAGAAGAGCTTTTTCTGAGTTTTCGCGTTTTTGTCAATAAAGAGCGTGTCCTTATTTACGCACAAAATCAACACTTGTTTGAAAATTTTCTCAAAAGTCCAAACAACCACCACGATTCTTCACCGTGTATTGCTCCCACCTCTGACTTTGCTTTTCCCATCGAAATGAACTTCCTCAGCAAGACATTGAGTACATTTACTGGCTCATCAATACCATATACATTCAAAGAAAAAATTGTTGACCCAGTAACACCTACCTCCACATCGCAACTTGAAACTAATCAAAATTCAATTTGGACTTTATATGATGGTATCAACCCCAAGAACTCGTCGAAAATATCGATATTTGAGTTTAATATTCATGAACCCAAGACTCAACGATATGAACTACTAGCTCGGAATGCTTTCAAGAAATTAAAATTGATCAAATTCCCAGGCATTATTACCATATTTGACTTTATCGAAAATGATTCAAACTTGTACATAATCACAGAAAGAGTTGTGCCATTGTCAAATTACTTGGAAGTGAACAACTTGAGTAATGATGCATTAGTTGCTGGTCTCTACTCGATTGAGAAATCATTGAAATTCATTAATGAGGAATGTAATTCAGTCTATGGTGGATTAAATTTTTACAATTCAGTGTTTGTTACTCGACTGGGGGAATGGAAATTGATGGGTTTTGAAGTCGTTACTAATTTGAACTCGGACCCCGATCAACCAATTTATCGCTTGAGCCAAAATTTGCCTCATCTCCAACAGCAAGATCTTGATCATGAATTTATTAGACAAAACCCCAAGAAGTTGGATGGGTATAAATTGGCATGCTTTGTGTATTCTGTGTTTGGCAGGAAGGATGTTGTTGACACTAATGTGAAATTGCCTGTGAAATTAGTTGGTCCTGTCAAAAGATTATATGCCAAAAGATCCACCATTGCTAATTTCATAAAGGAGTTGGAATCTTTTCACAATCAGAACAAAGTAATTCAATTTGATCATCTGTTGCACGAGTTGCAGTTTAAGAATGATGGCGAGAAAATTGCCTTTTTCAAGTATGAGTTGCCACAATATATTGATGATGATGATATATATCCTCCAGGAATGTTGAATTACAAATTGCTACCTGAATTGATACGCCAATATAAACAATTGCTGAAAAGCAGTGGTAATGCAGTCGCCACCCCTGGTACTACTACTACAACAACAACAACAACAACGACTTCTAATTCCAATGTCCTTGATCCAGTAGCGAAACAAGAGACATTAACTGCTATTCTCAATCTAATTATCAAATTTGGTACTAAATTGAACTCCGAAGAATTCAACAAACAAATCAAACCGATAATTTTTGAAAGTTTTGGTCTAGCTGATCGATCAGTGCGATTGGTGTTGTTGACTCATTTGCCTGAGTATCAAGATTTTTTCCAAGATTCTGAGATTCAATCAAAGATATTCAGTCCTTTAATCACTGGATTCCAAGATACAAATTTCTTGATTAGAGAAACGACATTGAAATCAATCACAATCATTATTGATAAAATTTCCATCAAGCAAGTTAATCAGGAACTACTACGTATTTTGGCAAAGTCACAAATGGACCCTAAACCGTCAATAAGAGTAAACACGTTAATTTTAATCATTAAAATCTCATCCAAGATATATACAAATTCCAAAAATAGCGTCCTCATCACAGCATTGTCGAAATCATTACGCGATTCATTTGTCCCATGCAAAATCACTGCCTTGAATGGATTCAAGTCATTGATTGATGAGTTTTCCTTGGAAGAGATATGTTCAAAGATATTGGGACATTTGGCGATATCGCTTATGGATAAGAAATCGGCAAGAGTACGCAAAGAAGCTAAGGAAGTATTTGATCTTTACTTGAATTCAGTTGAAGCTCATGCGAAAGAGTTGCCTGATGTTGAGCCCGATGAGGATGAAGAAGAACGTGAATTTTACAAACGATATGCGCCAAAACCACAACCAGTAGATGAGGAAGTAACCAACTCTACAACTAATGCGTCAATTTCAGATTCACATACAGGCAATGATGGTGGATACTTTGGATGGGGTGTGGTCAACAAACTCGCTTCTTTTGGTGGTGGTGGCGCTAGTACCGCTGGTGGTCAGTTAAACAAGGATTTCAATCAATCGACGCCGGATATTACTCGTATTGGTACCCCTACACAACAACAATTGCCTATATTGGAAACTCCTATCAACACAGGTGAAACTAAGAATAACAACGACGACGGCGAGAGTCAAGGGTGGGACGACAATGAATTCAATGATGATTGGCTTGCCAATGATGAGGCAACAATTCAAATGCCACTAGTTGAGCCGGTTCGCAAACTTAATCTTGGTAAATTAACAGATAGCACACATACGTCAACTCGAGGCACCAGACCAGTGAGAAAACTACCAGGTGGTGCTAAACAAAAACCGACATCCTTGAGATTGGGACATGGTGGGAAGGCCAATACGAACAAACCCAAACCAACATTGAATTTAAATTTGGCTGTTGATACAGGCGATGATGAAGAAGAAGATGGATGGGGTGATGGCTGGTTATGAGGATACTAGTGTTCTCGACTATTTAGATTTAATATTTATTCAATACATTTCATTATGCATTTGAGAAACGATTTAGCAACTGGTAATGTGTTGACAATGCTTTGGAGGTTTCAGCTGAAAACGTTGTGATTAGTTGGGTGATCCTCTCGCGGCTCACGTTTTTGGTTCAGCCTTGTGTAATTCTTGAAGAATCATTGATGAATATACATTTTACTTTTTTTGCAACCAATTCTTAGCAAAATGTGACTTCTAAATCAAGATGGTTATAAGATGGGTAAGAGAATGAACCGGATTTGAAGTCCCAATAGACACCCCGTAAGCTAGAATACATATGATTTTTACAGAGCAACCCGCTATGATTGTCCACTAGTTGATAAAAATCTTAAGCTATACGGCGAAACACGTAAGGTTTTTTCATGCAACACAAACACGAAATATTGACTAAAAAAACGAAAAATACTGTACACGCTCTTATGGCCAAGTTGGTAAGGCACCTCACTAGTAATGAGGAGATCGTAGGTTCGAATCCTGCTGAGAGCATTCTTTTTGCCCTTTTCCACTTTCTACTCCCTCGTCTTCTCTCTTGACAACATTGCAATGAAGTAGAGTTCATTATAATTAGATTTTGAACAAAGACCCTCAGTGAGTGAAAAATTCTTTTCAACCAAACGTGCGTGTCTAAAGTTTCAATTTTTTTATTTTACTTTCAATATAGGGAGAGAAAGCTAAAACAGAAAGAGCTAAACTATAACCACCCAAGTATACTATAGCCATCTACACCTCTTCACATGAATAATCAACCACGTAATGATAAGAAATCGCAATTAAACAAAAAGAAGACTAGGCTTTACGACAGTCGAAATATCAAAGCACAAAACAATGATGCTTCTTATGATCAAAAAGACACCAAATTGAATGTGCCTGAATTTTTACAATCAAGAAAGTATGAAATTAATGCATTTGAATTGTCGCAATTGAAAAGCAAACAAGCATTGAATTCACGATGTTTTCAAAATTTGCCTCGACTGATGAGACGAAGAGCTGCGTCCCATCATATAAGTCGGATTCCCAAAAGATTGAGAGCCAAAGCATTGAGGGAAATGAAAGGAGCTAATGCACCTTCAAGAAAAGTGGCTAGGGGAAGAAATTTATACAAGTTGTTGCAGAGGCAGAAGTTATTAAAGGTGGCATCAAGAATGAAAAAAGAAAGGTGTACTCCAGGAGAAATTTGGACAAAGTGTAATATACGTGCCAAACATAAGGAGATTTCAAAGACATTGGATCAAAGATGGACTCCTCTGGAGAAGAAGCTCAATAATTCAGTTGGTTCATTTGATCATACGGCAGTAGGATTTAGGGCTCTGCCTCCACCAATAAGTATAAGGTATGGCAAAAGGCAGCTTAAATTCTCATGGATTCCAACCCACATATGGCACGCAAAACGCTTCAAGATGTCGAAAAGATGCCATTTTCAAATTCCTTATACTCCAACACAAAAATGTTTCAGGTTAATGAACAGGCAAAACAAGTACAAGGCAGTGTGTTTTGATACTTCATACAGGGGTACCTTGACGCTCACGTGGACACGCGACACAGCCGTTCCCTATTTTGTAGGGACCTTGCTAAACAGAACGATTGCCCCTTCTTCGATTTTAACTGGAAAGAGATCATACAATGGTTTGATTTATATTCGAAAAGAGCCAGTTGCTTTCGGTTGTATTTATCTTTCATTAGAGAGTAAGGTGATGTTTATACAAGTTCAAACGGACAACTACGAGAAACTTGTGGATTCACTTAAATTCTTTATTTTACGTGATTGGCCTGGAATAGAGCTCACCGACTGCCGGTACAGCTTGGGTAGCATCGACTTGCTGGGGCCATTAAGTTTACAATACTTGAGCAAAGTTTTGCATTTGCGAGATCCATCTGAGGAATTGAAAACTGTTTGGGCGTCGTTGTCTTCACACAGTGACAACTCATTGATCCCAGTAGGCACTACATTGAGCTTCGAGATATACGATCCTCGTCTTTGGACTAGACCTACAAAATTTCCCATCAAAAACGAACAAGATATTTATGATACGGTAATGCTTCTAAATAACAAGTGTGTTGCGGACCCCAAAACGCTCAAGTCATTGTTCTCACCTGAAGGGAGATACGCGTCTTATGAAAACCAACTATCAATCAAAGAATTGGGAAGGATTCAAAGTCACGGGACGCCATTTGAAAAAGTACTGCATAGTACTATTCCACTTTTGTTGACTAAGACTGAAGCTCAAACGTGGTCATTGATATGCCCTTGGTATTGGACCTTGCCCATTTGGATCCAGTTGGTGAAGATACCTGGTATCAAAGCAGGTGGATTGAAGCAAATTTATCAGTTCAATTTTGAGAATAACAAACCCACATATCCATATGATTATGCATGGACCGATGACGGGCAAAAGTACAATTGCATGATTGGTGATTTGAGTCGAGGGACTGACGCTAAGAAGCCAAAGAAGTACATATCGTTACAGAAATCGGAAGATCGGTTCAGTACCCTTTACGATGCCTACACTTGTGACTGGCATAACTTGAAGTGCGCAATATATACATTGCAAAGAATGGAAGAGGCAAAGAGGAACTCGTCGGGTTCTCCGGCAATCGCAAATTCCTTTGCGACCAAAGTAGCGCATGCAGTCTATGCCAACAAGATCCAAGATAAACATAAAAGTATTTTATCAGTTGTGAGACCTTCTGAGTTTAGAAAAGACCGCTTTTTATTAGAAGCAGAAGATGGCGATTTATTATTAAAGATGCTCCCCATTGCTTTGATTTCACTCAAAACAATTGGAGAAGGAGTTATTGAAAACAATGCTCGAATATATGAAAAGAATATCTGTAAGGATGAATATGTGGTTGGGTTTGTCACTACAGGTGGCTTGAATTTGAATGAAGGTAAATTCACGGGAATTGGTGGAGTATTTTTGACACCACATTTATTGAAAAATCCCAAAAATCCACTTTATGTGAGGAACCCAGGAAAGGAATTGATGTATGCTTGTCAGTACCGGTTTATAGAGCAATAAGAAAGACACGTCCGAAATCAATCTGCATAGGTCAGCAGAAGTTTTGGCGTCTTTTAGAGTCAAGTGTTAGAAGTGTCATCTAATGAAAAGGTCGTGTATAGCTGGCAAACCATTTCTTTCTTGATTATAAATACCTCTCAATTCCCACCAACTTTTTTTTTTTACCTTTTTTTCTTTCCCTTTTTTTTCTTTTTCTTCATACTTACCTTGAGATATTGCAGGAGATCAAGTAGTCTTGCAATCATTTACTAGATCCAGAGGCATTGCACATTTTGCCTACACTCTTACTGAATGTCTTCTCGGAGCTGACGTATGGAGAGTGGTGAAGACCGCCATGGATTGAAAAATGCCAACTTTCATTAATGGTTCAGCTGTTTATTCTGTGGTGTATGAATACTTTGATATTTTGCCTGCTTGTTAGGTTGATTTGGAGGAGTTGTTCTTGCCACGGAGGCCGTTGAATCAGAAAGTGTGGGTCTTTTAATTTTTGGTTTCCTTTACTTAACTTTTAGAGTTTTTCTTTTTCAGTTTGATCGATTGTCGATAATCCTGCATTGTTGATATCGAATTTTCGGGGATACGATCAACACAATTATGTGCACAGTGGCCCCGGATTGTATCCTCGCTGTTTTTTGTTGGAGTTGAAGCTCTATTTATAGATGCTTTTAATATAAACTCCAGTTTCGAATTGATAGCGTAGCATGAGTAGAGAGAGTTTGTTGGACCACGAAAATCACGTCTCTTCGAATGTTCATTATGTCTCTCTATACAACCGTTTTATGAATTACTCACACGTTTCAATGCTTTGGAATCCACATTTTCACTAACGCCTGTTTGAATAAATCAACATTGTATTCTATAATTGTCAATGATTTTTCTGAATCTGCAGAGGCACCATTAAAGTTTTCGTTCCGTATCAACGCCACTAACGCCAATCCTCTGATCATTTGCTTCAAGTATAAAGTAGATCCATTTGACAAATGGCTAACTGAGCGCAATTCTTTAATTCCATTGGCACCTTTGACCCCATTCTTGTTGTTGTTTTGATCATTTTCAATATACAAGTCATCTAAATCAATTGTAATGTCAATAAACTCAGCACATACTTCATATGTTTGTATATCGACTGGCAGTGAGTCAGTAGCTACATAAATTTTGGAATTAACGTCAAATAAAAATACCTTATCAATGCTTGAATGTTGTACAAGATTATCCAACATGTGTTCCAAAGAAGGCAACTCTGGAATTAAACGTTGCACTATTCTTGAAAATGCTTCATATACTGAATGGTCAAAGATTGAAGTTAAGTAAAAGCTAACCAGAACTCCTTCCAATCCCAAATCTAGTAATTCATCGCCTGTTCTTTGCATGATATCTTGTTGGGCATCCATGCGATAATCTTCACTTAATCCATCAACCTTGTGGATCAAGACCTCTATGTTGATTTTTGGATTGACTCTATAGGCAAAGTCAATAATCATGGACAAGTTTGTTAAAGCATTCAAATATTCATCTTGAGAATCAATTACATATACTAAAACCCCAACAGATGAAAATAACCTTTCTGAATCATAATTTGGCTCAAAGTAGTTTAATTGTCCGGGGAGCTCCATAACAGACAAGTCAATCAACGATGAGAATTGTTCATTAGTTGGTTTGGATGTACTCTCAAGGTATAATGTATCTAGCGGTTGCATGTTGTGGAAAACGACTTTACAGATCGAGGATTTCCCACTTCTTCGTAATCCCATTAGCAATATAGTCGCATTGGTGTCCTTCGGATGGGGTACAATTGTAGCTTCCATGATGTATCTTTATCGATTACCTTCTTTGTTTACTCGTTTCTTGCATTCTTTTGAAGAGAGATTTCATCAGCGGATTTTTCCATCCACTGCCAAAAATTGACTGTAGAGCCGCACTTTCGACACAAACTCAACCTACGAACCTTCACTTCAAAAGCATATTAAAAACATCGCTACACATCTTATTTATGGTCTCAATCTCTTTGGATCTCTTGGGAATAATGAGGCACGACGAATGTTTTTCAAGTCCAAAAAGAACATAACAACTCTTTCCAAACCAATACCACCACCAGCATGTGGAGGACATCCATAAGTGAATGCATCAACGTAATCGTTCAAACCTGGAGTATTTGGATCAACTTCATGTACTCTCATTCTTTCTTTCAACAACTCTGGATCGTGAATACGTTGAGCACCGGATAAAATCTCCTCCCCTCTCATAAAGAAATCATACGAGTTGGAGTATCTTGGATCTTCTGCATCTGGCATGGTATAGAATGGTCTCACAGCCAATGGGAACTTGTCCAAGATATAGAAATCGGTGTCATACTTTTCGCGAACCAACTTACCCAATAATTTTTCATTTTCAGTTGATAAATCTTCAAAATCGTCGACTTCTTTACCAGCTTCTCTCAACATGGCTATACCTTCTTTGAAATGCAATTTAACCATGTTGATTTTGAACTCTTCGACTGGGAATTGTTTTCTAACAGTGGCAATTTCTTTACCATATCTCTCCTTCAATTCAGTAAAGATGAATACAAATAAGTCCTCCAACACTTGCAAAACTTCATCGTAATGTTCCTCAAAAGCCATTTCCAAATCTAATCCGGTGAATTCAGTCATGTGACGATGAGTGTTGGAGTTTTCAGCTCTAAAGACTGGTGCAACTTCAAACACTTTTTCAAAATCACCTGCAATCAATTGTTGCTTGTACAATTGTGGTGATTGTGCCAAAAATGCGGACCCTTTAAAGTAGTTAATCTCAAACACATTTGAGCCACCCTCAGATGCAGCTCCGATGATCTTTGGTGTATGAATTTCGGTAAACCCCTTCTTTGACAAAAATTCTCTGAATAGTTGTGAAACACCAGATTGAATTTTGAAAATAGCTTGATTGGTTGGAGTTCTCAAGTCAATAACCCTTGAATCCAACCTAGTGTCCAAGTTGACGACAGGTAATCCCAATTCCTCAGCCTCTTGTTCAGTTCTTGATGCGTCTTCCAACAAAAGTGGCAATTGCTCAGGAGTTTCTTGAATGGTGTAGATCTTGGTGATGTGTACTTCAGCATCTTGAACAGTTGCTGACTTGACCAATTCATCAACTTTGGACACTTTACCTTCTACCAAAACAATACTTTCCAAACTAATACCTCCGGCCCACTTTACCATTTGTTTTGAAATGGCTTTGTCATCGGTTTCCTTGTTGGTCTTCAACAATGCTTGGATGATGTTGGTTTGTTGTCTCAAAGCAAAAAAAACCATTGTTGCACCTTGTTGTCTGGTTTTATGAACTCTTGCTCTGAGAGTGACAATTTCACCATCGTTTGCAGCTGATAAATCAGCAATTTGTGATCTTTTTACATTCGATTTGGTCGATGAATTGATAAGTGGCAACTTTCCGTAATTGGCTTTTGCTGGATCATTTGCTGCTTCCTTCTCCCTAGCCTCTTTCTCTTTGGCTAATTGTGCTTCTCTTTCGGCCTTTTTTGCTTGCTTTTCCTTCTCCTTTTGCAACTTCTTCAACGCTTTCTTTGACAATGGCTGTCCATCCTCACCCAAGACAACTTCTTCAGCTTGTTCAGAAGATGAACTTTCTTGTTTTGCTGTTGGTGACTCGTTACGCTTTTCGTCGATTGATAAGTTTTCCAATTTCTCTGTAGCAGACATGATAAGGTTTGCTAATGGGTTGATATAGGGCAATGAATGGGATGAAAAATTATATTAAAATTTTCAGACTAAAGAAAAGGTGAGGCATATTTTTTTTCCAGTTCATGCAGATATGAATCATTCATTATTCATCATTCATCATCATCAATTATTAGTCAGAGATATGGACAGAGCAGGTTTTCTGAGAATACGTCTAGACTACTGCATTATACACGCAAAGATTCAGAACTCTAGGAAGCAGACTCTTTAGCTTTCTGTAACTCCTCCTTTCTTTTCAAACCTTCTTGTTTCATCCTAGCTCGTCTTTCTTCAATACTTTCCCAACCTTTACCTTGTGATACTTCTAGTATCGAGTCTTCAGCACCAACACTTGCAGTTTGCTCCTCGACATTTATGATATTCTTCTCGATGGCTTGATGTAGTAGTTTCAATTTCTTAAAATTTTCTCTAAATCTATCAAACGAAACATTTGTGATGTAATTCAAATACTCTTCAGTAACAAAACATTGATAAACCTCATTGTCGCCTAAATACCCAATTGGTACATCCAATTTGATTGAGGTTCTAATTGCCACATTGTAATTACTTCCAATCCCACTTTCTCTAAACCCACAATTCATGGCAACAGAGTACAACTTATTGGCAGTCACTTGATTTCGACATTTGACATGCAATATTAGCGCTTCAAATTTGTACAATATCGATCTGCTCTCATACGATGATGTTGGGTACTCATGCACGTAGTGGAAATCTATAGATTTGAACCAATTGGCAAGATTTGAAGTATCGTGGGTGACGAATATCCATTTTCCTTCATTCCCTTTCAGTACGAGCTTGCTTTGAGTTCCCTCCAAATATACAGAAACTCGACCTGAACATGATGAAGTAGTCACCATGTCGCAATGTGAATTGATCAAATTGATAATTGGTATACAATGTTCATCTATAGTTCCCTTAGGGGATGCGTCCAAGTTGTCTGGCCCATTTGTTGAGATCTCTTTGAGTATGCTTTGCTTTTTTTGAGCAAACGAGTCTTGCATCATAGTTGAGATGCAGTGAAAGATACAAATGCTGAATAAATTTTTTTTCAAGAAACAAGATCGCGTAGAAATAGAGCAGCACTTCGACCGAAGTGGTTGCAAATACTGTAAAACTCCGTGCGCTCATAATCGAGAAAGGCTACAACTTAGGATAATGTTTTGCGTTTACTTTTTATTTTTTGTTGATACAACAGGTCATGATCTTTTGACTTCCTCCTTTACTAGCTACTTTAACGCTATCAAAAACTTATCCTCATCATCTTTGGAAAACTGAAATAAAGTCTTTAAAACTGGCAACAATTGTTCTCGTTGCTCTTTATGCTCAAAATATCCAAGTAGAACGTTTTTCAAGTATGCAATATTAGTATCAGCTTGTTTTTCCTTTCCCTTCTTCTCATCCAAACTTTCTCTTTCGTTTCCATTGGCAATGGAGGTTACACTCTCAGCTGACCCGCGTCGACTTTCATTGTCCTTCATCAATCTGTATTGCTGAGTAAGTAGCTTATAGTTTTTAGAGAGTCTCTCAAATTTGGAAATATTTTCCTCATTTAACTTCTTCAAAGTGGTGTTCAACTTCTCGTAATCTTTAACCTTGTTTGATGAAGCCGAAAGTGCTTCCCTTAAAGTATCTATTTGCAGTTGCAATTCTGAATCCACTTGGTGGGTGTCAATAGCTGCCTCATTATGTGATGCAGAGGCTGAACCTTTAAGTTTATCTTCGAGATTTGCAATGCGTAGTTTGAATTGAGCTAATGTCGCATTCATTTCATCAATTTCCTTTTGCTTCTTTTTGATCAATTTTGCACTATTCCGCTCCAACTCAGTCCTTTCATCTTCTAGCCTTCTAAGCTCTATTTTGTGGTCGGAATCCTTTTGTCTCATCATTTCATCTGCCTCAATCAACAATCGTCTCAAATTTCCCCCTTCTCTTGTCTTTTCTTGCAACAAATTTCGACTTTCTGATAAGTCATCTTCTAAGCTTTCAATTCTTAAGTTATACTCTTTTGACTTCATGGTCAATTCATCGTATTGTCTCTTGTACAGCTGAACATCGTTACTAGCTGTCAGTTTCTCAGATAATAATTTATCTAAGCTACTTCGTGTGCTTTCCAACTCATTGCGAATCTCTTGTTTCTCCTTTTGTAACTTTGACAATTGCACATTTAACGATTTCTCATTTTCAATGAATGATTCCTGTTTGGTCAAAAGCTCATTCTTATTTCTAAGTGATTCCATGTAATTGGATTGTAACTCGTTATTTGCGCTTTCTAACTTGTCAATTCTTGATTGAAGTACAGTGTTGGCTTCATTTAGTGACTTTACTTTTTCTCTGAGATCCTTTATTGTCTCCTCCTTGTGGGTCAAATTGGATTGTAATGACGAAATTTCTAACTTGTATGAAGCATGGTTGCTTTTGGCATTGGAACACTCTTGCAATCTTTCCTCCAACTTTGTTTTCTCTTCTTTTTGAACATTCAAATCCTTTTCAGTGGCGTTCAACTTTTCATTTTGCTCTTGCAACTCCTTTTTCAATGTCAGTATTTCTTTTCGAAGATTATCTTCTGATTGCTTGTTTGCTAATTGTTCTTTATGCGATTCATCTTCTAACTTAGAAATTTGTGTTTGCAAGTCTTTCACTTCAGCCATTTTTTGAGATACTGTATCCGTCAATGACTCGACTTTGCCGGATAGTAAAGAGACCTGCTTTCGGAGTTCGGCATCCGCACCTTGATACGAAGCGTCTACTACATCTCCATTGGAACTTCCGACCTCTCCCTTCAGCTTCAAATCCTTAATTTCCTCCCTCGCCGTTACCAAGTCATTTCCAATATCTTTCATCAGATCTCTTAAATCTTCAATTTCGTCCCTCTTTTCAGCCAAGGCTTTATTTGCAACCTGAAGTTCACCTGCAAGTTTCTCAAGCTCTGTATCCCTCAGTTGAAGTTTATTCCTAACCTCTACCAATTCCTTATCATCGACATCAGACAAACGCTTCAGTTGATCAGGCATTTCAACGTTTCCTTCTTTTGCAACAGACTTTTCCGTCTCTTCAACTCTTTTCTCAAGTTCGAGTTTCTCTTCTTTTAACTTTACGACATCGTTTTCATGTGCATTTATTTGTTGCTTTAACCCGTTGTTTTCCTTTTTCAAATCCTCAATCTTTCGAAACACCGCATCCTCTCCATCCTGTTCGTACTTGGCAATCTTGAATGTGAGGACAGAGTTTTCCTTGGTCAACTTCCTAATTTCATTACTCTGTAGCTTCGTTTTCTCATTTAAGCCATTGAGGTAGTCAATAAGTGTTTTTGCTTCAGATATGGACGACACCGGAGTGTTTTCTCTAAGCACGTTGTCGAAAATTTTGATCAATTCTGTCTTTTTCTTTTCAACTTTGTACGCTTCCAACAAAACGGGGTACTTCTCTTCATATTTGGCAAATTTCTTCATTTTCGACCTAATCGAGGGAGGTAAATTGTCAATATTGATGGTTGAGTTTTGTGGCTGTTGTGATTGTTGTTGTTGTGGAGGTGTCTCGATCAGACTATTGGGTGGTGTTGATACTCGAGATTGCACATCAGACTCCAGTTCGTCTTTTGGTTGAATCAATTGGTCGGAGTCTGGTGTCTCTGTTTGTAATATTCGTGCATTCCGTTGTAGTTGAGCCAATGGGTCTGGTTTTTGTTGTTGTGATTGAGTCTGTTGATCCGCCAAATTAAGATCACTAAGACTCTTGGCCACATCTTCAGAGAAGTTTTTGATCTTTGAAAACATTCCTCTATTGCGTTCCACTTTGTTCTTTGTTGTATAGTTTGGGTGTTTGATCTCGTGAAAGTTTCAAACAAAATTTCCACACAACCAAAACAATAGAGACGCTTTTCAAAATGGAAATTTTGTGTTATCTCTGAATGGCCCTTCCCACCCATAACAAAAGCTGAATCCAGGAGTATGCCACTAAGCAAGAAAGAGATCAAAGGTTTGCTCTATAAGATAGAGGTTGCTATTGATGAGATTGAAGAGAGTGTGGCTGAAAGGGCAAAGTTACATGAACTCAGCCTACAGCCCTCCTCCAATGATAACAAAGAGTTGACCAATCAAGTACACAAGGTGATCGACAATTTCGAGTTGGCGAAAGCAGAAGCGGAGAATAGCAAAGAAGAAGATTTTTACGATCAGCTCAGACAGCTTTCTGACAGATATATGGATATTCACTCCAGTCTTGAAGATGATACCGATATTGATGCACCAGGGTTCAGCTATGTAATACCATGCCCTCCAAAGACAACCACCACCAAGGCAGTGAGATTCAAAGATGACCCAGAGGAAGCCAATACTTCTGAAATGATGGGTACTCAACCATTTCAGCCATACAGAGATGTTCCCGAAGAAGAAGAAGAAGAAGTAGGAGTGGGAGAGGAACCAGACTCCCGATCCAATCATCAAATGTTTGCTGAGCACCAACAAACAATGATGCGACAAGACCAGGACTTGGATTATTTGCATCAGCTGATAAGTAGACAGCACATGATGGGAAAGGACATTGACCAAGAGTTGGATGAGCAGTTGATAATTTTGAACGACTTGGAACAAGGTGTTGATAATTCAAGCTTTAGATTACAACGAGCAACAACAAGATTGAATGACTTTAGGCGGATGGCTAGAGAGAATGGAAACCTTACCACAATCGTGATCCTAACCATCATTTTAATTCTTTTATTAGTCGTACTTAATTAGACAACACACAATTACATTGTACACTCTTTGTTTCAAAAGTTGAATTCGTCATTTTCTTCTTCTTCTTTGTTAAAAAACCAAATAAATATAATGATGTCTGAATATACAATTAATCCACCAGTAACACTTAGTATGAATGACTCTAACCCAATCAAGTTACAATGATATAAACTCCACGGTAAAGCAATGCCACTAATGATCAAAACACCTGTTGTAAATCTAGCAAATTCCTGTAAAGGACTAGCATTCCCTTCATTAGAAGTTCCGTAGTCGTTGAATGTGAGAAAATTGTTATCTCTTGAGTTCTCTATCGCATTTGCTAATATGTTTGGTAATGGTGCCGATAAAAAGATGGCGATAACCCAAAGTGGTTTATAGTTACTATATAATGCACATGATAGTAATATCAATAGGAAACCAGACGCAAGAAATGCAGATAGGAATATGATTTTGTTCAATGGATTCATCTATGAATGCGGGTGATGTACTATTTGGATAAGAGATTGTTGAAAGTTAGAGGACTTTCAAAATCTTACAGCGTTTTCTATCGGGTGCTACCAAAATCGAACCAAAATCAGGCACCAAAAGAGAACACCACTATAAACTGAGTCGAAACTAAGTGTTGAATCACGAAATAAAAACTATATACCATCAACATAAACAAATCCCTCAACCTTATCCAGAATTGAAATTGCCTCTCCCCGTAAATCCTGCTCCATTATCCTATTTCCAAAACCAGCCTTTGTTTGAATTTGGAGAGCTTTCTGTGTGCTCTTCAACATTGGTCCAATCAGCAGCACCTATTGGTTTCAGCTTTATGATTTTTGTAACAACACAATTGCCATCATTGAAACACTCTTGCTTAGTTTCAATATACTTGACTTCATTTGTGTCCAAGTCTGTAAAGACATTAGACTTGATGGAAGTTGAGGTGACATACTTGTCGTTATCAGCGACCTCAGACTGCTTTTGTTTCAACAGTTCCAACACTTTGGATCTATTAGCTGCTCTTGTCTTGGCTTCCTCCTCTCTCTTCTTTTTCAATTCAGAAAACTTATCCTGTCTCCAAACCAAATAGTCTTCATAAGTGTTGAAAAATGTACCTTTTTCTTTCAAGTCAATAGCCCTGCTATTCTCATTTGCCCCGAGCTCATTCATATACTTGAAAAAATCCTCTTTAGTAACCACAGAATCACCAAAATATTTCTTCTTAAAGTCCAAAACATCCACTGGTACTTCGGCTTCAGGGAAGAGGCATCTCCAATATCCTCTATCATCCCACAATGATTTCCCATGCTTGTCTAAACAATCATTGTACTGTCTAGTGGAGGGACCCTTGTAAGCACGGTATCCGAAAGGCGTAGATCCAAACTTGAATGGAAAATCTCTTCCAAACCCATTGTTGTTCCACAAATCAGTAAGAGTGGAACCACCGGACTCAGTATTCAAATCAGCATCCCTGGTTTGATAAAATGGAGGGAAATTGAAAAAATGTGGCTTGCTATCATTGAAGTCATTATAGTCATTGGAGTCCTTAGGATTGAATAGCCAATTGGACGACCATTCCCTTGCTTTATCATTCAATTCTCTACCTGCATCCATAGACACGTCAACGATAGCGTTGGTCAAAGATCCAATATTAGACACAATTTTGTCAAAGCTTTCAACGTACTTGTCAAGATCACTGATCGAATTGGATGAGTCCAGGTCGGGTTTCTCTAAGGAATTGTCAGCATACGACGTGTTCTTGTTGTGTTTGTTGCACATTATAGTAGTAAGTAAAGGCGCTGCTTTTTCTTCTTTTGTAGGTACCCCCTTGACAGTGGCGCTTTCTTGAAATCACGCAAAATTTCCAAGAAATTCCCCGTTGCGCTACCATATACAGTATACTGAAGAAAAACACAGTGTAGTCAGGCTAAAAATCTGCCTGGGTGACTCGAAAACACAAATATCTTTCTTCATGTGGAAAAGCACTCTTCGACTAAATGTGCTGCCCCAATTAAGATGCTTCACAAAACGCCGATTTTGGAGCCTGTTTAGTCTTGAAGAGGTTGACGCGCCGAAAAGAGAATCAATCCATCCTAATACCCCAGCACGTACTAGATTTGCACCATCACCAACAGGATTTCTCCATCTTGGATCATTACGAACGGCATTGTACAATTACTTGCTTGCCAAAAATACAGGCGGTAAGTTTGTTGTCCGAATTGAGGATACTGATCAGAACAGATTGGTGGAAGGAGCAGAGCAGAACATATTTGATACTTTAAAATGGTGCAAGTTGGACATTGATGAGAGTCCTATACGTGGTGGGCCATATGGACCGTATAGGCAATCGGAGCGCAAAGAGATATATCAGAAGTATGCAAAGATTTTATTAGACAAGGGGATGGCTTATAAATGCTATTGCTCAAAAGACAGGCTACTTCAATTGCGAGAAAGTGCAAAATTATTGAAACCACCGACAAATGTGACGTACGATAGAAAGTGTCTCAGTAACCATGACCAAAGTGAAGATTCCTTTATTATCAGATTCAAGTCGCCGTACAATTATCCTAGAGTAACTGACTTGCTACATGGAGAGTTGAATTTGCAACCACAATATAACTCCAAAGATCAACGCTATGATGATTTTGTAATTATTAAAAACGACGGCATGCCAACATACCACTTTGCAAATGTCGTTGACGATCACCTTATGAAAATTACCCACGTGATCCGGGGAGAAGAATGGTTACCCTCCACCCCAAAACATATTGCATTGTACGATGCATTTGGTTGGACACCACCAAAATATATACATATTCCCTTATTGACCTCACTTCAAGACAAGAAGTTGTCTAAAAGGAAGGGTGACTTCAACATATTGCTGTTGCAAGAACAAGGTATACTACCAGAGGCGTTGGTTAATTTTGTTGCGTTATTCGGATGGGCTCCACCAAGGGAATTAAATGTAAGAACAAGTGAAATTTTCAACTTGGATGAATTGGTGAAACAGTTTTCGTTGGATCAGTTGACTAAGGGTAATACCAAGGTGAGTGACTCGAAGTTGCATTTTTTCCAAAAGGAGCATTTCCAAAGGACACTTCAAAATGAGGAGGCGTTCAGACAGTTGATAGACGAATTTTACCCTGAATTCAAAATTTTGAGCAAGGGCAAGAGCAAGGGGTACCTTTTGACTTTGTTTCACCACCTTGGTCCAAATTTGGACAATATTCATGGTGTGGCTGATCACAAATACCTTTTCGATGATGTTGATTACACGCAGGTGAAACCACCGAAAGACACCAATCAAGCGAAACAAATTGTTGACAATATTTTAAAACATGGCCTTGACAATGCCGTAGATAGACTAGCCTCACAAGGAATTCAAAAAAAAACGACTTTCATGACTTTGAGAGCAGCTCTTAGTGGAGGTAAACCAGGATTGCCAATCCCAGCATTGATATCACTACTAGGAGAGAAAGAGTGTTTGAAACGAATAGCTTCATATGAAACTACTATATTGTAAATAGAACTTGTAAATAATCAAACAAGCACCAACCTATTAACGTAATCTAGAAAGCCAGTTTCACGTTGCTCATTATTCTCTTCAATCATTGGACCTGTAAAGATACAATGAACAACCATATCTGGGTGGTAATATAATCCAGTCAACAATTTTGGTGTAACTAAGAAGTACTGGGACTTGTTATTCTGACATGCTGTGTGAACGAGATATCTGTGAGCCATTTGTTCATTCTTTGGATCCATACCCTGATTGATCTCATCCACTATCCTGAACGGAGCATCAGTCAATCCCTGAAGAGACATGATAAAAAATATAGTGGAAACAGCTCGTTCACCACCGGATTGTGATTGATTGTCCAAAACCTTCAATTCTGATTCTTGTCTAAACTTTACCAAGATCTGCAACTTCCAATCTTTAAACCGATCGGCTTTTGCCAATTCAACTCGCCCTTCACTAGCAACTTTTGAAAATCGTTTACTAAAAGCCACTGATATCCTGTCAACAAATTTCGTCAAATCACGTTCCCACTCAGCAGCAATAGTTGCGATGCGTTCGTCAAGATCCCTTTTATCCGACTCGATCCTCGGCAACTCCGACTCTGCACGCTCGATATCTTGCACTTTTTGACGTAAAGATGTGATAGATCCCTTATCACCCATCGACATGATGGACAATTCGTCTGTCAAATGGGTTATCTTGTTCTTGATTGTATGCTCGGTAAATGTGTCTTCCTCAAGATATGGCTTTGCAAATTCAGCAATCTGTTCCCTTTGCTCTTCCGTCAATGAGGAATGTTTTTCTTTATACTCTTTGTACTCCGGAGAATTCTTAATTTGGTCATAGTCTTCCTTGTATTTTCTCAAATCCCTTGCGAGCTCCCTCTTTATCAGCTCGAGTGATTCAATCAAGCTAATCACCGATGCCAATTTATTGCGCAAGGTTGTCATCTCGAGCTCCTGAAATTTACTCCTTATTTGAATTTCGGAAAGTTTAATGTGTAGCAGACTCATCTCCATTGACTTTTGTGCCAATTCACCATACAATTCTGCAATCTTTCGCTCATAGTGCTTAACCCTACGTGAGTAGTCCTTATTCGAATCCTCTTCCAATTTATGTTCCTTTTCTTTCTTTGAGCCTATCTTGGCCTCCAAATTCGTAACAGCACTCATCATTTGCTGGATCTTTTGTTGTTCGTTCTTGATTTCAGACATTTCGTACCGAATTGCACGAATATCTGACGTAAATTGTTCGATCTGTACCTTATGATTCTGATAAACTTCTCTCTTTTCTGTAATCTCCCGATTGATTCTTTGTACGTTACCATTAATTCTTTGTTTATCTTGTTCAGAGATACCCGATACTGCAAAAAACTGAGACTTGCCGAATTTCTCAGATTCGTAGTAAACCTGTTTAGATCCATACTTTGATGTACGGATATTGAATAAGGTGTCTCCTGCGACGAATTTTTTGAAAGGCACGTCAGATGATCTTATCAATCTATCAACTTGTTGCTGGCTCATTTCGTGCTTTGTCACGGGAATGGTATGTATCTTGGAAGTATTACAAAGCATACTAAGCACTTCTTTCGGGCCAGTGATGAAATCCGACAAGTAACCCTCAAAACCAAATGACCTAAGCTCTTGTTTTGAATAATGGGGTCTTGGTAATTCATCGTTGTCAACCATTCTAAGAGCAATATTTATACGGGTCTCTTTAGCAAACCTGCTCAACTTGTCGTAGCCATCCTGGCTCTTTGTTGTGAATGAAAATAAGGTAGTGTTGTCAATGATCTTTTCCATGGCTGGAGCAATTGATTTATCAGTAATATTGCACGATATAACTGGAGCTTCAAAGTAAGCGCCCCGGAAATTGGTTTCACCCCGCAACTTGCGATGTGCTTTCAAAGATTCATCACGAAGTCGGTAGCTTTTACCCTGAGCTGCAGACAATAACAATTCCAACTTGTCATTTCCTTGCAATTTTGATTCCTCACGTTGAATATTTCGCGCCAAATTATTCAAATCCGATCGTAAGTCACTAGTATAGCTGTTTTCATCTCTGAGTTTCTCTTCCATTTCACGCAATTTGGCTCTCGAATCAGCGTACTTGGTATTGAGTATTTCGAGTTGATCCTTATCTACTCGTTCTATAGTCTCGAGCTGATGGTTCAAGTTAGCCAATTCTCTTCGTACTTCTTCCAATTCACGTTTTTTCAGTTCTGTTTTGGCTCTGTACGAGTTCAATGAGGCAGACAGCTCTGATACACTATCTTGAACCTTGTTTACCTTGCGCCTATACTCCTCGATTATCTTCAATACACTGTCCTTTTCTTTTGATGTATCTTCAAGTTTTCGTTTTTGAAGTTGTACTTCTCGTTCGAGCTGCGACTCGTTCTTCCTCAATTGATCAAAGTTTTCGTCAAAAGAGGTGTACCTTGACTTGGCTTCATCTAATTGATCTTTTAAAGATGCCCGCTTCTTCTTCAAATCATTGTATCGTGCATAAGGCAACAAGGTCTGGTGAGTTTCAATTTCCTTCATCTTGTTATCATACTCTTGCAACTTTTGCACTTCTTCTTCCAACTTTGCTCTTTGAGAGTATAATTGATCTAATCTTTTTTTCAACACATCAATTTGGACATGCAACTCTTGACTTTTGATATCTTTTACAATCAAGTCCTCGTGCAATGTGAGTAAATGTCCATCTTTGAGGGTTCTTTCAGTTTCCATCAATAATTTTTCCAGAGACATACCGGCAAACTCTGCAACTCTTTCCTGTGGCAAGAAATGACAAAGGTTGTCTAACTGTATATTGAATTTTTCTCTCAACTGCTTGATTGCCGACTCGGTACTCTTCTTATTGTTGATTGCCCACACCGAATCTTTTGCAGAAAAATCTCTTTTGATAACAATGGGTGGTTTACCGGGAAAATTTTCCATGGTGATTTCAATGTCAGCTCTATCATGTCCTGTTTTGATCATCGATTTGAGATTCTTACGCTTGATTAAGTCAATTTTACCACCAAGTCCAATACAAATAGCTGCAACTAGGGTTGATTTACCACTACCATTGGGACCAATAATCATATTAAGGGTTGGAGATAAGACAAACTCAGCATATGAATAAGTTGTAAAGTTCCGAACCTTGATCTTCCTCAAAAACCCTGGTTGAAAGGGAACTTTCTCTCCAACTTTTCTTCTCTTGGCTACATTTTGATCGTCAGTTCCACTCATGGCACCAGGATTCATGTTGTATGAAGGTTTCCAACATAAAGTTCAATAAGTTCTCTGAATTTTTATTTTTTTGTTTCAAAACTTTCAACTGGACGCGTTTGTGTTCACATTTGTTGGAGGTTCGAGGGACTGCTATGAACCAAGTATATATCTACACCTGTCTTTTTTGAGAAAGAAACTCTATACTAGTTAATAATACGACACACTATACAATGTTTGCAAATGCGCATGATCTCTTTGCCATTCAGTTAAAATATTCATCATTTGATCTTCCAATATCACATCCAGTTCATCTTCAATATCTCCCTTTACTTCCTCTTGTTTTCTCTTGTATTCATGTATCATATTAACCAATTTCAAAATACCTTTACCGCCAATTATTGCATTTTCATTATCATCCTTGATTTCAACATTTATCACATGTACAATCGATTTCAAGTCCAGTTGTGAGTTGGAGTTGTACATTCTCAACATTAGATCCTCAACCACACTATCAAAACATCTCTCTTCACACGTTATAACCAAGTCAAATTTACCAGCATAAGCATTTTCTTGCCACTTTTCGGGAGCTGTCTTTACACTTTTGTTCCTCTCCAACATGTGTAAAACTCCGTTCTGCTCATATGATTTTCTTGCGTTTTGATTTAGTAGATCTTGGTATATTTTTTCATATGGTGTACCAAAGCTGTAAACGTTAGGTTTGTCAATGCTTGGACCAGGTAATCTCACCGCAGAACCTGTACCAAATGAATGAACATCATAACCCGCATCCGCCAACTGTTTATGTGACTCCATTGATCTATTGTTGTTTGATGCGCAAACCGTACATATCTTGAGACTATCTTTGATCATGTTTAATTATGGAGTATGAGATATGAAGAAGCCCTCTAGTGGATATGATCTATACTTTGGTCTTCTAAGTCTTCTGTACAGAGTTGAAAGAAAAAAAAACAAGACACTAGACCAATCCACAGACAATGTCGTAAAAAAGAAAAGTCAGAACATAATATTACACGACATTGGTTATTACGATTGCTGCAAACACATAAACACACCCTCTCTCTGTTTGTGTTACCTCCGCAATGTTTGTCAAAAAGTGTAATATAAATAGCATTGGAAATTTCACTCGATTGAATTTCATGAATGGCAAATACGGGAAAGTAAATACCACCTTTCAAAACGATGAAGATTACATTTTATTACTTTTTTCAACTTTACTTACTTTTCCAAGCACTTTCCATTGGAGTTGCTGGGAATCGAATCATTGGTGATGTGTTGTATGTCCACTCGGGACTTGACTCCAAAATCATTCTCAGAGAAGTACGTGAAGGAAATGTGCCATTAGACTTGAAGATTGACGACGTTGTCAAAAAAGACCATTTCAATTTCATCATCAATTTGGACGCAGTTGAGTACATCAACAGTCAAAATGTGGCAGCAACAGATTCAAGTCATGGCGATGAATCTTTGATTCAATTGGCGCAGCAATACATTCCACCAGAAAGCTTAGCTTCCACTTCGATTGGTGAGAGAATTCTCACAGGAGTGGCCAACCTAGTTGGTCCTTATGTTGGAAAAACTTTTAAATACATATTCAGCAACATCATCTTTAGATACATCAGGTACTTTTATTTCTGGGCGTACCACATTTCGAAATACACTATTAAAGTTACAGGATTGTACCTTGATAATGTTGACACCCCTGTCAAATGTTTTTATGGATTGGATTGGATTGAGACTCAAGAGCATGGAATCAACTTAGTGGGATGGGAAACATTCACCTTGCATGATAACTGCCAAGAGACTATCAACTCCAAATCCATTGAAGCCATACTTTTACAGGCACATTCATTTGCCAATGAGAACAGCCATTGTGAATTTTACAAGAATGAACCAAACGACAATTCTGGTGAGTGGTATGCTGATATTCGTACCTTGACAAGTACTTCAGGAGAAAATATTTGGGAATTGAAATGTCCTCATTCTCCGGCTGGCAATAAAAAGGAATCGTTCTTGACTACCTTTTTAACTTTCCTCAAAACTGTCACATAAGATAACATGCTAAGTTTAACTATATAGTAATGCTACTTATTTATCCAAAACAACAAACTCTTCCTCGCTTTTGGGAACTGTCAAGTTGACAAAGTCATCATCTTCTTGGACTTCTTCCCACGATTGATTCAACGCCGAGTCCTGCTGCGATGTGATCACTAATGGGTGGAAATGTATGATTTTGTTTTCACTACAATCTTGTTTAAATTCTTTGTACTCATCCATGGACTTGAGAAGTACCCCTATCATCATTGATGGATCAACCATTTCAATGTCGAGTTTGTTGTAATTTGCCGTATGGTAAGTAGTTATGTTTATTGGCGCTTCGACAACCTGTGGCAAATGCGGATCAAAGTATAGTAAATGATTCTCATTCTCGTATCCAATAAAGTAGAAGCTAGATGACGGCTTGCCTCCAGCTATTCCAACAGAATAAGGCAATGATAGTAGCTGTAGAATACTCTTGTAATAATACTTATTAACTTGGTCAATTCCCAAACGAACTGGGAATAATAATAGTAATGGCTTCTGCTCCTCGTTAAACAAATCCTCAATTTCATCGTCGAATAAGTCTGCGTTCTCACTTATGTACACATATGGTATTTCCCCCGGAGTCTCTAACTTTTTAGCCTCTATCGTAAGTTTCTTTATTGATAGTGAAGCGGCGTTGGGTCCAAACCATTGACCCGGCTTCACAAGTAGCGGCAGGGAACTAGCCACTCGTATGAAATTGTGAAGGGAAAAGGGGGAGGTTGGGTCATCTTGAAATAGTTTAAGGATATCCAATTGCGCACTTTCATTGTGTTCCTCTGATAATTTGAGTAAAGCAATTGCCAACAAATTTTGAGAAGTACGTATCATACATCCCCAACCGGCATCACTGGTGAAGTTGTCGTTATCAAATAAACCACGTAAATTGCTCATATTGGTTAGCGTCAGTTTGCTGAACAAAACCGATGGTAAAAATGAAACAGGTTGAGGACCATCTGCCGATTTGGGAATGGGAGTGAAACCGCATCTGTAGGAAAGCCACAACAAAGATTGGATGTACTCTTTTGCCTCGGTTTCTGTTTTGAAATGGTTCCCTAGAATGCTGATACTTTTCTGTTCCGTATTCATGTTGTATGTCGTGGAGTGAGTGTCGTCCTTTGCTTCCTGAGACCCCATATTGATACCTGAGACACCCTTAAAGAATGAGGTAAGCCTCTCGAATCCTGAACCAGGGGCTACATCATACGACCGTGGTTGATTAGTTGCATTTTCTTCTATGTCTTGTTGAGATTCAGATGCGGGTTGAGGCTCTGTCATGGTGTGTCTATGTGTGCGTGTATATGTATGTGTGTGTATGTGTGTGTATGTGTGTGTACGAGCAGTGAAGACGTAAGCTTGTACAAGGTAGTTTTCTTGATAAGCAAAAGCAATTGATAATGTGTGAAATTCGCCTTCTCCTACAATGCGAAACTTTGTGCTTGATACGCAACCCACGAGGGGAGACTGGAGCGGCGAGCACGCGCACTATAGCTGATCAAACTACTCGACACTCACAAAAAAGCGATGACATCAGATCTATAGCGCAACACATAATTGTTTTACAACTCAAATAATTACCAACAATAATGCCCAGTAGAGGAAACAGAAAAAGCAGAGGCTTATCAAGAGGACGTCGCGGAAACCGTGGCGGTCACGGAGGGAGCCAGAGAGGAGGAGGAAGACAACACAACAACAAACCAAAACGTGGTAATGGCAAATCATCGCATTCTGAGTATAATTCTTCAGCACAACACCAGTCATTGTTTGATCCAGACTCACTATGGATGCCAAGTAGAGAAATGGCACAAGCAGGGCATAACTATGGCAGACGAGCCTATGGCAAATTTGCTGAAGAGATTGAGTACACTTCACGACACCAAGGTGAGATTATGTCACGCAAGTTCAGAGATAGGCCTATGGTGTTTGTAAAGGCAAAAGAATCATATGATCCGAATGAGCTTTTGTATAAACTAACTCAGAAAATGCAAGATGATCCATTTCAAATGATTATCGATGAGGATTTTAAAAGCATATCTTTGGATTCTGAGGAAGAAGAGGAAGAAGAGGAAGAAGAGGAAGAAGAGGAAGAAGAGGAAGAAGAGGAAGATGAAGAAGAAGAGGAAGATGAAGAAGAAGAGGAAGATGAAGAAGAAGAGGAAGAAGAGGAAGAAGGGGAGGAAGCCGAAGAAGTGCATATTTCTGGGGTGGAAAAGACGAAGTCTCCAACACGCAAAGAACCAAAGGATGCGCTTGTGCAAATAGATTATGAAGAAGAAGTTGAGGGCGCCACAATACCAGAAACTGCCACCGGAAAAGAACAATCCACCGATCGTGTTGATCTCAGTCACAATTCTCTTAATGACTTACAAAGTGAGCAACACAAATTGAGACAAACTGATTTTTTAAAATCAGTTAAGCAACTGCCAGAAGCAGCCTCTGAGGATGAATTAGAAGTTTTTATCGATGATCCAAGATACGCTGAAATGCCAAACGTATTAGAGCAAGGTGACTCATCGTCAGAGGACGAAGAACCAGAATCACGGCTTGACGATGAACAAGAATATGGATTTTTAGAAGAAGATTACGAATTCGATGTATCAAAGATATCTGTTACAAACGTTAGATTTGGGATCAGCAACCAGTATTACTTGAAATGTCATGAACTCACTGGATTTGATGAGGAATTCGTATGGATTGACGAAGATGAAGTTATTGAGTATGCTTTGTCCAATGGGGTAAAGGAGCATCGTTTATCTAAATTCTTGTCTTATATTACCTCTGGTATGATTGACCAAGACAAGGAGGATACCAAAGCGAAAGAAGACCAAGTATACATTAGCAGCGACAGTGAAGATGGAGATGCTACAGACGAAGATGAAGATGAATTCGATAAAGATCGAGACGACTATCCATACGACTCAGATGATAATTTGAATGACTTGATACGATACTCAAAATCAAGTACGCAGGGCTTAATACTGATGCAAGATCGTGATTTTTCAAACAATACACCAGCCAAAAAGAGACGAAATTTTGACAACCTTGGCATTGATGAAGAATTACAAGATGCATTAACCAATCAGATTATAAATTATCGCAAGAACAAAAAACAACAAAAACAACGCCGCCAAGCTCAACAAACTGAGGACGCAATATTGAGCCATGACTTGTTGATCAAGTATCCCGACTCTCTAACCATTGCCCAAATCAGTCATGAGTTTTCATCATTTATGCAAGACGAATCACGAACAACATTGAGCTTCCCCACATTGGATTCTCATGGCAACAAGACCTTGCAAAGTATAGCAGCAGCATACAATATGCAAACTGATAAATGTGGTCGTCACAATGTTCGTCATTATATAAAAGTTACCAAGACAAGGAAAACATACAAAAATGTGCCTAATTTCAATCGAATCAATGCCATCATGCGAGGCCGACCAATTTTCCATCGTATGGATGTGAAACGGGAAAAGAAGGGGGACAAAGATGGTAGTAGTAAAGTGAAGCGCAATGGTGGTGGAGGTGGTAACGAGCCACGAGCCAAGTTTAAAGAAGGTGATGTTGTTGGAGCTGAGGCACCAGCTCTTGATCAACTGAACCTTGGTAGAATAATGTTGGAGAAATTAGGGTGGAGCCAAGGACAAGGATTGGGTAAGACTAATGCTGGTATTAATGAACCTATCGTGGCTAAAGTGAAAATGTCCAAAACTGGTATTAGATAGAGTTTGGTTTATAGATGTGTGGTTTACAAGGAAGGGATAAGAATCTAGGAATGCTTTTTCATCTTGGTCTATTTACGTTTGGATTTCTTCTTCTTTGATTTTGATGCAGTCGCCAAAGATGGAGCAACGGCGTGATTTTCTAGTTTGACATGTTGAAATAACTGATTACGTGAACCGAATGACTGGCCACAAACAACGCACCGTTCCGCGTCAACACCGGCAGCAGCAGAAGCACCGCCACTAAGCGGCACAGGCGATGTCTCTGTGTTCGATGTATTACTTGAAAGCTGCTCAGGTTGAGGTGATGACGTCGAACTAGGCTTTGTCTTTGACTTTGCCGGTGCTTTCTTTTTCTTCTTCTTGGTCTTTTTAATACCGGTATCCCAATCATCATCAGAATCGTCCAATTTTGATTGGCTGAGAAGCCTGGCCAAGTCGGCTTCAAGTCTATTCTTTTCGATTTCTTCTTTGGATAGCTTGGGAGTTGATGAAGATGGGGATTTTTCGGTATTTGGGGTGGCGCCGTCAACATTGTTCTTCTTCAGCTCATTCATGGTATCAGTATTACTTCTGAGCTTCTCCTCAAATGACACAATAGAACTATCCTCTTCTGCATTTTCAATCTTTTCGTTCGCCGTATTATCATCGTATACTTTGGTTACACCGGAATGGCCAATTCCATTTTTCTGGACCTCTTCCTCATCTTCGTCCTCCTCAGCACTATCTTCACTCTCGTTCTCAAATTCACTTTCAGCGGTCTCAAACTCATTATCATCATCTTCATCATCTTCATCAATACCTAAATCAATACCTTCTTGTTTCATTTCCCACTTCATTTGTCTAACCGCCTTTTTATGCTTTTTACTCTCCTCATGAATCTTAAACTGTTGTTCATTCTTCAAGATTCGATCACAAACAATACACTCAAACTCGTGAACTTCTTCAACTCCACCATTTTCACCATCCACCCCATCAGCATCACCAATATCATCATCACTTGCAAATTCTGAATCGGTACTAAACTCTTCCTCATCTTCACCAATAACATCATTGTTTACTCCCAATGAAACATCATTAAGATTATACTCTTCAGCCAACATTTGTTCTAATTCAGCTACTTCACTTTGATCCAATTTCTGCCAACTTTGTTCTTGATATACTTGATCTCCATTCAATTTCAGTTTCTGTTTCAATAATCTCTGGCGGAGAATTTGTTGCTGCATTTCCTCCATTTGTTTCTTACGTTGTTGTTTATTAAACTCTTCTTGAGCAAGTTTGACCCTTGGATCTCGTTTCTTGATAAATCCAACGAATTTCCGCACAGTCTCATTATACTCTTTGCGTGCTTCATCACTTATTTTCTTATTTTCCCGTTCCATCAATCTTCGTGTACGACGATCTTGTGCTGCTGAATACCGATACTCATATTTCCAGTTAAACAGCTTACATGTAGTGAAATTCAGCCAAATTTGATAAAACTTCTTAATTGATAAATAATCAGCATGACTATTGCCAAATAACGGGTATTTCAAATAACTCGAATCTATAGTGTAGACATTATTGTCATCATCTTTATATTTGTTGAATTCTTGCAAATTTTGATATTTCCCATGCTGAATCTCTTCACGAGCCAATCGTTCAAAGATCCGACTGACAATAGAATAGAACCCCAGGATAGAGTCGTCAATAGTTGAATACATGCTAGGGTTAAAGTATCGTAGAATTTCTTCACTTGAAATTGAAGGGATGTGAGATACACCATCATCAACGACATCCTCATCGTTCAAAATACTCAGCTTATGCGAGTCGTACCATGCACGCTCTTGTGGGTCACTAAGTACTTCATATGCTGCTGAAACGAGGGAAAATTTATGGTTGGCTTCTTCAACGTTTCCTGGATTCTTATCGGGATGTAATTGTAATGCTTTCCTTCTATATGCTTTTTTCAATTCGGAATCCGTGGCGGTTGATGAAACTTCTAATAATTCATAGTAGCATGTTTTCATAGTTGTACAGAGCGGTTTGCATGTATAAGGGTGTTTTAAAGAGATGAGTTTGGGCTCGGCTTTTTCCTTTTTCTTTGCAATTGATTTTCGACTTAAGAGCAAAGACACATGAACTGATGGTGCTCCAAATTCTCTAATCATTATTTATTAAGCTTCTGAATTTCTACAAAATGTATAGACGATATGTAGTGAAGTCAACATTACTAAACGTGCTCTTCACTACCACCCCTTAGCATGGTAATCATCAAATACAGCATCATCCGCCGGGTCACCACCAACAATGGATTTTTGAATCATGACTCCATCAGGCATAGCAACTCTACCCAACTTGTGGTCAATTAATAACGCTTCACGCAAGGACGAGCTGAGCTCTTCATTCTCAAAAAGCTCTCTTTCCTCTTCTGTCATCGCCTTGCCTGTATTGTCATTTGATTCCGCGTTTTTGTTATTGTCTATGGATGTATCAGTTGTGGTGATTTTCGGAACGCGTGGTGCTGATGGTGGAGGTGTGGCTAATGATCTGGATGAGTGTACAGGAATTGATGATGCTGAGGTTAGAGAACTAGGCGACTGTTTGCGAGTGGCTTCGGAAGCAGGGGATTTTTGTTGATTAATTGGTGAAATGGGTCTGTTAATCTTATCGGCATCAGGTTTTCCCTTAAACTGAGGCACATCATTCGATCGAAAGTTGCCGCTGTAGTTGCGATTATTGTTATTGCTCTCCGGTTTCAATTTGGTCATGGAATTGATGTATATTCGACTCAAATTGATAGAAGACTTTGATAAAAGATTCATCAAGGAATGGTGCGACACAGACCGCGACAATTTATTCAAACTATTTGACAACAATTCGTGTTCTTCCTCTACTGTGGTTTTGCTGTTGGGCACTTTGGACACATTGATGTCGGAAATCTTCACACTACTACCTTGCTTTTTGAGTGGTGTGCTATTGCCATCAAAGCTATTATTGACATCAACAGCCACAATGCTTTCGGAAGCAGAAGATGAAGAATTTGTCCTATTAGTTGCAATGGAAGCTGGGGATTGCACTCGTTTGCCAATGCGAGGAATGTCACTAAACGAGGGGAACTTGCGGGTGAAAATTAATGATGGACGTTTATTCTCTTCATCAATGGTCATTACACCTGTAGTTGTTGATCTTTGCAACTTTGGTTTATCGGTTAAAGGAGCGGGAACGGGAGCGGGAACGGGAGTTGAAGATTGCGAGTGCGCCATCTCATTAAGGAACAATCCCGACAATAGCGATTTTGGCTTGTTGATGACCGGTGTAGAATTAGAGTTTCTTCTCTTGTTGTCCAACGATGAAATGGTTTCATTCGACAAAACAGAAGAAGGTGGTTCAATCTTGGTAAAATTCAAAGATTGGTGCTTTGGCACACTTTTGGATGACGCTGCAGTGGAGTTGATTGAGCTTGAGTACACCGAGACCCATTCGCTGTCATTATCGTCCCTACCGGATGTGGCAGTGGAGTTTTTCCTTGTAGCAGAAGAGTTTTTTCTCGTGGCACTGATATTCATGTTTGTGTCATGCAAAGATTGTGCCTGTGTGAATGTATTCTCAGAACGTTTCTCGTTGCTAAAAGAATCCTTCTCGTCCTTTTTTTCGTCCTCTTCGTCCTCTTCGTCCTCATCTTCATCCAGTAGTTCATCTTCAGAAATGTCGGTTGAAGAACAGTTACCATTTTTACGGCGGAGGTCGATTTCATCAATAGTTTGGTTGGATGCTTTTCTAGACCCATTTAGTATTTCTGATGAGTTGTCTTTGAAGTTGAAATTGTTGAATAAGGAATTCTGTCGCTGCACTTGAGGTTGTTGAATGGGTACTTGCTGACTACTAGTTGACGATGAGTTGAAAATTTTCCCTTCCGTGGCATGGACTGTGGAAACTTCACGCAAAGGCGATGATTTTGGGTTGGATGCAGTTAAGTGGGATTTGATGGAGTGGTCGTGGTGATTCGAACTCGACGAGGAGCTCCCTATGTAAAAAGTATCACTGGGGTTGCAACGGGCATTTCGCGGTGATACCGTCTCAGTGATGTTCTTTGTTGGTGCTGATAGATGTGGTGAATTATGATTTGAGGTATCAACAACACCTCTCGGACTAACATTGTTTACACTGAGTTTCAGCTCTCTTGCTTGTTCACCACTAAGGGAGATATCCTTGTTCGGTGGTTCTTTGTCCGACGCGTTATTCTCCACTTCTACATCATTTTCTTCCTCCTCTTCGTCATCAGATATTTCTGAAATGTCCGACATATCTGATTCGGCCAAAGGCTCAACCTCATGAACAATACCAGGCCCACCAACAGTTTGTTTAGTATCAAAAGCAAGTGATTCTAAACTCGTTTGTGTACTTCGTTTCCTTGTTTGTAGACTGAAATTTGATGAATGGCTGAATAAAGTTGGTCGTTCTGTCAAAAATTGAGTTGTTTTGGGCTTCAAGTCTTTTAGATTTTCCTTGAACAAATCATTTAGTTCATCATTGGTGTTGCGTCTGAGATTGTGAGTGTCTTGACTAAAACTGTCATGAGCTTTATTGTGCTGACAAAGTCGTAAAACACGTTGATTAAGTAGTCTCCAAGATCGATTGTTGAGTCTTTCGGTTGTTGATATGTTTGTGCACTTTATATACAGCAAGTCACTAGTTAGCTTCCATAGTTTGAATAATGAATGGTCAGATTGGTTGTCATAGTTGAAGTTTAATGGTATGGTTGATGCAGGCTCCATAACTTTTCACCTTTATAAGAAGTTACAAAAGGCCGTGAAAAAGAAGGGATATGATGAAGCGATCGTAGTACGCTTGGAAATCGAACAAAACGAAGGGCAAAATTCAAAACGGAAACACGTAAAGGCTGGATTTTGGTTTATTCAGTGTGTGCACCTGGACGTGATTAACACCGGGGGTTATAGATCACACGTTGGGTGGAACAAAACGCGTTGCTCTATTGAATATGTTATGTTGAGTGAATTATGAACCACCAACGTCTGGGCGTGATGCAGTAGTTTGATTAGCTGTTGAAGTAAGTATGGTATGGTTTAGTAAATGTTAAGCTGTTGAAAAAAATGGATGACCCAAATTGATTTACTTTTTTTTTTTTTTTGGTTGTAATAGTGGCTGTCAAAAAAAAAAAAAAAAAAGAAAAAGAAAAAGAAAAAGAAAAAGAAAAGTCAAATTGAAAAGAAGAAAAAAGAAAGAAGGTTGTCACAATTTAGATTGATTGAAGTGAGTGAGTAACAATAGTTTGATATGAAAGAGTATTTGGAAAATTATTAGATATAAAGTGGTGATTTGGTGTACTTCACCCTAGTCCTCCGCTGTTGTAATAAGTGTGATGATACTAAGCTGTGGTGGGCTTGAATGGGGTTAATAAATGATCTCTCCTACCTTTTGTTCTGTTGTTTCTATTCTCTCTTTGTTACTTGTATGCATACAATTTTTGTCCCCCTATTGTCCTCTTCTTTCACAATCGCACTTTGTAAGATTGGTTATAATTGGATAAATACATTTATCTACATGATAACAACACAGGAGGGTTATAGAGTTGTGTAACACTGATAGAGACGAAAATTATTCGTATTTACTTCCTCTGGAGTTTCCAAAGCGTCTGGAAAAAGTGTCTATTCTTGATATAACACGCGCAAACTACTAAACTTTACAAGATTATTTGCAAACCTGCTTCGTTCTACATCCAGGGGAAGGGGGGGGGGGGGTGAAGGGGTGATACACTCTTTAATATCCAAGAGTTTATTATAGAGTAATATTTGCCAAATGATCATCTTTTACTTGTAAAAGTTAATCGCGCTACCAACAAAATTCAGTGCATATCGAAAATCCAAAAAAAAAAAATAAAGTTTAACATGAAGAGAGTGGGCTTTTGTAAATGGTTATATGGTGTTAATTTTACGGTATTGTCGGATGTGAATCAGGGACTATTTTGGTAACATTCTATATCTTCAAATCAACTAGTTTCTTCATTTCTCTCTCTACGCATCCATGTGAATGCAGATAATTAGCAAAGCTACTGTTTGACCATTAAGAAGAGGGCAATTTCCATTTGTTGAATGGACCCAAAACCAGATCTGGTTGCAGTTTTCTTTTATTCTTCTCTTTGCATCTCTTTGACAAATTGAACCAACTAACCACTAAAGAGAATCACAAGCCACTCGTAAAAACCATTGGCATCAAACAACTAAAGACACAATAATAATAGAACACAATATTACGGTTTGTACTTTGATAATAACTTTGGTGGCAGGCTATTCCTATCACACCCCTTTCTTCTGGTGGGTGAAAAACTGTGGCTTTCAAAAGTATATTGCACAAAAAATACAATTGTAAAATGTTTCAGTACTGCATATAAGTTTGTGTCATTGAATATTGTGTTTCTCCTATTTTCTTATTGCAACGTCGCACTTATGTATTACGACACATAGCTCACTCAACCACTACTTAGATACTAAATACTATCTTCTCACCAGACACTTTGCCTTCCTTTGACAATTTAAACCCTTCATCAACACTATTCAACCCATCTGACAATGCTTTTAAATTAGCATGCTTGATCATGTTTATATGCTTTGGCAATACATCAAACCACCAAGGTTCATAATACTTCAACATGTCATCAGGACGTCTCATTGTACCACCTCCATATTTCTTTGACTCTGTAATTGCCAAGTAAGCCAATGTCTTGCCAAAGTGTATTTTGGTGTTGTCTCTTTTTTCATGCAACTTGATGGTTTTGTCATCAAGAAACAATAATGAGTCAAGGTACACGTCACCTGATACTTGACTCGTTGCATCGTATACCTGTTGGAATGTTGATGCATTTGCAACCGTATCCAATGCAAATTTCAACATTCCTTTACCGATTTCCCTAATTTTGGAAACGACATCGACATCATGATAATCCAAGACATAGTCTGCTCCCAAAGATTTGAGACAATCATGATTCTTTGATGAGGCTGTAGTGATGACATTCAATCCATAGATTGATTTAGCTAATTGAATGGCCAAGAGTCCTGTTGCAGTGGCTCCACCCCAAATCAAAATGTAATCACCTTCACTATATCTCTCACCAATTCTCAACTGATAAGAAAAGGAATCACCAACGGTAACTAACCCCAAAGTCACACTTGCAGCACCAAGGAAGGTGGTAATTGGGCTGGAGTTTTCCACCACCTCATCACTCAACAGTTTATACTTAACACAACCAAATGGATTGACAACTACATACTCAGCAAATGCTCCATTACTCAGTGATGAATTACCAACAACAAAAGCACCAACAAAATCTCCCTTTGCGAAATGAGGCACGTTTTTACCCACTTCAACAACAATCCCACTAACATCACATCCCAATATATCACCTTGTGAACATGTACCTCTATCAATTGATTTCCAATCAGTTGGATTGATCGCAAATGCTTTAGACTTGATCAATATTTCATCAGCCGATATAGTGGGAGTAGGGAGGGACTCTTTGATTTCTGTGGGAGATTGCTTATTTCCTGAATAAACTGCTGCTTTCATGGATACTATTGGGAAGAAGGCGTTGTGGATGTTTTGAATAGTTATCATCTAGTTACTGCGCAGCAATGCAATTACAAATCAAAGTTTTTGTAGTTTGTGTCTTTGTGTAAGAATCGTAATCGGCCACCTTTAAGCAAAAAGTGATTATTGTACTCCCCCATTAAATCGAACGAAAAGTCTTTCAACAATCGAGAAAGTATTGAAAGGAAAAAAGATACAACTGTAAGACTTTAATTTGGAAATGGAAGCCATCTACACTAACCCCCCCCTCCCTCCCATTTCGGCGTCAAATATCAAAAAGACTCTTTTTCACCCAAATTTACTACAAAAAAGATAGAAAAAAAATATCACTAACTATCGACTCAAAATCAGTTATGTATCAAATACAACCTTTTCATTAGAAACACCCTCTTTAGACAATTTCAAAGCTTCACCAGCACTTTGCAACCCATCAGGTAAAACCTTCAAATTTGCATGTTTGACCTTATCAATATACTTTGGCAAAACTTCGGTCCACCAAGGAACATAATCCTTTAATAAATCTTCTGGTTGATGCAACATTTCACCAAAAAACTTGGTCTTGGCTATGGCTAAATATGCCAAAGTATGACCCCAGTGAATTTTGTAATTATCTCTAGATTCATCCAATTTGATATTTGATCCATCTTGAAACAAAGTGGAGTCAAGGAAGATTGTTCCTTCTGTAGTGTTTGCAGTGGCATCATAAGTTTGTTGGAAAGTTTCAGCTGATCCAATTGTATCAAGCCCAAATTTCAATGATCCTCCAACAACTTCCTTGATCTTGTCAATAACTTTGTCATCATTGTAGTCAAACACATACTCTGCTCCCAAGGATTTAAGATACTCATGATTTTTTGGTGACGCAGTAGTGACCACTCTCAAACCGTATATCAACTTAGCCAACTGCACTGCCAAGATACCAGTGGCAGTAGCTCCACCCCAAACTAATATGAAATCCCCTTCAACAAAATTTTCTGGAATCTTGAGTGAGTAGGCAAATGAGTATCCCACGGTGACCAAGCCTAAAGTGACACTGGCAGCTCCTTCAAATGTGGTAATTGGACCTGATGAAGTCTTGCTAGGGTCCAGAACCAATTTAGGGTACTTAACAGTGCCCAATGGGTTGGCAGCCACATATTCAGCCCAGGCCCCATTCTTGGGTGACACATTACCAACAATAAACGAGCTTACATAATCACCAACTTTGAAATTGTCAACTTTAGCACCAACTTTTTCTACAATTCCACTAACGTCACTACCCAAAATATCACCTTTTTGACCAAATTTGAAATCAACATGTTTCCAATCAGTTGGATTGACGGCAAATGCTTTGGATTTTATAAGGATTTCGTGATCAGAAATCTCGGGGATTGGCAAATCATCTTTTATTTTAAAGTCGGGAACTCTGTTTTCATTGATCACTGCTGCTTTCATTGTGACCGCTAATAAGGGATTGTCTTGTGAAAGTGTGTTGATGTGACTCCCAATTGAATAAAGAGGAAAGGAATTAGCTCACCTATTTATAGTCATTTGTCAGATTTAGTTTCAGTCAAGGTAGTGTACAGAATAACAATGCGCTTATAAAGAGGAAGTAGTGTCGCTAAAAGCTTGAAGATCATTTTCCACGGCAGAGTTCTTTGGACACAATAGAGATAAAGTGTGGTTGCATGCGTTAAAGCAAAATGCAGAATTTGCAAATTGCACAAAGATCATAAGCTATGCCAAATGGGGGTAAAAGACCGAGCACACAAAATCCACACTCACCCGAAAAAGATTACTAATACGCCAATTAATAGACTAGTTCCATAATTAGTCATTTTTTGAATTCCGATAATCACGCCACACTCAAAATGCTTGTTTCTATCATCAACTCTCACGATCCCCAACTCAGAGCGTAATGTTTGACTAGCCAACGACCCCTTTAAGAAGTCGTGCGTGTTCAACGATTATTCTTTTCCAGTGCACTTCGGATATGTAACTGCAGCACAAAAACAATGAAAAATAGCAATCGGTTATTGTTGCAATAACTAAAAAAAGCATTATATCTCTTAGATTGCTCCTATTCACACTTTCGCATATTTCCGTGACATATCCATCATCATTTTTCGAGAACAAGTGATACGAGACACGACACACCACAATTTGGGGTTATAAACTAATCGACAGTGTCTTCAATTAGAAATCTACATTGTTCGTTTTAAGGATGGAAAGATACCCTAAGTATTTTCTATATTAAAATTTTGGTGTTAAGTTGTCCCTACTTTACACCTCACCTAATTATACTCAATAACTTCTTGCTCTTTGTCTTCAACATTTGGGATATCTTGTCTAACTTTATCCTTGATCAAATAACAAACACCACAAGCAATAATACTAACTCCAGTGATCAATACCAACATCATGTTGGAATTACGATACAACCTGGCTCTATCTTCAGGCCAACCTGAATACAATGCGTAAGTAGCAGTAACGGACCCCAAATTTCCCAATCCACTAACTAATGCTGCACTCACTGCAGTTCCCACATCTCCATATCTGGGGAAGAAAATTTCAGCAGACCATGACATACAAATTGGCACCGTTGGTCCCAATCCATAACCAGCAATCAACAATCCAGCATACTTGTTCCATGGACCATGAGCAAATGTGGTAACCACCATACCAACAATTATAATGACACATGCTCCACAAAAGATTAATGGTCTGAATTTCTTGAACCTATCAGCAAATGGGGTAAGTGTCAATATACCTCCTAAATCAAACAACCAAATTGGCGCATACAACAATGAAACTTGAATAGAAGTCAAGCTGGGGTTATTGGTCTTGATGATCGTTGATCCAAATACAGCCAAACCAAAACCAGTACCAACAACGCCAAAATACATCATAATCAATGGCCAGATACGCAAATCAGTAATAATTGCGACAACGTCTCTCCAAGTCCATTTGAGCAATCTGTATCTGTATTCAATATCTTTTCTATGCAAATCCCTCTCGGTGGTATTCAAGGGATGCGATGGGGTAAAGTATCGATTGTACACTTTTTTAATCTTATTTTCCGACTGTTTAACAACATTGAATGGTCTATCGGGTAACCACCAGAGTAAAGATACCCCCACAGCCATAGTAATTGATCCATAAGTCAAATACATCCATTGCCAACCATAATATCCTCGATTACCATCAATCTTTTGGAACCCAGCACTCACCAAACCAGCAACAGCTGCCGAGATTTGTGCTGCAGTAAAGTAGTAACCAATTCTTCTAGTGGCGCGATCATTGGGATACCAGAGGGAAACGTAGTAACTCATTCCTGGCCACGTACCTGCGCCAACAACACCACTAATGAATCTAACTGCAATCAAAGCGCCGGCATTGTTTAATGCACAGTAGCATGTGTAAACCAACCCCACGGTGATGACGATCCTTGCTAACCATGATTGAGGACTGACTTTGGTCATGACAAGATTCATGGGCACATCAAAGATAATATAACCAACATAATACAAAGCAGAAGCAGTGGATGTATGTTTCGAGCTCAAGTTCAACGATTGAGCCAACGAATGCCCAACTTCAGCATTCATTGTTAATGTTAACCCATAACAATTTGATCCAAACGAAGTGAGAAAGTAAAGACACCATAATGCTGGAATGATGCGGAAATCCAACTTGCGGTAAATCTTGTCCAATTGATGTTTGTCCAACTCATTGTTGTTCAAGTCTTGATAGTCATGATCGATTTGGATTTCATTAATTTCAAGTGATTTGGGTCTCGATCCTTGATCGGAACTGGATGTCATAGTCTGTGTTTTTGATGAGTAAAATGGAAAAGTTTTCAAAAGAATGTCCTTGCCATCAGTCTTTATATATTCTTCTCTCTAGGGCTTGAGAATCGTGCGTGCTGCTTTGAGTAACTATTAGCTGCAGTTAACCGTAAAGAAAGTTGCAAAAGATTCCCATTTAATTTATTTTTCTTCTTGTTTTGTTGGGTGGAAAAGCTCAATTTGCACCCGAACACACATAATTAATGCATAAAAATTTGGACTGAGGATGACTCTGAGTCAACTTTTTTTTTTTTTTTTATACAAGAATCCGAGAGTCAAACCTTACTCGTGTGATGATTCACAACAACACAAACTAGCACCCTTCTTCTATGACTTTACACAAAAATTTAATTCATATATTCAAATACGAAACGGAACTCTTTTCTACTTCTATTCTATCCTGATTTAACCCAACAATTCTCTGCTTGTTTAATTCTATCAATTGTAATCTCAGCAAATTCTTTACTTTGATTCAACACAAATGCGTGCTTGATTGGATTCTCAACATTTTCACAAATTTCAAACCTATTCCTTTTGGGATTCAGTTGACCATATTTCGAAATCAAATGATCCCTAGTTTCATTAGAAACCCAATGATCCAGTTGAGCAAAGAAACACCAATTTTTAAAAGAATATTGATTATCGACATATATCCAGTCATTGACTTCATCCAGCTTTGAAATCGCATCCAATTCGTCCCTTGCCATGTTCAATGCTTGGTTGACAAGGCTGGGTGTGTTGATGAGTTCCATTGTTGTTTGTAATGAATGTTCCAACCCAACATTTTCATGATCTGACCCTTCTTCAATCACTTGTTTTGGTGCTGTCCAATGATGGGTTAAAATGTACCTTTGCACTGATTCAGGAATGTATGAACACAAAGAGCTAAAAGTCATTGCCATGCCAACTATTGGCAATTTAGAGTTGTTCAATCTAACCATCTTTGTGCCTGATTCAGACCCGGCGATATCATTTGTTGTTGGTGTAATCATTCCATTAAACTTTATTTCAAACTTGTCTTTTAACTCTTCATCTTCCAAAAGCTTCTTTATCGTCCTTTGGGTAACAAATCCTCCCAAGGAATGAGATAAAAAATACAAGTTGGGTTTATTAGGCTGTTGTTTGATTTTATCCTTGATTACCACATATTTGTGGTTGATTTGCTCCTCAACTTTGAAAATATGTTGCTGTTTTGTGTTTTGCTTAGTGAATCCCAAGTAATCCAATCCAAAAACTTCAAATTGGGGGAGTGCACGTTGAACATAGTCAAGATAGGTGACATAATATCCAACAAGGCCAGGATTTCCCGGTATCATTATAAGGATATCGTTCGACGACGACAGGAACTCTTTCCGCGGAGAGATATAGGCTCTGGTCTTTGGTTCGGTGTCTAGGTACTCAAACGGCATACTTTGTTGTAGAAGAGTTGCTGACTTAATAAGAACTTTGATTCAAACAGAGTTTGATATTTAAAATTGCGCAGAAATAAGCTCTTCTTTTATTCTTTTTTTCCGCAATCACGGAGTTATCTTGAACACTTGTTTCTTAAACCCGGGGCCCTCAGAGAAGGTGATCATCACTATTTTTATTCAACCTCTTTTTTAATCCCTATATACTAGCCATCATATATATTAAATGTATACCTGGACGTAATCAATGGTTTGTCAGTTTCTGGCACATCTGATGAATGCAAATTTCGTTCATAGTAGTTCAAATTGCCCAACTTATCCAACAAAATAATCGTTTGCGTTCTAGTGCCGTAGTAGTCACCAATAGAAACCAAATGAGTTTCGGCACCCTCACGTTTAAGCGGTGGCACAAAGATCGAATTCCTCAACTCCATCACCTTAACGTCAAAATCATTTTGTTTCATAATGGATCTTTCATATGTGTCATGACTTAGTAATTTAAAGCAGTCCTCCACAAGTTGGTCTTGGGTACAGTTATTCTCAACTGAAGCATCAATTACCTTCTCAAGCATTTGCTCACCAAGGTCAACCTTTTTCCAAGGATCGTTGTACAAGGAATTGGACATGCCGAATGTGGTCTTTGTCGCAAAACGATCAGGATTTGCCATATCTTGCAGCAGACATTCCCTTTCAAACACTCGTCCATGGTGCCCTTTATTACTCAAGATATTCAAGTGGTCGATACCGTTTTTTTCATCAACCCGTAACGAACCATACAATAATGTGAACCCCCCGATATTCTTCAAATCAAGGGACGCGTTGCCATTCTGAATGTTTGCTGAAAAACTATCTCTCCATTCGTCATCTGTTTTTGTCGTCTCCAAATAATTCAAGGGCAAAACCCCTCTTGACACCTGTTTCATGGTACCTATTCTCATGTGTTAGTAAATCACAACTTCATAAATGTATCATTGTGTAATACATACTCTCGGTGTCCATATCACGGTAGTTTACCAATACTGCAATTTTCCCTGATGTCGTCACTCCAATCCATGTCCCATGTTCAGGTCTGGCAAGATCTAGCGGAGCCAACACTTTTGTGTTGTTGGAGATCTGCCTAAATTCAGCAGGCTTGGTCGGTCTTCTAAAGAACTCATCCCTATTTGAAAGAAGTATAAATGGGTACTCAGGGTGGTTTGTAGTGGCTATAGTGATACACATCGAATATTGCAAATATGATTTGGGGTGTATTATCTGGTCATTGATAAAGTTGGGGATAAAATTTACGAGTTTATATAAAACTTTTTGGGGTCTTTTTTTTTAGCGCCGCCCGCCCTCCGATTCCCTGGATCCAAAAAGAGAAAAAAAGAGGATCTCGCATTCATGCATTTTTGTGGGGAAGCAATTTCTGTGTAGAAATATGCGCCCCAATAAATGTTCCTCGAAGTTGAGGAAGTCGAAGGCACCTTTCTTGAGATAGTGAAAGACAAAGCCTAAACTTATAAACCTTTATTGTAGAAATACACTTTATCGAGACACCAGTCGGCGCAATTTCCCTTTCGGTAGCGCCTTCTCATTCAGTTTCTTCTTTTTATCATCTTTTTCTTCGTTCTGGTTCTATTAAGCAAAGTATATACACAAGGGAAGAGCTACTATTCAGAAAAATACTTAGAACATGCTAGGTCTTGAGCGGTCGGTCTCTGCTCTGGACTCCATTGCAAGCACGACATAACGACTTCGCATAGCTCACGTCCAGCGTCGGGAAGAATTTGTGTACGGGTAAGACCTCGATCGAACGGCAACAGATGCCCAAGTGCATGACTCAATGTTGCAGCTTGTGGCCAACATCCTCCTACTGGAACCCAATACTCCTGCGCTAGGTTACCAGGAATTGTTGGGCTTCCCAACGTTTGGATAATCTTACAAAGCATATCGACTTCATTAGCACCAGGAAACAATGGAGCGAAATTGATAATTTCGGCAGCAACTGCTCCATAGGCCCAAATATCAATTCCACAATCGTACTTGCTTTGCCTCAATAATATTTCGGGAGATCGGTACCACCTAGTTGAAACATAACCTGTGTAAGGTCTCATTGTATTCACATGACGAGCCAAACCGTAGTCTCCCAACTTGATGATGAAATTGTCATTTCGTCTGTAAGAAGGCACCGAATCCTTGGATCCATAATAATGAGAGGTTGGAATAACTAAAATGTTTTCAGGCTTGACATCGCGATGAAAATATTGATGATGATGAATATGCTTGATGGCTTGCAATAATTGCGATAATATGCTCCGTAAAGTCATTGACGAAAATCTAGTGCCCTTTCTGGATTTTATTAGCTGGTACAAGTTTTGATTGAGCGCCTCCATAGTGATGTGCAAGTGATGATCTAAATCGTCAATAAAGATTTCAAATATCTGCACCAAATTGGGATGAGAAGGAACACTTGAAATGAATTTGATTTCTTTCACTTTGGCATAATCATGCAAAGATGGAAGCTTTTTCTTCATGGTTTTAATTGCAACTAGGTTTGATGTGTTGCGTTTTGAATCTTCAAGTGGATACAACATTGTCCCTGATTTGTGCATATGTGCGTGGAGCAATTCTTCCTTGGGGAATTTGATTCTGGCTAGCTCAACAGTACCAAAACTACCGTTTCCTAGACTGCTGATTATCTGGTATCGTTGTTGGTATGAATGAACTGTGACATGCTTTGGAGGTGAATCGTTATAATATGAAAGAGCCATGTTTGGCATTGCGTGAAGCGGAAGATAGTGACAGAAGGTTTTAATTCAAATGGAGGTTTAGATTAAGTCCATACACGTCAAGAACTGATGGTGTTAATGCAAATTGTTTATGTGGTGGAAAGTGTTTGGTAAATTTGCAACACATTTCGTTATCAGAAATTTCATTCTATACAGAACCGCTAAACATGTAACACAAATAACAGTGTCAAAATTTTAAAACAAAAGAGAAAACCACGTATATTACTGAAAGTATCTATATCCGTATATACTTATTGAAAACATATTCTGATTAAAAAAACTCTACAAAATTTCCATCATAATCCTTTTCCTTTTTCACCTTGGTTTCCTCATCGTCTGACTCAAAAAAATGTTCCTCATCAGAAGAAATTTCAATTAAAAATTGCGTAGATGGAGCTGGTTCAATGTCCCTATCATTATGCGGTATCTGATCAATGTAATGTTGGTAATTTCCGCGAGTATCAGTGGCAAGCAACACGCTTGGATCAACAGTATAGCTACTGATCCTAATTTTAGGCGTCGGAAGCACCGATTCCTCTTCATCTCCCTCCACTAGAGTTTGTTCCCGAATATATTTATTCGGTTTCGTAGTAATCCCGTCCTGCATGCTTAATGTGAAAAGATGGTTCAAGGAACAGTAATCGCCTCTAGGACATGCCAACTCTTCTTCGTAATCGGGACAGTTCCAAACATGTAAAAACGGGCAATTTCTACCCCGTGGACACCAGTGTCCCACCGAAAATGGTCTGCATATACTTATCTCATACTTTTTATCTCCATAATGTTCCGGAACCAAGTGACTGTACCTGCATTGAGATTTGGTACATCTATTCTCCAAGTTGAAATAACATAAAGGGGTATTGTGGCAATTTGGAGTATGGCTCAAAAGACAATTGCTGTCTGCACAATAACCATTCAAGTAGTACGGACAAATCCGAATCTTTTTCTTGTTATGTACATATGGGCAGTTTGAACCTTTTTCACAAAATCCTAAACAATTTAAAAAGGATCAACAAAAAATAAGGGGGCTTCATGTTAGTAAACATGTTTCATCTGTTTAAGCTTGTAATACGTACCTAATGATGTGAAGTAGTGACAGTTGACTCTATCATTACTGAAATTGGGTTAGTATGGTGACTTATGACATGCAGTAGTCAATATACATACACTCTTGAACCATGTTGTGATGTGTAATAACCAGAGTTTGTCACTTCATACAACTGGCCATTCCAGGTTATAGTATCCCCAGCATTTTTGTAGTAAATCAAGGGTGAAAGAATATAGCCATTAGCAACAACCGAATACTTCTCTCCATTGATCAAAACTCGATCACACATGGCATTCTTGGCCTTATACTTTGATAGTTTCTTCTTCAACTTGTCGATAGCTTTGACCTCCTCCATTTGCTCCCCATATGGTAGTCCAAAGGATGATACTTGTCTAATCTTGATCAACTCGTTCCTAAAAATGTTGACGTTAATTATAGATTTTCCGTCATCTGATTGACGATACAACTGCTCAGATCGAGGGCTAGATGTGCCACCCTCAACATCTCCAGTAGGAGAATGGGAGTTTGGCACACTTTTGCTCTTTACGAGTGACGATTTCGTGAATGATCGTTTCCCATGCTGTGTCTTCCTTACCTTATTCTTATTCTTAGTTTTATTCATCTTCTTAATCTTCTTTTTCGAAGCTCCCGAGCTCTGTTGCCCTTGTACCTCTTCCTTCAATATCGCAATTTCTTTGCACAAGGCTGTAATCAGAGCGGGCTTATGATTGGCAATATTTGTTGACATGTTTATGACGTAGTGGTATGATGATGAGTTCGTATCCGTTACAAAATAATATTTTTTGTTGAGAAGTCGATGTTGCTTTTTCTTTCTTCCCACTTCGATGTGATGATCAAAACCCATCCACAATTAAAGTATAAGAGATGTCGCTAAAAGGTTCCACCACAACTTCACAGCTTCTCAAAGAGAAAAGCAACCCAGAAAAAAGGTCTAGCAAGAAGAACGTAACAAACTTACAAGATATTGAATCGGCGTTGTATGATTTAGAATTAATCGACAATAATCAACCTGACTCTCGGAGAGTTTGCAATTGTATGGCCCGCAAACATCCTTTGTTTGAAATTGCTCCTAATTGCTTAAGCTGTGGTAAGATAATATGTACTAAAGAAGGTTTACAACCATGCTCGTTTTGCGGGACAGATTTAATGCCAGTTGGTGAGAAGGATGCGATCATACAGGTTTTGCGTAATGAAAAGAAGGAGCTACTAAATCGAGAGCAACAAGTTGAAACTCCAGCGCAATCAAAACCCAAAAAGAAAATCGTTGTCAAGATGAATCCTGGGGAGAAATTTTGGGAGGCACAAGATAGAGCATTCAAATTAGCCGAGAAGGAAATGAAGAAAAGAGATCAACCAACTGAGGCTACTACCCCGGAGGTTGTATTCGAACCTGAAATTAATTCTCAACAAGATCCAGATTTAGCAAACGCAAGGGAAAGACTCGAAACGTTATTGAATTTTCAAGAAACAGGTGCAGAGAGAACAAGGATTATCGATAATGCGTCAGATTTTGAGATGCCAACTCAGTCAATATGGCTTTCTCCCGAGGAGCGCGCTCTTAATTTGAAGAGAAAACAGAGACTAGCTAGAGAGGAAAAGAAGGAGAAAGATCGTCAGAAACGAGGTGAGAAACAGGTGGAAATGGTCATTAAGAATGGTAAGGTTGTAATGGTTGAAAAATACGCACCTGTTAAAGAGGAAGCCGCGCAAGATGAGCTAGAGTTGATTGATGATATTCAAAACTCTAAAAGGATACAAGATAAGAGCGATTCAATTTGGGACTACGATCATGATAAGACTAAATGGGGAAAACCAATATATTTTTCTAGTTCTGATGGCCAACTGGCAACAAATAAAGATGCCAAGCAAGAGACAAAATCTAGGGTGCAGTTTGAGACAAACAGAGACACTTCGGAGTTGATAGCAACAATGATATAGAATGCACATTTATCTCCTCATTCTTTGTTTAAACCTCCGCGATCTTGGATCATTTATTTTGAGCCTCTTGTAGTTTTGTGCGATAGGTTTTCTAGTTTTCTTGACGGGACTTCCATGAGTGTGGTCTTTTTCTGATTCAGATTCAGATTCACTCTCTGAGTTCATATAAGCGGCCAACGCTGCTCTCTCTTTGTCGTCTAATTTGTCTATCCTCTGTTGAACGTCAACTTTGTCCAAAGAATTAGTCTCATTAGTTGGCCTCGGTGCCATTTTAGACCTTCTTGTTTGTCGCTTTTGAGTTTTTCTCTTTAAAATGGGTTCATTCATAGACAAGGGGATCTCAGACTCCTCTTCCTCCTGTACGTCTATGAACTCTTCCGCATTGATATCATCCACTTCTTTTATCGACATATTGTATACATCCATTAATTTTCTACCCATCCTATTTGGCTTTAAAGGCGATGGTGACACCAGGAAGTCTATAGCATTTCCAGCAAAAGTGGGGATTGTAGATGACTTGAGATAACGTGGGGTTTCTGCTGCTTGTTGAAGCTTCTTTGTGATCGTAATTGGCGTGGCTTCTAAAGACCCCTTTGTTGGAGTGGAAAAAGATAGCCTTCTCCTTGCTTTAACGGGTGTGGAATCGATGACAACTGAGTCGAGGTCGTGATTAGTATTAGGGGCATTTCTTGATTTGTTTTTCAAGGGAGATGACTCTGGTGGGGTCAATTTATAGTCGAATATGGATAAAACTCTCCCGTTTGCTTGTGGCGTTGGCCCAAGCTCTCCGCTAGGAGTCGGAAGAGCATTCTCTTTCTCAGTCTCATTGTCTTGGTTCGTTGACTTGGCTTTATCACTGACTGTATGTTTGTTCAGTTTCAAGGACCTGTACTTTGAGTACAAAGCTTTGATCTCAAGATTTTCATTGACATCCAGTTTCAAAGGTAGTCTACCATGCTGCACTTTGAATCCATGTTCCCAATCCTTAATTTGCTGCTTAAGTTTTAGAATGGCTTCACTCATTGAAGAGAGTGTTGCTTTAAAACGCGTTATGTTCAAAACAAAAATACACTTATGATTTCTATTTGTGGAATTTCTCTATTTACAAAGTGGTAGCGAAAATACGAGCATTTTCAAACCAAGAACTAGAGCCATGATTTGATTGAATCATATTTAATGCTTTCTTCAAAGCAATCTTCTCTTGTTTCGTGTCTAACAGAGCGCCAACCTTTTCCCATTGATCCATAAATGAAAAACTGCTTCCTTTGTCCCAAAATTTACAGAAAAAGTCACGCAATGCTATCTTATCATTGATGACTGCTAGAAGAATGATGACTTTTGTTTGCATATGCAAAAGTTGCGACGCGGTATTTAAGCTCTGTTGAATCATATCCCACTCTTTCCAAAAGTAACTCCAATTCCTTGTACTTGCATATGTATATAACATTTGTTCTCGAAGCCATAATGGAACAGCTCCACGCTTGGAGAAGTTTATACTTCTTATAAGCTCTCTCACATTTTGCGCAGCTTTCGGGTCTTGTGCGATGGGGTGCGTTTCTGGTAATAAACCTTCTCCAGTCCGCAAAATGGAATGCAAACGCGCAGCATCGATTGGAAGATACTCATCACTTGTCAACGACCACAATAGGGCTTGAAACTTGTCCACCGCAAAGAAATGAATCTCGTCTCTTGAAAAAGCGGTGATATTGGAAATAAAGATGGAAAGTCTTTCAAATTTTTCAGTTCCTGTAATGGACTCTCTCGTATCTAGCAATAGCTCCATGTATTTTATCACATCATGCACTATCTCTTGGTTCCAATCAGCCGCTTCACCCAATAACTTTAAGCAAGAGTGTTTACTCAATAGGCATTGCTCAACATCAGTGAACGTCACAAGATGTGGATTTTCAAGGTGCAACGTTTTGTAAAACGCAAATTTCTCAGACCATTCATCTATTGTGAAACCTGCAAACTTTGAATCAAAGCTATTTTTGTACTGTGCAAGGCTTCTCTCTGACCTTTCCCCTGTACAATCTTTTGCGATTGAACGCAAAGCAGCAACGTTGTGAAGCATCGAGGATGTGTGAAGATGCTTGCGCAAGCCATAAAAGACACTCTCTGTATCTTCATAGCTTCGCCTAGGTGGCTCAGGAACAAAATTTTGTTCAGGCGCATCTTCCTCATATAAAGATTCCAAATTCAACTCCAACCTACGGTCATCACTTAAGATATGCACCACTGCCCCGCCGACGCCCAATTCACACCTTACCCACAGGTTGGCACCAATACCAAAATCGTTATGGGTTGCGGGTGGACCTTGTCTAGCTCTTTTTGCTAGTCTTCGACGGGTTCTAGAACTTATAGAGTTTGACGTCATACCTTCAAGACGTGGCAAATAGCCAAATTCGTGCTTTATATGCTGTTTCAACTCGTATGAGGCTTTGTATATGTGTTTCTCTGACTTACCCGAGGCGAGGATGGTGAATCTTTCCGAAGAATGTTCATCCACATGCTTTGGATGATCCAACGGAAGAGACGCCAAGTCATATATTTTCAAGTTAGTGAGCCCATATTTCTTCACGAGCAACTCAACAAGATTTCCCACACTTTCAGGAGCATCATTAGGTAGTTCTGGAAACTTTTCGTGAGTGAGAGGCTCCAACTTTGACGTATTATCTTTTCTCAAATACCATGGGGTTGTGCTTTCTCCACTTGTATCAGATTGTGGTAGCTTTAATGAAGTGGAGAAGTAATTAATACGATAAATTCTGACAGCAGAACCAAAAGATATACAGTCCTTAATGCACTGTGCTGACAGTGCCAATCTCAAGGACATGCTTGAAGTTACTAAACAAGTTGGAATTGGAGAGCTGTGAAGAGAAAAAAAAATGGTTTGAAAAGTTGCCACACAGTAATTTTTTGCAAAGCTCATCTAATCTCATCACAATCATTACCTATGGCCAAGTTAGTCCACAACGTACAGAAAAAGCAGCATAGGGAGAGATCCCAGAAATCAAGTAGAGCGAAATATGGCTTGCTTGAGAAGAAGAAAGATTACAGGCTAAGAGCAGCAGATTATCACAAGAAGCAAGCTGCGCTCAAAGCATTAAAAGAGAAAGCCAAATCTCATAATCCAGATGAGTATTACCATGCTATGACCAAGAAGCGAACAGATGACAAGGGAATTCTTATATCTGACAGAGATAGCGAAGTATTAAGCGTGGACCAAGCCAAGTTATTGAAAACCCAAGATATCAACTACATACGAACCATGCGCTTGCATGAATCAAATAAAATCAAACGTCTCCAGGATGGAAAGCTTTTTGAAGGATCAGGTAAGCACACTGTTTTTGTGGACTCAACTAAGAGCAAGGAATCTTTCAAACCTGAAGAGTACTTCAACACTGACAAGTCTTTAGTTGAAAATAGACAAAATAGACTTCGATTAGACCAATTACAATCAAACTCAGGCTTGATAAATTTACTGAATTTTGAGGCGAATGAAAAGGATAAATTGGATGAAAAGAAACTTAAACTGTTCAAACAACTCCAGAGAGCAATTGCGAAGGAAAAAGAGTTGCATCAAGTGGAGGATATAATGAGCCGAAACATTGAAAAGATGAAGAAGGGAGATAAAAAGAAAATAGTTGACGTAAACGGTAAAACGTATTTCAAATGGAAGACACAAAGGAAAAGGTGATTTAATCGTCATTATTTAGACTTCTATTTATATATTCCACGAATAAAGGTATTATTCGGTCAGCTTCTATTGTTCTCATTCTGTTGAGACTAATGAAGGATCTTCTTATTCTTTGTAATTGTGCAGTACTCACTGTTCCCATCGGAATTTCCACCACAAACTCGTTAACAACAACAGCACCATTTGTAAGCTGTTGTTGCTGAAGAATCTGTGTGACAACTTCGTGCGTTTTTCTATCCAACTCTTGGAGAAAAGAATTGTTTGAGGTGGATTGTATAGTGGTAGCTGCGTTAGGCGTTGGTGCATTCTTCAAAACTAAAGCATTCCATATATCATCAATCGGTAACTTTTCGTCAGCGTGACCCGACAAAACCTCAAATAACGGCGAGTCCCATCTGGTATTGCTGTTTGGTTCCTCGTACCTCATCAGCAATTGCTTCATCAATACTGGACTCCACTGATCTTCTGGTGGTAGTTTTTCGTTCCACTCAAGACACTGTTCGATAGGCGCCGTCACTTGAATAACGCAATGAGGAGTAGCCATTCCCTTCGACTCACAATATAGTTGATAACGAAATCCCTTTATGTATGCCATTGAGTCAAGGATGACAATGTTAGTCTTAGAGATGTCCCTCTTTACAAACGATATCTGTGATCCTCTAGCCAACTTTTCTTTATTCGAATCTTCATAAGTATCACGACCGATGCCTAATGTCTGATCCGAATGGTAGGAAATTGTATAATTGTGTCCCGACTCCAGGTTCTGCTTAGCTAAATCAATCCTCTTTTCTAACCCCTTTCGAAGTTCATTAGCCCATGTAGTTTTCCCTGAGCATGGGAAGCCTGCGAAAATTACCAAAGGCATTGATGATCCCTTAATGAGGGGCTTGCCTAAAAAAATTTTGCGAAATTTTTAAAAAAAAAAGATATTGGAACCAAATAAGTATTCCCCATTTTGCAACCTCTTGTTAATTACATTACCCAACAACATGTCAAAATTTACTCCCAGGAGCGTATTCCCAAACTATAATATCCCTTTATCCAACTTCAAGGGCCACCATCAAAAAGCTTTGTCAAAAGTGGGACATCTCGCGCCTCAGTTGGATCTAATATTAGAAGTTCGAGATTGTCGAGCCCCCTTAGCTACCACGAATGTGCTATTTGACAAACTATTATCAACTAAACGTAAGCTCATACTTTACAGTAAAAAGGACTTGTCCATTTTGAAACCTGATCTACTTAAGAAATGGCACAATTCAAAGAATGAAGAGTTTATGTTTATTGATTGTCGTCATCGCGGTGATTGCAAGCGAATAATAAATAAGATGACTCAAATATATGAAAGCTTTGAGAATAAACCTCCATTAGGGTTGAGGTCCATGATTATCGGAATGCCAAACGTTGGAAAATCAACATTAGTAAATACCATGCGTCAAGTTGGCCTAGGGAGAGACAATAGAGACTCGGTGTCAACAAAGGTTAGAAAAGTCGCCAAAACTGGTGGACAGCCTGGAGTTACAAGATCAACAAGTGAAATTATAAGACTATCGCGAGATCCCGATATTATGGTGTATGATACCCCTGGCATTTTTTTACCTACTGTGAAAAGCCCCGAAACAATGCTAAGTTTAGGCTTGGTTGGTTGTATCCACGATTCATTCATAGATCCTGTTGTTTTGGCAGATTACTTGTTATTCTTATTGAACTTACAGGACAGTCTGGGTAAACTTTATGGAGATTATATGCTGCATCCAACAAATGACATTTACGAATTGATGTATCATATTTGCAAACAGAGGAACACATTGAAGCAAGATGGGAGTTATGATGAATTGGGAGCCGCAACCCATTGGATTAATCTTTGGAAACAAGGAAAAACAAAAAAGTATCGTGCATTGTTTGATCTAGAGGCGATCAGAGAAGCAAGCGAACTGAATATTAGGGATATACTTAACCTGGAAAGAGAAAGGGTAGGGCTATCAAAAGTACACGAGCGAATTGTTTGTAGCTTTGGCGATGACGGCTCCTCGTCAACCACTCATAGAAAAAGGTCAGCTAAAGATCGGGAAGCTGACATGCGAAACAGATTATTCAAATTATAAAGTATTGACAAGGATTCACCCTGCTAAGATCTCATCTATATCAAAGTATTCATCAAATTCATCATTGTTTTCCATGCCGAAAACAGTGTCTGTTTTCCGTTTCTTGCGGCTTGGTTTCGATTGAGTTGTAAAATTAATGTCAAACACCGATTTCACGGTGGCTTCAATGGAGTTGGCACTCTTGTGATCGTCAGTGTATAGTAGATTTTCCTCCACGTCAAATACGTTACCAAGGTTGAGCAATGTCTGTTTCTCATCGCCCGTGAGGTATCTTTCAATAAATTGGTCTTGACTCACAAAATCAGTTAACGAAGCCTCATTTAGTGAACTGTAAAGTATTTTCTCGATATAGTGATTGTAGCGTTTTGTTGCAGGACAAGATGATAAGAGCATATCTTCCAAGGTGAAATTGAAATTTTGCCGCGGGGAAGATGCCGTTGACTTTGACTCTAAAAGGCCGATCTTTATATTATTCAACACATCCGGCTCAGTCGCGTCGTTCCTCAACTTCATTGCACTCACGAATGTCTCCATCGTAGAATCTAGTGCATTTTGCCCCAGTGACTCGAGATCAGGAAACCTGCCAATTTTTTCATCTTCTTTCATAGCCAATCGATTTAGGACAAAACCGTACCCCCATTTTTCTCCCACCCGAAATCTTTGTGGAAGTGCACAGCAAATCTGTACTTCATCTGTTTCCTTTTGCACATACCGTACGATAGACACAGACTGTAATTCAATCAATGCCTGCACAAGGGAATTGAATGCTACTTTGTTGTGTGCTTCAGATTTTACACTTGGGATAACATAAGACGGCTCATCTGTTAAATAGGCAACGGGTAAATGTTTTCTGTCAATGAATCCCATAATGTTGATCCCTGGTGATGTTTCCAATGTTGCTGCTTCTTCCAACTCTGGTAACAATGCAACCACGTTCCTTTGCGAATACTTGAAGCCATACATATATTCTGAGTCTTTAACGTATTCTTTATCATTCTCTAAATCGCTCGATTTGTTATTGACCCTGGTTGAAACAAAGATCTCGTCTGAAATGTCCGTGTTTTCTTTGATATAGTACTTGGTGCTTCTTTTCACACGAGTCACGTCTTTTGTTTTGGGGTCTTGTATAAACTCATGACCCAGAACTTGACTCTGGGCTCGGATTGCCGGATACACTTGAACATTGAGGTGTATGCCTTCACCTTGTAATCCACCTTGAATGAAGGATAGCGAGCAATCAGTCATACAACGAGGACCAATCAACTTCAAAGGCGGACCACTTGATGTGAAAGCTTCAAAATCAGAAATGCGGAGCCTTCCGTCAAACATTGCTGCCAAATTCTCGAAATAGCTTTTAGTCTCTGCATTGTGCTCATTGTTGAGCAACAACAAGTTCGTGATCACAGGGTAACTCTCGGCTATGTTTTTCAATTTATCCAAGTCCGTATTAGCATCGCTGATAGTGCCAGCTCCATTGGTCACAATGTAAATACTTCGAACGAATTTGTTTGCAATTTGACTCTGCAACGCCTCTGCCAAAGCATCTAGAATGCAATAATCGCCAGGTGAGTCTACAGCATTATCATGTGTTTTGATTGCCATGTCATAGAATTCCCTCACTCTAGAAAGTGAAACAGGCTCGTTATAGTATACGAATTGAACATCAGTTGGTGTGTATATGAGGATTGAGTAGCGATCCAGTTTGCGGTTTCTCAATAATTGTTTACTCAACATATCTATAGCGAACTTCAATGCCAATTGAAAATCCGTCGCATCCTGACTTGCAACCAGTTTGGCTTCCATTAATTTTGATGCATCTATGATCAAGGTTATGTATTCTTTAGTTGACATTTGTAGTTTTGGATAGGGACTGGTTACGTAAGAGACGCGCAAGGTGCACCAACAATTTAAACCCTACACTTTATTTTTTTAATCTTAGTTTACACACTTTTGGGTTTTTCATCTATAAAATGAATTATCTATTTAACTCCCATTGTCTAATGGTGCCATCTAAACCTGAAGAAACAAACTGGCCCGTTTGCTTTTCATTATCATAATCCAGCCACGTTAAGCTTGTTACTCCAGAAGCATGTGCAAGGGGAAACTTGACAACCTTGGATGGCTTGTCTACTGAGTATAGTAACAAACCACAATCAAGTCCTCCACTCAACAAAAGTTTGGAATCTGGAGACCACTGGGCGTCATACACCTTACTAGTGTGGAAAGCCCATCTCGTCGAAACTACAGACCCATCCAGTTTGAACAAAGTGTATTTCCCGGACGAATCAGCTACAGCAAAGTGCTCCCCATCGGGTGATACTCTTATTAAAGTTGGTGGAGTTCTTAATGTGGGGAACTGTTGGGAGGTGACTGAGAGTTTGTTCCCCGCCTCTATCTCAATTCCAACAATGGTGTTCTTGGAAACATTCGTAACCATCAAGATTGTTTTTGATAAAGGCGCCACGTTTGTGCTGGAAAAACCAAGGTCCAATGAGGATACCAATTCGAGATCCTTGCTGTACAATTGTAAATCAGATTCGAGAAGGACAACGATGTTGTCACCAATTTTGCTCAACTGTTTTGGTTGCGAGGGCAATTTGGCAGAGGATACCACTTTCCCATCCTTCCATCTCTTAATTGCATCATCCCAACCTATGGAGTACAAAGATTCGTCCACCGTCAATAAATCAACCACATAGTTACTATGCTCATCTCCATCCTTACCCTGTCTTGTTGGGTTTGGTTTCAATCCCTTTGGTTCTATCTCGCTCTTGTACAACTTCCCGTCCGATCCTCCACTATATAGGATCTTTCCAGAGATAGCTAACTTGGTTATGGGGGCTTGGTGACCCTGTACCACTTGAACAAGCTCACCGTCTTTAAAGTACTCCAATTCACCACCATAGGTCAAACTTATTATGTACTCTTTTGTCACTGCCAAGCCCACCAACTGTTGAAAAATCGATGGCTTTTCGGTAGCTTTAAGAGTCTGTATAAGTCCATCATTCACACTCCAAGTTTTAATCGACCCATCAGCAGATGCAGTAACGAATTTCTCAGAGTCCAGAGTCCATGCAACAGCGAAAATACCTCCATCATGACCATTTTCAATTTTCTTGATAAATTCACCAGTTTTACCTTGGTAGATACAAATAGCCCTATCAGACCCAACCGAAACCAAAAAATTTCCATCTGGGCTAAACTTGACATCACGAACTGAGTTTGTGTGATTTCCTCGCAAGCTTTTGTCAAACTTGAATGGTGGACCTTGGAAAAAAACCATTGCAAAGTCATCACTTACAGTAGCAGCTCTATAAGGCCTTTGTGGCTTGATATCGACGGCATTTATTGTGGAACTATGGCCCTGAATATCACCAATTGAATTACCTGAATCCCAAGAAAAAGCATGCCCAAACTTTTCTTTTCCCTGACCGACTGCTATGATTCTAGCATTATCTGCATCCCAAGCTATCGATCTGATTGGACCCGACATGACCTGGAATTCACTCTTTATGATAGGGGGCTCAAATACATCATCGTCCCCTTTCTTTGGTGCAGCATCCCAGATTTTGACTTGTCCAGACTCATCACCTGAAGCTACGTAAAACCCGGATGGTGAGAATTTTACCGCGGTGGTAGGATGTATATGCTTGGTAAAAACAACAACTGGAGAGTTGGAATTGTAATCGGCTGATCGAATGATTACTGATTTCCCATTAACATAAGCCAATCGATCATTAACTGCATCGTATGAAAGATGTGATGATTGACCCCTTTGCGTCGATGGCTGTGGTGGAGCAATTGCAATTGGTTTGATTGACATTGTTCTTGTGGATGTTCCGCCAATGTGTGTGCTTTGTACGATTGTGATTGGGCGAATAATTTTGAGTTTTGGAGAGAGAGAGAAGGTGAAGGAAAAGGGCGAAAAAAAAATTATATGAATGTTTCCGACAAAAGACGTCACGGACACAAATCGTACATATTCAAGCCCATTGACGAAATACAATGATTAGGATTGCGACTTCTAGATGCACGTTGAAAGGCGTTAGATGCTTCTCAACAGTGTCATTGAAGTTGAATGCGAAAGAAGTTGGTAAACCTCCACGCTTACCCGAAGTTAGGGCCGAGCCATTGGTTCCTTCTCCCCCTAGCATCACCCCAATCGAAACAAAAGTTGTTCCACCACCACCACCACCGCCAACTGTGAAGAAAGGCAAAAAGTTTTCTCTTTTTGGGTTCCTTTTCAAAACATCGATCCTAGCCGTCATTGTTTATGGCGGAACAATGTACCTTGCTACAAAAAATGATGATGTGATGGATTTTGTCGTTGATCATGAAATCCCATACCACGAGGAAGCAATTGATTTTATCGAGAACGGCTCATACGATGACTTGGAAGAGCTCTGGTACACCATCAAAGGTAAATTCACCGATGTAAAGTTACCATCGAAGGGAGACATTGAGCAATTTACAAGCGACTTGGAGCACAAGAGCGGTGATTTTATCAAGGAAACAAAGAAGAAAATTACTGGAGCAGTCGAGGAACGAAAGGGGACTGATTTAACACCCGTTGAACAATTACAGAAGCCAGTCGAGGTAGAGAGTATCACAAGAGATGTCGCCAGATTACCATTGATCGAGCTCAAATCTGATATCGACAGTTCTGTCGACAAGTCGGTCAAGCAGACCATATCATCATTGAATGATTTGATTCAGTCTATTGACGCCAGCTCATTGTCCAAAACAAACTCTGGTCTTGTAAAATCAATTGACTCCAGCATCAACCAATTGGCTAACAAATTAAACATTTTGACTAAAGAGTTTGACAATGAATTGCAAAATAAACTCAAAGTTTCCCAAACTGAGCTTCTTTCATCATTCACCAAAAAGGAATTGGAATTAACCGAGAACTTGATATACCAATTCAATCAGGAAAAGACTCAGTTGGAGAAAAGATTAAATCAAAGATTGGAGCACGAAATAAAGGCAGCTAGGGAAGCTATTAGTCAAGCAGCAACCAATGCTGTATCCATGGTGAGAATTGAACAGACCAAGAACTTTGAGGCATTGGTTACCGAAAGAATCAACGAGGAAAGAAATGGCAGATTGGCCAATTTGGAGAAATTAAATGACAAGATTAACGAATTGGAAAAATTTGCCGAGAATTTTGAACATCAGATTGTCAACAACCACAAGAAGACCTTGATACAACAATCGGTCAATAAATTGAAGTTGTTGTTATTGACACCTCCCGAAGCATCAGAAAGACCAAAGAGCATTGAACCATACGTCAAGGCTTTGAAAGAGGTATCAACTGATGATGAAGTGTTGAACTTGGCACTTAAGGATTTGAATATTGTTCTTTCAAAAGAGTCCACTCACTCATTATTGACAAACGCCCAATTATTAACACGTTGGGAACAATTAGAACCAGACTTGAGATCTAGTTCATTGTTGCCACCAAATGCTGGTTTATTGGGTCATTTGGCATCGGTAGTTTTTTCTAAGCTCTTGTTACCTGTTAAGGGGGTGAAAGAAGATGGTAACGACATCGAATCAGTTATTGGAAGAGTTGAGTCGAGTTTGGCTAGAGGACAGTTGGATATAGCCGTTGAGGAGGCTACCAATTTGAAGGGATGGAGTAGAAGACTAGCAAACGATTGGGTTGTGCAAGCTAGGAAAAGACTTGAAGTTGAGTTTTTGCTTAACTTGATTGAAACAGAGTCTAGACTTTTATAAGCATTGGAATCTACGAATCTTGTATTGTGAGCAGCGGTAATTAATTGATTCTCTTGCAGTCCCGTTTACTTTGTCGTTCCTAATCGTAAATTATACCGTCCGTTTTTGTTCTTGTGATGATATAGATCAACCTAATCCGGCAGTTTTGGTTTTGATGAGGCGCTGGATGAGATGCGCAAAAAAAAGAAAAAAAAGAAACCAACAATGTGGAAGGACTTGGCTACGGACCAACACAGAACCTCTTAGAAATGAGTGCTATCGAACGCGTGTCTCGGACAGATATAACTTGCCAGAGATGTAAACAAAATACGGCCATTTTGAAAGCTAGAAGTGAATTTCATTGTAAAGAATGCTACTTGCGACTTGTACGTGGGAAACAAAGAAAGCAGATGTCTACCGAAAAGTATAAAATCAACTACAAAAAATCAAAGCTTGGTACACTAGAAAAGGTATTGGTGGCCTTTTCTGGAGATGTGTCGTCACTTGTTTTACTTGACGTTTTGGGAAACTTGCTACAGGAGCAAAACCAGACCCATAGAGGATTACAAGGATTTGAAATTGTAGTGGTAAACTTGGATGAGAAGGAGTTGAAGGAGTTGAATATAGAGGTAGAAGGGATACTACCGGAGCTTTTGTCACGTTATGAACCAGTCGAGATCATATTCAAAACGATATCTTTGAACTCTTTTGTTGATTTCAAGAGCTTAAATCAAATCTACATAGAGAATGATTTTAGCTCAACGGCAAATCCCGTGGATATAAATGATTGCTCGTTTCTTGATTTATTGAAAAGGTGCCCGAACAAGTCATCTGCAGAGGACTTGTTAACAATTGTGTTTGAAAAGCTACTTTTGCAAGCTGCATACGAGGAGGGATGTGGAACCATAGTCTTTGGCCACTCGATGACTAGGATTGCTAATGAGATAATAGCTCTTACTGTTAAAGGAAGGGGCTCTTCCATACACAGATTAATATCTAACAGAACTGAAACGTACAATGGCAAGGAGATTGACATTATCTTCCCGTTGCGAGACCTTCTATTTGCGGAGATTGATGAATATGCAACTCTTTCAGATTTGAAGAAATATGCAGTTCACTCTGCAGTGGTGAAGTCGAGAGTATCAAAGAACTTGACCATTCGAGATTTGGTCAGCAATTATTTCAGCAACTTGGACACCACAGGTTACTCATCAACGACATCGACAGTGATGAAGATAGGTCAGAAACTAGGATCGTCCGAATCCAAGGTACAGAACACTTGCAAAGTATGTGGCGTGAATATATATCAGGATCCCAAGAACTGGTTAAAGACAATTACAGTAAATGATCCAGCTCCTATTCAAACTGATGAAGAAAAGGAGTATTTGGAGTTGTACTTATCAAGTCTACAACATAGCTCAAGTGGGAAAATAGCCGGTGAAAACATTGTTCTTTGTTATGGGTGTATCACCACTTTAAATGGAGTAACGGATGACGAATTTATTTGGCCAATAGAGCCACTTATAAATTTAGAGTATAAAGATGTGATGAAAGGAGCCAACAAGCAGCAAGTGCTAAATGAGTTTATTTTGACAGATACTGAAGATGATGAATTATGATAAAGTATGTGTTTCATAGCTTTTTAGTTCATTTTGTACCACACTGTAATTTTCACAACAATTATTTTATTTCAATTGTTGACCTCTTTCTTTGATCTGAATCGTAGTTTGCAGTACAACCCCATCACCATCATGTTCTCACCGGACTTGTCACCTCGTGGTATACATCACCTATGGTCGAGTAATAACAATCAGTTACTTCTCAATTCTTCACAACAACGCACAGCCAACAATTCTGAAGCCAAACATTACAACAAATTGTTTGCACCACCATTGTCATCGTACACAGCTGCATTTCCAGGTCCTGATCCATCGCAAATGGAATACCTACAAATCACGCGATCTGATAAGCCCCACCCAACTGTTGATGATTTAGCATTGTTGATGAGAATGAAGGAACAACGCTTAATGAAGATTAGAAATACTGGTTATTCAACAATTAGACCAATTGGTATTGGGAAAACAATGGAGGAATTAGATTATGCACAAAGGGGCTATAGTGCTGTAGAAGATAGTACTATCAACAATAATGTTGCTGCTGAAAATTCGAACGAAGAAGAGATGAGTACGATGCCGTTGAATATTGGCGAAGAAGAAGAAGTTGATTTGGATGCAGAAATCTTGGATGCGGATGAACTTCGATCGGATGAAGAAGACGACGATGATGACGATGATAATGATGATGATGATTATGATGATGGTATAAACATACCGCAGAGCCATGATCATCACCACTTCCGAAGAAATCAAGGATATATAATGGATGATGAAGGGTTCATGGCTGCCGAGGTGGAGTATCAGGATGATCACAGTTTGAACTCGGAAACAAATACCCATATGTTGATTAGTAGTGCAGTTACAGCTACTGTTTTACCCACTCGTACAACTGGGAATCGTACCTCAACCACCAATCCAACAACTGCCCCTTCATTTCAAACTTTAGAGGAACAGCATTTCGATAATGAAAACGACTACTCTGAACAAGATATGCTTGTTGATTAATTTCGTTCTAGTGTTTTATAGAATCTACTTTTGCATCTTGTAAATGTATGGCAGGAACCATCCATTTTCCACAGGAACAACGCGAACCTTTCCAACTGTAGCCTCCAACTTTTGAACAACATTTAGGGCATTGGAATTTTCCTTCAATCTCAGATTTCTCTAGCTCTTCTCTCATCCAACCAACTGGTTCGGAAAAGAAGTAATGAGAGCACAGCTTACTTGCTGGTTGAACTGATACTATTCTTCGTGAATTTGGAGCGGTTTTGATGAATTGTGATTGTCGTGAATCGGAGGTTGGTGCTTGATGATCTTCAACGTCGGTATTATGAGCGAGAACCCGCCGACAACGTTTACAACGTAGATCATATGATGGAGGAGTAGAACCGGTGTCTGCAATGACTTTCCTCATTGTGATGTCTCTCAAGTTGCCACCAGATGGATCTTGCTTTAGTGATAGGTTCCTTACATAATCTCTGTACTTTGGATTTTGCTCGTCGATGGTGAAACCCATCAGCTCATATAGCTTCACCTGATCAATGAACGCTGAGTTTGGCCCTGCATCAGGACATTTCCTTTTTACTGCATGCAATGCTTGATCGAAATTTAATTTGTAATATTTCATCAAGTACACTATAATAATTGCCACTGAGCGAGAGACTCCATTTGCGCAATGAACCAACACTTTCCCCTTATTCTTTGTGGCTTCATCAAGGAATTTATCACATTCATTAAAGTATGGTATCAAGTTAGTTGTTTCTTCATCTGTCACTTCGATTTGTTTATGTTGATAATTTTGAGTATAGATTTCGTCAATGTGTCCCGGTAGTACTGATAAAATGTGCGTGATCCCGTACTCTCTCTTGAAATCCACTTGATTGTTTATAGGCTCTATCGATGAAAGAAAGATCCCACCTAGAATCCTTTCAACCAGCATTTTCGGGCTAAATAACGACTCGGAGATGAGCATCGATAGAATTAAAAAAAAATTATATACGCGCAGATGTTTTGTGCCATGAAGTGGTCCAGTATCACACTTAAAAATTGTACCATTTTCTAAAAATAATATACATGATAAGAATTGAAAAAGAGGCTATAAGATTATCTCACCTCACTTGAAGCTCCAGAATCTCTTGAGTCCTTGTAGATTCTCCTTGGCCAACACGAATGACGACTTTTCAAAAATCTCATCAATCTCCTCCAAAGTCTTTCCTTTAGTTTCTGGCATAAACAAAACTTGATAAAAGAAACCCAAAAATGCAATACCACCGTAAAATCCAATGGTTAAACCAGTGTATGTAAGCGCTTCTTTCATTCTGTTGAAGTTGTAAGTCACAGTAAAGGACCAAATATACAACAATGCAGAACATAAGGTGACACCTTGTGACCTTGTACCAAGACTAAAAGACTCTGATGGAACGACCCAAGTCAAACAAGCATATGAACCAAAGAATCCCATGTACAAGATGAGACCAGTCAAGTAAACACCTTCTGCAGCTGGTAAATTGGTATCAATAGGAATCAAGTATCCAACACCAACCAAAACCAAACCAATGAAAAAGCCAATCAAGTTGTAGCCCCATATCCTTCTACCAAATTTATCCATGTACAATATTGCTGGAATAGTACCAATCAATAATGATCCACCACCAACTAAGGACATAAACACTGCATTTTTGTCTGAAAACCCAATTTGACCCATCAAGTCTGACAAGTAATACATAACGGCATTGATACCCGTCAATTGTCCCAAGGTAATCATAATCAAACCATAAATCAATGCACGTCTATTTCTTGGCACTGTGAATAACTCGACCCAAGCTTTATACCTCTTTGTTGTCAAACGAACCTCTCTCTCATGTTCAGCAGCTTGAATCATTTGTAAAAACTCAACTTTGCTTCTTTTTTCATTGATATCTCTCAATCTTGCAAACACATTGAACGCTTCTCCGTATTTACCCTTTTTTGCAAGGAAACGAGGTGACTCTGGTAAAAAGATTAATCCAATCAACAATATGGTGGAAAATACCAATGAAGAACCCAACATATAACGCCATCCGGCATGAGTTGATATAAATATAGCGGCAATTGCATAACCCAAAACTTCACCAAAGGCAATGAAAAACTGATATGCACTAACCAAAACACCTCTTTTGTCACTTGGAACCGACTCGGCAATATACACATTGACACCACCACCTTCGATACCAACACCCAAACCCAAAATAAATCTTCCAGCGTATAACACATTGGTTGAGTTTTTGTTGAAAAATGACGAACCCACCTGTTTGGGGATTGGAGTAGCGGCACACATAATGGCACCAATGGTATAAAGAATACACGACACAGTAATGGCATTCTTTCTACTAAACTTTTGCAAAGGTGGCAACATCAATGAGCCACCAACAGCACCAAGAGGCATCAAAGCTGAAACAAGCGAGTTTTGATCACCACTAAGATGCAATTGCGAGTTTAATCCTAGTTGAGCACCACTAATGATCGATTGGTCGACACCGCTCAAAACTCCAGCAAATGAAGCAAATCCACCTAGCAAATGAACCATATGTCTCTTATCTTTAAAATCCAAGGGGATTTCGAAACGCTTCAAGCTGTTCCAAAAGCCGCTGGTTTGCGTTTCAGCTGCACCAAGTTGTCTATATTTTTCAAACTCTTCATCGACATTGAAATCGGAACCTTGCTCCAATGACCCTTCATCGTATTCGATTTGAACCTTCTCTTGGTGAGAATCAATTGCTTTTTCAATTTCCAAACCGGACATGGCAAAGTGTTTTGATGATAACGAAGGAAACTTGGATCGAAACTGAACAGTGGAAATTAGTATCATTTATATAGTTTATGGGAAAGTGAGGAGCACATAGAGGAGAAACTAATAGTAACGCGTACAAAACCCCCCTCCCCGAAGGTATCCCCCATATGCACAGAGCTCATTGTATAATTTGCTATTGTGACGACTCCATGACAATCGGATTAACTACTCCGTGTCTACATAGCTGTAGTTTCCCCATTTCTTTTGGTGGCTTCCTCGCATTAATTGATTGTTACTTGTACGACTCATTGTTTCTTTTTTTGAGTCTATTGTTTAGATAGTTGTGCTGGTGGGGTTGAAAATGGAGGAATGTAGTACAAAAGAAGAGAAAAAAATTTCAATTTTAGTTGACTTTGGGGGATGCACTTACACTTTGGAGAACGTAACGGAACGGATCATAAGATCATCTACTGGTATGGTTGTACAGCTGGGTATGAGCCTATAGCAGAACCAATTTGAGTCATTTTCTCTAGCTAATCGTCCTCCACTCAATGAACCGGCTACTCTAATGAAAAGAGAGTGTTTTACCCTTCACTACCATTTGATGTTTTGTGTTCGGATTAACTCTTTTTTATTCGCGCGAGAATTGTTCCGTGCATCATGCGGAAAAACCTCACAAAAGAATCTCTTTCTAACTTATTCCAAACGTATACACTCTCAGATGGTCCTACACGCCTCTTTTCCATTGTTCTAAATTTATGGAGTAAAACTTTGTTGGGTAAATGCCCTGTCGGACATACCTAATCACCTTTGCATATGTGTGGGCAGTTCCTTGTTCATTGTTCAATTAAATGAGAGGTGTGGAGAGAAATTACTATACAAATCCTTTTACACTAAAAGTCATTTATTGTTAGATTTTCCGGATTTCCTAAAGCTGAGAATTTCTTTTCGAATTCCTCACTTAAATGGTCTTTTAATTTAACCATCGAGTTACCAAACGTTTTATGGCATATAGTACATTTGAGAGGTGTTGATTTGATAATATTCTCCAACACAACTACTGACCTTGTATGTCTTGTAAATTCGGATTGATCCGAGTCTTGTACTTCCGCTGAAGATGTCTCTGATGCTGAATCAAAATTGTCATTCCGATTAATTAAACGGTTGTAAACCTCATTATACAAGGGATTCAATTGATCAAAGGGGACAAAAAACTTGGTGGTGAATGAATTGTAGTGTTTTCTATTCTTTAGTCTTGGTGAGTGAAAGTCCTGTGTAATCACATGGATGTGTAAATTGTTCAACGAGGGTATTGAATGCACCCCAGCTTTGATAAAATTATTTCTCAATTCTTGAACCAGCGCGTCATCTTTAACACCCAACTTTTCACGCAAGCTATCTGCTATCAAATTTTTGGCCCTGTCCACGTACTCTTCTATCATCTTATAAGATTCCTCGCCAGTGAAATCCTTGTAATTTGAGTTGAATACATCCAATGGGTGCTGGTGAGTGACATCGGGGTGACGAGGTATTACTAACAAGTGACGAACGGCTTTGGGAAACATATCTTTAATAATTACTACATTCTCATCGTGGAATAGCACCGAGTCAAACTTTTCAGGTTGATCGATAATTTTTTGGAACGCATTGGCGAAGCTCATGTCGATCGAAGAACAATATGACAAATTGAAAAGATTTTTATTATGCAATTTCATAGCGCATCTTTTAACACGTTATGAGCAAGAATCAATGCATTTTTAAAAAAATGATTAGAATTATACAGGTACAAGCAGAATTAGTAATTTACTTCCATCAAACTTTCCTCTTTCTCGGGGTAACTGTCTCATTGATATCTATTGTCTTTGATTTGCAGGTCGAAGTTGTATCCCCGGTCTTGCTCTCTTTCTCAGAACTTTCCCCTGCTTCGGCCTTTTGGGCATTCAACTCTTCATTATCTTTCAATTTGACCTGTTGAAGCTCATTGATAAACCAGACAACTGTTCCATACAAAAATACAGCAATAACAAGTAAATTAACGAAATGTATGGACCTTGTTAAAAAAATTAATGTAGCTAGCGATGTAAGTAATAGAATGAATGATGCATGAGTGGCTTTTATCAATGCAGGGGTAGTACCTGGAGTAAATATAGACTCCCACAATTCAACGATGAATGCCATAACGAGTGGTCAGGACGCAGAAGGGGTGGTGGAAAAGAAGTGTAATTTCTGAGGACCCTAAGCAGAAATTCTTCTTAAGTTGTTTGATTTGGTGATGACGTTTTGCATATTGATTTCGCGATTGCGAAGAAACGGCAAAAAAATTGAAGTGAACACATACACAATGAAAAAGTTATTTATTGAGGGATATCTCCACTGGTTGAAGTGGAAAGCATGTGACTTCTCCTTTTCCTCCGAGAGAGAGATAGAGGGATTACGAACAACTCACTTCTTTCCTCTGTCAACTAAAAACCTCTAATGGTTTGTGATTGAGGTCGTGTAATACAGTCATTTATAACGGTAGCGCTTCTAAATGAAAGAGAGTGACAATTTAGAATAGTAAATTTGTCAGTAAGACTTAAAAAAAAACTAACATATAGATCCATTGGCAAGATTAGATACATTCATAAACTAGAGACCAAATTATACATCTGACGACTACTTTCTAATAACTGATGACAGCAATGATAGTACCAGACGATTCATTTATTAGTGATGACGAAGAAGAATATTGGTATGTATCTCTCATAGCAAGTGCCAACGGGGTTGGGACTCGAGCTCGTGACGAACTTTTTTACTAACTACATCATTTAGTCCATTGTGTGTGGAAGAGATGGATATCTCGGACAAGAATTTCAAACCCTGTCCTTGTGGATATCAGATTTGCCAGTTCTGTTATAACAATATCAGACTGAATCCAGAGTTGAATGGGAGATGTCCTGGGTGTAGAAGATTGTACGATGATGAAAGTGTCGAATACAAAACTATTAGCCCAGAGGAGTACAAGATTCAACAAGCAAAGAAAGAGAAGAGAGAGCGTGAAAAGAAGCAACGTGAAAAGGAAAAGAAGGAACTGGATATGGCCAACAAGAAGCACTTGGCAGGATTAAGAGTGGTTCAAAAAAATTTGGTTTATGTTACTGGATTGAATCCACCATGTAGCCCAGATGAATTACATTCAGTTTTGAGATCGGACAAGTACTTTGGTCAGTACGGAAAGATTAACAAAATTGTTATCAACAAAAAGAATCCAAATCCCCTGAATTCTGGAAGTCACCACCATCAAAATCCTGGATTGGTGGTATACGTCACTTTTGCCAAAAAGGAAGATGCTTTGAATTGTATAACTGAACTTGATGGATCATTATGCGATGGAAGGGTATTGAGAGCAGCACATGGTACTACTAAGTATTGCTCTTCTTATTTGCGTGGTCACCCATGTCCGAATCCAAATTGTATGTTCTTACATGAACCAGGAGAAGAGGCTGACTCATTTACCAGGAAGGATTTATCGACACAACAAGGTATTAAGATGGGAATGACATCAAGAGCACATACTACATCATTCGGAGAGGATACATATATTCCTAATCACCAGCTTAGTCAAATGACTGATGAGGATTTACAGCAATACCAGCAACAACATGGTCATAGTAACAACAACAACAATGCATCGCATCCACATTCGCATAATGATTTGAACAAGGAACATTTACCAGCCACGGCACATTGGGCAAATATCAATGGACAAGTTTCAGGAGGCAATTCGCCAGGCGTCAATAATAATGTACCCTTGGCAAACTCAGCTGCATTCCCCACATTGGGCGAGATTGCTCGTGAGAAGCAACAACAACAACGTAAGGAACCCAAATCTAGAGTGACAAGTACCAAGTTATCAAAGATTAACAGCGCCACTCCGGCTGACGATGTTGATTTGAATGATAATTTGGTTATTCCATTTATTGAGCTGATTGTAGCAGAGATCAAAACATTGGATGAAATCAAGAATGTCAAGTTTAAGAGATTGAGTGACGAAAAGCCCTTACCGTTATTTGCATTTGGTGGAGATTTCACAGACACAACCAAGCCAGAGGATGAGAAAATGTTGGCACGTCAAGTGATTGAAAAGTATTTGTTGAGGCCAATTAAGAACTATCATTTGGCGTACCCAAACCATCCAATTATGCACCAACAAGCATTGTTGCAACGTCAACAACAACAACAGCAGCACCAACAGCAACAACAACAGCAACAGCAACAAGGCACCCCCGTTGCAGCAAATATCCCATTACCAGAGAAAACAGACGACCAACATTTGCTCTTGCGCCAATTACAACAACAACAGCAATTACAACAATTACAGCAACAACAGCAACAACAGCAACAACAGCAGCAGTTGAATCAACTAAACATGATCAAGACTGGTGATCGTGTCAATACATCTACTCCACCACCACCTGGGTTATTCGCTGGTAGAACACCATCTACACAAAATGATGTTCCCTTGGTTGCTCCTGGTGCTTCCCAACGTACTTCATCACAATTGTTGACACAATTAATGAGTAAGAAATGATTTATATACATGTAACGATGTAATCAATACACAAAAAGTAAAATATATCTTAGAAAAGTCCTAAAGAGGTGTCAAAGTTCAAACCGTCCGGTGGAATATTTACCAATATCAGATTTACTAATTATATAGTTCAACTTGTGAATGGCTTCTATTGCTCTAGAAACGAGTGATGATTTCGCTTTATTTTCTATAACCTCATCTGTTTCTTCGTCTGTGCTTCCTCTTGCCTCTTCTATTTCGCCGTCTCATTCACATTCTCTTGCTTCAGCTCCCTATCCAGATTCGTTTTCAACTCATATATCCGATCATCCAAGAAATGCCAAGCTTGCTTTGGGTTCATAACTTCGTAACTATGAATAATTTTTCCTGCCTCTTTAGCATTATCCATAATCTCTTTACGAATAATACTCAATCTAGGCGCCGTAGTCAACAAATCGTCAACAAAAATTTCATTTTCAAGTTGACGAATCTTTTCTGGAATGATTTTCATCTTTGTTTGCCATGATTTGAGATCCTTTGGATCTAGTTTGGGTTTATGGGTCATTTGTTGTGATTCAAGGTATGAGACACAAACGTGGTATTCGTACAATTGTTCATCGAGTTTGATCAAGATGTAGAATCGGTTCTGTTGTTCCGGAGTGAATTCTGATTTGAGGGCTTGGTATTCGGATATTAGTGAATCTTTGCGTTCCAAGTATCCATTGAGTTTTCTTTGTGATGACATGATATGTGGGGCAAGGGGGTGGTGGAAGCAAAGTGTGTGGTGGATGAGTTCAGAGAGTTGTTGAATCTGAGTAGCCTGTTTATTAGGTCCACAATGGGTCTAAAGCTCCAAAAGGATGGTGTGGTCTCGTGAACTTTAAAACGGGTAACCGTGGTGCATTTGTACGTTTGATTTGAGATTTGGAGATATAGATTTTGTTTCAAAACAAAGGGAAACGATAGTCGATATTTTTGAGGCGTTAACTATATACAGGTCTACGTTTCCTCTATTTACCTATTTACAACATCATTACACTTGCCACACAACGACTCTGGTTCAGGTGCAGTATACTTCCAACAACGTCCACATTTATAATCGTCTGAATGTTTAATAGCAACGCCAATTTCTTCACCACCGATATCCATAATTTGTAAATTGTCAACTTCACCATTGTCAACAAGTTTCACCTTGGAAACTAAAAACAAATCATCAAGATATGATTCATTTGATTTTATAAATTCAAATAAAGTTGAATCTTTGCCCAGTGGGTTTGTCAAATTAATTTCCAATTCCAATTTATTCTTGAAGAAATTGTTTTGCTTCAATGTTTCAATCTCCTTGTAGATTTCATCTCTCAATTTGAAAAAAATATTGAATTGCGACTCCAAATCATGATTAATGTAATCATCAGGCAACTTGAACGTAGTGGATGACTCTTTGAAGGGAGAGTCACTGACATTTTGATTAATATTTACATACTCATCCCAAACTTCTTGCACAGTCAATGGTTGGATTGGAGCCAATATGCCAACATATGTCTTTAAAATATCATTTAAAACAGTTTGAATTGCCCTGCGTCTCATTGAACTGGCCTTATCTGTGTACAAGCAATCTTTTGAAACGTCAAAATAAATTGCACTCAAGATGGAATTAACATGAGCATTGACTAAACTCACAACTCGTGAAAAATTATAAGACTTGTAATACCCAGCACAAGTTGATTGCAACTGATGCAATGTGTGCAAAATATACTTGTCCAAATCACTCAATTGTGAGTACGCGACAGGAGCATCAAAGTCGTACAAGTTGCCCAAAAGATACTTGAATGTAACTCGATACTTTTTACCCACTTCACTTACTCTAGTCAACACTTCTGGATGAAAACCAACATCTTGCTGATAATTGGAAGATGCTGCCCATAATCTCAATCCATCAGTGCCCAAGAATGGTGTCCATGGTTTCTTGCAACCTTCAATTGCTTCATGAGGGGAAAAGATGTTTCCTTTAGTCTTTGACATTTTTTGACCATGTGCATCAGTAATGAATCCATGAGTAATTACAGCTTTGTATGGGGCTAGTGCCTGAAATGATTCTCCTATGTTTCCAGAATAGATAACCTTGTTGAGCAAAGAAGACTGGAACCAACCACGATGTTGGTCACTACCTTCAAGATAGACGTCAGCCAATGGTTGTGTTGTATCGTTATTGCACTCCTTGATATTGTCACGCAACGTGCTCCACGACGTACCTGAATCGAACCAAACATCCATCGTATCTTGTCCTTTGTAGTAATTGGTTCCATCCATATTCGAAGGCAACCAACGACTAATATCAGATTCCTTGACAAACCATTCATCAGTGCCAAACTCATCAATTTTGGTGATTGTGTGATTAATCACCGCTAAATCCAATACTGGTTTATGTGTATCTGCAGCATAAACAATAGGTAATGGTACCCCCCATGATCTTTGTCTAGATATACACCATTCATCTCTGTTTTCAATAAACGATGTTAACCGATTGTACCCACTAGCAGGATGGAAATTCACTCTTTCCAAAGCTTCACGAGCAAAAGGTTTGATTTTATCAACATTGACAAACCATTGGGGCGTAGCACGCTGAATGACGGGAGTTTGCGATCGCCAATCATATGGATAAGAATGGACAAAGTTTTTATTGACATTGTAGATCATATCATGTTGTTTCAAAACATCAACACAAAGCATATTGGATCTAATCTCATTTACTTTTAACGCCCCCAATTTTTGGAAACCTGGAGGCAATTCTTCAACAATGTATTTACCCTTGTTATCAACGCATGACGATTCAATGGTAATTCCGTTTTGCTTGGCAACGAGATAATCTTCACGCCCATGAGCTGGTGCACTGTGTACAAGGCCGGTACCTGCTGTACCAACAACATGGTCACCATGTATAACTGGTCTTTTCATATTGTCTTGAGCTGCGGGGTTCACATAATGTATGCCAATCAATTCAGATCCAGGGATCTCAATATTAACAAGAGAATATTCTGGATCTAGTTTGAGCACCTCTTCCGCCAATGGTTTAGCAACAACAAGTAACTCATCACCCTTTTTAATCAAAGTGTATGTCAAGTGTTCACTGACACAGATTGTTTTATTTGCTGGTATTGTCCACGGAGTGCTTGTCCAAATTAACAATTTAATCTGCTCGTTGACTAATGACACATTTGGGTCACGCTGTTGCAAATAATTGCCCAATTTATCATCAACAACGGGGAATTTAACATATATAGCCACTGACTTGTGTTTATCATTATACTCCAATTCAGCTTCCGCTAACGCAGTTTGTGTATCACATCCATACCATACTGGTTTCAATTGTTGACTCAACAACCCATTCTCTACCAATTTACTGAAAACTTGCAACTGGTTGCTTTCGAACTTATGATCCATGGTAATATATGGTTTTGTAAAATCAGTCATTATACCCAATTCAAGAAATTCTTTACGTTGGTTTTCAATCATATTCATAGCATATTCTCGACAAGCTTTTCGAATCTCAACTGGATCTTTAAACTCTGATTTGCCTAATGTGTGTTCTACTTTTAATTCAATGGGCAATCCATGACAATCCCATCCTGGTTGATACTTGATCAGTTTGTCTTCATGAATCAATTGGTACCTAATAATTATGTCTTTGCATATTTTGTTCAATGCGTGACCAACGTGGAGTTTCCCATTGGCATATGGCGGTCCGTCATGAAGAACAAAAGGTTTGTAGTTGATCTTGTGTTGTTGCTGCCATTTGTAGATGTCGATCCCAGTTCGGTTAATGAGTTCATCACGAGCAGAACCACGCGGTATTTTGGGACTGAACTTGGTTTGGGGTAGCTGTAAAGTTTTTGAGTAGCTTGTCTTGTCTAGTTGTGCCGCAAAAGTAGCAAAGCATCTCGTTTGACGATGCGACAATCGTAGCATTTGAATTACGGTGGGTGGTGTTACTATACTGAACAGAATTCTTTGAAAATTTTCTGTTGCAAAAATCTACTCACGCGCAATGGCGGTGACTTAATAATGATTCATACAGTAAACTACACTGCCATTTATTTGAAACGTTGTTTATTCAAAACAGATAATAAATACACCATGAACAAAGTAATAACTACATAAAAAGGGAAAAACAGGGGTAACAGTATAAAAAATCGTTTCAAATTCCGCTTATAATAATTCTATTTCATCATCATCTGAACTCTCTGTCCTAAATTAGGACTCATTCAAGTGTGGGTAACAAGTGTGTGTGTGTGTTTGTGTGTGTATGTGTGTGTGTATGTGTGTGCTTGTGGATGTGCTTGTGTTTGTGGACAGGTAGGGAAAGCTATATATAATTCTATGTTCTCCCAATTTAGTTGTTAGCCTTGATGTTTTTAACCAATTCAATGTATTTTTCAGTTGAGAATGATTTTGGACGTTCAATTGGCATACCAACACCTCTGTCCAAAATCAATTGTGGCAATACACCGAAAGCTCTGGCAACACCGAACAAAACAGTGTAGAATGATTCTTCAGTCAAACCATAGTATTGCAACAAGACACCAGAGTGGGAGTCGACATTTGGCCATGGGTTCTTGGTTTTACCTTGTTTGGTCAATACACCTGGAGCAACTTCGTAAATATTTGAAACCAACTTGAACAATTCATAGTCTGGCATGTGTTTCAAAGCAAATTCTCTTTGAGCAGTGTATCTTGGATCAGTCTTTCTCAAGACTGCGTGACCATAACCTGGAACAACTCTACCAGCATTCAAGGTTTCCCACAAGTACTTTTCAATATTTTCCTTGGAGTAGTTTCCTTGCAATTCCTCCCTCATCTTAAACAACCATTCCAAAACTTCCTGGTTGGCTCTTCCGTGCAATGGACCAGCCAAACCATTCAAACCAGCAGCCAATGACAACATTGGTGATGACAAAGCTGAACCAACCAAATGGGTGGTGTGAGCAGAAACATTACCACCTTCGTGATCAGAATGGATGGTCAAGTACAATCTCATCAATTCCAAAAATTCTGGATTTTCAAAACCCAACAAGTTGGCCAAGTTGGCACCATAGTCCAATTTACCATCAACCTTGGTTGGCAATTTACCATCCTTAAACACATTTCTGTAAATTTTGGCAGCAATAACTGGCAATTTAGCCAATAATGAGATGGAATCTTCATAAGTGTACTTCCAGTAATCCTTCTTGTTGACACCCTTGGCGTAAGCTTTAGCAAATTCAGACTCAGATTCCAATGCAGTAACAGCAATTGAAAATTGAGCCATTGGGTGCAAATGAGCTGGAGATCTGTCAATCAAATCCTCAACGTGTTTTGGCAATTCTGATCTAGCAGCCAATTCTTCAGAAAATGCCTTGGTTTGAGCATCGGTTGGGACTTCACCAGTCAACAACAACCAAAACAAAGCTTCTGGCAATGGCTCACTTCCACCTGGGGCTTTTGGCAATTCTTTTTGAATGTCTGGAATGGTTCTTCCTCTGAAACGGATACCTTCAATTGGGTCCAAAACTGAACCTTCCCAAACCAAACCCTTGATACCTCTCATACCACCATAAGCTTGTTCCAAAAGAACTTCACCAATAACGGTTTTACCATATTCTTTTTTAAATTGTTTAACCTCTTCAGCTTTTTCTGGAATCAACTCATCCAATCTTTGTTTCAAAGTCTATAGAGAAGGAGTTAGTATAAAGTGACCAAAATAAAATAAAAAATAAATAAAAAAAAAAAAGACGATGCTGCAATGAAACACGTAGAGATGGGAAAAGAAACTCCTTCGTGTTTTCAATGACAAAGATCTATTCAAACATACTGGTTCAGCAGTGGCATAAGTTCTAACTGATTTAACAGCGTTTCTAGCCAAGTTTGATGAGCGTTGGAAAGATCTTAATGATGACATTGTAACTGTGATTGTGTATGATATTATTCTAAATCAAAAGTAGTGATATATTCAATTGAATAAAGAATGAATAAAGCAAGAATAAAAATAAAAAAGGGAAATATTCAAATTTGAAAAAAAAACTATGAGGGACTTTTTTGGTTGTTGGGATATTTCAATTGATATTTATATATACCACTACAACAACTAGTTATACTCTGACAAAGACAAAAGAAAAATAACCCAGACTGAAAGTGAATATAATAAATGTCGCTGCATAAAAAAAGCAGCAGCAGCAGCAGCAGCAGCAGCAGCAGAAACAAAAAATAAAATAAAAAAATAAAAATTGTCTGCCTTAAATTAAAATTGTGTTTGTGTAACTTAGAGACATTTGAAATAAGTGATACCCGATTTACCGACTTTTTTTTTTTTTTTATCACCGAAGGAGACATTTACTATACTATTTTTTTTTTATTTATTATTTTTTATTTTTGTATTCCAGAAACCGAGGAAGGAATAACATACATAAACTTTTGATTGCGATTATGGAAAAAAAGAATCTTGTTGAGTTTCGAAAAAAAAAAGAGCGTGTTAGCAACTGACACTATGTAGGAGTGTATCATTGCAAGAAACAACCTTTATCACTAATTAGTTTTGCAGTTCTGCTAGTACCCATTTTAACAAAATTGTAGTCAGTGTTCTTTATTTTGTGTCTGATTCCAAAAAATGTCGCGTTTATCAGTATCAACCAATTAGATTGCATTATTATTGTGCAAACAAAAGAAGATGCCACTGTGTTGGTATCAACACAAAAACAAAAACCCATTTTGCTTTAATTCATTTTTTTTTTTTTCTGAGCAACACCACACGACTACATTACATAATTGTCAATTGTTTTCGTTTTTTGTTTTTTTTGTTTTTTTTTTTTTTACTTTGCACCGAGTCTTGTAGAACACAGCACATGCTCGGTTAAATAAGTTTGCTTGTGTTAAAATAGTAAGTAAAAAAAACCGTTGTCGAATATTAAGCATCACTCTGCTGTCTAGAGTCAACTCACTAAGAAAACAATAGCCTATTGTAACTGCTCAGTATACACGTTAGCTCTGCATCAATTGCGAAATACGATTAAGTGTTGGTTATGAAGATTTATATTCCTTTTTGATTGGTCTACCCACAAATGTAATATAAAACAATCGTTGAACATGGCAAATGATAGTTATTATCACTACCCCAATCGAACAAAAGACGTATAGCTTCAATGGCTGCTCCACAGCGTATAAGGATAGTCGTTTCAATTGACTTAGGTGTGCTCTATATATTCAAAAACACTTGCAAGAATAAGTCCGTGGGATAAATTCAGGAAAAAAAAAAAAATGTCTGATCTTACAAAAAAAAAAAAAAGAGCCGAAAAATGTCTCCCAAATTTTCTTTTTAAATTAAAGCAAACGTTTCCTCAAATTATTTCAATCAGCGACATTTGTTCTATTTTGAAATTAAGGTTAACGTTTAATATATCCCAGTATATTTCATAGAAACTTGAGTGGCAAGAGACAGTCGAATAGTAAAGGCAGTATTGGTTGTTAATAAGACTATTTCAAATAAGTTGTGTATAGCTTGCACAGGTAAATCTACGTATTGTTGGCACAAGAATGTGGTTCAGTCAATACAATAAACCGCCAATCATAGTGCTCGAAATGAACCTTCAATAAAAAAAAATGTCGTACTACAGTTTCCCCAGATTTTCGACATTTTCTTCAAGTCGATTTACGTCATTGCTTTTAAGTTTTACAAAATTGGGTCCGACACTACCCTATGAAATCCTCAATATCCGAACATTTTAGCACATGTGTATGTGTGTGATTTCACAAAAGGACACTTCGGAGTTCCCAATAACCAAAATTGTGTGTGATCTACTAATTTTCTCAATTGAGAACTAGTATCCCTACTAGTCTTTCTTCTTTAAGGCGATTAAGCAGACTGAAAAGTCTAATTTTTTTACTACTTTTCTAGTGCTTCGCTTTCCCCACAACGTTTCACTGTTTAGTAGTCCACACTTTAGGTGATACATGGATTAGTCTAATTTAGTCAAACTAAAAAAAAAGGTGATCAACTGATTCACAATATCCCAACCAGTTCCGGAGTGCAAACTGTCGCGTAAATAAAGACCAAGGGGGTGGAAAATCGCTAGTATTGATTTACTTCTCTTGTTTCAACACTTTTAAAACTTAACATAGAACGCAACCAGTTTCATCACTCCTCGATACAACTGAATTCAGCTAGTGCCTGCCAAATCCAAACTTACTCGTATAAGTTTTTTTTTTTCTCTCTGTCCGGTATTTACAGGAACATCATCTGCAAGGTGGTCGAGACATTTTTTTTTTATTATATTTTTTCTTCTTCCATTTTCTTTGGTGCAGGTTAAAGTTACACAAACCTGAACCAGAATCTCGGAGTTTTTTGAAATTTCTTGAATATTTTTTGTGGGGGTGGGGCATTCTCACAGAAGAGTGAAAAAAAAAAAAAAAAAAAACCACACCACATTTACCCACACACACATAGACACTTCCGGGAATATCCACTCGTTTTCATTCGAAAGTGAAACATTACAAACATTGATACATCATTGGGGCCCGAGTTGTTTATACATGTTGAAAAATAGGAGTAACAGTACCCATATTATAGAAGTATGAACGACTCGGTAAAAACAGTACAAGAAGTTTTTTTAATGAATTTCTTGGATAATCGTACTTTACAAGTTCCCAAATGCGGTTAGTCTATTCTTGAAGGTCCAAACGTTTAAAGGGCTTCTCGATCTAGCTAAGAATTTCCAACCGAAAGACGGACTAGTTTGCCTAATTTTACATTTTCTTCATAAAAAAAAAATGTATTGCCGTTGACGAATTCAATTTAGTCTAAGATTCTAACCAATTTTGTAAACATAATCACTACAACTCTCAGTCACGGCACCACTATGTAAACATTAACAGTCTTTTGTAGAAACACATCCAGCCTCAGCAGGGAGGGAACCCTTGACGAGGGTATACCTGTAGTTTACTTCATTCTATGTGTAGTTGACTTCAACGCTACCAATTACTCCTTGCGCTACCCCAACCGTTTCTTTCTCTACAACGAAAATTTTTTCTTCACTACTTTATTGAAGTAAATCCATCACCGAAAAGATCCTCCTAATCACAATCAATCCTATATCACGAGGAAATATCTGTATATACTCATTTATTTGAAAATATACGAAACCAAATTCACACGCAAAAAGAGAACTACGGTCGTTATCTTTTACAAACAAACCCTTTCTCTTTTGATTCCACAAATTGGTTCAGCTCAGAACCACATTGTCTTCTCTTTTGGGACTTTATCTCCGGTTGCATGCCCTTTTTTTCAGTTAGGTGTACTCGGTAAACGAATCCCATAAATCAAAATCATCACCCCCATCCTTTTTTCACCTTTTAATTGAGGCAAAAAGGGTAAACGGGTAGATAAAAGACATTATAACAGAGAGATCGATGTATGGATTCTAGTGGATTGATCTTTTTGAAGGTGTCTTACATAAAAAAACTTGTCTCTACAGTTTATTCTTTCTACAATCATCATCTTGAACAAATAAATAAGGTTCTTTCAGAGGAAAGTACTACCAACAACCCCACCAACCCCACCAACCCCACCAACCCCACCAACCAACCGTACACATTGTACCTTCCACCTCCTCAAATTGGTTGACCAACAAATTCTCTCAATTTAGGTCCCACCATTTTCCGTTTGTTCATCAATTCACCAGCCTCACCTCTACCAACAATACATTTCAATTTAAACTCACAAGATTTACACTTCAGTTTAGAATCAGCAAATTGCGGAACCACACGACCAAGCCAAAAATCACAAGCTACATCAATCGTCAGTTGTAAATCTTGTTTCTGAATGAAGTATTGACAAATTTCGAAAACTTGTTGCGTTAGGGCATTATGATACTCAACTGTAGTTGACTCAGCAACGAAATTGTTGAACAAGTTGAATAATTGAGCTGATCTTGCTGCCAAGTACCGTAGAGTTAGTGGTGTTTGCCATGTCCGCAATAACGGTTCCATGTAGTGTTTATATGGGAATGGGTTTGATGATTTAGATTCGATTTTTTCAAGTTCATCCAAGTATGATTGGGTTGATGGCGATGTAAATGAAAATTCATTGGCATTTTGAAACAACAAATCAAATCGATACTCATCATAGTGTTGTTGTGGTGCCATTGCCTTGTCGTCCCGTGGAAACCCTTCGATTCCCAATGCAGCTATTCCTTTATTCACTTTGTTTGTTGTGATTTCGTCATCATATGGCTTAAATCCAATGGGTTTGCCCCGGCTCAATTTGATAAAATCATGATAGAATAAATTAGGATTCAATCGCAACATTTGCAACACCATAATTGGGCTCAATGGCTTATCAATATCGACTTTTTTCCTGGTAGCATTTTCAAGTAATCCATGATAAGTAAACTCAGCATCCATTGTCAAAACCTTGAAAAATTTCTGATACAAATAAGTTTGGCACTTGGCTCCCTTTATCACTGATTGGAAATGAGGTAAAGTGTTTTCACTACGAGTTTTCACATCCGAAATCACAAGTGATAATCCGTTATCGGACTCTTTATACTCTGAAAGAATCTTTTGAGCCTCAGGGATAAATCTCGTCAAATCTATCATGGGTTTAGTCCCAGCTTTATCTTTGTCAAATTCAAAATCCATCATGTTTTTCATCTCAGTGATAAATGTCAAGTCAGTGGGGTTGCTGTGATTTTGAAACTTGAATAAATCAACAATGGATGAAACGAGTACGGAATTGTTTAGTGCCTCAACTCCGTGATGGGGCTCAATGATTTGGGACTTGTTCATGTCAATATATCCATGTAAGGGAATTTCCCTAGCTTGTGAGTTTGTCAATAATGCAAACAATCGTGTGATTACTTTATGAGACCAGGCATTGGCTAACACCTCTTCCTCGGAACTTGTCAGCAATTCATCGACAACCTGAATTGATTGATCAATATCTTGAGCATGAGAAGAAACTTCTTGTGTTGTGTTTGGAACCTTTCCTTTACTCTTTAGTTGCTTCTTCAACGTGGCAACTTTCTCCGAGACAAAGTTCAACATATCAGTAATATCAACCAGTGGATGTGTCTCCTCTTCCAAACGAGCATGGTGGGCAGTACCTTGCTCCATTGCTGGTGTAGATTTCAATCGTGGTGAGCCAGCATGCACTTTATAATAATCACGCATCTGACACCAATTATTAACCAACAATTTCGTGACAGATAATCGAGGTGTTTTGATGATTGAAACATCAGGATTATGTTTAGTGTAAAACTCAAATGGAGTCCTATGTGATGCAAGTGGACTTACAATGGGTAATGTTGTTGAATGGGGTAAATTCCAATTCTCGTAGAGGATGCGTAAAACTTCATTGTCTTTGAATGCAAGCTCTTCTTTTGGTTCAGGTGGAGAAGGAGATGGTGCGGCAGCTTCTTTGGTTCCGTTTTTTTTCCCCTTTACCAGTTTTGTTGCCATACGTTTCTTTGTTGTTTTGGCTTTAGCTTTAGTCGTTGTTGCTGCTGATTGTTCAACTTGTCTAATTATACCTTGCGCATATGCTTCTTCCTCTTTGTCATCGAGGTGGGATTCAAAATCACGGATTTGTGCGTGAGTAAAGTTAGTTCCGTGTTTTTCAATCTTGAACAAATCATCATCATAACCATGTTTATGCAATACACGTGTATCACCTTGCATTTCAGACAATGCGACGCCAATTTTGGACTTGTCTTGTGGTGATACCGATCCAATGGTGTCCCCCAATGTAAGCTTCTCTAATGCTTCATCGACACCATCAACTTCTACTTGGATTTTTGGCATCACCATTGTCTTATCTTGATCAAAATTCAACTGTTGGGCTTGACGACTAACGCGCACGTTTGAACGCAGAATGAATCGATAGCTGAGAAGTTGCCCTGAGTGTGCTGCTATACGCAACCTGGTGAAACTGTGGTAGAATAGTTGGAAATATAAACGTTCTCGTGCCATGAGTCTAATTCTGCAAGCTCTTTTTCACAATGAAATCAACCGATGTACCACTTTGAGCTTTGGAAGTTGACTCTTTGATCAAGTACGATAATAGGCCAACTTGGCGCTCTTTATATACCACCAGTGGATCCCCAATCCTGATATAGATCTCTTAGTGGTTACCCTTACTTTGATGAAACGTAAATCAAACGTGTTTCGGCGGTTGACCATGTGCTGGTGGGAGTAGTGGTGCAATTGGTTCTTTCTTTTTCGTTTCTTACTATTGCGCGTAAAATCTAATGAGTTGCCCAATTGGGACAAGACAATTAATACATGATGAAGCCGTTATGAAGTACGGAAAATAATGCAGTTAAAAGAACTATGAATGATCGCTGTTACAATATCCCACTCTGGATCACAAGTGACTCTATTGTGAAACCGCTTTCAAGATGGTCGTGATTTGTAAATGTGCATTCAGACAGGGATAAAATTTCACAAGGCTCAACAATGGATTGACTTTCCTACACGCTATTAATGTGCTAGTCAGTGGTAGTTGTGATGGTGACCCTTGGCACTATTAAAGCTTGTAATTTCATGCTGCAAAGAAGTGTCTTTTAGTCAATTCAATTTGAATCTTTTAAATGTACTAAAACATGAGAAAATGCTCAAGCAACTGACACATCCAAGATACCTAATGGGGACGGGTAATCACCTTCAAAGTTAGTGAGCTGCAAGATACGGTTAAGATGTGATATGGAACTGTTGGGTACCTCAATATATGTAGAGCGAGTTAATCAACGGATTTCGAAACGGAGTTCAGTGTAAATAATCAGGTGGGAAGTATACACCATGAGTGTAGTATCACAAATATGTCAAACTAATGTAATATTTTAACCCCATTGGGATATGTCTCTTTGACTGAAATGGATTTCTTAATTGCGAAAAAAGGGGCGCGCGTTTTGATTTACACAAAATTTCGATATGTTCAATATTCCCAATTAAGTAAAATTATGAAACCATCAGTAATCAACTACTTAATTTGAAGGTAATGAATACCACAGTGCTTTCAAGATTGCTTTCATCAACCAAATAAAAAGACCTACAAACTACCATCTTCATCTTGCTTCTAAATCCACTCTGCGTAGCCGAAGCTAATCGTATAACAAGTTAAGATTTTAATTAGAATCGAAATATTACACCCATGCTCACATTGTTTTGCGAGTTTGGCAGTTTCTTGCATATAAACCCAAGCAAAATTGTTGCTTTAGTCGTATGATGTAAAGTTGCAGTAATTGACTAAAGCTGGTAATAATTTAGCCTAAATGGGATTTGTTGGAGGCAGGCGAAGAAAGAGAGAACTTTTCACCACTACCACCCCCTTTCCAAATAGACTTTTCTGTCTGTTGTTGAGTTGAAAATTAACATGATAAAAAGAGGTGCTCCCAAAGTGTGGTGTTTGACGACAGTTAATTGGCAGTGTAGTAGGTATATCTAAGCTACGATGGGGATCACGAGAGACTATTGAGACTATGTAAGGGGACTGAATCGTAATGTATTATTTTCTTGAAGAACCTTTGAAGTAAATTATTTTTTTGATACTCTAGTCTTACAGGATAAGTTGAGAGTAGGTTTGTTCATTAAGTATACCTCATTTTTGATAATCTCCCAAATTATAACATCTCCCCAAAACGCGTGTTTGTGGGCATGGTGTACATCATCTCCTTTCACAACAAGTGCTTTTGTATTTCATTGAAAATCCCGCAAAAAGTCAATCTAAGTCACACAAACTCAAGTATCTGCATATTCTACTATTGTTCCCGAGATACCCACCACCACATACACAAGTCTTCCGATATTAATAGAGCTCTTCGATCATACCGTACGTGTGCATATATGCAAATGCATGACCCGATAAGTTGGTCATTTAAGGTTAGGGCCCAAAAAAGAACAAGTTTTTTATAAACTTCCGAGATTTCGAGTTTGTTGGTGGGACCAATCGATTGTCAATCGCCTCTTCCAAAGTGATGCATACTTGGTTTCAATCTTAGTTCATACCTGCAAATGAGTCGCAGTCTGCTTGGGACTTCACTCGCTGGAGAATCATAGATAGACTCTAGAGCTTACAAAGTAGTTTATAGTGGGTAACTACTTTTTGTGTACAAACTTATATAACTCATTATGTAATCTCGATATTCACTCTTTTGACTCTCTTTTTGTATCTCAACAAAGTTTTGGGAAACAATCAATTTTGAACATTCTTCCCCCACTTGTTCTTGTTCTTCTTCTTCTTATTCTGGTTCGTTCATTACGTTCAACATCAGTGCACATATACATTAACCAGGATATAGCAAATTAGGAAGACAAACGGTGTTCTACAGAAAACAAAGGAGCTTAATAAATCAAGAGAATTTTTAAGGTTGGCTTTCTTTTTTTTTTTTTTATTTTTTTCAGGAACCATACAATTGTTAACAAAAAACTACGCGTGTCCCTTTGAAAAAAACTCATAGCCACCGAACGAAGCAGCAACTACTACTACTACTGTCACCGTTACTGCCATACATCGAGGCATAACAGGAGAGCATTGAAGAGAACATTTGATCTGCTTATTTGCATTATTCGCCATTGCTTTTTATTTTTTTCCCGGCTTTCTTTGACCAAAAGTTTCATTATAGACAAAAAACCCCAAGTTTGTATTATCATAAACAACAACTGTTACGTTTTTTGACCTTAACATAGAGTATCGATTTTGCATCATATCCACAAGGGCTTCCCAAATACTTCACCATTTTCTCGAACGCTTTTTTATTTACCATGATAAACAAGAATTTGAATTTGCATTTGAAACTAAACAAGATGGAGTTCAATCAACCATCAATATCAACTCCATCTGGACTGAATTCACAACCATATACACCAATAGATCAAACTTTGAAAACACCGTTGGAAGCTCCTGGTGAGTACCCATTCAACCCACCTCCTTTACATCATCAAAATTCATTCAATAGCCAAAACACTATACAACAACACCAACAACCATATGGCCACAATAATTCATTTTATCAGAACCCACAATATGCTGAATCCGACGATATATTGACAGATATCGATGAGCCAGAGAGCAACAACTCCAACAACTCCAACAACTCCAATAACTCCAACAACGGTGGTGCTAGCTCCAACAACGCGTCCCTCAAAAGACCACAGTACCCGATGTCAAATGGTATGAAGAACACGTCAATTTCAAATTTGTCATTAAATGAAATGAATTTGATGAATTACAATGCCCAACAGCAAGCGCAACAGCAGCCACAACAACAACAACCAAGCAGCGCGTCAATCAGACTGCGTTCATCACTGTTGAATCTTCGTAAACAATCATTAACAAGAAACAACTCAAACAACTGGCTTCACGTTGGTAATATCCACAGTCTTCGTCCCAGAAATAGCAATGCTAGTACTGATTCGTTGGATTGTGTACCAATACAAGCCAACTTGTTCAATGGTGGACCTGGCTCTAGTGCTAGTAATACACCACCTCATTCCGCTGGTATTCAATCGCAATCACAATCAAACTATTTCCCACAACAACAGCCATTATCAGCTGCTGGAAGTAATATACAGTCTCAAACAGCATACTTCCCACCACCACCACCACTGGCAAGTTCACAATTGCAGGATTATAGAGATGTTTCATCTTCAGCTCCATTCCAACTCCCACTGGCACCCCCACCTTTTTTACAAAGAAGTAGATCGAGTACATCGGGAAGTATGGGTGGACCATCTGTTCCCTACCATTTGAATACTGAATCAGCAAATGCCCAAGCTTTGAATAATTTGAATGGACGGTCCAGCTTTAATGCAGATGCAAATGCAGCTGGATTTGCGTTGGATTCACCATTTGAACCACATCCACACCCACTTTCAGCACAACAACTGCTGCAACAATGGGGCTCACAACCATGTGCACAACAATATGCACAACAACAGCAGTACTCACAACAACGCACACTGCTGTTACTGCTGCAGCTGCTGCAACTGCTGCTCCAAGATGATACAGTTATGGATGAAGCACGATTCAATAGCAATTTCAATACTAATTACGTCTCACTTGGTGAAAAGAAACGTGATTCTTTGAAGTTGAAAAGAGGTATGCATTGATAGGAGCATTGGTGGTAGGGGTGCTTTGTCTACATAGAGTTTAAAGATAGCTAGATAGATTTATATATCAAAACCAAAAACATTTGAAAAACACTGTATACGTTTCATTGCATATACATTGTCTATATTTCATTAGATTGTACAAGGTGGAGTTGGCTGTCTTCCATCTCAGCATCCACATCTTGTTTATCATCATCCTGGATATCAATATCATCCGATAATAGCGGCGCCGAGTATTTGATATTGTAAGGTAGATATTTTTCCAAAACAGCTTCCTTTTTAACCAACTCATCAACAGCGCCAATGTCATCAATATCAGTTGTACCACCAACAGTATAGTCATCTCTCTTATCTTTGGCTTTGGTAGCACTTACTGGTTTCACAATGTAATCATTCCAATCACTATTTCGAATACTCTTGATTTTCAATTGTAAGTCTAAATCCAAATCACTTTCGTTTACGCCTTGTTCAGTATTATTAGTTGTCCCTTTCAATTTTCGTTGTCCCTTTAGTAAGCTTTGTTCGAATTCGTTAGCTATGAATTCAGTAGCGTAAAGAAACTTCAACTTGTGGCCTAATTTCAAATCCTTTTCAAGTAGATGATTTAACCATTTCAATTTGTTGTTGTTATTGTCATGCATCAAAGACGACACATTGTCCACTTCTTCGCCGCTTTTGCTGCTTTCGTCCTTCTTCGAGCTGGTTTGACCATTACTCAGTATGAATTGATGATAAAAATCCTCTGGGTGGTGGTGGGGGTGCTGTTGCTGTTGCTGTTGCTGGTTGTCCTTTTCATCAACTTGGGCTCTAGCATTCTCATCAATTGCATCTTGTTCATTCCTCCTCTGTTTTCTTTCGGCGATATCTCTAATTTGTTCTCCATAATAACTCAATACCCAACTTTTAAACAGGTTTATCGACTTTGTATTATACTCCAGTTCATCAAAAAATTCATCATGGATTCTATGCCCCTGGGTAGCTTTCACCAACCCCAAATTGATCATGGCTTGCATTACATCCTGTACTTCTGGTGAATTAGTTCTTGTTCTAATAAGACTACAGTCTATTGACTCTGTGGCTAATTTCGACAAGTAGATGATATATAAGGATGTGATTGTGTTTAATGTTGATGGTTTACATTTGTCAAATCCTTGTGTTTTGAGTATTTGAGCTATTGATACTCGTAGTAGGGAAAAATAAAACGAGTCTTCCATGGCTGAAAGGGGAGTTATATGACGGTTGAGTAACGCTAATAGTGCTTAAACAAGTTCAGTAATAAGAATGAATTCATGTTTTGATATTTTTCATAGCTCTCTCGGTTTCATGTAAAAGAGAATCCTGTAGAGGTATAATTATCTCTCTCTTTATATATGCCATTACTAAACTAATAAACATCTACAACAATAGTCACTGTACATCGCATCTCTCTCTTTACAACCCTTGTTGCAATCTCTCACCCAACTTCTTACCGGCGAAACTTAAGGCATTAAACAATCCCTTTTCACTCAAATCGATATTTTTTAAATCGACAACACCAGCAGCTCCCGAACTCACGGGAGCGTTAGTTACACGAGACACAATAGTAGCCGGATCATACTCCAATATAATCCCACCATCATCAATAGTCTCATCAATGGCCAACACCACCAAATCGTAATTTTCAACAATAGTGGTTTTATCAATGGTATTATTCAACAATATATTCAATGATTCAACCAAATTGCTCAATGTTGAATACATGAGACATTCATTTTCATTGATTGGAGCCACAAGTATGATTGATGTATCATTGATTTGTTTATATACAATTAAATTGTTATCATACAAGAGAATATCTTGATGCACTTTGTTGATTTTGGAAAATAATGATTTCTCAAATTTCAATTGACTGGAGGATTTGGAGGAAGTGGACGGTTTGGCTGTTTTGGGGTGGTGGCTACTGTTACCGCTTTGGGAGCTACTAGAGTTGTTGTTGTTGATATCATTTTCGGTTGGTGGTGTGTAGTATTTAGCGTATAACCTATTGCCTTCGTTGTCTAGTATTAGCAATGCTGACACTGTATATAACGATACATTCAATGACATTTGGGCAATGTAGTGTGGTGTGCTGCCTATCAAAAGCTCTAAATGTTCAACTGATAATAACTTTGTTGATTTCGTTGATGAAAATGAAAAAATTCAAACAGCGTTAGAAAACACCACACACGTTGTAATGGGTTATATGCAGGAATCAACAATAATGAGCCACCAGCCCAAACACACTTCTTGCGACTAACGCCATCACCCTTGTTACTAAGCTACTTCTACTCATCCTGCTTATAATGGAAAGATATCCAATCAAGCTATACAAATACTTAAATGTCACACAACAGCGCCTACATCCCCTTAGCTCACCATTTCAACCATAAATTGATGAATCTTTTTATGCATTGGATTGTTGTCATAAAACTCATTATGCTCATAATCCAATTCAAGACTCTTCCATCCAAACACAAAATTAATAATCAAAGCAATCATCAATCCAAAAGCAATAATCAATGGACCAATTGAATTATCCAAATGTTTATCACTTCTTTCCAAAATGATATTTCTTCGAACAATGAAAATATAGTATCCCCAAAGACAACTAAATACTGTTAACCCGAAATAAAAATAAGCCAAATAGGTACTCAATTGATGGAAATTGGATCTGATGGTTGATGAATAAATGATGAATGTAACTGACATTAATAATGTCGTGACATGCAACCAACGATTAAATGTACGCTCATTGGCAAGCCACACTTTAGGTTCTATCTTGATTGGACCCATGTTCTTAATCCATTGTTCAGGTTTAACCACACCGGCGGGTAGAATGACTTCTTCATCTTCGGAATCAACATCAATCAATTTTGAAAATTGTTGAGGGAACTTGATCAATTTCTTCAAACGATTAGCTTTGGTAATACCAGTTTCATCATCCTCGTCTTCATCTTCATCAAAGTCGGACGATTGATCATCAGTAGTAAAGTTGCCCAGTTGTTGTTGTTGCTGAAGCTTCTTTGGTTTACCTGTTGGAGAAAGATTGCCTTCATCCTCTTCTTCATCGACTGGCGTAATCTTTGAATCGTCAGCTTCTGTTTCTCCGGTCTCTGCCACTGACACGAGCTCATCTTGGTTGTTGCTGTTTCCCTTATACAATAAACTTCCCGAAAATGATGCTGATCGAGGTTGGAAGTTGGAGGTGTTGTTTTTCAAAATCATTGATTTAAACTTTGACAAGTTATCATCATTGCTTAATTGAGTGATTCCATCATTGTTAACTTTTGTAGGAACTTTGGGTAAATCATCATTTATGTCACCTTCCAATTCATTAAACCACATGGGAATGTTATCCAATTTATCATCCTCCAAGTATAATGATGCAACACCATGGATGAACTTGGAGAAATTAGGAATTTCTTTAACTAAGTAGCTACTATTGATCAATTCATTAATCCATTGCAACTTTTTAAAGTTTTTAACTGACGATTTTTTAATCTTGATCTCCATCGTTGAAAATGGGAATTTGTTGTATTCACCTTTTCTCAAAAATTGTTGATTATTTTTAGGGTTATCCAAATCCAATCTATGCCATTGATGGGGATCTCTGATGGGTAAAATTGGATCAAATGAATCTTCTCTGATAAAAGTTAAATTGGAGTCAATAATGATTCTAATCTTGTCATCACCAGGAATCTGAAAAGCTGTTCTCTTGTAAGTAGTTCTCAAAATTGGTTGCAAGTTGTTGTCATCGATAAATTTTAACAATCTCTTGACAGTAGCTTCATCATTGATTTTAACAAACTTTTTGGGAACATCATGGTTTATAACAAATTGATTGATATACTTTTGCCTCAATTCAATCTTGTCATCAACATGGAAATTGGAATTGACATCAAACTCTTTTCTTTCCATGGTGATTTTAGGTTTGTCTGATAACTTCCCAATCCACCTAATTCTCAATGTTGATGAATTATTGAGTTTGGTTAATTTGTGATTGTAAAGGTCGAAATGTTCATTGTCAAAGTACAAACAATTGATGGTTTGATCAGTTTGGGTGACTTTGTTATCTTTACCATTTGCTTCATCTTCGTCATCGTCGTCATCATCATCGTCATCGTCATCATCATCCTTTTTAGAGTTGTAAATCAATACAGGTAAATGTCTCAATATAGTGGTCTTTACCTCCATCAAATTTTCAGGATGAACCCAAAACTTGAAAGATTGAAACTCTCCACTCAATGCCCCATCATTAAAAGATGACAATTTCGATAACGATTGATCGACTTCGTAATTTTCTCTTAAAAATTGAAACAAAGTTCCAATTTTGTACAACAATGGTGAATAATCTTCCGAATGGAATGGTAATTTCTTTAAACGAACATTCAACAATGGTTTAACAGAATAATTGGAGTGCAATCTATCATGTTTCTTGACGATTTTGATAAATCCAGTATAGTTCAAACGTTGAAAATGCTCTAAATTTTGCGCTTCATTCAATAAATGGTCCAATTTCTTAGAAAATGCATCAACATCGAAAGTGTCGGCTACCTCAGTTTGTTGTTGCAAGATATCCAACTCATCATTCAATTCATCAAATTTGTTGTGTTGGAATGTGAATACTTTTTCCAAATTTTCATCCAAGGCACTAACAAAGTTTTGCTCATCTTTATCAGTCCAGTTGTTTTTCAAAATCACCCCTTCTTTGAGCAATTTCTTTAATTGGTTGTAGTTGATGTAAAAGTCTTTCCATGGTGCATAAGTTTCAGTTTCCAATTTGGTACCGAATAACATTTTGGAATCGTGTCCTCCTTGTTGTTGTGGTTGTTTATTTGTGGGGGATACAGTGACCGTAGTTGGCAATGAGGACTGTTGCTTGCTGGTGGCTGATGGTTTGGATTTGGAGTCTTCACTTGATGCCATAATAAGAATATGCTTGTGTGGGATTGAAAGTAAAGGGGGCTATTCAAAAGGAAAAGAACAAAAGATAGATTTAGAAGGGTGAGTCCTCAAAGTGTGAGTTTTCAATGATGGGTAGTGGTAGTTGGCTGGTTAATTGGTAGGATTCTTGTAGTGGAATGATAAATTGTAATTTCAGAAATGAAATAATGTTGTCTTTCGTTTACCTCTTGCTACCGCTGTTTTGTGAAATCTTTTTTACTTTCTCTTTATTGACTTTTTTTAGCCTTTTCTACTTATGGAAAACTTTCTCCCTTTGTAAATGTAGAATACTTTTATTTCTACCTCGTCAATCGTATTGTATGACAGAATGTAGTTGAGCTGAGTCGAATGTGATGCCCCGTTGACTCAAAAGCAATGTCCCTTGCTTTTCTTCGTTCACTTTAATCGAAAGGAAATGAAGATAGTTTTTAATTTTTTTGGCTCGAGCAACGTGGGCGGATACCAATTTATAATAAATATTCGTATTCAAACAATGCAACATTAAATTAATATTGGTAATCTCTCTGTATTATATGCCAATTTATTGATTAAAAGCCTGAGTAAAAGTAGTGGACATAAACAGTCGGTATTGTTTTTTCTGAACACAAACAGGTAGGACAGTTGTTTTTCATTTGATTTGTGTATCTACTGAATGGTACAACTTTATACAAACACACATCATTAATAGCCAACTTCTCAACCACACGAGGTTTAACTTGCATCTAAAGTGACCGAATCAAGCCCTTTGTGAAGGGAGCTTAACCCCTTCTATCTCATTGAACTTTGTTTCAGTGGTTGCGTTGCTCCACAGAGCTTCATGTGTGGAATCGCACACCTTTTTACCTGTGGCATTGTGGGACGCCATTATAGGTTTAAAGACGATCTAATAGGTCTGGTACCAACTTTTGTGATTCGAAGTTTGCCATCTTTGTACTCCATTCGGAATGCATGTCGGTAGTATTCTTTTTTCAAAACAAATCGTTGAATCTGACAAACCCTTCGAAAGAAATGTACGTAAAACCAAGATCCTCATCCAACAACAAATTTGAAAGCGTATCCCTCGTAGAAGAGGATAGATGGAGGGTGTGGTGTGTTTTGGTTGCCTTTTTTTGCAACACACCAAAATTGATGGTCGTGTATTATTGATTAAATGTGTGTTTTGTGTGTAGACATACTTTTTAGTTTTGTGTAAAAATAGTTCTCCATAAATTAAACCCACGTGGGTTATACTTATTTCAAGTTTGCACAATTCTCAATTAAATCGACTTTCAATACAAACTTCTGTATCAGATGAATCAATATGATGGTAGCTTACCGTCATTTATTCGTCAAGGAACTGGGTATAGTACATATAAAAACTTTGGAATGAGTGAGTGAAATACAACTATCCTCCTTGAAGAGTCCTTTTTCACATTTATATGTACAGGCTAATGCGTCAAATTTTACAGAAATAACCCGAAGACTTTGCTACTCAGGCTCTCATGATGGATTGGACATACTTGTAGAAAGTAGTTATCACATTCGTGATATACAACTGTCGACTAGTTGACGTTGATAATGGTACCATTGTAGCTGTTCATGAAACAGAAAAGGAGAGTTGAATCCAGGTAATTTCAAAGCAGTGAAGCTGAAGCCTATATCACTTGGTCTAAAGTTTTTTTACCATTATTCCCCTTCTTACCAAATTGTTGCAAAAAGGGGAAGGAGGCAATGAATTTTGTGCTATTTTCCAACTTGAAAAATTGTTACTCTTCAGTTGAACCTTATTCAGTAAACTGACAAAGTTGGTCCAAAAAACAGCAAGTAGCAAACTCGGTGGTAGTCTGTATTTCAGTACAGTCTCAACTTCTCACATGAGAATCAATTCTTTAGCTTTGTTGTATTCAATTGGTTGTCTTTTGAAGCGCAATTGTGTCCCTTCTCATCATCCTGTGAGTGAGAGAGAAAAAAAATTGGTTCAACCACATATCATTGTCGGAAGCAACCTCTCTTACGCCAAATGTTTGATAATCCTATACTTGATCACGAACGAATATACATTCAAGATGACCTATCATACAATTTTGTGAATCCTGAAAAGAGCAAAAAAATAGACGATGCGTTGGGTGGTCACTTTTGGTCTATCATTAGCAAGATGCTTCAGAAGATTACATCATTTGTACTATCTTACTTGAAAAAACCTCCATATATCGAATCACCCAAGCAAGAAGAGATTGCAGATGAACCTGTTGCTAGTAAAGACTCCGATATTGAAATATTAGAAGAGGTAACCGTACCACACAAGTATCCCATCACTAATGACTATCATCTTATCTACAATCGTCGAGAACAATCCTGTCAAAACAGTATATTGGAGGAAAGCCTTCGAGAATACGTGGAAAATAGCACCACAACATCACATGACACTACTGGTCAGATACTACGAGACCTGGCATTGAAGAACTCGAGACCTAATAGACTAGGAAACACTCAACAGAATGGCCAAAATTTTAGCATGAACTTATCAACTACATCCCCATTACACTCCACCCCAACCAAAAGAGCCAATGATCAACCGAAACCATCAATTATACAGCAAGCCACGTCTACGGTTACTCCTAATCATGATCACTTCTTTGATATCAAACCCAAAACCAATTACCAACAATCAATCTTGAACTTTTACACTCCACCTAAACCAATTTCAATCACTTCATATTCAATAATTGATGATTTGATTACCAATTTTAAAATCGATCGTATTTCTGAGACCTACAAGAAAGCTCAATTCAAAACTCAAGAATTAATAACAGCAAAAAGGCTAGCTGCTAAAGCTAAAATTAAACCATTAGATGATTCTCAATTAGCGAAGGTAAATCAAGCATGGCAATCCAATCCTCGAACAGTGTGCACTACTGAATACAGCATTGATATAACTTACGCTGACTTACAAACTTTAAAAGACGGACATTGGCTAAATGATAATGTAATTGATTTTTATCACAATTTAATCATGAAACAGAATCCGAAAATTTTTATTTGGACAACTCATTTCTATTCAAATCTAGCATCAAGAGGATATAGTGGGGTGGCAAGATGGGCCAAACGGAAAAAAATTAATTTATTCACCAAGGATAAAGTTATCGTTCCTGTGAATATCAGCAATACGCATTGGGCATTGGCATTAATAGATAACTTGCAAAAAACAATAACTTACTATGATTCGTTGGATTTTAATCAATCGGGTAATCCTGAAGCAGTTGAAAATTTACAAATGTATATGGATAATGAAGCTCAACGATTAGGACACAATGCCATCAAGTACAAGTTAATTCCGTACATTGATGCACCACAACAAAAGAATGGATCTGATTGTGGGGTATTTACTTGTACTGCTGCTCGGTATTTGGCTCAAGATCATCTGTTTAATTATTCTCAAAACGATATGAAGGTGATTAGACGACGCATGGTTTACGAAATTATGAATAACCAATTACTAAGATAGCATTTTTAGTAATAGTATGTACAGAATTATTCGACAAGCCACTTTATTCCCTAAAAGATTCCCAAAAAGGAATGAGATTTAGCATCGCCTTGATATGCAGCAATATCAGCAATTTCCTTTTCATAATCAACTATCTTCTTATTCGAGCCTTCAATCTTTTTCGATAAGTAATCAATACGACCATCCAATTTATTGTTGATTTTGTAAATACCACTCAATTCAGATTCAAATTTTTGGATCTTGGTCACTTCCAAATTAATCAAATTGGTTAAGTAATCAGTCTCATACAACTTCCAAATTCTCAAATCGCCAATTATATTTTCAAATGCCGCTTTGAATAATGGCCTACCAGTAGTGATCTTATTCAATACTCCCTTATCCCTCTTTAATGAAATCAAATCAAATTTCTCTAATGTTGTTAATGTATCCATTGTTTCTTTTGATGATTTGAACAAGGGCAGTTTGATCAAATCGTTATAAGTAACAGATTCTTTCTTCAGTAAAAGCTTCATAATGAGCCAAACTTGAGCAGAATTCCAGTTGTTGTCACCTTTATCGATCCTTTGATTACTCAAAAAGAATGTAGTGATTAATTCCGCAGCTTGAGTAATCATTTCCGTTACTGCACTTTCGGGATCTTCACCTGATTTGACTCGACGTATAAATGCTTGCAAATCCAACATCCTTCCTCCTAGTGGTTCCAAACAATCACTCAATACAACACTATCTTTGACGTTCAAAACATCACATACGTATTGTTTTGAACTCATCATTGATGCATCACTCAAGGAGATATCTTTAAACACTTGATTAGGCAATGCTTCATTTAAATGTTGTAATGAGCCAACATCGGCAGTGAGAAAGATAACATGTGCAACGTTGTTTTGGATCAATCCCGATGCCCACTCGGCAATCAACGGGTAAATAAAATCATTCAGATGAACATCAGCTCGCCTGGCAAATTTGTTGACCACAATGATTGGTTTTGATTCCGGGTGCTGTGATAGGAAATCCTCTTGTCTTAGAATCTCAATCTTTTCATCATCCTTCAACTTCTTGTTCCTACGTTCAATACTTTTAACATACTTTTGATAATCGGTTTCACAAATATGTCTAATAGATTGAGTAGCCAACGAAAACATGTTCTTAATCTGGGTCTCTTTGCTTTCACTCAATCCTGACTTTTGTCCCGTTAACCCTTGAACCGCCAAATCAACAAATTGTGAAATTGAGTTCGTCCACGTAAAGACAGGGAAATATCCCAATTGTGAAGCTGTACTTCCAATCAAGCTGTTTTCTGATCTTGCTTTACTCAATTTATCACATTCAATCACCAAGATCTTGTTATTCAATCGATCATCTGAGCCCAACGTATGATCCAAAACAAATTCCTCTTTACCTGAACCTTGTGGTCCCTTGACAATGATAAAACTATTCAAGTTTTCTAAAATCCATAATTTCAATTGTTTTGACTTTTCAAGTCTTTCCTTCCAAAACATATTGCTTTCCTTTTTAATCTCATCTATGGATTGAGTATCCAGTGAAACGTCATCATTTGTTCCAACTACTTCATGAAGTTGCGTGTCTATGTAATCATAGCTGTTAGACACTAAATTGGCAAGTGACTTGTAAGGGATGTAAAGTAATTGGAAAAGTTTATTTTGTTTAAAGTGATCAAATGTGTGTCTGCTATGAGTTATCTTGTATTCAATAAACCATTCTCTGATTGGATCAAAAACCATTACTGCAAGCCCAGCCAAGAGAGCTAATATAATCGGGATTGAAATCTTGGTATGGTTTGAAACAAAATCAACCAAGTAGTTTTTCCTCTTTATAGGACTAAATTGAATATGAATAGTAGTTTTACCATTATTCAACTGCATCCCTGTGATACAATGCTTGGCACAAGTCGCGGCTCGAATATGGTGAAACAACACTGATGACTCGGCCGGATCAGCTTTAATATCATCAATCAATCCATACCTTCTGAACAAAACATACAATTCTTCCTCGGTCAAGGGATCACCTTCAAATTTGATTGCTAATTTGGGACTTGGAAACCGTTTCAAATCCTCTATCCAAGGAACACCCTTGACACTATAAACTTTTGGAGCCCTATCAGTCAAGTAGTCAAACACTCGACTAATGGCATTCTCGTTTTCCTTTTCATTCTTGGCAACATTATTTCTGATTCGATCAATAAAATGTCTTGCTGTTTCATCTTGTGGGAATTGATACTTCACAAATGCCCCCGAATCCCTGGCCAATGCTACTACCTCCGTCAAAGTCGACCCTTGAGGTAAAGGGGATGAAAGGTTCTCCACTTTCTTCTTGACTTGTTCATCAGAATATCGTGGGGCAAACAATGCAAGTCGTGATAAATACGATTTGATGAAATTTCGAGACGTGGCAAATGAATAGTATAACAATACTTCATTACTTCTTTTATCAATGACACCAGTTGCTGAAACCGAATTGTCAGCTTCTGTGGAATCTGATTGCTTTTTTAAATCCTCTATATCAGTGGCGTAGAATCTGTGTGCTTGCAACAACCTTGGTACCCGCCTGATTCCCAGATTTCTCAATGCCCCGAGTCTAGCGATAGAAGGCATTGTGTAAGGTAGCAAGTTCAATTGGGTTCTTCTTCTGATAATTCTTGGTGGCTGAATATTTTCAAACTTGCTCAAGGATTGAATTCCAACAAAATCAAATGACCAAAAAGGGGGTTGCCTGTGCTACCATTTCTATTAGTTGCAAACATCGACTCATTGAATTCGTCGGTCAGCCACATACATGTAAGGTTATATTACGTTAATATTAACAGCGAGAAGGTTCAAGAAAACTCATCATGGTCTGTCGATGGCATCACTAGGGCTAAACTTACAGGCAAACATTGGATGAAACAAAGTCCCAATTTTACAAAGCTTCACTTACGAAGAATGTCTCAAACTGTCTTTTAATAATATATATTAGTCAATCTCTACTCCTTAAAATGCTATACTCTATGAGGAGTAGTTATTAGTTTGAAGTTCAATTTTGGCCTCGCTTTGAACCCGTGTACCACTATGATACAAGGGTCTTCGAAGAGGCCTGTTGAGAAATAGTAGAGTCTGTGTCGACGTTAAATTATCCCAAAGTGAGAATGTATATGTATATATATATTGATCAATACATATCTATGGAGATCCCCAGGCTAACTCAATGGGTCACTTTCCAAAAGAAAGAAAGATGAGTATATGTGAAGATGACGATAAAAAAATTTTTTCAGTTGAATATTTCACCAAGGAATATCGCACAAATTATACAACTCATAATTATCAAAATCGGTGAAAAACTTGAACTCAAATCCAATATTAAACTATATGTATATACATATATATATATATACTTGGTCTAGTCAAGTGCCAAACTTGGTATGGTCCCCGTTGCTGGTGTGGATATAATTCTATAAAAATCAGACGTTTTCAACGCTCTGACAGGTAAATTATCATTCTCATCTCGACTCAATTTGCCACTTTTGTAATTGTAATTTTCTTTGATATATTCTCGTACTGGTAACAAAGCTGCCTCTCTGCACAACTCCCTTAAATCGGACCCACTATATCCTCTGGTCCTCTCTACTATCAGCTCCAAATTGAACTCTTGCTCATCGACTTTAGCGTCTTTCAATATTTTTGCCAAAATAGATCGTCTTTGTGAGGCATCTGGCTTACCTATAGCAAATGTCTTTGGCATTCTCCTTAAAAACGCTTCATCAATATCAGTTTTCCTATTGGTTGCTCCCAAGACCATTATCTGTCCATTGGATTTTAAACCATCCCATAGGGTCATAAACTCGGCTTTCAACATTGCACTAACTTCATGATCACTCGACGACCTATCCCTTAAAAATGAATCTATCTCGTCAATGAAAATAATACATGGTTGCAACTTATTAGCTAATGAAAAGATTGCATCCACTATTTTATTTGACTCTCCATACCATTTGTCCATCACAGTTGACATTCTAATCGATAAAAAGAATGCGCCACTTTCCTTTGCAATTGCCTTGGCAAGCATAGTCTTCCCACATCCTGGCGGACCATAAAAAAGTACACCTTTAGGAGACTTGATCAAATTCAGATGGACTGCAAATAGTTCAGGATCGGTTAAAGGTAACATCACTGCTTCTCTCAACTCGTCAATGGTGTCTTGTAACCCACCAATATCTTCAAATGAAACAGAGATTTCGTCTGGTGTCACGAGTGAGCTCAACAACGTTTTCTCATACTGATTGAGTGAAATATTCTTTAAATGTGGATTGCTGTTTTGTATCTTTTTTAATATTCCTTTGCCCTTCTTGTCGGATTCTTTATTCTTGATGCTCTTGTCCAAATATTCATTTATTATGGCATTTAACAAATAGTACACAGATAAACTAGCTCCAGTTAGCAATAACAAATCACTAACGAGTTTAACATTTACCTTGAGCTTGCTCAAGTCGAATTTTAAATTAAACATAGCTAGAACTGGATTGTCTTTCTTGAATGAAGACAAAGTTGGATAACTTTGTTGGAGGAAAAATCACAATCAGACAAATGCAAAACCTAGTACTGCTACCAGGTTTGATAGTTCCCTTTTTTTTTTTCTATCTGTGGGAGATGATCATTTGAAGTATTATCTTCACCACTATACATTTAGTACCTATTACTAGTTTAAGATATGGCAAAATTTAAGAGTGGGGATGAATCGTCCGCCATAAAACTACCGAACCAAATACTAGACCAAATCAACGATAAACAAGCCAGAGGTGAGTATGATTCAAGTGATGCCAGATATGGTACTCAAAGCAGTTCCAGCTCCAAGAAGAGAAAGTCAAATAAGGTATTATCTCGAAAAGAGAAGAGAAAGCAGGAACGAGCTTTGAAGAAACAGAAACAGAAACCAAATGGGAAAGGAACAGCTTCATCGTCCAAAACTTCACATATCAAGCTGCAAAATGGTCACACCTCGAAACGCAATGGAAGTAGAAGTTCAAGTAATCATCTGGACGATGTCATGGAAAAGTTGAAGAAACTCAAAGAAACAAAAAACAATAAAGTGGTACGAGTTATAAAGGCAGATGATTTGGACGATGATTCGATGTCTGATATTTCTGGCCTGGAGGATTTTGAGGATGAGAAAGATAGTATTAATCCATTAGAAGCATTGCGTCTTTTAAAAGAAAAGAAAAACAAGGGCTCAAAGCAAGAAAGTGAAGTACGAATTGTGAAGGAAGACGATCTCGAAGATGACGATTTTCTGAGTGACGATGGGTTAAATGAGAGCGAGAACGAAAAGGATCCCATGGAGGCTTTACGACGATTGAAGGAGAAGAAATCAAATGGTGCAGCAAACAGTAGTGGAGGCATCAGGATTGTCAAAGAGGACGACTTGAATGATGATTCATATGATGAAGACGACTCTTGTTTGTCAGATAATAGCTCGGAGTTTGGAGGTTTCGAGGATGACGAATTTGATGAAGAAACAAACGAAGCTAGAAAAAGCAAAAAGAGCAGAGTAACGCCAATTGATGATACCGTCACTCAAAAAGATGATGAAGAGATTGAATATTATGCAAAAAAGCTTGGCTTGAAGCATGGCAAAAACTCAAAATTGAGTAAAACTGACGATAATGATGTGATAGGAGGTCTTTTGGATGGGTTGGATTTAGATTTTTCCGACAGTGTAGATAGTGCAGAAGAGGTTTCAGCAGAGGATGATGATGAAAGCTCTGACCATGCTCAACACAAAGTCAAAGAGGGCACTAATTATGCACGTCCGCCAAGCTCCAGAGAATTCGAAAATGACGAGGATGACCTCGAGTATTACGCCAAAAAATTGGGAATCAAGAAAACCGATAATTTGCCTGATGCCGACGATGATGATTTAAACCATTTGTTAGATGGGTTGGACTTTATCAGCGAAGAAGGAGCTGAAGTGGGTACTGAAGAACTGGAGGACGAATTTGAAGATGATGAACTGGATGGATACACCGACGAAGAAGAGAGAGTGAGGGAGAATCCTTATATTGCTCCCGGTACTGACGAAGAGACTCGACCGGATGAATCCACGTTTGAACAAAGGTATATACCACCGGCATTACGTCGTAAAATGGCTTTGGAGGCACAAGATGCTAATTCTGAAGAGATTACCAATTTGCGTAAGGCAATAAAGGGTCCCATGAATAAGCTCTCCGAAGCTAATATATCCTCTATTGTCAATGATATTCAAAATGTATACATGTCTCATCCAAGGCAAGTGGTGAATGAGCAACTCACCAATATCGTAATAGATGGTGTTGTTCAGCAAGGTCGGTTGTTGGACACATTTGTGTATCTCCATGCATGTCTCGTTGCCGCAGTTTATAGACTACAAGGTGTTGAATTTGGTGCTCACTTTATTCAAACATTGGTTGAAAGGTTCCAACAATACAACAGGGAGAGTAGCAAGAAAACTGAAGCTTCAAATTTGATAATATTGTTGTCTTCAGTGTATTTGTTTCACTTATTATCTTCCAAGGTGTTGTACGACATTGTGAGAGAACTCATCATGAATCTTGATGAAAACAATGCAGACTTGTTGTTGCGCTTGATTAGAAGTTCTGGAAACCAGATGCGTACTGATGATCCTTCTTCGTTGAAAGACATTATTATCTTGTTGAATGAAAAATATGCAAAGTTACTGCCAGACCTCAAAACTTCAAGAATCCAATTCTTGATTGATACAATATCCACGTTGAAGAATAACAAGATGAAGGTGTTAAATGAGGGGAACCATCAATTATCAATCAGACTTAAAAAGTTCCTAAGTGGTATCAACAACAACAAAGGTGGAGATCCAATACAAGTGTCATTGGACGATATACAAAATGTTGAAAGTAGAGGAAAATGGTGGTTGGTTGGATCAGCATGGAAGGGAAATGAAGCCATAGAGAAACCAAGCACTGACGTCAATGAACTCGAAATCAATGACGTACTTGATGCGGCTGAGCCTAATTGGTTGGAGTTAGCGAAAGCGCAAAGAATGAATACTGATATTCGAAGAGCTGTGTTTATATCTATTATGTCAGCTACTGATTTCGTCGATGCGAGGACAAAATTGGACAAATTGTCATTGAAAAGAGCACAAGAGAGAGAAATCCCCAAAGTTTTGATTCATTGCACCACCATTGAACCTTCGTGGAATCCTTACTATGCTGTGTTGGCGAATAACTTATGTGACTCGCATTCGTTCCGAAAGACGTTTCAATTCATGTTGTGGGACTTAATCAAGGAGTTGGATGGTAACGACATTGACGGTGAAGAAGAAGGGGCTAATGTTTTAGGAATCAATGACGGTGACGAAGAAACAAAGTTGAAAAAGATTTTGAATCTTGGAAGATTCTATGGATTTCTCATGGCGGAAGACTCATTGCCATTGCATTCATTAAAGGCAGTCAATTTTTTGACATCGTCACCTGACACAGGTTTGTTCATCGAGGTATTATTAATGACCTTTTTGGATCAGATTGGGAAAAAATCAAGAAAGAATCAACTTGGAGCAGGAATGGCAATTGACAAGGCCAGTAACAATGATCATCTCTTTGATGATAAATTGCTCGTGGAGCGTGTGATCAAAGCCAAAGATCAAATTACGTTACTTAGGGGGTTGCAATACTTTTTGCAAGAAAAGGTAAAATTTAGTGATCTCATCACCAAGGAGAAACAAAGAGTGAGAGTAGATTGGGGAGTAGATGCAATGTTTGATGTTATCGACGAGTTACTAAAAGAAGCTGATGGATATTGAAAGCCCTATGTACATAAATTTCTTTTCAATATAGCAACGGATTCAACATGTTTTGTTTGCGGGAAAAAGTCAAAGCCGACAACATCCTCAACTCTATACTTTTGGTTCTCACCTTGCAATTTTTCAAAAACGGCCAAGTCTCGAGCTTGCGTGAATACGTTGCAACTAACATAAACAATCATATCTGGTTCAAATTCCAAAAGTTGTTTCAAAAACATTTCATCTGAACCCTTTCTTGAAGGATCAACAATTACCACGCTTCCACTGCCTTTAATGCCACTTTTTTTGAATTCCTCGTTACCAAATATGTTTGAGGCATCTCCTAAAATAAACTTTGTTCGTTCCGGGTAAAGCCCATTTAGCTTCATATTATGGTTTGCATATTTGATACTTGACTCACTGATTTCAATCCCAAATACATTCAATTTCTCATGAAAGTTGGACAAGGCAATACCAAAGAAACCGACACCACAATATGTGTCAACCACATTTTCGACAGGAGATGTCAACTGTTTCATATGGTAACGTATATAATCCAAAACCGAGGGCAATACTGAGTTGTTATTTTGGAAAAAACAATTGGAATCAAATTGATATATGAAATCCTCAATCTTTTCAGTAGTGACTTTTGACTGCCCTTCTAATGCTGTCTCATAAAACTCTCCAGTATTGTGGTCAACTCGCATACTCTGTCTCAATGTAAGTTGCTTCATTGGTGGGCCCCGAAGGTACTTACTTCTTGCTTGTTGTAGTTTATCATTGATTTCAACAGTGGCAATGGGACAACTTTCAACATCAATTTTCCCTCTGTTATTTACATGTTGAAACCCCAACTTTGTACATTTTCCATCTCGTACTTCAAAGTGTGGCGTAAGCTTCGTTCTATATGAATACTGAAGTGGTGAAGGATTGACAATCCCCAACTCGCGTTCGATTTTCAAATTTGGGTAGAATAACAGATACGCCCTTTTGATTACATTTTGTTTGAACAACAATTGCTCAGGGTAAGATAGCATTTGTAGCTGACATCCATTACATTCCTGAAAGTGTTTACATAGTATCATGCGGTCATTCCTCTTGCTCTCTCGCAGACCCTTGTTCAATACTTCAATCAATTCCGCTTCTGCATAGAATTCATGGTGCATTTTGAGCAATATCTTGACTTTGTCGCCGACTGTCGTTTTCGGAATTATCAACACTGTGTATTTGCCAAGCACATTTTCGGAGTCGGCATACTCGGATGCGTACATTGACTTGGGTATAATCGCAATTCCCTCCCCAGTGTGTATGGTTCCCCTTATTTTCACACTCGGTACGATATGGTCTCGCCGTTGGAAAGGTAAAAAAGCTTTCACAACTTCATATGGATTATGAATGTCGGCATCGGTGATGTTAGTGTGTGTTTTGTTGGAGTAGTCTTTGAGGAATTGGCGAATCTCGAGAAATGTGACGTTACTGGGATGAGTTGGATCAGCCAAATCCTTCCTCCGCTTGGTTTTCTTAAAGTATTTAAGCAACGAGGAAACTTTTGCTTGTTTCTTCGGAGCCGAGCTACTCGAATATGACCTATGTATAGTCCATAGTAGTAAAGATGTTGGTCGTATTCTTGCAAACATAAGATGCTGCGATAAAAAGCTTCAGGTTTTGACATATTTTTTGAAGCGATGCTCGTTTTGCAACATATTGTGAAGCACTACCAATCACATTAATCACATTATTCATTCAGCTTATATACTACACACAGCTACCTATACTACACACCACTACCTATACTGCAACGGCTTGATTACTCTGCAATGGTATATCCTCATCTGGATACTCACTCAAGTCAAGTGTTACCGTTTTGGAGCTGTTTTCTCTTTGTTCACGGTATATACCCACTAAAGCATCGGATTTTTCATACAAATTATTCTTCAACGAAATAACAATAAACTGAAAGTTTGGACCCGCGTGGTTTTTGATGTAATTTCCAATCTTTGCCACATTGCTATTATCTAAAGCGGCATCTATTTCATCCAACACGAAAAATGGTGCAGGTTGGAAGGAATGGACAGCAAATAATAGAGCCAACGCAGCCATAGTCTTTTCACCTCCCGACAACAATTCCATATCCTGGAATCGTTTCATAGGAGGCATTGCATGGTACTTCACACCTGACAAGTAAGGGCTATCCTCATCTTCGAGGATCAAAAAGGCTGAGCCACCCATTGGTGATAGACGAGATTTGGTTAACTCCTTGTAAGTGGCATCAATGCAGCCTGATATATGATTAAATGCTTCCATAAATTTATCGTATCTCTTTTCACTAATTTCTCTAAACTTGTCAGCTGCTTTTCTTTCATTTTGGCGTGCAACCGTGTAATCCTTATCATAACCCCTTAACTTATTCTCCACTTCCTTGAATCTCTCCATGGCTTTAACATTAGGTGCCAACTTTTCCAAATTTTCAATAGTGTTTTGAAGCATCACCTCAAGTTCAGCTTCCAATTTAGGACTGAATGTATTTTTGTATTTTTGGTCAAGCATTTCATAATCAACCTCAATCTTGTATATTTCATCCAACGCCTCGTCAGAATCCTCACCCATGGAGATACTATCAAGATCACCTGCCTCTAATGGCAAAATTATATTTTGAATCTTACAATTTTTCATAATGTTAACTCTAACAGAGTCAACCTTCAACAATGTTTCTTCTTGTTCAATAATTTCTTTTGCAAGATTCGTAGCCTCTTGCGATTTTTCAGCTAAATCGTTCTCGACTATTTTGGATGATCGCAACTTTGTCTCTAACCGCTGCTCTATCTTACTTTGCTCTTTCTTTAAAATTTCATATTCGGCTTGAGCACTATCAAGTTCTTCGTGTAATCTTTTCTTCTCTTCTAATACATGTTCCAATTCCTCTTTCAAATCCACGACCTGGTTCTTAACGGTATTTTTTCTCGATTCAGTCTCCTCACATCGTCCCGTGTCAAAATCTAATTTGCTTTGCAATACTGAAATGGATTTCAAAAATAATGCTCTTTCCTTCGCTCTAGTCCTCAATGCAGCACCATGTAATTCTTCATACTTGTCTATGCCATCCTTGATGTTCCACTTTTCGCAAAAACTCTTGTATATAATGGACTTTTTCTTTTTAATTTCTTTTTGCAATTTTGCAATCTTTTTGTCAATTGCTTCAAAATCTTTTCTCATCTTTGCCAAGGACTCATCAAAGTTTTCGCACTGCTTTTTCAAGAAATCCATTTCACTACCTTTATCATTGATTGCCCTTTCTAATGAACTTTTTTGATTTTTAAAAACCGGTAATCTATCGTCCAACAGACTTATTTCCTCTGCCAACAAATTGATCTCCAATTCTTTAGGTCGAGTCTCTTGCAATTTCAAAACCCTAGACAACAAAACCTCCTTTCTTTCATTCATCTTTATCCACACCTGTTTGTCCCAACTGATATTCGCCGATGATTTGCGTGCTTGTTGACCACCAGTCATTTGGCCTGACTTGTGAATCACTGACCCTTGCAAAGTCACAATCTTGTTCTCAAACTTCTTGGACGAATTCCATCTCAACGATCTAGCCACATTGATATCATCGGCAACTAAGGCGTTTCCAACAATGTATTCAACTGCCGGTCCTAATGACCTATCTTCGTACTCAACAATATCCATTCCCGGCACAGCAGAGTCATGTATTGACCTCAAATAGCTCAAGTTAACTGGTTCAAACTCAACTGAATCCAATGGGATAAAAGTGGCAACCCCTGCCCTTCTTTCCTTCAAGAGATCAATACACTTGTATGCAACTGCAGCTGTTTCAACTATAATCGCATCGGAGTTTCGTCCTAAAATTGTCAGCAAAGCAAATTCGTATTTTTGCTCAGTTGGCCAAACTAGTTCGTGAACTAATCCTTTGATAGATCCAGCCGGAAGCAACCTTTTGAGCGTGGATATGTTCTCCCTTAAATTCTTTTGCTTGTTAGATTCGCGTTGCTGCGACGACAAGTCTTCCAATTTGAGCAATACATCTTTTAACTCGGTATTGAGCTTGAGCTCTTCTTGATTGAATAAATCCTTTCGTTTTATAAGCTCGTTTCTGGCCGCGTTCATTTCCTCCTTTTTGTTCAATACTTGATTAATTTCGTTTTCCAAGTCATTCAACTTTGATTTCAACTCCAAGTTAATACTTGATTGGAGCTCTTGCATCCTAGATTCGGCATTAGACTTTTGGTTAGCTAAACTCTTCTCCTTAATTGCCAAAGAGTCCTTTTCATGCATCAATACTGAAATTTGTTCCTCTAATTCTGATCCACTTGCTGCAAGATACTCGGCCCTTAGTTTCTCATATTCTTGTTGACCCTCCTCTGGTATGTTCAAATTCGATGAAGCGGCTATGGAAGCTCTAACTTGTTCTTCAAATTCCTTAAACAATTTTTTGCTGTCATTGAGTTGTTTTTCAATGGTTTTAATCTGTGTCTTTTGCGAAGCAACGTCTACTTCCAAGTCTGAAACTTTATTCTCCAGTGACTTGATCTTTGAAGATAACGAAGCCTTGCTTGATTCTATAGGGATCAATCCTCTCTTGGTAGATTCGACTTTTTGGCCCGCCTGCTCAATTTGTTTGGAGTAGCTTTTCAATTCAAGCGCAACTTTAGAGTACTCTGATGTCAAAGCTTTATACGCATTTTCTTTCTTTGATACTTCGCTCTTCATTTCCTTCAAATGGTCGCTCTTTGATTTGATTTCTTTCTTCAACTGGTGATGTTTGTTTTCATTGTGGTACAACTGATATAAGTTTAGTTTCTTTACGAGATCATTTCTCAAAATAAGGCTCTTTTCAAATTGTCGTTGCTCGGATGCTTGCTCCTTGTACTGCTTTGATTCTGAATTGAGGGTCCTCTTTCTCGAAAACACCTCGTTGGTGACTTCGCGTGCCCGGTCCTTTTCTTCTTTTAATCGTTCATACTCTTCGAAGTACTCGTTGGATCCACTGATATGTTCAATCATGGCAGACAAATCATTAGGATTTTGTGACGCGATTTGTTCAACATCACCTTGAAATACTAGAAAGTTTCTTGCCTTGACAAGAATGTTTTCTTGCTTTAGAACCGCTGCGTAGTTTAGTCTTGTAACCGACTGATCATTGATCTGATACTCGGTACTACCACTTGCTAAGATTGATCTTTTCAACCTCATTATTTCTCCATCATCTTTTTCATAAATAGCTATGACATAGGCCGATCTGGGGTCTTGTTCAAATTCAAGAGTGCTGTCGTTCAAGTCTTCGCCAAGTGTATCTCTTCTTCCTCTGTATATTAAATCTTTTAACTGCCTTGATCTAAGTTGCGACGAGTTCAACCCCAAGACAAACGATATAGCATCCATCATATTAGACTTTCCTGAACCATTCGGACCAATTATTGACACGAAATTTGATGACCCAAAGCCTATATTGGTCTTCCCACGGTACGACTTGAAATTGTTTAATTCCAATCCTACTAATTTCCCCATGATGAAAACTTTGTGATGATTGGCAGGTATCTAGTTGTGTGTGTTGTTTTCACTTGTTGTGTTTTTTTGAAACGCGACATTTGGTGAATACAAGAGGAACAAACAATTTCAGACGCGTAAGGACATATGTACTAAGGTTACTATTTTTATCATAATCTAACGCTACATCAAGAAGGTTCACCAATTGACTTCAAATACTCGTTATGAAGCCTTTCTTGCTGCTGATATTGCTTCATCAACTTCTTTTTCATGCTTTTACTGATTTCTTCTCCTTTGCTATCAATTGTTGGAATTCCCATCTCATCAAACTCTTTATATAAGGGATCATTCTTGAACACTTCATTAGGTGGTATTTTCAGCTGGGCTAACTTCTCTGCCTCCTTCTTTGCCTTCAATGCTTCTTGCTCCTTCCTTTTGGCTTCCTTTTCCGCTTGCTGCTTAACCTTTGCCTCTTGTTGGTTGAGCAACAGCTGCTTTTCCGATTCATTGAGGAACTTGACTAACGCGTTTCCGTCGGGTCTGTCATCAAGGGAAACATTAAGGTTGATTAAATCAGCGCGAATTGTGTCCGATGCAGTCAAAAACTCCTTCAAATCGGCCTTCTTAATCGCTAAATTTCTCACTTGGTCTCTGAATTGTGCCAATGCTTTTACGTATGGCATGGCGACCTCCTCAGTTGATCCAACACCCTCAGAAGAAGACTCATCCACCCACCCAAGTTTGTCAGGTCTCGATTGGAAACCCAAAATGTTGAGTATTTTCAGGATCCATGATGTAACCAGCAATAAAGCTTCAATTCGAAGCTCGCTTTTGCTCGTGGTGGCTAACTGTATATAATTGTTGCTCTTAGACACTAGTTCCACCAAACACTTAATGGCATCCCCACTTGCCAAATTATCGTTGAAGGCAGCATCAACGTCGTCTTGAGCTTTGCTTAATTCAGCGTACAATTGTTTTTCATTCTCGCCTATACGTTTCGAAATGTACTCTCCATTTTCCACTTTATGCTTATACTCATTGTTTAAAGCACGAACATTTGTGAAGAATTTGCTAAATGTGGACTCAATTGACATAACCTCGCTAATCAAGCTGTCCTTGAAATCTAAAGGTTTGTTCCATGGACATAATGCAAAAACAAATCTCAATTGCCTCGAGCTGAAATCTTTCAATGCATCATTTATGGTGATAAAATTTTTCAATGACTTTGACATCTTTTGGCCCTGTATGTGCAAGTGACCATTGTGCATGAAATAATTGACCCATTGATTGTTGTCAAAGTATGCTTCTGATTGAGCCAACTCATTATCATGATGAGGGAAGCATAAATCGACACCACCACTATGAATATCCATTTGAGAACCAGTGATATCAGATGCCATTACTGAGCACTCGATATGCCAGCCAGGCCTACCTTTCCCCCATTTGGAGTCCCAAGCTGGTTCACCAGGTTTGGATGCTTTCCATAATGCAAAATCGCTAGGACTACGTTTCGAGTTACCCAAACTCAAAGAGCCCTCACCATCATTGATCAAACTCATATCGCCTTTGTTCCAAGGTTGCAATTTGGCGTAATCGTGTTTTGAATGTTCATATTTGACAGTGTCGAAATAAACGGACCCGTCTTCGGTTGCGTAAGCATAGCCATTGGAAATAATCTTGTCGACGTAATCAATGATATCTGGAACGTATTCGGAAACTCTCGTAGTAATCGATGGAGATAAAACATTGAGCTTTGACATATCCTCATTGAACTTGTTTTCCCAGTATAAGGGAAGTTTCTTGAAAATGCTAGGCTCTGTGACCGATGCACCATATTCTTTGTCCAAGTACACAACCGCAACATCCTTGACGTCGTCTAGAAAGCTATGGTAGGAAATATTCTCATCATTAATGGCGTTGATTGCTCTCACCACAGCTTTCACATACATAGGGAATTTGGGCTTCTCCTTCTTTACTTCTTCAAAATTTGGAATTGACTGAGACCATGTAACAAAGTCTTTCTCTACGTCCCCCTTGAACTCAGGTAAGTTCTTTTTAACGTAATACTTCAAAGAAGTTCTAGTCAAGTCTAAAACCTCCTTGACATCCCTGTATTGACTAGCGATTTTCTCTTCAAAAAGGTGCTGTTGACGAGCAGCTATAATAATCTTGTCATCGATGTCTGTAACATTTTGAATAAACAAAACATTATAGCCAAAGTAATCTTGCAAGATTCTTCTGCAAATATCAGTTGACACATAATTTCTAGCATGTCCCATGTGAGAGTGATCGTACACAGTTGGCCCACAGCTGTACCACGTAATATGGCCAGGTTTAATTGGATGAAAATCGTTCTTAGTACGAGTTAAGGAGTTGTAAATCTTTAATTTGGGTTTTGTTGATGACTTATCACTTGGTTCGTACCATTTTGGTTGTTGGACAGATGGCTTTTTAGCTGGAAATGCTGCTGCTGATGTAGCACTAGTTGAGGTTGACGACATGATTCGAGCAAGGTTTCGTAGTCTTTGGCTATAGATCATACAGCCAATTGAAGTTTAGCGATGGTGGTGACGTGTTTTGACTCTTCCAGTGACTAATTTCGCGGACTTTCATCACCACCTACTAAAGTTTTTTCCTTGTTCAATGTTGCAAAAATAGATCGTCAACAATGAGATTATACAAAAGAGTAAAGGATGGATCGCGTTTTAGAGTAAAGGTAAAGGCATTAAATGCATAATTGTGTTGTGTCGATTCATGGCTCAAGAAAAGTTCGTGCTTTGTCAGATGTATCATTGTATTCTACATTCATTGTCATGTGTCCTTACAAATACGGTCAACAGCATAATAGACTTTACTAAATCCAACTCTCAGTTAATAAAATTGTCGCATGACGTATTCACTCCATAATGAAACTAGGCGTGTTTCGGATGTGAATACTCTAGAACGCAAATTATAGGTCATCATAGAATTGAATTTGCAAAGTGAAGCGTCGTTCAATATAATACACGAATCTGATTATTCTTGAGAAGACGAATAACAGACCAATGCAGCTTATTGAATGTATGGTTTAGTAGGTCCAATGGTGTACCAAGGTAACAGTATACTTAAGTGTAATATCTCTCTCAAAGATCTAACAGTTGGTTTAGCGTTTATTGATTTTAAAATAATATTGTTTTAGGGCTGTAACCTAGAAAATCTTTTTGCACGTGCCTTGCTTAGTGGTGTGCACACAAACAACTCACATACAAATTTCTTTTACTCTCACTTTGTGAATATCTTGTACAACTGCTGCTACCAACTTCTCACCAGAAACAAAAAATTAATTTTCCAATCTATACAGTAAAGAGAGACAAAGTTTTCACTCTACATTCCAACCCATTCCTATTAACAACCTAAACCACATCAAAAATGTCATCAACTGTTAAAGCTGCCAACTGGAGATTCGTTGAAGTTGGACGTATTGTCTTGGTTGAAAACAAAGACTTAGCCACCATTGTCGAAATCATTGATCAAAAAAGAGTATGTTCTAAAATGAAATGAATGGAAGACACAGATTACCAGAGAGAGACATAACAGGGGACATAACGGAGGTCATTGAACAGGACTGTGTTTTAGATCCTTTTACAATACTGGGTCGGCTACAAACACTCCCTAAGGCGTTCGTCTGGACTCATATGTGTATCGACGACTGTGATCTTCTTCAATGATAATAAAGAACCATATACTAACTATATATTTTTCTAGGCTTTAATTGATGGTCCAAAAGTACCAAGACAAGCTATCTCATTAGCCAAGGTCACCTTGACCCCAATTGTCTTGCCAAACTTGCCAAGAGGTGCCAGATCCGCCACTGTCCAAAAGAAATGGGCTGCTTCAGAAGTTGACAACAAATGGTCTTCATCAGCTTGGGCTAAGAAGTTGGCCACCAAGGAAAGAAGAAGTCAATTAAGTGATTTTGAAAGATTCCAAGTTATGGTTTTGAAAAAGCAAAGAAGATACGCCACTAAGAAAGCTTTGGCCAAGGCTTAAATGAGGCTCTCGTTGGGAAGAACTAAAGAAAAGTGAAAACATTGTGCTATAGTCGACTTTTACTTTCTTTTTGTTTTTAATATATGTTTCATCTGGGAAAGACCAATATTTTTTGTTGATGCTCCACACCAATAGTCTGTGGGTTAAAGGCAAAAAAGAATACCATTCATCATGCCACTTACATCATCATTTCATCAAACTTGTTTTAAACCATTCCAATTTTATAAGTTTATAAAATATAATATTGAAAAAAAAATCACGAATTTTGTATAAACTGATAAAACTTTGTAGAGCTTCAAAGTGTTCTTCTCTATCATTTTATTTACAAGACTGTATATATCTAAATACAAAGCGTTACTTTTTGTTTCCTTGGGCCTTTTCGTAATCACTAATCAATTGTTTTTGCAATTGTGGGCTCGTTTGAGAATATTTGAGGAATTCAAGTGAAAATTCTCCTTTACCTTGAGTACATGCTCTTAAACTAGTGGAGAATCCAAACATTGAGTTTAATGAACATTCGGCAGTAACAGTAAATTCATCTTGTCCATTGACGGTCTCATTAATCATACCACCCAACTTATTAACCAAACCAACAACTGAACCTTGGAACTCATTTGGTGCAGTGATTTCCACATTCATAATTGGTTCCAAAATCACTGGTGAAGCATTGAGGAAAGCTTGTCTAAAAGCACCTTGTGTTGCAGTTCTAAACGCCAATTCGGAAGAATCAACAACATGTGTTTGACCATCATTGATGAGCATATTCACCCCCAAGACCTTGTGTCCAATCAATGGACCTTTTTCTAAACAGTCATCAAATCCTTTGTTACATGCTAGCAAAAACTTTTCGGGAATTTTTCCTCCAACAATCTGGGTCTCAAATTTGTTTTCACCTTCAACGGGCTTCATTTCACCAACAACTCTACCATATTGACCAGCACCACCAGATTGCTTCTTGTGAGTGAAATCAAAGTTGGCAGGAGCTGTGATGGCTTCTCTATAAGCAACTTGAGGTTTACCAGTGACGCAATCAACTCCGTACTCCCTCTTGATTCTTTCAACGTAGATTTCCAAATGCAACTCTCCCATTCCAGAAATGATTGTCTCTTTCGACTCAGAATCGTAATGAACTTTGAATGTTGGATCCTCTTTTTGGAATCTATTCATGGCTTTCGAAAACGCACCATTATCTTTGGATTTGGGTGCAATACTCAAAGAGATAACGGCTTCAGGAACAAACATGGAACTCATGGCAATTTGTTGCGACGATCCTTGGCCAATAAAGGTATCTCCTGAAGCACAGTCAATACCAAAAGTGGCACAAATCTCACCACTTCCAACTTCAGCCACATCCTCCATATCGTTGGAATGCATTCTCACCAATCTGGAAACTTTAACCTTTTTACCTGTCTTGATGTGAGTCATGTAAGCACCCTTTTTCAACTTACCTTGATACACTCTGATATAGGTTAATTGACCGTATGGACCTTCTTCCAACTTGAATGCCAATCCTACAAATGGTGCAGCACTGGATGGAATCAAGTTAACTGGAGTTTCACTTCCATCTTTATGAACTTCCAAACCAGTGTTTAAAATCTCGTTGGGTTGTGGCAAGTAGTCAACAACGGAGTCCAACACTGGTTGAATACCTCTGTTTGCCAAAGCTGAACCCATGAGCACTGGAGTAAACTTTCTTCCAATAGTTGCACGTCTTATTGCTGCCTTTATTTGTTCAGGGGTTGGTTCTTCACCTTCCAAGTATATGTCAGCCATTTCTTCATCAACATCGGCCAACGTTTCAATCAATAATGCTCTTTTCTCCTCCACCAATTCCTTCAAGTCTTCAGGTACTTCAGCAGTTCTGATAGTTTCACCTTGTGAACCTTCATTGTACAAGGCAACACGATCAATGATATTGACAACACCTTTCAATTCATCTTCAGCACCAATAGGAACTTGAATGGCAGCAGCAGGCATTTTCAATTTTAAGTTAATTTGTTCAATGGCTCTCCATGGATTAGCACCCATACGATCCATCTTGTTGATAAAAGTAACTCTGGGAACATTGTAACGACGCATTTGTCTATCAACAGTGACTGTCTGTGATTGAACTCCAGCAACTGCACAAACAACCAAAACGGCACCATCCAAAACACGTAAAGCTCTTTCCACTTCAATTGTGAAATCAATATGTCCTGGTGTGTCGATCAAGTTGAAATGGTATGATTTGTCGTCCTTGTCCCATGAACAGTAAGTAGCTGCTGATTGAATAGTGATACCTTTCTCCCTTTCCAAATCCATATGGTCCATTTTGGCTCCAACTGAATCACGACCTCTAACTTCGTGGATCGCTTTGATTCTTCCAGTGTAGAATAAAACACGTTCAGTAAATGTAGTTTTACCTGAATCTATATGGGCTGAGATACCAATGTTTCTAATCCTTTTGGATGCTTTGATATCCTCTTCCGGAAGATTCTTGATTATCTCATCTATAATCACTTTCTCCTCTTCATAAGTTTCCGGTTGTTTTTGCTTTAAGTCATCGAATGAACGTAGCGAAGTTTGGAAACTTCTTGACAAGACGTACGATTGTTGTGGTTTAGCCAAGTGCAGAAGCGGGAGCTTCAGCAACTTGTGGCTCCTCAAAACATTGCGTAGCACACTCGTCATGTCTAAATACAACAGTGTCTGTGTGTGTTACTTTCCACAATCAGATCATTGGCTGAAAAATTTTTTGAGAAAAATGTTGCGAATACAAAACAACTAAATGTATATGCTCTATACAATATGCTATTTACAAGCTAGTTTCTTGGTTTGACACCGAGTCCATTGACATTTCTATACATCATCACTCCCTTGGCATCTTCTTTGTCATCGTCCACAAATTGGCATTTTCTAAGACACTTCCATAAACTAATCCACATTGATTCACCTTCATATCTATAGTGTTCACCCATAACTTTTTTAATGGCTTCGGTTGCTTCTCTTGCATTATAGAATGGGATTCTTGACACATAATGGTGCAACACATGAGTTTCAATAATGTCATGGAAAATGTGTTGACCGATAAATCCAAAATTGCGATCAATAGTTGCAGCAGCACCACGAGCAAAAGTCCATTCCTTGGCAGTGTAGTGAGGCATAGTAGGATCCGTATGTTGTAAAAAAGTGACAAAAACCAACCAGTGGTTAACCCATAACCAAGGGACAAACCAATTGATCATCATGTTGAATAATCCAAATGTCTTGTACCATTGGTAAACCACAGTAAAAGTGGTAATAATACCAATGTCGGATAAGATAATGTTCCAGTACTGATGCTTTTCGAAAACTGGCGAAGAAGGGGCGTAATGTGATCTACCATACCATGTAGTTCCTTTGTATTCTTGTCCAGTTGCATTGGTAGCCAAGTAGAATTGTAAACCACCCAATTGTTGAAAAATCAAGATGGCAAAGGTCCAAATTGGACTTTCTTCCATCAAATCTTCAACTTTTTCAACATTGCTCTTTTTCAAATACTCCTCTTTAGTGTATGGAATGAAAACCATATCCTTAGTTAAATGGCCTGTAGCTTTATGATGTTTTGCATGGCTGTATTTCCATGAGAAATATGGAACAATCAAGTATGAGTGAAGTACCCAACCAATGAAATCATTAACCTTTGAATAATCAGAAAATGCACCATGACCACACTCATGAGCTAATATCCACAATCCAAATCCAAATAACCCAATTGCGTACGATTGCACCATCCAAGCAACACCTCTAAGAGCACGTGACACAGTTTCGTGTCCAGTAACCTCAATATAAGGAATGAATTTGTGTCCAACATAACCAATTAAAATCATCATGGTGATATCTCTTACCACATACCCCAATGATCTAATTAATGATCTCTCATAACAGTGTTTTGGAATAGCTTGCAATATTTCCTTGATTGTATAATCAGGAACTTTAAACACATCACCGTTGGTATCAATGGCTGTTAAGTTGGAAGTTGGCGTATTGGTGCTCAAAGTGGCAACATTTCCAGATCTGTTGATGAGAGAACCTGAGTGGTTATCCAAGTTAGTTGTTGTAGATGCATGGACCGTACTCATAATGGATATTGCAAAACAAAAAGGTAACGACCTATAATTCGGAAGAAGAGAAGATATATGGAGCTCGAAAGATTTTTCCAATTGTGCAGCTTACACAGTACCAACTTTCTTATCATCGCCTAAACCTTCATTGGCTCCACCGTACAAAACCGGGCAAAAAATTAAAGAAAAAATTTTCCAAGCTTTGTAACCTCTTTTATGTCGATTTTTCTTTCTTTTTTCTTTGTTATTTAATCTGGAGATGATGTGCCCAAGTATGAGGAATGAGAGACTTATTACTAGAGGAAAAATATCACTGAGACACATTCTTGTCGAATTTAGACTGTGCCCTTATTGTCTACAAAAAATATGGATAGTTGTCGTGTAAGGTTTCTCTTCCCACGTATCTAAACGTATACTTGACGATCCATCTGAAACAACACCGCCTGTGGGTCCAAATTTTTCTTCTCGCTCCAAGGAACAATTAGATTTAAAATGTAAACAATGTCTCAGCCATATGTTTCTTGCTATATGCAGGTATGAAACAGTAAAATAAATGAAAAAGCCGTTGCACTAAAAAAAATAATATGAAGTGATTAGTTAGGTGGTAATTGGAATCGAGGGATAGAAATGTGGAGGATACTGGAGCGGTGAGGTGAAGGGGCTGGGTTCAGAGTCTTGAAAGTAGTGAGTGATACCACACACTTCTTTTTTTTCCGTTTGCCTAGAACTGCTCTTATGAACATTTCTCCCTAAACTGCTGCAAAATTTACATTATGTTGTAACCCCAGTTTCATCAAACCTGGCCAGCTGTCACTTGTTTGAGTCTAAGCGAAATTAGCCCCCAGAGAGGGTGCTTGTAGCATTCTAGATGTTAAGATCAGAAGTGTCTAAGATACAGTTGTTTTACTCTCATTTATGGGTTCCCTTGATCAAGTCACCTGACCTCGGACTTGTAATACCGAAATGGATGATTTCCTGCTATGTCGTGTGTGTGTGTCTTCCGGGTGTTAACTTCTTTGATTTGTAAAATGTGACATCAAATGTTGCCATATGACCGACATCCTTTCATTTACCATATGCTGGTGATGGGAGCAACTGCGGGGTTGAACAAGTTGTGAGCATAGAAGTACAGCAACTACAATTTCAGGTGCTGATAAATTTTACAATACTTCCCAATCCGGTTTTCAACTCACAATGTTCCATCTGTGATTAAAGCAGGTACTGTTATAGCGTTCGATAATTCACTCTAGGTTGAAAGAAGTAAAATTTTAGTCGATTTTTTCCTATTCTAGCTTTGATGGTTTTCAGTTTCTCTTCATCGCTAGCCAACACCTCGCCTTTTTTTTTTGCACGGTGGAAATTTGGTACGGCACTAAATATGAAGATCCATACGTTTTGGTTGTCGTATCGTAAGATGTACTGCCATAGTTGTGGCTTACGTTACCCCAACGCATACTCGCTTGCCAAATTTCAACACTTGCGTGATACTGTGGTGGCTCAGAGCTTCACATATAGATCTGTAGGCGATACTTATTAATTGGCTATCACCCCGCTCAACCCCTCGTAATATGTTTTCGTAAATGAACAATAAAACAACTTTTGGCAGGCATGGAAAAGCAAAAAAAGAAAAGAGAAATGCAATTTGCAATTGGAAACACAAATACAACCATTTCACACGAAGTGGGGTCATCCAGGTCAAATGTATGGTAAATCCCGATTCAATCTTAACTATGTGGGATCTGGGATCGACTATTGTTTCTTAGATTCAAAGTTGATACAGAACAATGCATTAAGAGACGGGGTAAATACATTAAAACCGTTTACCATAATCAGTGTCAATAACCTAATTAAAGACCAATTAGTCAGGCTCTTGGTATGCGTTAGGAGTTAATGCGTGTAGTGTAGATTTCTCTAAATTGCTTAAATGAAGATTCATTAAAACTTCAAATGCGAAGGGTGCAAAATATAAAAACGCAGTAAAAAATAAACTCTTATAAACTCTAATTTTTTTTCTTTGGGGGTGGCAATCTGTTTACTCAATAGGGAAATTTTTTTGCATAAAAAGCAAAAATTACACAAAGTTAAAATCTTATTCGTAAAAAATGGAGGGGTGTGTACCTTACCGAAACAAAAAATACACATATGGGAGTGGTTTATTTATTGTACGTTTTGCACGCTTTTTCTCTTATTGGGAAATTACAAGGATTGTTCACAGAGTTTGAAAGAACAGGGATCAAAACCGGACAACGTTGAATAAGCTTTCCCATTGTGTCAAGCTTTCTCATTGGTGGGTGACATTTGATGAACATTGTTTTCAAAGCCACAACATCTGGGGAGGGCTTCTCCTCATTGTTAAAGATTGCCACTTATCAACCAATGTTAGTTGATGCCGTGCGCTATAGGTTGGCTGATGTTATGTTGTTTGCCAATTTTTTAGACAAACGTTTGACTCAAGCTCGCTTTGCTTATTTGTGTTCTTGAGGTTCTAAATTTGGAACAAAAAATGAAGGAGTAGAGTAGAACGAGATCTAAGATCCTGGTTTCTCATTTCGTATGCTGTGGAAGTTCATGCTTTTGTAAGATTAGGCGTAAGTGATACCCTACAAGTGAAGGGACAATTTTCACGTCAAAGCTAGAGTGATTAACTCCCATATTGAACAATGCAATAGTTTCCACGTTTTCTGCACGCAACCAAAGAGGAAAGGAGGAAGGGTCAACGAGAGCTCCACAATACAAGCTTTCCGTACAGGATTGTTCTTCATTGTTGGAGTGTGGAAGTTTTAACCCTTTGGGTAATGCAGAGCCCAATTAGTACTCCACTGGTTATGTAACGTCATCTCTTATCCTTATTAGGAATGGTTAGAGAAGTCGTCTTGATATTGATTCTGGACAAAAACCTCTCCTATTTTTGACAATGTGAGAATATCTGGCAACAGTTGAAACTCTTACACAAAGTTAAGAGCATCAAAGGTGGAATCTTGGAATTGCGTTGCAACATCCTCACGCCAGATCTGATAGCAGTAAATGATTTTCGATGTAATAGAGTACCTAAAGGGATGAAAATAGAACAGAGCCACTGGAGTTAAGGAAAATCCAGATAATTAGACTCATAACCTTATTTGCACCGGAGGTGGAGCAAAACTCATGACGGAAATTGCACCCCACTGACATGAAATTTATGTTGGTTGATGATTAGTAGACGGATCAGGGCTCATACCATGGCTTTAATTTCAAATTAAGCTTTTAGTAACAATTTGAATAGTACCGTTGGGTGGCGGAGGCTATCTCATGTCCTCGACTTCGCTTCCTTCGATCTCTTTCGATAATTTAACAAGGGCTATTCTCACTTACCCTTTACACGACTTTAATATTGACCCAGGAGCTTACATTTTAGCTAGTCTCCTGATAGTCATGGACCCCATTTCAGTCGGCCTGTTCCAATTTTGCGTTGCAGGCTAGGTCGAAATGTTCTGAAGAGGCACAAATCATTGATTACTGGATTTAGTTATTTTTACGACTTTGTGGTTCATACCAAGAAAAAAAAAAAGGTTTCTACAGAATGAATGATTATTGGGGTTTAGATTTTGTCTTTTTTGCAGTTGTAAAGTCCCCTTTGCGTACTGATTATCATAGTATTTAAGCTTCCCTGTGTTTAGTGTGCTAAAAAAAAAATTTCCTAATCGGGTAATGTGGCAGTTAGGGAACAATATTTTTTCTCTAATCGATTGGAGTTTTGTGTCACATAATGAAACGCCCTTTGACTATTACTTCCATGTTTAGTTAAAGGCATAACATGCATGAAACCATATGCCTCCTTTTGCACAGACTACACAACATTCAATGTATATTGCCAACTATGTTTTCAGTCACACAACAAAGGGTGGCTCGTAAAAGTTCGAATAATTATAAATATCATCGAGTTCCTCGAGTTTTCAAATTTAGCCATTCATTTCTTTTTCTTCTTTTTCATCATCACTGAACACCCTCTACAAGAGAAAGACATCGAGAATATTCAAACTCCTCGCTAATTCATTACTCGCTACCACTACTAGATTCCAGTTGCTAAGATCCTCCAATAACATCATTACAACAACCACAAACATAACAAAATGAAATTCTCACAAACTACTTTACTCGCTGTCTTGGCTTCATCTGCTTTTGTTTCAGCCGCTCCAGCCATTGTTTCTGAACAAACCATGGTTAAAAGAGAAGATGTCAACGATGTTTTGGCCATCTTGAAAGAAATCAAAGAACACAATGCCAAGAGAGAATACTTGGAAGGTGATGCATTGATTGAACATGACAAAAGAGCTGACTCTGCTTTGGGCAATTTGATTACTGCCTTGAGCAACTCTGGTATTATTGGTCAAATTTGGAACACTTTGACCACTAATGATGCTATCAAGACTTCACTTTCGAACATTGTTAAAGATGCTATTCAAACTGCTGTTGTTCAAGGTCCAGCTTTGATTTCAGCTATCTGGAACTCTGGTTTATTGGGAAACATTTTCAACACTTTCTTGAACGATGCTGATTTGAGAAACGCCTTCTTGGGAGTTGCTCAATCCATCTTTGGTACTGCCGTCAACTTGATCACCTCATGGTTGAGTGGATCCTCATCATCATCAGGCACCACCACTGCTGCAGCTTCCGCCTCAACTGGTGCTGCTGCCAAGAGAGAACTTTTGGATCTCAATGCTGAATACATTGACAAGAGAGACTTGTCATCAATCATTCAATTCATTGTTCAAGAAATCTCAGACTCAGGAATTGTTTCCTCATTGGTTAACAAGGCTTTGGCTGATCCACAAGCCTCAATCAGTTTCTTGACTTCAGCTTTCCAAAACGGTTTGGTCATTGCTCAAGATGTTTACGACTGGGCTAAACAATCAGGATTGTGGGACTCTGCTTTGTCTTACATTTCAGCCAACGCTGGTACTTGGGCTAGTGCCATTGCCTCCTTCTTGGGTAATGCTTTGACCTCTGGTAAAGTCAGTGCTTCAGAAATTGACAATGCAAACTCTGGTAACTCAGCTAGATCTACTGCTCCAGTTAGCACTGCTGCCGCTGCTGCTGCAAACTCCGCTATTGCTGCCAACACTGCTGCTGCTGCCAACACTGCCGCTACTACTAGTGCTCCAGCTGCTATTACATCCAATGCTGCCGCTGCTACTGGTGCTTCTGCTGCTGCCTCGGGTAACAATGATGCCTTAAACTCTTTGATTGGTAAATATGGTGGTTCATCTGCTACCGATGCTGCTGCTGCTGTAGATACCTCAGGATTGTCAGGAAGCGTAAACCAATTGGTAAGTGCTGCTGGCCAAGCTGCTTCATCTTTAAAGAGAAGAAACTACTAAGCTTAAAGTCGAGATAAGGACACAAAGAGGGGATGAACATACCAACCCAGTGATCATGATTTTGTTGGCTGCAGCCCTCCCTGATTTTGATCACTTTCCCACATGTGTCTACGTGTCTTGTTGGTTATTCCAAAAAAAAAAAGAAAATTGAACTGTTTGAGATATTTTACTTTAGCTTTGGTGGCCACTATTTTTTGCGAAGATTGGGCTTTCTTGTCGATTATTTTAGGAGTTTGAAGGTTTCATTTGTTATACCAATTTGGTTATTTTCTTTTATACGTTATACTAATTCATATTCAATTCTCAGCCACAAAAAAATATACAGTTGCTATTATGAAATAAAGATTTGTAGAGTTATCGAGGAGTTGCAGCGACGGTTTGAAGGTTGGTGACGATTGCTTGTCACACAAAAACAAAAACTTTTAAGGCAAGTGTAGAATGCCCTTTAATCTGAGAACCATATTGTGTGTGAAACAAGCGTTTTTTCAAAGGCACAGTATCGAATGGTTTAACCTTGATTATCATGTGGTGCAATACCCGGAAACCATTTTGACACCCCGGTGATCAACTTTGTGCTAGCAACAGCAAACATTTTCTCACAACAGTGTGACACGATATTTTCTTACCAGCCCCAGATTCACATTCTCCGAGGAGAAAAAAAAAATAATAAGTACCATACAGAAAGTAAAACAGAGAAAAGCACACCACTTTTTTCTTTCCCCATCATCAACAACCCCAACAACCCCAACAACCATCATGTCATCAATTATCAATCAATTAGGTCTCAACACTAGAGTCCCATACCACTTCTTATTCTACGCATTGTCATTTGGAGGTACTGCCTTCTACTCATACATTGTCTCACCAGTGTTGTTTAAGGAGTTATCAAGAGATGATTTCAGCAAAGTCCAGGGTAAGGTTTTCCCTCGTTACTTTAAGTATCAAATCCTCTCACCACTTTTGATTGCAGCAATCACTCCATTCAAGTACTGCCCATTCACAATTGGTACTTTGGCAATTGCCTCATTGTCGGGAATTTTCAATTTGTGCTACTTGGAACCTAAATGTCATGCTATCAAGGAGGAGAGGATCAAGTTGACTGCTATTGGCAAGGAAAAGAAGGACAATGGTGAGCCAACTGATGAAATGCAAGCATTGACTACTAGTTTTGGCAGATGGCACGGATTGAGCATGTTGATCAACAACTTGTCTATTTTGTCATGGGCTGTCTACGGATTGACTGTAGCCAAAGGGTTGACTTTGATTAAATACTAAATAGTGAGAGAAGGTATGCTAAGTTATTCTGTTTTTTGTTTTTCTATCGTTGTTTCCTCTTGAGATCATCTTGTTTTCGTAACTTCTCTGCTTCATTGTACTCAGCTAGCTCTTCTTTGTATATGGTTGCGGTGAACTTGAACAAGTAGAGGTACCAAATGAAAAGCTGCACTATTGCAAACACAACAAAATGGCCACTCAATTCCACCGTGGCAATGTTGGGGTTTATCATCCATCTCTTGATGATCCACAAGTAATGGAAAATGGTCACAGTCATTACCACCACGCCAACAAGAAAGAACTTGATATCTTTGATAAGTTTCGGTGTAATGTACTGCTGAATCAATGAGGGTTGTGCTGTAGATCTGGCGTCGTAAATGCTCATACTAATCGTGTTGTGAAAAGTGTGGGGTCAGACGGATCAGAGTTTCAAAATGGAGATTCTTTATCAGCGGGGCCGTTTGATACCACTAAAGGCAGGTAGTAGCGTGACTCTAGGCGCTATCTTCGCGAGCGGGAGTAAGAAAAGGCCTACATATATTGAAGTCCTCCTTTAATTTCGGTTTATTTCGCCTCATGTCAGCAACTGTTTTGTGGTATAAGAGGTGCAATACACCAACCCGCAACCTTAAATATTCCGCGTCATCGGATACTTTGTTGATAGCGGTCCTGTAATTTGTGTCATGAAGCTGGATCGATACTGCCCCTTCGGAGTTATACCTCCAGCGTTCGCCATTGACAGAATCGGCAAATGGCGGAAGAAAAACAAAAATTTCTTTTTCTTTCTTGACGGAATCTCTTCGCGCATATCATTTATTTGCAGCAAAAACTTTGTCGGTCTTTGTATGTAGCAAAAACAAGGTCATAGTCTCTTGACTCTGTTTCAAGACGGGGTCGCTCTCTCAGTCAAACCCCACATGAGCTTCATGGCATCGTGTATTCCTCTTTTTTTTTGGTTGGGGGGGGTGCACAAGAGCATTCAACTTGTAATCCGATACTTTTCTTGATTTGAGCGTACAAAGAAAAAATGCCCTATAATTTCCTCACTTGCATTACAAAATGCCTTACATGAAAATTTTTATGCCCAAAATGCCTTACTTGGTAAGGAAATAAGGTAGACTATAAAACCAAGTAATTCCCACAATGGAAGGAGCTAACTGAGTTTATGCAAAGATTGTAGACAACTCTATCCAACACTATCAATACAGGTTTTCCCAAACTGGAACTGTTGCAAAAAAAAATAAAGAGCTTCCATTCATGTCTTTGAAGGAAACCAAGTTGGAAGATGGATACTCTGTATCTTCATCCCAATTTCAAACAACAACAGAACAACTTAGTAGTGACTCCAAAGCCAATGACTCACCCTTTATCTCATTTTTCAAATCATTTAAGGTTGACAAGACTAAAGTTATCAAAGGCGCAGATGTACTTACGCCAGAAGACAGCCTACGAAATTACCAAATAAAGTTGATTGCACTTTCCTCTTGTATTGGGTCTGGTTTATTTATCAGCAGTGCATCCATGATATCCTCTGCCGGTCCAGCAGGAACGGTTATTGGTTACTCGATTGTGGCAATTTTGATGTTTTTCGTTGTTCAAGCTTTGGGAGAATTGACAAGCTCTTACCCGGTTAGGGGGAATTTTCTTATTTACAACTCGCGTTTCATTGACGAATCATGGGCATTTGCTATGAACTGGAACTATTGTATGCAATGGATCGTTTCCATTCCATTATCACTAGTTGGTGCATCAATGACTATTCAATTTTGGAATGATAATATCAATCCTGGTGCTTGGGTTGCCATTTTCTGGGCGTTTTTGTGCGCAATTAATATTTTTGGAGTCAAGGGGTATGGGTATGGCGAAAGTGTGTTTTCAGTGATCAAAGTCGTCGCTATTTCTGGATTTGCCATTTTGGGTATAATTTTGGTTGCTGGTGGAGGTAAACAAGGATATATTGGTGGTAAGAACTGGCACCCCCCTTTTGCTAATGGGTTCAGGGGTACGTGCAACACGTTAGTCAATGCTGCATTCAGTTTCGCTGGTACCGAATTGGCAGCAATTGCCGCCGCTGAGACTTCAAACCCACACAAAGCATTGATTAAAGCGACAAAGCAGATATTTTGGAGGATTGCAGTGTTTTACATGTTGTCTGTGATATTGTTGTGCTTTTTGGTTCCTTTTAACGACCCCAAATTATTGGGTAATTCCAATTCGTCAGCATCGCCATTTGTTATTGCCATTTCCAACGGTGGCATCAAGGTGTTGCCATCGATATTCAATGCAGTTATCCTAATTGCGCTTTTATCAGTCGCAAATGCTAGTGTTTTTGCCACTTATAAGCCATTGGTTGCATTAGCTGAGGCTGGTCACGGACCCAAGTTTTTGGCATACCTTGATCGTAAAGGAAGACCAATTTTTTCCATCTTGATTGCCTTGGCGTTTGGTTTGATTGGGTTTGTGGGTGCCTCGAAGAACCAAGAAACTGTGTTCACATGGTTGTTGGCATTGAGTGGATTATCGTGTATATTTATTTGGTTTTCGATATCATTGGCTCAAGTTCGTGTGAATTATGCATGCAAAGTACAAGGATTGGACTTGTACCGTCCATTTAAGGCTATTGGGGGAGACTATGGTGCATATCTTTCACTACTTTTGAATGTTTTAATTCTCATGGCTCAGTTTTACGTTGCTTTGTACCCAATTGGTGGCAAAGCATTGCAAGCAGATACCTTTTTTCAAGCATATTTGGCTGCTCCTATAGTGTTGGTGTTGTATGTTGGCCACAAGATTTGGACGAGGAATTGGAAAATGTACATCAAAGCTGAAGATATGGATCTTTTAACTGGTAGAAATGAAATCGATATGGATGTTGCGATGCAGGACCATTACGATGAAAAACAAAGGTGGAAGCAAAAGCCGTGGTGGTATAAGGCTCTAGATATATGGTGTTGAGTAATAAATTGATAGAGTATAGTTACACAATAATGAAGACATGATAAATTGAATATGCTTTAGGTGTATAGTTGACGTGATCATGTGACACTTTCGATCTCGGTGAAGAAAAAGCAGAAAACAATACACAACACACGCACACACACACACACACATATACACTTTTGTAACGAATTTCCAACAAGGTGTATACAACCAATTGGAAAACCGATATGAACAACGTCCATCTGCTTCAAACAGATCTCGCCCATTTGAGCTCCGAAGCAAAGAAGAGGTATCCGGATGTGCGGCAAATTGTCGACTCAGTCATCAAAACCTTGAAATCGTTGACCCCAACAACTGCCCTAAAGGATGTAACTGACGATAGTTTGAAACTACAAACAGTAAATGCATTGATACTAGCATGTGACTCGGGAAACCTCAAGCTTAACAATTCTTCAATTCCCATCATTCAAAAGCTAATTCTGGTCCATTTCATTCCTAAGGAGAAACTCAAAGATGTGTTGAAGACATTTTCCGAGGCTTCACATTTGGCAGAGGGAGTTCAAGTTAGAATTCTTCAATGTCTTCAGCAATTAACACAGGAGTACAAAACCAAAATTACAGGGGATGTCCTCTTGAGCATGATTAGCCTTTGTTCAGGATTGACAAGTACGAACAAGTCGTCCACTGTTCTGGGAGTGGCTTCGGCCACTTTGGAGCAAGTGTTTTCAAATGTTTTCGACAATATTAGCATAACCCCTTCCCCTGGGGACAAAGGGATTGACATTGAGAATGAAGAGGTGGTAAAAGTGGACGATGCTTCATACGAGGGATATTGCGTCTTTGAAGATTTGAATCGGATTACGACAAACAAGAAGCCCAAATTTTTGAAAAGTGGTATAGCCATAAGAAGCCAATCAGCTCTCGATATAATTGAAAACGTAATCCTTCATCATACCAAATTGTTTCAGCAACATAAAGAGTTGGCGTACTTGTTGCGAGCTCAAACTGCTCCTTCTTTGTTAAAGATATTGAATTCACCATCGAGAAGCTATCAATTGACCCAAAGGGCTATACGGGTGATTCAAGTCTTGCTTACCACACAAATTGAAAGCTTGGAGATTGAAGTTGAGCTAATCTTGTCGTACTTGAACCACGCTTTGCTTGAAAGTCAGCACGATGGTTCTGTTCCTTATTGGGAAAAGATATTGATTCTTGAAATGTTGAAGAATGTGTTTGCCAAATTCAACGTCATCAAAGTGATTTATGAAAAGTACGACCACGACGAACTGAAGAAGGATGTATTGAAGGAATTGTTCAACGTACTCAATACCTATCTACAAAATGATGTTCAGTTTGCAAATGACACATTGAAATTTGGTGTGCCGGATTCAAACAATGTGCACACGTCTGTGATTGATGCTACAGATGCGGTATCTTTGTCACGGGAAAACTACAAGATTCTGTTGCTCGATCATTTAGATAAAACTGAACCTCAAGCAAACATCCCTGAATCTTATTCCACCTATCTTATTTTTGAGATTCTTGTTTATTATTGTAATGGAGTATCTGATTTTGTTGCAACAATGCTGGAAATTACTGTTGATGAGCAAAATTTGGAAAAGAATGTTGATTTCACCAATGCAATTTTAACGTCAACTGCAGCGGAAGTTATCCTTTTGCTTGACAAGTTTATTCATTCTGCCTTGGATGATGCTTTGTTTCGAGATTTGTTGTCTTCGTTTCAAAAGTTTACCCATTCCGTTGGATTGTTGGGCTTGGACTCCATCAGAGATGATCTACTTTTGAGGCTTTCAAAAGCAATTACAGCTAGCCTCATTACTCTAGGACCCAATAAAGAAGAAGGAGAAACTTCTTCAATACATGAAGATCCAAAAAAGCATTCACTCGCAATTGGGGAGTCGATGGTGGAGTCTGTTACATCCAGCCGCGTGTTTTTCAAAGGAGACGGTGATGTGAATAGCAGTACGTCGCTGGTGAATCTGATCAACTCTAGACATTTCAATTCTCGACATGTGCTTTGTTTGAAGACGTTGATAAAGTTGGCTATTTCATTGGGTACGACGCTTGCACAATCGTGGTCCATTATTTGGATATCATTGCAATGGTGTGCCTACTTTCTCCAAGGTCCCGATGAATTCAGTAATTTTTCAAGATCAAAACAAAATCAGGACTTGGCTAGTGTGCGACAACCACATATAACCGACGCTGATATGCGTAGTATCCAAGCTTCACTTCAATCGCTTTTTGATGCAATGAGTGGTTATGATGCAAATGCGCTTATACTGCTGTTTTCATGTTTAGCGGAGTTGAATGATGTTGCATTTTTAGACGATGCGGGTAAGACTGTCAATTTTGATTTAGTGGAATCTCCTTACAACAAAGCTTATTATTTGCAAAAAATCTTTCAAATTTGTCAACTTGTGCCGGCAAAAATTTTGATTCAAGATACGAGTGTTTGGGACTTGGTCATTTCTTATATCACTAAATTTGGTTCAAGAAGAAATTTGCATTCCAATTTACGTTTGTACATTGCCGAGTCATTTTCGAGACTAGTTGAAAAATTAGCGAGTGATGGATTTCATAATGATTTGTTGTCTCTGGCAACGGCAACGAGGACATTAGATGGGTTAAACAAGTATATTACTTGTTTGTTTGAGCATGGGCCACCAAAGGAATTGTTGACTCTCAATTGTGAGACGGAAATTCATTTATCAGTATTGACAGAATTGCATTCATTAATTGACAATTATGACACCCATTATCAAGGTTCATGGGCCCAAGTTTTTGAAATCCTAAATACACCTTTCAAGACGATAGCATCAAAAGATCAGAATTTGCGGGAAAAAGTACAGCTTTTAGTGGAAAAATCATTTGATACGTTAAAGTTGATACTTGATGAGTTTTTATCGTCATTGCCATTTAAACAATTCAAGTTTCTCATTGACACTGTGGTTAATTTTGCCCACCAATCGTATGATCTCAATATTTCTTTCAGTGCAGTGAGCTATTTCTGGCTCATTAGTGATTCATTAAAGTCGAGGCTTTTGCAATTTGAGGCCAGTGCATCACAAAAGTTGGAAATAAAGCTGGAAGATGAACTTGTTGAATTTATCAATTTGAATGATGAATCTTATCAATCATACATTTGTCTTGAGATCTACCTACTCTTTTGCTTGGCCAACTTGTCTAAACAAGAAACGAGTCGTGCTCAAGTAAGAGATGGGGCTATTCAAACGTTTTTTCAAATTGTTGATGTTCATGGCCCAGCTTTGGAGCAAAGCTGGAGTGTTGTGCACTTGTTGGTATTGCCATGCTTATTTAGTATCGATCCAGCTGAGAGTGTTAAGGAATCGTTGGAAACGATTCGATTATTATTGGAAGGGTTCACTAATATGTATCGCAAATTTTTCAGCCATTCCGAAACCAGTGCATTTCATGACAAATGGCAAATGATTTTCGACTATATGGAAAAGCTTTTGTCGCATAAGAATATTGATATAAACTTGATTGTTTTCAAGTCTTTTCAGGATTTGATTGATCCATCGGCTGCGATTGATACAAGACAAATTCGTAACGCATTGTTCAATTTATGGAAAGGGTATTCAATTGAGTATGATTTGGTAAATTCGAGTTATCAAGACTCACTTGTGCAGTATATGCAATGTTTCCCACCATTGTACAGGGTTATTCAATCTGACTTGACGCTAGACGAAGTGAATACAGTTGTTGATATTTTCAACAAGGGTGCCAGATATCCGGTGTTGCCATTACACCAATCAGATGCCAACAAGTCTAGTAAATTGCAATCGACTATATTGACAAACATTTCCGTATTGGATAAAAATGATGTTGGAATACAAGCTGCTGTGGTGCAATTGCTCGCAAATGTGATTGTGTATCCATATGGAGTTCGAATGAGGATTGAACAAAAATTTCAAAATAATGTATTTGTACAAAAAAACTATCAAATCCCAACATTTATTGGTATTAGTCATTTGGGGTTGCAATTGATGAAGAGTAAATTTGATGAATTTGGCTATACTCGAGTATTTACCGATGAACAAAGTATTATCAAAACGATAAAGGCTCTCATTGAGGCTGTTGAGCGCAAGTTGCAAGGTATATCAATGGCGAAAACCCCGCTTTGGATTGAAGCTCATGATATTTTGAAGGTGTTGATAAATGAGTTGATCAATGAAAAGAAGGAGGATCTAAGTGATGAACTTTGGTCGTTACTTACAAAGTCATTGATGCTTACCATTGCTTTTGATTCGGATATAGCATCTGATGCTGATATCAAAATCACTCACTACCAAGAGTTGAGTGAGCTAATTGTTCCCAACTTGATCAAGAAAGATAATGCATTGATTTTGGATTTGGTAAAGAGTGTTTATGAAAATTCATACCTCTACAACCGCAATAGTGATGAAAAGGATTTGATTTTAAACAATGTGACAGATGAAAAAGTGGCCATTGGTCACTTGACTTCGTTTAAATTTGATGAATATTTTGGTACAACTGAACAATTGCATGTGTTGCCTAATACCAAGATTCGATTCAATAATTTGAATGAGCTATTCCGGTTACTGAATCTTGACACCAAGTACAAGTCCTCGTGTGAATTGTACCTTTTGAGAAGAATCAGCTTTACATTAAGAAGAGCAGTTGCTGATTTGAAATTGTCTGGAAATAGACCTTTGCCACGAGTACAATTGAATGAGATATTGGTGGTTCTCGAGCAAATGCTCCGCATGCAACCAGCATCGAACGCAAACGAACAACAGTTTAAGAAATTAAATAGGTTGTTGGTGTTGCTTACTCCATTTGCCAATAAGTTTGGTGACAGTAACAAGTCACTTCTTGCAAAGGTATTGATGAAGTTTTGTATACAAGATACAATGTGTCGTAGAATGTAAATAACAAATCAATGACGCGACACAAACCAAAAAAAAACAAAAACCAGAATCCATCTGCGACACAAAATCAAAACCGAGCCAAAAGAGAAAAAATAAAAAATAAAAAAAATAAAAAGAAAACATAATCTGTTTGTCTTGTCTCTGTTTGTCTTGTCTCTGTTTGTCTTCTTTCTCTCTCCCCTTTCAAACCAAAAACAGAAAAACCAAAAACAAAGAGAGAGTGAGAAAACAGAAAAAAATTGGATTCTATTTTTACACCCACCAACCAAATCAAACTAAACTAAACTAAACCAAACCAAACCAAACCAAATCAAGCCAAACTCACACATTAGAACAACAAACAACAAACAACAAACAACAAACAACAAATAACAAATAACAAATAACAAATTCTCACATCTTAACCAAACACTGCTAGTAAATAACTTACTTTCTTTCTTCCTTCCTTCCTTCCTCCCCCCTCCCCTAGGCATATTGGTTTTCACTCTTTAGTTGACAAGGAAGCTTACCACATACGCAAAGTAGCTTACTCATCCACTCCACACACTTGTCTGACTTTTCAATAAGGAAGGAGATCAATCCCGCCTTATTCCATTCGCTTTTTATATAAAAATAAAAAATTAAAAAATTAAAAACAAAAAAAAAAAAATAGAAAAAAATTTAAAGAGGCAACTGACAGCCACAGCCATCTTCCCCATCGTTTAGAGCTAAAACCATCACTAAAGCATAGATCATACCCTCGTTACTACTACTACTACTACTACTACTACTACTACTACTACTACTACTACTACACCATAAATGTCATTTCATAGATCCAGTGGAAGTCCTACACGTGGCTATACTGAATTTGATCCTGAAACTGGTGATGGAATTGGTAGAAAAAAGTCGCTTGTGAGACCAGAAAGAACACTTTTAGATGAAAACCATCCAAGGTTTCACTATACCCAAGTTGCCAATCAAGAGGCTGATCATATAAAAGTACAACCTTCGTCTACGGGTCTAGATCCATCGAGATCAAATGAATTGGGTCGTTCAAGATCACATCTCAGTGCTTACACTTCAAACAGATTTGATGCAAATCACCTTGATGATGATACAGAGGGTATTCCGTTGATGGATATTCATGATTCTTCACCTCAGGGAAGTCCCAATACCCACGATTTGAAAGGAGGTAGAGAAGTTTATGGATTGAATGATGAAATCAAGGATTATTCCCAATCGCCTCTGAAGAGCAAAGTTATATCCAATGGTATACCTAGACCACAAGTTCAAGGTACCAAAAACCGGAAAAAGGATGCCGACAAGAGCGATATTTATTTCTGGAAGGTTTATTGTTATGCAATTACTTTTTGGGCACCAGCTCCCTTGTTGAAGCTATTTGGACTTCGAACCAAAGATCGTCAATTTGCATGGAGGGAAAAAATTGGATTGATTTCGTGTATCTTGTACATTGGTGCATTTGTGGCGTATTTGACTTTTGGTTTCACCAAAACTGTTTGTTCAACTGAACGTGTTAGAACCAGAATCAATGAGGTCAATCACGGATATTTGATCATTAATGGTAGATCATTTGATTTGACCTCGTCAAAACATCCAGCTGCAGCAGGAATTGGTGCTGGTTCAAATGTGTTGTATCCACCCATTAATGCTGGTGGCAAAGATGCTTCATTTTTGTTTCAAAATGTTAATGGAAATTGCAAGAATTTAATTAAACCAAGGGACAATTGTACTATCCCTTACAATGATGACAATGAACTTGCATGGTATATGCCATGCAGAGTATTTAGTCAGGATGGATCTGACGACGTCAATAACACCAATGCATATTATAATGGTTGGGCTTGTCATACAAGTGAAACTGCTCGAAAAGCATACTATAGCTTGAAAGTATCTGGTGATGTTTATTTCACGTGGGATGACATCAAAAATTCTTCAAGAAACTTGGTTGTGTACTCGGGAAATGTATTGGATCTCAACTTGATCAATTGGATTCAACATGATGATGTGACATACCCAGACCTTTTCAACAAGTTACGTGATGATTCTACATACCGTGGCATTGATATCTCGTTAGTATTGACAGACCCTAGTGAACGTCAAGCAGCAAGGTGTCTTACCGAGATTATCAAGGTTGGATCAATTGATTCAGATACAATTGGATGCATTGCGTCGCAGATTGTATTAATTGTGTCGTTGGTGTTTATCTTGTCAGTGGTTATTGTCAAGTTTGTTATGGCGTGTTGGTTTAGATGGGTTACTTCGAGAAAACAGGGTGCAACCGAGTATGATAACAAAACAATGGCGGCACGGAACAAGGCTATTGAAAATTGGGTTGACAATAGTGCTGCCGGTATGGGACCCGAAATCAAGACTGTTCCAGTTAAAGCAAGAGCCAATTACAAAGCTGCCAAGACAAATAGGCAGAGCGTGTTTCAAAGAGCACAGAGACTTGCTTTGGGACCAAATGCAGACTTGTCGCAGTATTATGATAATCCAAGCGCCCTTTCAAAGACATTCAAGTACACTACTATGTCAACTCAAGCAGCTCTTTTGGGTAAGAATGGATATGGTAAAAAGAACACTTTGATGGGGAACAGCGGTGTTGGTACCGGTAAAAACAGTACTAGACAATCAACATTGTATTTAAATGACCAAGGTTCATCAACTGATTTGTTAAATCGTCCGTTGACAACATACAACCCTTTTGATGGTTTTGAAGATTCGGTTGTGCATCGTTTATCTCCAGATATTATTCATCCCGACGTTGTGCCTCAACCACCAGTTGAGTATCAACCATTTGGATACCCATTGGTTCACTCGATCAACTTGGTTACTTGTTACTCCGAAGATGAAGATGGTATCCGTACAACATTGGATTCTGTAGCCACCACTGATTATCCAAACTCGCACAAACTTATTCTTGTTGTCTGTGATGGTATAATCAAAGGTTCAGGAAATGATAGAACAACACCAGATATTGTTTTGGATATGATGTCAGACTTGACGGTTCCAAGAGATGAAGTTCAAGCTTATTCGTATGTGGCTGTCGCTCAAGGTAGTAAACGTCACAATATGGCCAAAGTATATGCTGGTTTTTACAACTACAATGATGAGACTGTTCCCCCCGAGAAACAACAACGTGTGCCCATGCTTACTGTCGTCAAGTGTGGTACACCAGAGGAAGCCAATATGCCTAAACCTGGTAACAGAGGTAAACGTGATTCTCAAATCATTTTGATGTCATTTTTACAAAAAGTTGTATTTGATGAAAGAATGACCAGTTTGGAATTTGAAATGTTTTCCAGTATTTGGCGAATTACAGGATTAATGGCGGAATTTTATGAAATTGTGCTCATGGTTGATGCTGATACCAAAGTTTATCCTGATTCATTGACTCATATGGCTGCTGAAATGGTTAAGGACCCCATGATTATGGGATTGTGTGGAGAAACAAAAATTTCAAACAAATCTCAAACATGGGTCACGGCAATTCAAGTGTTTGAATATTACATTTCCCATCACCAAGCCAAAGCGTTTGAATCAATCTTTGGTGGTGTAACCTGTTTGCCAGGATGTTTCTCAATGTACAGAATTAAAGCGCCAAAGGGATCAGATGGATATTGGGTGCCCATTTTGGCTAATCCTGACATTGTTGAAAGATACTCCGATAACGTTGTTGACACTTTGCACAAAAAGAATTTATTGTTATTGGGTGAAGATCGATTTCTTTCGTCCTTGATGTTGAGAACATTCCCAAAGAGAAAACAAGTGTTTGTTCCTAAAGCTGCTTGTAAAACCATTGTTCCTGACAAGTTTTCTGTGTTGTTGTCACAACGTCGTAGATGGATTAACTCAACGGTGCACAATTTAATGGAATTGGTTTTGGTTAATGATCTTTGTGGAACTTTTTGTTTTTCAATGCAATTTGTCATTTTCATCGAATTGGTTGGTACGTTGGTGTTACCAGCAGCTATTTCCTTCACCATCTATGTTATTATTGTTGCCATTATTTCCAAGCCCACGCCAATTATGTCTTTGGTTTTATTGGCGGTCATTTTCGGTTTACCTGGTTGTTTAATTGTTATTACGATTTCGTCAATGTCGTACATTATTTATTTTTTCATTTACTTGATTGCTTTACCAATTTGGAATTTTGTTCTTCCTTCGTATGCATATTGGAAATTTGATGATTTCAGTTGGGGTGAAACAAGAACTGTTGCTGGTGGTGATAAAGGACAGGATCATGGTGGTACTGAAGGTGTGTTTGATGCATCAAAGATTAAAATGAGGAGATGGAGAGAATGGGAGAGGGAACGTAGAAGTGCTGAATATGTGCCTGTTGGAGGTGAAGCTGGTGCTGGTGTTGGCGCTGATGATAGTTTGAATGCCAGTCCCTATGGCAGAAGTCAAGTGCAAAATTTGTCCATGCCTTCAGCTGTATGGGATCCATCGAATAATGAAAAGTTAATTGATGGTTTTGATCAAGAGGGATCATCTTCAGGGTCTAGTTAAAAAGCATTGTATAGTTATTGCATAAAAGATATAAAAAGTAAAGCATTCTTTTTTACTTCTTTTTTTAAATTGTGCATAGATCTCTTCTGTAGTAGCCCCAGACTCTGGTTTTTGTGTGACTCGAGGAAAAGCTTAGACAATTATAGAATTTATACGGGTGTAGTAATAAAACTGCTGCTATGTGAAGTAAAAGTGTCTATTAAAATACTCTATACAAGAAGTGTAAACTGGTTCAAGTACGTCGCATTCTAACTATGAGTGTGGTTCAGTTTGGGATTCCAAAATTCATAAATTTCAACGCAATATGATTTTTTGTGTAATTAATAAACTTCAGGACTTATTGTTCACTGGAAATTAATTATTTTTCAAACTGTAAACAAAAGTGATTAGCAACCCAATGCGTAATCGTCCGAGACCTGCTCGGATCGGCCTATGAGGTCACCAAGCGTGTGACCCCCAAACTATCTTTTTAGTGGTTAAACTCGTTGAAGAAGTCATGTGCGCCTCATTTATTTGCTGCAATATGTTCCTCAACATGCAAAAACCCTGTTTCTTGTTCGTTGCTTTTAGTCAGTTTTTTTCAAATACGAATTCTAGTTGACAGAGCAGTAGCAGCTGACCCATCACTTGAAGTCAGTTCTGTGAATGATACATCACTGGGAGGATTAGATAAACCACCTTTTTCAATATACAATTCTTTGAATTTCTTCAATCTCCATGAATTCTTGATCTTTCTAATCAGTGGTTTGAATGAGGAGTTTGGAGTGGCTAAAGCGTACAACATTTTGTGTGGAGTAAGAGTGGGAAATGAAGAATCTTGAAGATGATGGGATCAAATAACAATCTTGAATAGTGTAAATGACAACATTGTTGGAATTTTGGTGCCCTATTTATAGTGAAATTGCGGAAAATTAATCTCTTTCTCTAATGCATGCACGTTTTTATGAAGTATGAAAGGGACTTAAGTGTAACAATGCAGGGTAAATTAGGCTAGAATCGGTTAGTGGAATTTTTTAGTCCAAACTTTTTAGTTCTTAGCCTTTGTTCTATTTGTGTTAAATTGCAAAATGTTTGTGTATATATATATATATAATACATATATTGTGTGCCGCGCGAGAGTATACTGAATAAAATTCCGGTTCTTGGGCGTTGGAATGGTTAACAAGAACAGGAAATCTAGAGCGAGGGAAATGAGATTGGCGTAAACAACAATGGGTCTGGATCAATTATTGGTTTTATTGTCCTTTGTACTGTTTTATTTTTGTGTATTTGAGCTCAACAGAGAGTTGATTTAGACGACACGAAACGAATGCAAACGAGAAATTCTGAAATTTCAGGCTCTTTTGGCTCATGTAAGTTTACGCCTCTTTCGAATGTATCTGAAAAGGACACAGAAGGAGTTGCAAATTTGTAAATAAGTAAAAGTGATACACATCCACCACTCAATGCAAGCACAAGTAGTACACTTATGTTTATCAGACTATAGGTTGTTTTGGGATCTCGGATTAACAACCCCTCCAGTCACAAAGAGAAATTACGACTTGAAACAATTCCATACTCTTTGAACGAGCCGTAATTGGTTATGGTTATGAACAAGGCGTCAATTTTTTTTTTTTTTCTTTTATTTTTAGTTATTCTATTTGATGTAAGTGAACAATATCATATGTTATTGATCTCCTCAATTTATTATTGCTGCACTTTGTTTTCTATTTCAGGCGGTAAAAGAGGTACTTTCTGAAATTTCAGATTTGTGTAAATCTTGGCGGGCAAAGAATAACCACAAAAAATGATACATTAACAATATTTAAATTTGTTTTCACTATTGCTAAATCCGCTTAGAAATTTATCCGATTGATTTTACGCACTCCATTTACATTAATCGTATATGTACTTTTCTTCCTCAAATGACTAAAGTGTCTGATTACAATCAATTGTAGAAATTACACATCAACACTGGCAGTCAAGGAGAAAAGTATAGGAATCGATCCATAGAGCACCATTTTTTTTCCAAAAGGGAATGTGGCCAAAAAGTTGATTGGGGTATATTTTTCAATTTGTGGTTGAATACCCACCAAAGAAGACAATGTTCATAGAACAATTCAAAGACCGAGAATATACATCACAGTAAATTCCATCATCATCCCTGTGAACGGAACCGAAGAAGTGAAAACAAAGAAATCGACTTTGGGAAACAATAAAAGATTTTTGATTCCGTTTCTTCGCTTGTTGGCAATAACTCTGTTTGCGTAACTACGGCCACAACAACTCCTATTGTGATCCGGTGAATTTTGATTTTTTGTCCTTTTAAGGAAACAAATTACTTCAGTGGCTTAAATCACCAAGTGCTAGAATAAGGCATATGATAAATTATCACAAAAATATGCTTGCTACTCTTTTGAAACCTGGTAGCTTTGTCACGTGATATGATGATGATAAGCTCTATCCTTTCTCGAGGTAGATGATTTTCTGAGAGCTCCTGAATAGTGTCATAAAAATCAGCGGAGCTCACTGATGCTGATAAACTATGCTGCAACTTGTATGCAATTTTTTTTTTTTTTTTGTTTTTACCTGTTCAATAAGGGTTTGGCATAAAATTGCTGCAAAAATATCTTCTTCATTGCTCTTGTTCTGCTTAAAGATTTTGGTGATCAAGGTTGCACGCATATTATCACCTCTTTTCTTCACCATCAAGGATTTCCCATCTTGATAGCTGGTGAGGAATATAGAAGACAAAATTGATTGTGCTCCAAACTATTTATTGATAACAAATTAACTTGTACCAAAGTGGTAGCAACGCACTCTCAAAAAAGCAAGAAAATCACCACCCGAAATGTTTTAGCCGTGATCCCATCTCATGTAAGAGAAGACATACATACTCACAACATGAGCAATAACGACGCCAGATCTACAGCACAACCCTCATTGATTCAGCAGTACATTACACCGAAACTTATCAAAGATATCAAGTTCTTTCTTGTTGGCGTGGTGGTAATGACTGTGACCATTTTCCATTACTTGTGGATCATCAAGAGATGGATGATAAACCCCAACATTGCCACGGTGGAATTGAGTGGCCATTTTGTTGTGTTTGCAATAGTGCAGCTTTTCATTTGGTACCTCTACTTGTTCAAGTTCACCGCAACCATATACAAAGAAGAACTAGCTGAGTACAATGAAGCAGAGGAGTTACGAAAACAAGATGATCTCAAGAGGAAACAACGATAGAAAAACAAAAAACAGAACAACTTAGCATACCTTCTCTCACTATTTAGTATTTGATCAAAGTCAACCCTTTGGCTACAGTCAATCCGTAGACAGCCCATGACAAAATAGACAAGTTGTTGATCAACATGCTCAATCCGTGCCATCTGCCAAAACTAGTAGTCAATGCTTGCATTTCGTCAGTTGGCTCACCATTGTCCTTCTTTTCCTTGCCAATAGCAGTCAACTTGATCCTCTCCTCCTTGATAGCATGACATTTAGGTTCCAAGTAGCACAAATTGAAAATTCCCGACAATGAGGCAATTGCCAAAGTACCAATTGTGAATGGGCAGTACTTGAATGGAGTGATTGCTGCAATCAAAAGTGGTGAGAGGATTTGATACTTAAAGTAACGAGGGAAAACCTTACCCTGGACTTTGCTGAAATCATCTCTTGATAACTCCTTAAACAACACTGGTGAGACAATGTATGAGTAGAAGGCAGTACCTCCAAATGACAATGCGTAGAATAAGAAGTGGTATGGGACTCTAGTGTTGAGACCTAATTGATTGATAATTGATGACATGATGGTTGTTGGGGTTGTTGGGGTTGTTGATGATGGGGAAAGAAAAAAGTGGTGTGCTTTTCTCTGTTTTACTTTCTGTATGGTACTTATTATTTTTTTTTTCTCCTCGGAGAATGTGAATCTGGGGCTGGTAAGAAAATATCGTGTCACACTGTTGTGAGAAAATGTTTGCTGTTGCTAGCACAAAGTCGAAAGGTCGGGAGCAGAGGTATCAAAATGAAGATCTGGCATTTAGCGTTGTGCTTACACTGTTGATTGAACACAAGCATCAATACTTTACCTGTTGACTATCGACCAACCTTCCACGTCTCTGAAATACTAGTGGTCACTTTATAGTTGCCTAGAAGTTTTGTATTTGTGACACATTTCTCTATATCAATTATATTATTACATCTACTACCTCTATAAAGAATCAATCATTTTATAGACATTATCAAGTGCCCTCTCTTGTACTGAAGTTTCATAGTTGAATATGTCCTGCTTCAACAACTCGATTCTATCAGTTCCATACCACACACAATCACTTTGTAAACCCAAACTCATTTCCTCGTCTTTATCTGCTTCCTCATACGTCCGTTTCAAACTCGAAACTTGTTCGTATTTCTTTGCAGCAACTTCAGCGTTGTCAACAATTTCTTTGGGGATTCCACACATCAATGCCACATTCATTCCAAATGATCCTGGTGCTGTACCACTTTCCAATTTATACAAAAATGTGATATCCCTCGACTCCTGGTCGACAACAATTGCCATTCTCATTGGTTTGATTTGTGGATGCGACTTGAATGATACGCTTAAGGTATTATAATGTGTTGCAAAGAACCCAAGTGGTTGTAGATGAGTAGCCAAGTGGTGCAAAACTGCTTCAGCAATGGCAAACCCATCACTACTTGAACCGCCTCTACCCAATTCATCCAAAATCACCAATGATCTGGGAGTAGCGTTACTCAAAATTTTCTTGGTTTCTGAAAGTTCAACAAAAAAAGTTGATTTACCTTGCATGATGTTATCATTTGCACCTAATCGGGTCATTATTCTGTCCACGGGGGTTAATTTAGCCAGCGAAGCGGGTATGTAGCATCCAATTTGACTTAAAATGACAGCCAAAGCAGTGGTTCTCATAATGGTAGATTTACCAGCAGCATTGGCACCCGTCAACAATCCAAAATTGGGCTCATCACCACCCAAGTGAATATCATTAGGGATAAAGTTTCCATTACCAACAAAACAAGGGTGTCTCAATTCCTTGAAATCGAGCACACCATGGTCACCTTGCACGAATTCTGGGCGACATGATGGGTAACTGATTGATTCAGATACCTTGGTTAATGCAAGTATGCAATCAATATTGGCAATGCAATTGATCACTTTCATCCAAGTGGAGTAATGGGCGTCGAATTTGGCATACATCCTGTTTCTCAAAGTATCACAAACCATCTTGTGCAACTCTCTTTGCTCCATCAATTCTCTTGCCAATTGCTTCACTTCTGGTGACCAATATCTTTTCACTTTCGATGTAGCACCCATAGTTTGCCAACTTTGTGGGACGTGCTTAACCAATTTCACAGGAAGTTCAATAAGATAAATTTCTTTTCCTGAATCACGATAAAATATCTCATGCGATTTGAAATCTTTTTTGTAACCTTTCAAAAGCTCATTGAGTTGGTTTTCCAAACCGTCAATAACACCTTGAGATTTGTCAAACTCGGCATCGACACCCTTTGCAGGAATAATGATATCGTTCACGGCCTGTTGTCTATCGAATGCATCCTCCCATTCTGAAATATGCTCAACCATATCTTGAGGGAATGATTGCAAGTATTTATACAATACCCCACACTCAACGTTGGCAAATTCCAACAATTGTTTTGAGAATCTGGCGATACTTTCAAAACTTTCAACAACTTTGAGGAAATCCCGGAATCGAAGGGTTCCACCATGTACACGAGCAATTAAACGTTCCAAATCAGGCAAAGCTGTCAAACAGTCTTGTAAGGTAGATCTCAACTCAGAACCATCACTCATTAAATAATCTATGGAATCGTACCTCAGACTAATCTCATCAATACGCATCAATGGGTGCAAAATCCACTTTTTCAAATGTCTTTTACCAAATGGAGTAGTTGCTCGATTCACCAACTTCAACAATGTTCCCTGATCTCCGCCATCGTAATTGTTATTGAGAATTTCCAAATTACTCAAAGTAATACCATCAAGAATCATGTGCGATGTTTCATTTTCTGAAATTTTGTATTGTCTTATATTACCCAAACTCATGATACTCTCATCCAATTTAAGAGTCTTCAAATAGGACAATAGTCCTCCAAATGCATTGAATGCTACGAAGTGTCTTTTTTTGAAATCAACGAGTACCTCAGGGTATTTTGAAAAGTCGTCCATGTCCTCAGCATCATAGTACTTTGATTTAACCAATTGTTCAACGGCAACATCATAATCCCAAAACTCAGTAATTGGATTTAAATTGTTCCAAATTTGATTATTCGAATGAGCACAAAATTTCAAGACCTGGGTTGCAATATTGCAAAGGTTTCCCTTTTCACAAATGACTTCCTTAGGTTTGACTTGTGTAATTAATGTGTCAAGCTTGGTGCATTCTGCATCATCATATAACTCGATCAAGTTCAATTCCGAGGTTGCCGTATCCACAAAGGCAACTCCAAATATCTTAGACCCATCTTCGCATGCTTCCTCTTTGATACTAAGACAATAAGTTGACATGTCATCTGTGATCATATCCAAATTGGTCAACGTACCTCCAGTCAATACACCGGTCAATTCCCTTTTGATGATCTTTTCCTCTTTAGAACCACCACCCCTCATTTCCTTCGCCAACATGGATTCCTTTTGATCCACTTTTGCAACTTTATAACCATGGCTAATAAACTCTTTTGCCCAGTGTTCAAAAGACATCTCCGGAATGCCTGCCAACTTCATATTTGCCCGTCCTCCACCAGCAATCTTAAGATCAAATTGAGTATTTGCAATTATAGCATCATTTTCATACAACTCGTAAAATTTCCCTTTTTTGAAAAACACGACGGTGTTCCACATTTTGGACTTGATTTCCCAATATTGTTTTTCAAAAGCAGTAAATTTGGACCATGCAGACTGCGGAATATAAAGTGTTCTAGGGTCGTAATTTGGGTCATCCGGAGATCTTTTTTCTGCATCTTTGATATTGACGAGCCACTGGTATCTTTCCTCATTCTCTTTGGCAAAGTTCCTTTTAGTGGTTGGTAATGGCTTTGACAGAAATTGTTTTGTAACATATCCTGAAGCGTCATATGACGAAGATGCAGTAAACTTATCATTCAAGTCATTGGAAGTGGTGGTATTAGTTGTGTCCATGGTTGTATTAATCTCTGAAGATGATGTCTCAGTGGGAATCGACCTTGACTTTGACTTCTGTGATTGACTCAATTTCTTAGGTTTGAAAGCAATATCTTCGTCATCCAGGACATCTGGCTCACCGTCATCAACATCATCACCATCATCATCAACCACAAAGTCACTCATATCGTCATCATCATCATCATCATCATCCGCATCTGACATATCTGGCCGAAAATCATCTTCGTCGTCACTTGGCTCTTGCACAATCTTTCTCTTCTTACGAGATGACAGGATGACAGGATCTTCATCTTCATCTTCATCTTCAGATTCAGCATAATTGACTTGCTTTCTAGAATGGCGACTGGAATTGATGGGGCTGGAATTGAGTGCTGGTCTATGATCCTTCGAGGGCGTGCTTTCGTTGTTGTTGTTGTTGTTGTTGTTCATGGCATTTGACAGAATTGGTTCTTGTTTTACCACGTTCACATCCGGTGGCGAAGTCAAACTCGAAGAAAAAGACAAATCTCTAAATTCGTCTTCATCATATTGCATTAATGTATTGTCATTTTCCTTATCACTTGATAATTCTTGTTTAACCGTCACTTTAGACCTCAAGGGTGATGATGATGATACACGGCTTTGCAGTACCGAGTTATTTGCAGACTGATTTACATCTTTGTTCCAATCACTTTTGGCTGCCACGGGCTTGAAGAAGGACATCAATGATGCTTGCTTCTTTTTGTTGCTTGAGGAAGAGTTACCACCACCACTGGCTTGGGACATCCCTTTTCTCTTTGGTGTTAATGTTGCTGGTGTTGCAGTGCCCATTATTGATGAGTGTAGAAGGGTAAAAATCAACTAATACAGTATCAAAGTTGAAGAAGAAGAAGAAGAAGAAGTAAGCCTAGTTTTGTTATAAATTGGCAGCGGTTTTGTCTATTGGTAAATCTATTACAATCCAATTTCAATTTGAACTTTTCGCGTCTCTCCTTCGCTTTTGTCTTTTGACGGTTTTGTGTCGTGTTCGTATTTTATTCAATCGCGTGTAGATGCTTTTTTCACTTTGCAACTATTTGGAAGGTAAAACACCAGAAGGATATCAGATGGTCAATGCAACGTTCAAGGATGGAGTGGAGCAGTTTTAGCACAGACGCGATAGCTTGCATTTCAAAGCACACAACGAGATCATTCGATGCAGAAGAACAATGGGCACAAAATTTACCTATAAGATCAAGGATCCCAATTCGTGCGAAGATTACTCTACTTTGGCCCTTGGATTGCAGTAGTTAACATCACTTGGGAATCTATAAACCGATTTGCATCGCTTGTTAAGTTTGGAAGAATCCAGAAATGTAAAGCTTTTTGTCGCCATATCAGAAAAATATAGTCCATTCTTTGTTCACATTTCCAATACAAATTGAATTATACCCAGACGTTGACTAACTAACCCTTCTTATTTCAACAATGCGTCTATTCTCAAGGTTAACCATCATCATGGTTGTTTCATTCACTTCGATATCAGCTCTTTTCACCACGACTCAAGAAGAACACGCTATATTCAAAATCACTTCGCAAACTCACGACAAGCAAACCATCATAGGGTTCTTACAAGACGTGGCCAATAAGATTGCTGAATCACCATCCCATCTCAACCGATTTCATCAATGGGCCACTTCACTAACCTCATCTGCCCTCTCAAAGGAAGATAAAGCTTGCCTTGACAACACTGTAATCAAGTTTTACATCAGATCCTTGAAATTGAGCGAACATACATATGAAGCCAGTGAGTGCAGAATCAATTTGAACCCGAAAATGCAATCGATACTACAACCAACACCAAATATCCACAATTTGTTGTTGAGGGATAACGACATGCTTGAGACCCAGATGAAATATGTCTTGATGGATGAGTTTAGCCGGTATCAACAATTCAAAGATTACAAGTTCAATGATTTCCAACATTTGAATTATGACTTGTCATGCATCATTGACTATCAGCAGTTGATGCAGGTTGAGTTGATGGAAACTGTGGTGGAGGCAAACTTGGAAAGAAAAATAAAAGTGGATGAAGCATGTGGGTTGAATGCATTGAATCAAAACTTTATTGGAATGTCTATCGATTATATAACCACCCACGTACCAGTCAATGGAACATTTTATTGCAAAAAGGGCAGAAGCAAGACATGTAATAGGGCTATTGCTGACTCTGCAAATGCTCGGTATAAGCTACCTTATTATTAGATTTTGTATAAATAGAAGCTTCAGATGAATTCTTCGTGACCTGTTGTTTCTATCAAGTGCTTTGCTTTATCCCACATCCATCTTTATCAACGTGATATCTAACAATCTCGATAGCAGCTATAGAGTCCTCAGCACTATCGTGGTCACCAACTTGTATGTTTCTACTCAAATACTTGAATGTCAAATCTTTTAAGCTCTTTCTGGAAGTGGGCGTGCTCTCAAACTTTGGATATAGTATTGAGGTGTCAATTATGTGACTATGAATCAACCTCAATGCATTCATATCATTTTCCAACCCATGTCCAATAAGAATTGTGTCTTTGTCCATCACCGTTCCTAGCTCTTGAATCATTTGGTTGAAACTGACAAAATCTCCGTCCAAAGCTGATATCCCTGAAAATCGAGTGTTGAAGTCAACAATTTCACCAAATGGAAGAACATAAGTGTCCATGACTGTCTTTAACGTGAAGTAATCAACAGCGGTAACTCTCATCAATTCAAAACCCTTTGTTGTGTATCCCATTTCACAATCTAAACCCAACACTCGATATTTCCCCTTTTGTTCAAAAATTTCCTCAGTCTTTACATATGAACGCATACTCTGTTTTTCTTCAACGCTCTGATCTTGATAAACATGGTATTTGTGCTTGTCGCAAGGCTTGCAATCATCTTTTGGTCCCAAGCAGCATTCATAGTATCTTGTTTTATTGTCTGGATTGCGTCGTATTTTACCATAATGAAACTCACATGTTGTAGGTTCCAATTGTTGACTCAATTTAAACTCAGTATCGCATCGCTGACAATTTCTAGTGATTTTGGCATTGGGAATTGATTCAGGTACAGACATGACATATCCATATTTTCTCAACTTCAGTATTGGAATCTCTATTGACTTTAGTAGTTTCAACACATCCTCTTGCGAACGTTTCTTTACTTGGTTCCCCAGTTGAAATTTCTCTGGATGCTGAAGCTTCAAAATGGCATTTCTCAACGTAGATGCGTAGGTACGATGTGTTGTATTTCTGGCAATATCGTATTCAATCTCTATTGCCTTCAATTTAGGCGTTTTTAAGGAGGGCCTCTTGAGCTTGATTATGTTTGCTATGGTTTCAATGTGTCTCTTTCGATCTGCAAACTGGGCTGGATTTGTAGTTACTGGCTTTGGTAGGATTAACTTCAAATCTTCCGTATGATCATCAGTCGTACCACTGTCTGCTGTTAATTTGAGCCTCTTGTTTGTACCTGCATCATCTTCTGATGTCCTCTTGCGAGGGTGTAATTCTGATGGAGTCATTGGCTTGGGGGATAAAGTATGTGATGGTGTCAGCTCAGAGAATTTTGGTATTAGCTATTGACTAAGCGCAACAAAATGTTTTTTGAAGAGCTTGTATGGATTTGCAAAATAAAACCGACGACATTGTTCCCACAATTTACTACTACACCTTGAAATACTCAAATCAGGCTTACTGCTCCACTAAAATTCCACCTTCCAAATCTTCACCGAAAGCATTTATAATTTATGTGTGACAAAAACCCACAAGCTCATCACACTCATCACACTCTTCACACAATTTTCTCGCACTATAAATATCTTTCATTCCTCATCGATTTTTTTTCCCATTTTTTTACCCTTTTTCTTTTTCTTTTCTATGTCGACGTACTTCATAGGATCATTTCTATAGTAGACGTCCCTCTTTGACTCTTCTAAAGAGCCACTGAATCCAACTTGGACGATGAGTTCATATGGCATCAATGCAATCAAAAGTGAGAAACATGCAAATAGAATTTGATGTAACAGTCTGTCTATTCAACTGCCTCAACTATCTCGTAAAAGAGATTCAGAGGAGCGATGATCTTTGGCTCTTTGTTTTGGTTGTTTATACCGAACTTGAGCTTGCATTGGTGTTTGTCTGACAAGTATATGGAAAATGGGAATAAACACAAACGAGAATGACAAGTACATACAATGTAGTATAAGCAGGTAGAATTAAACTATACACAGTCACAATTTTCTTTTTTACACAACTTGGCTGGACAGTTTTGGTGGGTACTCATAAAGATTATAATAGTCAACAACTTGCCCATTCAAGTTATTCTCACCTTCAATGGGCAAGTAAAAAATATTTCTCCAATTGGGTTCGCCAATTATCCAAAAGTCCAACCAATTTTGTTTCAATCCGTAATCGGTAGGTATATCTATATGCAAAGGATCGATGCTAGTGGCTCTGTTTCTGTTGAAAACAGACATGATAGTCATTTTCATTGTCATCACAAACTGATCAATACCAAGCAAATTTAAACAAGTTTGAAATTCGTTATTCTTGCGATCTGATCTAGGAGGTTGAGTAAGTGAGTCAGCAACTTCTTCCGGAACTGTTGAATGATTCAGTCTTGGGCTGTATATTCTCGAATTCAATGAACTGAATTCCCAAGTAGTTAACCCACGCAAAATTTGAAAAGTTTGAACCAAACAAAGGAAAAAAATCCAAATATATTGTAGCCAACACCATACCAACAAATTGAAATGGAATTGATTATTCTTGTAACCGTAGCATAGATTTTCGTCAATCAACCTGCAGAAGAAGCTTTGATTATCTTCATCATCTGACTCGATCGACTCCTTCAATTTATCAAAATACTGAATAGTCAAATATGTGAACAAAAGAATGGCGAGATTCAATGCGTAAACAAATGTGATAAATAGCTTATGGTTCCTCACTCCAATCTCGTTGTATACCCACGGACAATAATGGTCAAACCTGGCAACCAACTTTTTATTATGTCTAGAGAATCTGGAACGAAGTGGTTTGCGAACAAATGAATTGACGCAGAAATGATCAGTGTCAAACTTTCCACAGCTGAGCAAGTCTTCAACTTGTGAAAGAATCACGGCATTGTCAGTTGGGGTCGGTACAAATCCGGGGTTGATGAACATGGCTTTGAAAAACGACCAAACGAAAATCACAATTGATATTCCAATGAAAAGGTTGGCAAAAAAATTGGAAAATAAAGTGGCTGGAAGTATTTTAAACATCCAAACTATGATGCACCAAAATGCAGTGGCTGAAAAGATTCCGGCTAATAAAGGTGATTTTGGAAGCGGTTTATCATCTATCAAATAGGTCGGTATTATTGTTTTGTTGATAATATAAGTTCCAAATGCGAAAAATGCAAAAGCTAGAACCAACTTCGGAAATGCTAAACCTTGTGATGTAGTGCATATACTTAGCGAAATAGGTAACAAAACAAATGGTGCTAGATACGTTGACACCTTGCCCACTTTTGGACTAACCCATCTGACTTTTGGTGCCCAATTGTTCTTGGGATCTAGTCCCGACTCTATCAACACCTTTCGCCATGCTTGTGAGCAATTCATATCTTTCGCTATATCAAAACTATTCTTACCCACGTCATTCTTTGCAAAAATGTCGGATCCACCTTCAATCAATGCTTTCATAACATTCTTGTGGCCTCTCATAAAACACCAATGAAGCGGAATGAATTGACTATCGTCCGTTTTGGAAACATCGGCACCAAATCTCAACAAAGCATTAACGGTAAAGATGTCATTTTGATAACTAGCCCAGTGAAGAGCAGTTCTGTTTGATCCATCTGGCTCATCAATATACAAGTGTTTTTTGTTGCTTGGATCGCAACAGCTCAACAATAGGTATACTACTAATGTAATATTTGAACTGTGAACTGCCAAGTGAAGGGCATTATAAGTTTGCAAATCTCGCAAGTTAGGGTCAGCAGATGTGTTGGATACTAAGTACTGAACAATGTAAACAAGGCCATTTCTGCATGCCCAGTGAAGTGGTGTTGCTCGCAATTCTCCACCATATAAATTAGGATTGGCACCATTCTCTGCTAAGTACTTTACTAAGCTGAGTCTATTATTGATACATGCCCAGTGAAGACCACTAATACCATCACTGAACGTATCGTTGACCTTTATGGACCCCGATTCGATCAACTCTTTGACAGATTCAAGTGATCCTTCCTGACAAAACAGCATAAACTTAGCCAAGCATGGGTTCAACTCTTGTTCTGTCGGTTTGGGTATTTCATCAATGGGTGAATCATTCAAACCAGACTCTGGCTTGTCGATAATAACGTCCGTTGACTTGAGAGATGCTGCTTCGGCTTCTTCTGTGTCTTGATGTGTTGATTTGATTGAAAATGATTCTAGTGGAATTGCTTCTGCATCCGCTATTGTGGTAGTAGTCTCCTTAGAATCGTTTTGCTCCGAATTTGCACCATTGGCGGATTTTCCATTCACTGATTGGTCGATCGTTGTAGCCATTGTTGGTGATATTTAACTCACTCGATATATCGGCTTTAATGTGGATTTATATTTTTTTTTCTTTCCTTTCTTTTTTTCCTCTCTACTACTCAGCATGAGGGCCTGGGCTGCGCATTGCCCACAATGTGATCGCTCTTTTTTTGCAACAAGATGCGAGATCACAGACAAACTGCCATAGCAAGATGATGTTGTGACCGTGAAAACGCACTTGTAAGAGAGCTCCTGAAGTTTACGGTTCTCGAGATGGATTTCACAATTTGGTTTATACAATAAATTTACTTTATTCAATACCCGACAAATTTTCCTTCTAACCTAATTGATATTGTGATGCAGTAAAGTTGAATCGGTTTCCTTTACTTTCGAATCTGCAATGGACAGTGGTTTTGACGAAGTGGTGACAGTGGCATTACTGGTTTGCGTTGTAGACCCACTAGTGCCTTTTGTGCTGACACCAGAGTTAGTTGAAGAGACACTTGAGCTGCGCGGTTTCCTCTGTAACAACTCCAAAATTTGGTCCCCGGCTTTAATTGCGCCTGGCTTGATTGTTTCGTCCACAAATGGTTTCACTTTTTCATCAACAAACGGTTGTACGGTGTCATTGATGAAACCTGGACGAACCTCGTCCTCAGAAATCAATCCTTGGTTTTTCTGCCCAACTCTAACCAAATGCTTTTCCAACAACAAAAAGTTTCTCGAGTTTGCTTTGTATCCTATCTCAATCAAACTACCAATGATGGGAATAAATCCTAAAGCGAAATCGATAGCAATGTTCAACAAGAACAATAGTTGCAAATCCAATGGCAACCCACCTTGAATCCTCCTAGCGAGTGCCAACAACTGCAACGACCAATACGTTTGTATCACTGTCCCCACAACCGGTACCACACTCACGATACTCGACCATCCAAATTGGACCCCAAGTAATTTAAACCAATAATCGTACCTGTATGCCTTCTTTTTGAAAATTTCTAAGATGCCAATATCGTGTTGAGAAATACCCTCTGGGATTCTTCTGGTTATCTTCTTGTGCTTTGTTCCGTCTTTCTTTTGAATAGGTACATATTCGTAGTATGGGTCTTCAACTCCCAACTTATTCCACTGATTATCTTTTAAAAGACGGTTAGCAATCCACTTGACGATAAATGAAGACATTGATGAACGTGAGGGAGTAGGGAAATGTGTCAACTTTAGCTTGAAGTTTAGTGCATTTATATAAGTTTTGGGAAAGTAAAATTGCCAATAGTCGTGATCATGTGCCACAATATTTCTCGATGCACAAAGTGTTAAAATATAGAAAAATTCACTTTGGATTGCTAAGTTGCTATTGAACTAGGCAGGTGGTACTATAACTCACACATGTGAATTAGTATATGTTGAGACCAGGATTAAATTTGCCATAATACTCATCATCTGTATGACTAAGTGGCTGTGCGTGCTTATCTGGCTCGTGACTGTATGATGTGCCTGTCTATCTTATCGGTGTGAAACCATCGCGGGGGCTGGCCCATATGTAGAGACGCTCAACATGGTTTCCCACAAGCTGTCCCAAACTCATTGCAATAGCTTTCTCTTTCGCTTTATGTAGCCTTCTCCCCTTTTCTTTGACCACCACTGGCACTTCTTCTTTAGTACTAGGCTTATCGGCGGTACCTCGTATTTAGATTGTTTAATTCCGATATTTGATCTACGCCGCAATTTAAAACAACCCAGTTAAAAATGAACCTGAAATTCGTTAGCAACTTTTGCACAACACTTTTCATCTTCACAACCACAAACATACCATGGCAGTAATCAAGAGACTCTTTATCAAGGCTTCTAATAATTACGACTCAAACTTCCAAATTGTTCCTGTAAACACAAACCAACCACTCGAAATCAAATCCGATATTGGGGTTTTCAAACTTTTAGTCAACATTAAGCAATTTGATGGGTCGCAACCCCATTTGTCAAACAGTCTATACAATCAAGACGACAAGACCTACCTCAATGGGGAGAAAATAGACTTTAATTCTGTTCAAAAGGATGAAGGACCACAGCCAAACTTAAGAATCAATATCGAATTTACGCCAAAGGAAGATATCAAAGGAGGCGACTTGCTATTTGGTAATGACTTTACCTATGCGATCAAAGATTATGTTCCCACAACCTTGATGAACACAGGCTTGAAGCTATTCAACTGGTTCATTAATGACACTGTCAAGGGGGACGTTTACAATGATAAACCATATCTTTATGGCTTAGCATTGAACAGTTTCAGCTACATTGGGATAAACCAACCAAAGCCATTGGGCATTATTGATGAGAAGTCACACCCAATGAATTACAAAGAGGATTTCAAAGGATCGGTTGAAAATCCACCTTCCTCATCAAATGAAAGAAAGAAACGCTTCAATACAACTGCAAAATGTGAAGAATTCACATTCGACAAAGGACAAAAGTACAATTTTCAATTTGACACTGATTTCTTGAAACTCGCCGATTCCAAGTATTTAGTATCTATCCCAAAGTTTGACTTTGATGTCAGCAAATACGCCAATGATACTTTAAACAACGTCAATTGGGTCATAAAAGAAGGGGGATTTGAGGGTGTCGGACTTGGAAAGTTGGGTTTGATTATCAATTTTGCGTTGAAGACTGAGGAGAAGGAAGAACAATAGAGATTTGGAAGTAGAGACGGATCTATATAGAGTAACGTTGGTAGCTTGTTTTATTCGGTAGCTCTCAAGGAATTTTTGTGTAAAGATTTTTTTGTTTTGTTTTCAGTTAATAACACAGTTTGTATAACTATCATACTTACATACGAATCCACTATAGCAGCACCGGTTCCTTTGAGTGTTTAGTGTTTGAAAATTTACTTTCCATAATCTAGAGAACTATGCCGGATCAAGAAGAAAAGAACAATAACTCAGGGCCACCAAATCTACGACGCTATGGGGACGAGCTAGAGTCATCAATAGGGGCCATATTTGACAGCATCGATTTTAGCTCAATAGAGAAACAAGCCAGCAATGAAGAGGGAGGAGGTGTAGATTCTGGTAACCGAATACGAGACGAGGTGCACTCTCAAACCGCAACAACCAACGATGATGACATGAAGAACGCAATCAACAACGCATTAGATGATGTGTTTGACTTCAAGAGTGAACCAGTAGATAGAGTGACCAATGATGAAATTAAAAATGACCATAATGCCGGTGATGAGCATGTAAAATCTACATTTGAAACAACACAGTTGATGAGTGAGTCCAGGCCCACTGGTGTAGCTCTTGGTTCGAGCAATCCGGAAATTGATGACGCCATAAATCTTGCTTTTAACAATCTACTAGAAGAGCGAAGACTGAGCCGAGAGGAACAGTCACAAAAAGCAACCGCACGAGAAGAACCTCACCAGCTAAACAAGAAGGATACAAATTTATCACTGGAAAAACATTCCTTGATGCAGTCTCCGGCACTTGAGAAGCTGGATCCTGCGAATGAGTTCTCAACTAGGCAAGATAAAGCTTTGCACAAGAAAACACCATCCTTGACTGGAAACCAGCAAGATGAAGGAAATCGAGAGAAACAAAAGAGTGACAAAGCCACCTCTGCTGAGCTCAACAACAATCAGCAGGGTGAAGATGATGAGTTGGAAAGCGCGATTCGTAATGCATTAGGAAATCTTTTTGACAATCAATCGCCCAAAAATGCCTCAAATGAGAGCGGCCAAATACAACAAGAGAAAGGGTACGCTAATTCAAAAGAAAGAAATAAAATCGAAATGTCCGAGTCAATCAAGCCTCATACAAAGCACACAGAACACTCTGCCATAGAGTTACACGATTATCGTGACAATGCTCGCGGTCAAAGTATTGCACCGCCTAGAGCTGTAGACAAAGCCCTCAATAACGAATCGATGCGTAATCAGAACGGTACAACTACCGATGCGAATGATAATCTCGATGAAAGTTTAAGGGGAATAATCGGACAAGCGTTTGATGAAATATTTGGAAAAGAGTCATCCGATGTGAATAGTAACGCGCCTGATGAAGTCAACATCAAGGACCAACACAGAAATGTATCGGACCTGAAATTATCTGAAGCTCGTAGTGGGCCGGACCCAAATTTGAGCTCCCAATTACGCGCAAATGTTGATACACATATTTCGAGGCCTCAAATAAACTCATCTTCAGCCCCCTCATTCAATACACATTATGACGACCATGAAGACCGATATTTAGTTGAAGCAATTGGTGCTGCTTTCAGGTCAATTGAAGAGGCAACAAAAAGCGCCGTTACATCTCAACCTAGCCCTGATTTCCATTCCTCAGTAGATGAAGAAAGAATAGTGGGTAAAAGGAGTGACGAAAGGTACAACCAATTGCTGATTGAAGGTGTAGAAGCTGACAATGCCACATCTGACCAAGACATCGAAGACGCTATTGCAGATGCGTTTAAAAGCGCCATGCAGTCTGAGCACTTTGCGAGTCATGATGATACATCCCAGGGCAAAATCGAACAGCAATTACGCCCAACACTGAAAAAGAAATCAGTTAAAAGTTTAGCCAAAGAAATCACGCAACAAGTACAAGATCACTTTAAAGATGAGCGACGGGTTCGGGGACGACTTTCTCCGGTAGAAGAGGCTTCCAATAAAGGGACAGCTTCGACAGTTAAGAAGCACGTGCTGCACAATATTGGAAGCCAGAAGACGGAAGAGAAGCTTCACACGGCCATCACAAGTGCAGTTAAAATTGCAACTGGAATTGAGAAAGATGATGAGATTGTCGATATCGAACAATTGCAAATGAACGATATCTTGCATAATGCCATCAAAATGGCATCAGAAAATCCCCAAGAGCTCATATCCGATTTAGAAATTGATCAGATTATCGGTATCGGTGATAGCCAAACTGCACGTATTCTTGGAGGGCCCAACACGACTGATCTCAAAGCCTTTAAAGCCAAACCACCACCTGCTAAACATTTCAAGCCAGCCAATGATCAGTTACGAGTACCACCATCACTTGAAGAAAAGTCAAAATCAGCTATTCCCCGCAAAGTCCAGAAAGGAGATGACAACCAATTCAGCGTCTCTTCTAAACTAGTATCAAACGAAGATGCCGCTAAGAATTCTTTACTTTCCAATCCAGATATCAAGTCTCAGCTATCATCGGTTATGAGCTCTTTGACTTCTAGGATTAATAGTGGTGAGCTTGCAGATACAAATATATTGTTCACAATTCGCCAAATCACCGAGGAACTAGCGTCTGGTGGCTCTTTGGCTAATTTTTTGTCGAACCAAACCCCGTTAGAAGATTTCAAATCAAGTAATGAGGAAGCAGATCGAAAAATGCTTGCCAACGCTTTAGGGATGGCGCGCCACTTTTTACTTGGCTTTCCGTCAGAGCCACAAATGGAGGCAAAATCTATTGACGAGATCAACGCCATGATATCCAACTTGAATGAGGATTTTTCGTCAACAAATCTACTGCTTTCGAATGAGAGGGCCGAGTTTATTTCCTCAATTGCGAATTTGACTTTAACCACGCTTGTGGATGAAAACACAAACGTACAATACTCGTTTGAAGTGTTTGACGAAATAGAAAAGTTCAGAAATTCTTCTCCCGAGGCCCGTAGAAGAACTAGGGTTGGAAACCGGGAACGAAAGAAAAAATGGAGGGAGGAAAATGCTGAACGGAACCGAGATATCGAACTTAGAACAAGAGTGACGAAGAAAGCTTTGGTCGATTTTGGTGTAGATGACACACCCGAAAAGTTATCGTGGATAGAGTCTGAGATCTCGAAAAGGAAAGCTAGGAGGCAGGCACGATCCCAAGCTGAAGATGAAAGAAATGACGGCGATGCTAAAGTTGAAAATGCTCAGTCGTGCGCTTCTAATGATAAAGTTCACAATGTTGCTCAGGATAGGCGTCTAATAAACCAGGTTAAAGACGTGTTGAAGATATTCTTTGAGAGACCAGACAAGTCAAAACAGTCATCTCATTTGATCACGGCAGCTACCGTAATTGGGGCATTATCTTTGATCCACTCCGAATCAATAAACTTGGACGAGGATATCATGTTGGCCGGAATGAAATCAATTTTGAAGACTATTACAGAGCACGTGCATATCCTTGATGCTCATCGAAGTAGACTCAGTCTGGCTGCTTTACATACAGAAGCGTCCAAACGACGGTTGTCGGAAATTTTGCTGAACTCCAAGCGATTGAAAGTGGATCCGGTGGCTCTTGCAAGACTACAAGATACCATGTCACAGCCATTACATATTAACGATGGCATCGTCAGCAAGCCCAGCTTACAACTACCTCGCACCTCCCCCTTTATATCACATAAAGTAGGCAACAACGCTAGTATTGGTAGTTCTACAGGATTACGGAAGCCAGGATCATTTCAGAAACCTAGACCTTTCGAAAAACCAGTAAAGGACAAGAATAGGAGAGAAAGTTTAGGCTCCCCTAAATTGTATTCAACTACCTAGCTGCATTCTTGATATATAAACTTAAGAAATCGGACTGGTTTCCTTTTGTAGCCAATTATATGCCCTCTTATTATTCAACTCTAATAACTTATCGCTGAAATCTTCTCGAATACTTTGGTGATATTCATTAATCCACCGGATTTCAATCTCCGACAAGTACTTTGTGTCAATCAACGATTTTGCGAAGGGAACTTTTGTCAAATATTTGAACCCCAAGAATTTGCCTCCATTTTTTGTTTTCCCAAACGAATCATCAATTTCCGTGATTTCCAACTCGCTTTCGACCCTAAACCCAACATCTCCGTCAATATAAAAGCCTGGTTCATCTGTCAATATGGCGCCCGGCTGGAACAAGTCTAGCTTGCTTGTATCGTTAACAGTGGGCAGAATATATAAGGGTCCTTCGTGAACTAATCCAAAACTCCCCACTCCGTGCCCCAAACCGTGTACATAGTCAAGTCCATGATTCCACAACGGTTGACGAGAATAAGAGTCCAAAACGATACCTGTTCCTTTTGATCCCGCGGGAAACTTTGCCATTGCGACTGCTAAATGGCCCTTTAAAACAAGAGTGTAGTATTTTCTAAGTTCATCTGTGACAGCTCGCTTGTCAAAAAGATATGTTCTTGTAATATCAGTTGTGCCCTCAAGATAGTGGGCACCAGAGTCCAACAAATACACTTTTCGAGGGTCAATGATATCGCTGTGATCTTTTGTAGGCGCATAGTGTATTATGGCTGCGTTGGCACCTGTCAGGGAGATTGTTTCGTAACTCAAACCTTTAAAATTGGGCAAATTTTTTCGAATGCTGTAAATCTTGAGCGATGCGTCATACTCGGTGATTTTTGCATGTTTATTAATCAATTGATGTTCTAACCAGCTGGTGAATAAGATAAAAGCGAGTGAGTCCTTGTATTGAGCAAGTTTCGCATTATGAGATTCCGTTTTGTTCTTGAAAATCTTGATATTTGCAATGATTGAGTCATGGATGATGTGGCGTTTGCTAAAAGAGTCTGGAATTGCATCATACAATGCCCATGATGTTGCTTCTTTGGTTGGGAGTACAATCCTCAAATCCGGGTCGAAAACTGTTGCTTGTAACTGAGATGCATCGCGATAGAACTCATCATACTCGGCAATTGTTAAACTCTCAATTGTTGACAAATATTTCTTCAATTCAGAGCCACTGTTTTCCAATTTTTGATGGTCAACATATAAAGCGACTGAAGTTGAGGTAACGATAGCATAAGAAAAAAACACAGGGGCAAAAGGAATATCGGTATCAGCACGCAAGTTGAAGAGCCAAGCAATGCTATCAAGCTCAGTCACCAAATAGTGAGTACCCCCTTTTTCTTTCAATATTGACCTTACCTTTTTAATTTTAGCATTAGCATGTTCGCCGCTGTATTTTAAATCCCAAACGTAGATTGGCCCCAATGACCTCTTGGGTTTTTCCGAGCCCCAAACCTCATCAACAAGATTGATTCCTGATAACGGCCTAAACTCAAAATCCGAAGGGCTCTGTCTGAAGAATTCTCCCAATGCAAAACTAAGGGTTCTGGGATCACATGAAAGGACGTTACTAAATTCATTTGCGACAGCTGCTTTAACCGCATATTGATACCACAAGGGATAACCAGTTGTATTTTGCTTGTTCAATTTCCAGAGTTTAAGGTCCAATTGTTTCTGCGCTTGCAAAAAGTATCTTCCATCAGTTGATAAGATTGCCTCACCCAGAAGCGTGTCTGGATCAGTTAAGGTAACGATGGCAACACCAGCACTACCTGTAAAACCCGATATGAATTCCCTCCTTCTATCTGACAATGCCGTTTCTTCAGAGTGGTGTTCATCTTCAGATGGAATTATGTAAACTCCGATGTTGTGTTTCCGCATTTGTTTTCTCAAACCATCCAATCGCTCGGCTGAAGAGAGTGACGACAAGGGATGCGAATACTGTTCTGATGGTAAAGCGGGAAGCGGTGCATCATCGTCTGAATAATCGATTATGTCGTCGCCTTCTTGAACAAGCGTTTCATTTGGTGATTGCATCAAATTGTTGGGAAAACAAGCTTGAAATGGACTGAACATAGACTTGAAGAATGTGTGGGACAGTAAAGAGTGAGTTGAAATCTCATTCTCTTCTTCCAACTTCCTTGTCCTAGCCAATAGAGGCTCCTTTTCTGTTAGGAACAGTGACATGCCAGTAGACAGTGTTTACAAGGTGAGAGAAAAGTTGGGATGTGTGTTGTTGAGAGTTCTAAAAAAACTGTGGTGGTTTTTGTTAATCTTTGTGAAATTGCAATTTAACTTCTGTGCGGCATCAAACTGGTGGACTCCTTTTCTTTTCAGCATTTTTTTGTTTTGGGGATGGAAGGTGGGAGTTTTTGAGCACGGAACCTAGCTGAAATCTCTCACAAATTAAAGAAATTGAATCTACGAGCTATCGGAGTCCATCAATGACAATTGAATTTTATCTTACTGATATGCACAAGTATCTCTGGTTATTCACTATATATTAGCGCTACCACTTTATCTAACGACACGTAAAAAAAAAGTTGACAAAATTTCAAACACTTTGGGGGTGTCTTTTCACTTTCGTGATTGCAATCGATATGTTCAACTTGGTAACTCGCATACAGACCGCTGCCAACCAGGCATTGACTTCAGCAAGTATACTTTCCGGTTTAGTGATACTCTTGACCCTACTTCAGTTATACAGGGACAACGTTTGGTCTATTGACACCACCACAATCTCCAACATAGAATCAAAATCATCACTCAAATATTCATTTCAATATGGTTCAGTCAACAGGAAGCCAAAAGAAAATGTGAAAATATCTTTTGATTTAAACACGGATTTGAGTGACCTTTGGAATTGGAATACCAAACAAGTGTTTGCATATTTAACAGTAGAATATCCAGGAAAATCCAATGGCAGTTCCAACAAGGTGACTTTTTGGGATAAGATCATACGAAATAAAAAAGATGCCAAATTGAGCTTGAAAGGTCAAAGGGGGAAATATTCAGTCTGGGATGTGGAAAAGGGATTCAGAGGAAGAAATGCTACGGTCAAATTAGAGTGGAATATTCAACCATATATTGGTCCTTTGATTTATGGTGAGACTTCAAACGTAGGATTTTTGGAATTTCCAACAAGTGAGAACAAATAGTGATAATGCAGTTTTTTAAGTGATCTATAAACAAAATTTTATGTGTGTATATATACAAGAATTGTATCAGTTGGGTGGTCCAAGTTGGGAAGTATTGTAGACGTTTTCCAGGTATTTGGGGGTTCTTGGAATAAATATTTTGGTGTTGTTGTGGTTAAACAACAACTTTCGCAACACGTCTTTTGCCTTTCGTAGTCTTGTATCTTGTGACGAATTTAGGTAATCGACTTTACCGTTGAATTCGCTCAAGTTGGTATAATAACTGAGATCTGATTTGTAGAAAGCGTAGATCTTGGGGTAAGTCGTACATAGTACAGTTTCCGCCTCCTTGTTTCCCTGACAACATTGCAGGACACTATTAACTAATAACCTCGATGCTTCATTTAAAAGTCTAAGCTCGGCGCTTGCATCACGTGCAGGATTGAAGTACTCGATGAAATTAAACTGGTTCATCGAACGTGACCCATAGGGATCCAATTTGACATTAAATAATCTACCCGAGGAGCTTTTCAAAAGGTTAAGATTCCCATTTTCCTTCAACTGGGACCGAATCGTGCTCAAAGACTTGATTCCGAAATAGTCTGAAAGGATTTTGTAATTTTGAGCAATTGTCTGCTCATCGTAAATGTCACATAAATAAACCATGCACATTTTGTAACATAGCTTCTTTTCTTTGTACAATTCAAGTTGTGAAAGGTTACCCGTTATCAAGTTGTCTTCTATGATCTTTAATAATTTGGAGAAATGTGCTTTTGGAGTTTGTTCCAAAAAGTAGCAAATAACATAATTGTAATCAGTTATGTTTGGTCGAAGTCCCATCTCTAAAACATCAAGTGTGTCCTCCTCTTGATCGGTGTCGAATTTATTATTGCTGAGAAGATATTTCATCCGATGTATTGTAAAATGACTCAATACTTCATTGAGAACATGAGGGATAATAACATGGCCGCCCTCGTTTCCCATATCCAAAACAAATTCACAAAGTATATTTTGGTAAACTTTGAATTTTTGCTTCAAAAACTCTCCATATTCAGCGCTATCGACTTCCTTGTAACAAGCGGACAAAAAGCAGTCAATCTTAGCTCTTAAATCAAGCGGCAATTTCCCATCAAAAGCCTTTTCACAAAACAAAACAAACCGGGAAAACAAGTCACTCCCCCTTTTGAGACCAACCGACTCGACATACTTTATCACAATGTCGCAAATCAAAACGCTGTCCCTTTTAAAATCAAGATTTGGGTTTGATTTTGTTTTCTCTGCATCGAAGCCGTATAACTGAAGCATCTGCTCCAACATTTCTCTACTGTTCTTATAGCTTCGGTCGTATCGTTTGTCTAAAGCTCTCATCGCCTTCATCACATGTATATAAGATGCAGCACTTACCAACACCCTTTGCCGGTTCATTTCATTAAAAATTTTCATCACATTCAAAGGCTTGTAACTTTGGTAGACCAAGTTCTGCCTAAGTAGCGGTATGTACAATTTTTCATCAAGTCGGATTTTGAATGCCTTTTGTCTCTTTACAAGACCTTGTAAGGTTTTCACAGATCTTCCTTTGAGATATCCGAGTGAATTACTTCGTGACAATTCTATTGCATTTTCCCGTAAGCTATCCATTATGGCGCTCAAAAGATCTAGTCCGCCGACTTGAGATTGAAATATGGAAAACTCCGACTGCAAGGCTAAGGAAACGATAAAGTTGACTTTGATGTCGTTGTATCGTCTAATGTGCCTCGAATTATCCTGACGACGCCAAAGTAGGTGATTTTTCAACTGTGAAGAATATACTTGCAAGTTGGAGAATGGAGGCGATGACAAACCATGTGCAAGATATGCTACATCATCTGCTTTCGCGTATTGCCCGAGTGTTGAATAGGCTTGAATCAAACTACTTGCAAATTCAGGGTCACATTTATGAAAATTCTTGGCCATTTCAAAAAGTCTATCCAAATCCTTTAGAGCACAATTTTGAGCAAAGTGGCTAGCAACGATACCTAGAGCTTCACCAGAAACAATAAGAAGTTGATGTGATTTCTCTCTGACGAGATATTTTTCAAGAGTCTCAAGGATCAGTTCATTAGCTCCTTCTAACAACTTGATTTGCAAAACAAATGGGAATGCCTGCGTAATACCATCTCTATCTGCTTTCTCCTGAGAGACCAAGAAAATATAGTCCTCGAAAATAGCCATCAATTCGGTTTGATTGTTTTGCCGTATCTTTGCTTTCATCCTGGCTATAAATATCGTTGCATTCATCATCAATCCTCGATCCAAAATTTGTTCGTAAAGCCTTTCCAACTCACTGTCTGCTTCAAGAAATTCCAATGCTTGCATAGTGATCCCATAATGAACAGTGTCTGGTAAATTACCCTTACCATACATATTTTCAAATCTGTCTTGTAACGATTTCCAATCCTTGTGCTGCACACAGAGATCAAGAAAGATGGCCTCCTGAGATTCATCATCATGAAGATCTTCGTTTTGCAAATAGATTTCGTAAATTTTATTCTCGTCAAGTTTCAAACAAGCTTTCATAACATATGCGAGATCCAAGTGGTTTAAGACATATTTCCTAGCTAGATTTCTTTGTCTCCATTGTGCTGACTTGAATTCAAATAAGCGGTACGTCACGAATGGCGCACTCATTGAAAGATTTCGCATAATGCCAGTTAAAAAGTCATATGAAACAGATGTATCATGATATTTTTCAACGATTTTAACGACTTTTTGATAATAGTCATCAAATTCATCCTCACTTGACGGAATGCCGATCTTCTGAAAGACCTGGTCATATTGGGATGATATGTCACTGGTGAACCAGCCATCACCCTCAATTAGTTTCGCATATTTCACAAAAGTGTCGATACATGACATCCTGGATTCAAAAGTATCACCTACTGCTAATGAGTTCAATACAAGGATTTTCAAAAGATCTCTTTTTTCTTCTATTGTCATTCCATCGCCCCGCAAGGCTGACGTTACATTTTGCTCATTGAAGCGAATTGGGCCAGCTGGAGAGCGCTGTAACTCCAAAATAGTCATCGTCTTGTCCAAGAATGTCAATTCGTGATTCGGTACAAATCTTTGAGTCAATGGAAGAATTAGATTTTCGTAAACCTCATATTGACCTGTATGCAAAATCAATAGCAATAACTTTTCTCTTTCTTTCACTACCTTCTTCTTCAAATCGAGTAAAGGCTCGGTCTCTGGTGATGCTTTCAAAAATTGAATAATAAATTGGAATCCTTTATCTGGAAATTCAAAGGTTGCTTCGACCACCTTCGAAAAGTAAGAAGCTGCTTGAGTTACTTGAGCCAGTGTCAACTGGCTTAAACTAGCTAGGTATTCATTTCTCTCATTTTCGTCGAATATTAGTGAGTTTGCCTTGCTATATTCGTGATCAAGAAAGCTTCCCAAAAACTCTTTTGTTGGTGCTTTTGAATGATTGAAAGTGGAATAATATCGAGTAGTTACTTCGCCAAAGTATATGGTATTTTTTGAGGGTGAGATTATTGATTTTGATGAGTAGCTTAGTCGTAGCCCGGGGATTGGCTTCTCTCTGTCACAGCTTCTGATAAATAAAGATTGTGCATGAAACAGACGCCAAAAGATTGACTGCTGGGGACGTCTCAAAGTAGTTTTGGCAATGGATAAGGTATTTCGCAGTCGTATCATCATGTGCTATATCATGCTCCGGGAAATTTTCGTCAAAGTATGTACAAGAATGGATTGAATGTGCTTTAATATGATACCTTTCACTCGTATGATTTGTAGATGAGAGGTGAAAAATTCTGAAAGAGGGAGCTACCAAAAATGGAGATGTCAATGCCAAAAGAAATGCAGTATCCAAAAAGAGTGTATTATCTGTACAAGCTATAAACAATAGTGAACTAGCTTCTTTAAAACATCAATTCATCAATTAAATCTTTACCTTTCAGAGTCATTAAATCAGTTTTTTTTGTCTGTAGTCATTGAAGATAAACTTCTCATACAGTGTGAATATAAAAAAAATCATCACCAAAGTAAAGAAGAAAGAACACAGCAGCAGAATCACTGCTTCTAGATGAAATGACGTTTCAAGCCGCTAGATCCTTAAAATTTGAAAGACATTCTTTCGAACTGCATACTATAACGTTAGTAATTAGTTTCGCCGATTTTATTCATATCTGCACCTAACCTTTTCAGAAAACGACCTTTCATCAACTACTCACCAGTCAACATTCCTAGAAAAAAATTTGTACACAAGAAATGCGACTCCTTCCTCTTATTTGTACAAAAGAAGGGACTGGGAAATGTGTTATGTCCGCCCGGTCGGATAAAATCATCATCAATTTAGAAGCAGCGAAAATCATTCTTTTCGAAAATCACTCACATACCCTATGATAATGAATGTTAGTACATTTAAAAAATTAATTCTCATAAATCAGTCAATTTCAATGGCTCATACAAGGCTGAAACTTAACGAATATGCTTATTGTCAACCTATGTACATTCAGTTGGAACAATTGGTAAAATGCAATTAATCATCGCCGGGAGAAAAGACTGAATAGACGGTGAATTCAACATACTTATGATTGAAGCTTGATGATCACTTGACACATGCAAGTCTCAATCAAATTTCTGGGGAAAGAAGAAGAGATTTTCGGGAAGGAAGAGGAAAAGTTTTCGTTGGTGAAATTTTTTCTTTTCAAAATGAACTGGAGCAGAAGAAGAGGTAAGCTACCATTTGATGTGCTGCGAAAATCATCACAAACACGGAGGGGGGGTGTAGTTTCCATCAAGAAATGCTCAAACGGAGTGATGGATATGCAGCTGTATGCATTGAGACTAAGCTCAGCTATTTATGAATCTCTCTGTGCTTTGCCAAGAAGTACATCAATCTAACGCAAACAATAATAGCCACACTTGAACCATTTCAATGGAGGCTTGAATGAATCTTCTCGAAAACTGATGCTGTAGTTGGTTTCTCCTTTGACTCTTTCAACTGTGAGATGGCCACGCTTCCACCCAAAGAAATCAAAAATAAAATCACAATCAACCATCCATTCAAACTTGAAAAGAAGAAGGGGAAAATCAACGACAAGGAACATTCGAATAGCCAGTGCAAGCTTGAAACTACCACCCAACCTTTGGACCGTGTGGAGGAAGAGAAGGTTTCCAATATGTATAACCAACAAACTGGTAGAATGATTGAATGGAAAACAACATCCATCAAAACAGTAAGTGCTAAAACCATCGACGCACTTGTTTTCCCAAACTCTACTTTCAATCCCCATTCGAAGTCAAGGTTGAAAAAACTTGGCTCGTTTGGTCTTGAAAATACGAGATAAAGAGCCGCGTAAGCACTCATCAAAATGGTGTTCACTACCATCCCGAATATCAAGACGTCCTTTCTTCTTAGTAAATCTATGATCCCAATAGGGGCTATTATGAATACAATTCTCATCACCAAGTCAAACTCATGAACTAATTTTATTTCATCCATTGTCCTAATTTGACAAGCTAAACATATAGCATACATCGAATTCAACAATTTGATAACTCCAATCAAATCAATAGTCAATTGCAATAATATCCCAGTATTAACTTCTCGGAAATATTTCCTACCGAATAATTCATTCACTGAACAGCTTCTAACGTTAACCGCAGTGGAATACTTTTTAACAACATAGTGTTTATCACCAAGCCGCCTTCTTTCGTGCCCGAGTTTACTTTTGACATTCTTCTCAGAATTGGCCGTCTCAATACTCTCTAATACGTCAACGGCTTCCGTCCAATCATTATTCGCTGCCAACCATTTGGGACTCTCCGGAAAAAGCATTACGGAAATTGTAGCTATGGTAAGGGGAACAAGATCAACCAACCAATGTAGTATCAAGTACTTTTCATCGCGTATCAATGGCATAGCCATCATAGGCAACAGGTACATTAGTAAGTTACCTAAACCGGTTGCCAAAATATAAAACGACAAAATTCTACCCCTTCTTGGAGTTGGAATGATCTCATACTGGAAGATAGGAATAACAGCATGGCTCATTCCTATCGCAATTCCCTTCACCATTTTACCCAATGCAAGCAGCAAAAGTGTTTCTGAAACAAATGTAAAGATGATACCGACAAACCATATTGCACAAATACATTTAAGGGCTTTGTTGTAGCCAAAATGAGCAGCTATCTCTCCTCCAAGAACACTTCCAGCTATAAAAAATGGTTAGATTAAACAGACAAGTGGTGGGATATCTTATCCAAGTGTGTGGCTATTTACCAATTGCTCCTAGAACGTTACTCGATCTGAGCATGTTCTCTTCTATCTTTGTTGGATATGTGTAGTATTTGGTAAAAAAGTCCAAATGCTTCAAACTGGTGTGTGAATACATCTCCATACCTGAAGCTAACCCAAACACAGACAAACTCACCCCAATTAGGTAGCAGTTGTACATTTTCATTGACCTTGCCATCTGCATCCTGACCATAGTGAAGTAGTTGTAAATTACAATGAGTAAACCTTTTCTCTTCAACGACCTGTAACTAATAAATGTTTTGCAACCAGGGTCGTGTACTTTGTGGCAAATGTAGTGTCGTGTCATTTACGAAAAAATAAGACACACAATTTAGATGCGCGTATTATTCGATTGGCAATTTTTGAACTGTATTGCAAAATCCCATCCTCAATTGGCAATGAACGATGACACCAGTACGGCCGAAATTGGAGAGAATGGGAAATCGTATGCCCATCTAAAGCTGATTTTAGATGACGAGAGAAGCCAACCCGAACTACTCATAACCAAACAAACATTAGCCAACTCTCCAACCATATTGTATATCTACAGAGACTTCAAAGTCAGGACAAACAAACCTTTCAAGGGACTGTCTAGCAAGTTGATAAATGATGCAGAGTATCAGTATTTGACACCACCGGAAGAAGATTCCCAAATGGACGTGTTTGACGAAGATGATGAGATTTTGGATGAACTAGATACAACCACATATAATTCCACCACTAGCTTAGAGCAATTGCAGAAAGAAGAGGCCCCAAAATTTGAATTGGTTCAACTCTTTGTCAAGTACCAATCTGTTCTGGTCAATGGGGTGGATTACAAGCTCAAATCCCATGTGAGGTCTTCATGTTTGATACGAGCCAGTCTAGCACAAGAGGAGGACCATATTCTCTTGTCACTCAAATCGGGGTTTCTCATTCTACTCAGAGTATTCCTTGTCCCTAAGCAAATCGGGGACGTGGATTTTGATTATCAACCATCGCTGAAGGACAAAAACTTTTTGTTCAAACCATTCATTGTACAGTGGTGGAGCTTGCAGCAGCCACACAACTACCCAGAGTTGAGTACTAGCGGGTATATACTCAAGTCGTCACCTTCAGGGCTTTCGACAGTATCATGCTCAGCCTCGCAGTCATTTCGAATTTACAAAACGCTAGAGCAGTCTAATGCAGGCACAGTTTTACAGAATCATTTGAATATTCCATTGAATGGATTTTTGGTTGACTGTTGCTTTATTGAGTCGAGATCGGCGTTGCAATCAGATATATTTTTGAGTTTATTTTTCACCGAGGATAGAAGATTATACATCAATTTGTTTTGCTGGTTCAACTTTTACGCTGGCGATAGTGGTATATCTAAATCCACCCTTCCCTTGGAAAACACTTTCGACATACCGATTTTCATTGCACCATTGCAGCGAAACTCTGCGTACCTTTTTGTCACACCTAAAAAGCTAACTGTTATATCTGTTCATGATATAATGTCTGGTCACCATGAGTTTAAAAGTGTTGATTTTCGAGCAGGCTCTTTTCCATCCAACTATTATATTCCAAAGTCTCAGATCAGGAGCATGGATCACCACGAAGTAGATGAAGTCATACTCTCCTCGGACATCGGAGTTATTTACTCTATCTTGGTTTCAAGAAATGGAGTGGAGTCCATAGTACCAATTGCCAGAGCATCGGATAGTATTACAACATTTACATTCGAAAGGGTACATGGTGGTTTTGAATTAATATATGGCAGTACCTGTGGTTCAAACAAAAGAGTTTTATTAAGTAATTTGTATGAGGCTGAGTATACATGCGACATCGATAATGACACCAAGTTGGTTCACTCCAAAGCCGAGCTTCAGAAAAATTTGGATAATTGGGCACCCGTTGTAGACTTCCAGGTAATTCCATCATCGCAATCAAATAAGTCTGATGAGCTATGGGCAATCACCGGGTCCTCCTCGAAAACTAAACTCACACATATGAAAGTTGGCTTTTATGGCGTGAGGCAGGGTGATTTATATCCAGAGCTTCGAAAGGTGGTCCAATCTTGGCATTTTAAACTTCACACAAGACTGATTTTGGTCTGTGCATTTCCTTTTGAAACCAAACTTCTTGAATACGAAGGATTATCCGAGGAAGAAATTGTGGAGGTGGAGGATGCAACAATAAGTAAAAATGAACAAACCATCTTTTGTTGCGCTGTAAATGCCACACAATTGCTCGATGCAATTGACAGTGATATCGACTACCTAATCCAAGTGACAACAAATTCAGTGACATTGACTGATTTGGCATCAATGAGCACATGCATCACAGATGAGTGCATATTATTTGGTGAGATATTTGCTAATTGTCTAATCTTGATAATTGAGAGGGGAGCCAGTACACTACTTGGCACTTATGCATTTGAGCCAGTCACAACAGCTGATGGCGAGGCTCTTGATATCAATCTCAAACTTGTGTCGGAAATGACCTTGGAATTTCAACCCTCAATGTTGAAGAGATGCATGGTTAGAGGTATTGAAGCTTTTGCTATTGGTGCGTATGAGGGCTTCATTAGATTCTATCAGCTGGATGAGATATCATGGAGTATGATAGAGGAGGTTGTGCTCACCGAAAGTCTGGCAGACCCTACTGATTTTGTCCCACATGACTTGATATACACAAGCAATCAGATTTTTGTTGGTACCACAGGAGGGTACTTGGCTCGGACTTCTCAGCAAATATCGAAATGGGACTCAATTTTGAGAATTGGCTCAAGCGAAGTCAAACTATACGCAAGTATGGACGAGGAGTATATTTTCATACAATGCAGAAACTTGTACATGATGAACATTCGATCTACTAGCAATCCAAATCCCGTTCATTTTAACGACCTGACTCCCAAAATCGTAAATTCATTGGTTGAATTCACTACTCCCACTACGTATCCATCTCACAAAAGGTTGGGAGTTTTCCGCAACAACGGGTTTGTCATGACGGACATAACAACGTACACGAAACCCGTATTGAAGCAAGTTCAAATCCCCGACGAAACCAAGAAGTTATTATATCTACCGCATATTTCAATTTTTATTTTACTCTGTGGTTCAAGGCGTGGGAAGCTAAAATTTGTGGATCGGATGACGTTTAGATTGTTGGAACATACTGAATTCAGCTCAAAACGATTAGGCGAGGAAGGGGTACTAAGTAAGAACGAAGTACCGCTTTGTGCTTGCATTTGGCTGATTAAACGACATGATCGAATGACCCATAAAGTTCTTTTAGGATGTTCAAACACTGATAGTGAAAGGACGGCTGGAGTGGTTAAAGTTTTAAACATAAAGAGGTTGAAGTCGGCCGAGTTTATTTCGATTAGCGTGTCGGAACTATCTTCATTTGACCATTCTGGGCCGATAACCCATATACAACAGGTTCAGAATCGGATTTTTTTCACTGATAAACAGAAAATTTACTTTACTTTCTATGACGAGGCTGAAAAGAGATTCAGCCCAGTTCAATTTTTTAAAGCAATGCCAAGCGAAATCACCTCGATGAGTGTTTCAGGAGGAAGCAAGATCCTCGTTACCACCAAAGAGGATTCCTTGTTTCAAATTGATACTTCATCACTGAACAATGTCCTAGCTTGTTATCCCAAATCAATACCCTTTTTGAGTCAAGTGAATTTCAAAGACAGGGTTTTTGCTAGTGCTGAAAACTCACTGGTAATTGTCATGGATAGCTGTGACTCCACATTTTACCCATTCAAAGGAACTAAGATTCAAATGTCAGGCATTGCAAGGCTCGTATCTGCCAGCTTGAGTGATACCCAGAATGAATATGAAAATGGAAATGTTGTTCTTGGTGTTACCATTAGTGGTGAAGTGTTTGCATTTCGTTTAGTCGATATTCATGGCAAGGAGATTGAAGAACTTTTGGCAGATTTGAATAAGAATTCGGCATTTAAATTATCCTTGACTGATCACTTAAATAAATTGGATCGTCCATTCATTAGTAAATTAAGTGGGACAGGTTTGCTATCACTCAACAAGCCATACTTTGATTACCCCGAGAATAGACACGATCTAAATGCGGAAACACCCGAAGTTGTTGACTACGACCTCGAGGAATTGTCTACAACTATGAGATTCAACATCTAAGCCTTCCTCGCACTGAATATATTTATATACGTAGATACTTTACTTCAAGTCACCCCGATTCGGCTTGGTTTTTCCTCCTTTGCCTTTCAAGTCTATACTGCTGGGCTGTCAATTCTCCATTACGCCCTTCCTCGTTGGCATTACGAAGCTCTTGCAACAAATTTCTTGCTCTTGACCCTATCGGCGCGTCCTTCTCCTCTGACATGTTGTCCCCATTTTCAGTAGGTTCTTTAACGGAGGTGTCCATGTTCTCATCCACAAGAGAAGCCAACTCTTCAGATCCCTCTCTCAGTAGGTCCAATGTGCTTGATTTTGTTGGGGACGGTGGTGGTGCACCTTCCGTGGAATATTTGCGATGATTTTCCAAAATTTGACGCCTCATTAAAGCCTTCTTTCGAGCCGATGAGGGCTCTCCTTTCGCTGGACCCACTGATTTCAACTTCTCTAATAACGAGTCCATAACTCCTTCATCCTCGTTATTGTCGGTGGTACTATTCGGAGTACTGGTGCCACTACCATTCTTTTTGTTTGCTGCTTCGGCCAACTTCTTTCTTTGCTCATAAATCCTAATTTCTTCCTCACGTTTCAAGTTTTCCGTTTGCGCACGCTTGAAATCTTTCATAAAGTTTGTAAATTTGCTGATGAAGGAATTCTTCACAAACAGATCTTGTGCATCCTCTCCAAAATAAAGCATCAAGTCTTCAAACTGTTTTAAGGTATAATCAGCCTGATCCAAAAGCAAACCAGCTTTTCTTGATGCTTTGGGCAATGCGGGCAAAACAAGTTTTAAAACACGATCCAGTGGGTGGAATTTGGAAATATCAGACAAGTTCCCAATATCAACTGAGCTCTGCACGTTTTTGATACTTTGAACGTAATCTTTGCAATCATTGTAAATGTGTTCAATTGAGTATTTTGCAGTTTCATTACATCTGGCTAGTTCATCTAGAAATTCAAGATACTCTGGATATTGTGTTCGAATAAGTTTTTCAACATAGTGCAAAAATGTCATACTATTTTTTTCATCTTTCATAAAACCCAAACGTTGCAACGAACTCAATTTAAACCCACGAGCTTGTTTTGAAGAATCATTCATGTAATTTCCCACTGTTAAGATTATTTCAAACACCCCCTTCAAGTGTTTTGAGTTCTTGATACTGTCTACCGATGCATCTATTGCTCTCAACTTTGACACCAAATCTTCATAATCCTTTTCGTATTGAGCAATCACTGACAATGCTCTAGTTCTCGATTTCCAGTAATGTTGCAAATTATACATCAACTCCAAGAACAACCTGTCGGGTCTCTGTAATTCTGACGGGTCCTTTTCCGGTTTTCTGATTTCGTCAGTCTTGTAATCGGTAGAATACGGCTCAAAATTCCTTATAGCTGAATTGGTAATCTCAGTGATTTCCTCCTTGCCAAAGAATTCCAAAACAGAAAGATTGGTGACGACATCTTTGTCGCATCTCAATATCTTTATGACCAATTCCTCATCTGATAATGAGCTGAATGCATGTAAGTTGATACTAAATTGTTGGGCAACGTCTCTTGACAAATATGATACCTTATCCATATCCTCTTTTTTCTTTGATGCCAACTTTTTGATTTCCTTGGCGGCAAAGATGATTTCAATTTCGTCGAATACTCCCTTTGACATCAACTCACTAGCAAGGGTGTCAGATTTTGGCTCCTTCCAAAACGAGTTATCAACTTCGGTATGGTCAATCTTTTCCCAGTGCAATTGTTTCAATTTTTTCTTTGGTCGTGGGATGTTACCCAAGATTGGCGAGCCGATAGAAGCCGGAGACGGAAGTTGCGGTGAGCTTCGAGATGAAGTAGCGCTTGGTAAAGGTGGTGGAAGAGGCGGAGCTGGCGGTGCCGATGCAGATCCATTCAAAAAAGCTGGAGGCGGAGGTGGCGGTGGTGGAGGTGCAGCAAAACCAGAGGAAGCAGGCGGTGCTGGTGCTGGTGCAGTTTCTGGCTCCTCTCCTCCCAACAACGGTGGCAAAGGCGGTGCCGGAGGAGGTGGTGGAGGCGGGCCACTAACTGCTTCGGCGCCTGATGAATCTTTCGATTTTGGTGATCCAAGGGGTAATTTTTGAGTCACTTCTTTTGAAAAGTTTGTGCCATCTTTCTCGAAGTTGGGAGCATCAATAGGTTCTGCCAATTGAACTTTGTTACTCAATTCTTTGAGGAATTGAGGATCCATGGAGCCAATTGTTGTCATTCTATTCAGTTTCTTGTGTTCCTTTACTGTTTGGCTAGAAACGTCTGCATTTGTTTGTACTTGACCCTTCATGTATTTGTCTTCGAGCCTGTCCATCACCGATGTCTTTTTCTTTGTTACTTTTGGCTTATTTGCTTCTGCTAATTGCCTCCTTAATTCATTTCGTAATCTCTCAATTTCATTCAAAACCTCTTTCGTCTTGTCCTTAATTGAATCATCAGCCCCTGATGAAAACGTATACTCGTCCTGATTTTGAATATCAAAGTCGATATTGAAATCTTTAAAGCTTGATTCCAACTCTTGTAATCTTTCAATTGCGAGAAACTTTTGCTTGTTAAACATGGAGCTGGTGTTGAATTTCATGATGTCGTTCGACTCACCTTGCAAGTTTGATAATTTTTTTCTCAACCCGTCAAGCTTGGTCAAGTCATCACCACGCATTCCACGTTTCCTCCCTGGTGGTGGAATAGGTGGTAAAACAGTTTTTGGCTCTGGCTCGGCTTCAGATTCCACATCCGAATCAGATTCCGAAACGGTTTCCACAACTTCAGGCTCCGAAGGGCTTTGTTCTTCCAATTGGGGTTCAGCATAAGTTTCAAAATCAGTCATTTCCAATTCTCGCGCCATGTTTTCAATATCCCCCATCTGGTCCCGCAATGCTCTCAATCTCTTCAGTGGTTCGACTTGAGTTCCCAAACGTTTATTATCCAATCTAGATTCGGCCCTGCGACGATGAATTTGTTTTCTCAATCTATCGGCCAACTCAGCATTGGTAGTTTTCACCGATGCCGTTGTCTTCTTACCCTTTTTGGAGACAGACGTTTCAATGTCACCACTATTCAACATAACTAAAAATTCCCTCATTTCGAGTTCCTGCTCTTGCTTTTCCCTCATCAATTTCGTTTTCAAGTTGCGCATTTCTTCTTTCATTTCTTCATTAGTTCTTCTAAATCTTTCAATTATTAGCTCTCGTTCAGTAACCTCGTTTCTCAAACTAGTAATCATTCCTTCAGCTCCCATTTCGATTTGCCTTGTCATTTCATCGCGTTCCGCCGTGGCTTCTTCTGCCACTTTCCGATAGTACTTTACTTCCTCCAAGGCACGTCTATATTGATCATCAGTACTCATATTGGCATATAGTTTATTTATGGCAATGTTCAAAGCGGCATCTCCGTCGCTACTCTGTTGAGATGATAGGTTTTGTATAATGTTATCAAGTATTCGTAAACTTTGTCCCAACTCTTGTTTATTGTTCTTTTTCTCAGACTGAATGAGATACAAGTGTTGCATAGTACTAAGAAAGTGATCTTGATTATCTGATCCTTTAAAGTTTTCCCATAAAGACTTTACCAAGTCAACAGGATCGTTGAAATTTAATTCACCATCAAAGCCCAGGATGATTCGCATTTCCTCTTCATCATCCTTGGCTAATGCCGAATATCTCTCTATATGTTTATCGAGCAATGGTTGCTGTATATTCTGAAACTTGGAAAACAACCGAAGTAATCCGGCTGCCTGAAATTGTCCCCTTAGTTGGAACCTCGATCTCAAATCTGATGCACTTTCGATAATAATGTTTATAAACAACACGGTTGCAACACAATACTCAGGTAAATGATTCTCTTTGGAAGATGAGTCCAAGTACTGCGTCTTGATTTCTTCTCTTTCACCGACGTTTGAGTTAAATTTACCAATTGCGTCAACAGTTCTCTCAACTAATCCTAGCCAAACCTCAAACCGTTTACAATTTACTGGTGGTGGTTTCCGTATCAATTCTCTCTTTTTACGTGCATTGCTTTCATCATAATCTTCAAAATCATAAAGCGCTCTTTCGTTTAATGCATCAAGAGCTTGAAGGACTTTGTGGTATCTTGAATTGTCATTGGCGTTGTAGGATATTACAAAAGTGAGCGCATCTGTCGCCAATTTCCTCACAATCAATCTTGGTGACAAGAGACTGCCACTAACAGCATTAACAAATATATCAACATCAGTTTTGATCCTTTCTGCACCGAGCTTCTGGTTCATAACGCATTTCAAACAACGCATTATGTAATGCTCTTTGTCAAATACTTCATCCTTGATTGAAATAACTTGTTGAGTGTCCAATCCATCATGAAGCTTCTGTAAATACGATGACAACAATGCATCTCCTTGGCAGTCATACACAAACTCTCGTACCCATGATATTGGTTCGCTTCTTAATTGCACCCATAAAAAATTTAATTGTGATGTTGTGATTGATTTCAGCATTAACCATCTAGCATAAGTTTCTGGTAATTCACTATTGGCCTTGTGGACATAGCGGAGCTGCCTTTCGTATTCGGCGCGTCTATCTTGCTCAATCATCATCCACTTTCTATCTGTGTCGTAGTTCAATAAATCCCTTGTTGCTTGTGGTGGTAAACTTTTGAAATTTAATTTTTCCAACATTGCTTGAAACATTTTGTCAATTTCAAATGCTGAAGAGGGACGTTCTAAATGAAACTTTTCCACTCCATCTGTTGACCCTCTATTAGTTTTTGAACTGAGTGATATGTTTGTAGACATCCTGCTCAATATATTAGTATTTGTTGTGGCATTTGTTTGTTGACGTGATAACTGTGTCGGAGTATCATAGGGGTTGAGAATAGCTTTTTCTGTGCCCATGGTAGATACACTATACGCAGATGATTTTCTATTATGCTGGGAAGGAGTTGAGTATGGGGATGGATTTGCTGCTGAACTTGATCTTGCAGGAATAAAGTGCGAATTTTGTTGTAGCTGCAGTTGTTGCAGTTGTTGCAGTGGTAGCTGCAGTTGTTGTTGCGGTTGCTGTGGTTGTCGTTGATGATGATGGGGTAGGCTATGCAGCAGCAGATGATATGAATTGATAGGCTGTTGCAGGTAATTTGAATGCTGAAACTGTGACTGTTCTTGATACGGATTCTGAGACAGTCGTCTGCTGTGAGAGGACCCTTGTGTTCCCGTGGACAAAATACTTGCAGAATCTGTTGATGATGCATCAGAAAAGGTTTCAGAAGTATGTTGCAGGTGGTGGTGTTGACGCGATTGTGTATCTTTATCCCTATGTCGTTTCAACCCAAACATTGAACTTGAGGACTTTCGAATACTTCGAAGACTACTGCTGCCCGTACCTGAAGCTGCGTCCAGTTGTTGTGGTAGTTGCAGGGTTGATGCAGTTGATGAGTATGGTTGTGATCGATTCAACTCTTCATTTACCTGTGCATTGAATTGATTATTAAAGGTGGTCAGTTGTTGGTACGGGTTCGTTGGAGTGGAAGAATTGTTGTTGGAGGAGTCCACAGGTTTCCTTCTCATTTTCTAGTGTGTATGTGTATATGTCTGCACTATTCAGGGTGCTACAGACTTCGTAACAAAATAAGATTGATAGGGGATACTGACGTTGACCGGTTGAATTGTACCTGGATATGACGTGTGGTTAGGAAATCAAGGAAGAAAAAAATCAAGATTTTTATTGAGAGAGAAAGCTGGCAACGAAAAAAAAAGGTAAGAGTGTGCATCAAATCTCAAAACAACATGGAAACACATGTGAGAGAGGTAATGAGAACTGAAACCAATCTTATTTTGATAGCTTTGTTGAATGCAGTAGGAATGACAACATAAAAGAAAGCATTTACACACAAATTGTATGCGAACTGTCGCTTCAGCTAGCTCATTGTAACTTTTTGGATTTGCACGTGACACAACTAATATAGAGAAATTGTTCAAAACGTTCAACAGCTTATTTAGCTCCATTCTTTGTTCCCTTTCAAAGCTACAAGTTGAGGTACATACCAGTAGGTAAAAAATGACATCAAGCGCCCAACCAAACACGCAGAGGCTAAAAACTGTTCCTCACACCATTTTGGTTCCTTGTTTTTTTTTTTGTCACTTTGTTGTACAAAACGGCTAGCCGAAACACTATGAAAGCCAAAGTAAAAAATGCAACGATCAATACGTCGTATAAGAGAGAGTGAAAATTGACTCCCTTCCATCATCTGATATGAGAGAGGAGTATGTGTTGGTAGTGACTTGCCAAATCACTACATGGCAATGAACCTCTTGCAATAGAGGCGCACAGGGTGTACTGAGTCGGCAATAAAATCAGTTTAAAAAAAAAACAAAACAATAGGACAAACAATTGTAGACGATCGACGCACGCATTAGCTCCAAGGCTGGTTAATGCTTCCAATTATGGGGCCAAAAAAATTCTTTTTCCTTTTGTGCCCTGATTTCCCCTAGCGAGGCGCAATGAGGACAAGCAGATACTACGATTCAGAGAATTCAGTGTACAACTTTAATAACATTACATACAAAATACATACACCATGATACAATCAAATGTCTCCAATGGTCACAGCCGCGATTGTTCTAAGATTAATTCCTATCTGCTTCCATATTTTCAGCCAACATCTCAAGAGTCTGATCCAATTCTTTATCCATCTTGGCTTTAAACTCTTTGCTTTTTGATTTTGAACGTTTCAACTCACTATTTTTCATATCAGGACTATTGGATTTAGTCTTCATTTTTTGTAGAAACAATTGAGCTTCCGTTAGCTCTGATTGAGGTCTTGCCTTTTCTGGTGTGCTTGTAGCCAGGCTTGGCTTCAGAGTAGATCCTTGCCTCAGTTTCAGTTTGAATGCATTTGGTTCCAATTTGGAGTCTGGTTGAGATGTGGATGACTCCTTCACTTCTGATTTAAAATTCGACGATGCGTCTTCAAACTCTCGAGTATCGGATTCATCTTCAGGTGTTGCCAAACGTGAGCTTTCTGGCTTGGTACGCAGCGATGGTGGAACTAAATTATTTTTGGAATTGTTACTACTTGATCCGGGTTTTGCATTTGTCTTTTCATCTTTAACTGACTTCTCGCTGGTTATTGGCTCTGAAGTACTTCTAAGATCAATCGACTTTCTCGCAGCAACTGAATCAATAGACTTTCTCACAGCAGAAGATGAAGAGTCAATCGACTTTCTTACAGTGGTTGAGTCAGTTGACATATGCAGTGTGGTTGTTGTTGTCGTACCATAGTCATTGCTTGCTGTCTTTCTCTCCTCCTTATCTGAAATCAAGCAAGAAAATGTCTCGTAATGTATTTCTTCAATGTTCAAATCATTCAAATGGTTTACATTCTCCCATAATCCCAATTTACTATAAAATATCTTGAGCCTGATTTGAGCAAGGATAAGGTATATTTTGATTAATTTTGATTCCTCCTCTTCATTCAACTTTAAATCAAAGATGTGACCATTTACCAAATCAGTATCGCTTGCAGCAGCAGCAACTGAAGAAGATGCAATTGATCGCATAGCAGAAGATGAACTTGAACTGGTTCTTTTGTAGAAATTTGAACCACTTGTTGCTGATCCACCATGGACATAATCGTCATACAATTGAGTTTGCTTTAACTTGAAAACATTGGACTTGATGAGTCTTAGCTTGGCAAAAAAATCACACAAGTTCCGCAACTTTACTACACAGTAATGACACAATGGATAACAAGCAATCATCACTTCATCAACTTCAGTAATTTTGTAATGATGAAGTCGGCAATGTTCCAACAATTTGGCTCTTGATTCTCCACAAAATGCACAAGGTTCTTCAGTGGCGATTGATAACAATTCAGGCGCGACTGGAGTCCCACCACTGACAACTCTGGAACTACCTTCACTGTACCCCTTTATTGGTTCAATAGAAACTCTTCCATCAATCAACGAGCTCCAAAACACTTTATTCTTTTGCCATCGATTAAGTAATGTTGACGATGGAAGATTGGGTATATGCATAACAGTGCTTTCGATCTCATCCGTCCAAATTGGCTTGAAATAAACGTGATTTTTCAAATGGGTTGAATCTAATGTGAAATCTGGCTTGAGTAGTGCGTACACAAAGCCTTTAAAGTCTCTATTGTAGTTGTTCAAGTCAAATCGTAATGACGTGATCAATGGTGCATACAAGCTATTGGAAAGTTGCTGGACTTGATAGTCTTCATCAACAGACTTGGTATCAAGATTGAAGCCCTTTTGCTCCAAATTGGGAGTACTTGCATGACTAGATGAAAGCATAACTCGTTGCTTATCTTCCATTTTAAGAAACATTTGTTTCAAGTCTTGTAATTGATCCTGCAAGTTACTAATGATGATGTTTTTCTCATCAATTTCTTCATACAATTTCTTATTCTTGATTTTGAAATTATGGGTTTCCCGAGAGGCATTAGAAACCATTGTATTTGCTTCATCAAATAGCGTGGCCGTTAAATCATCAACTTCAGATTTCAACCGACCATTTTCATTCTCAGCAACTTCCTTTTTGATGTTTGCATCTTTGAAATCCTCTTGTAGTTTGAGATACTTGGGTAAAATCAATTGATAGTTTTCATCACTTTTAGTTAATACTGCATTTTTTGATTGCAATTCACTAATGGTCTTACGTAGGTGTAGAACGGTTTCTTCTAATTCAACTTGTCTATTGACTGCAGTAACTAGCCGCGTGGATAGATTCCCAATCTCTTCTTCCAACCTTTTATCTAGGTTTCCGTCGTCTGCTGACATTTGATTTGAGCTGATGATAAAACGTATGGTATCGGTATAGAGTCGTTTGCCTCGCGTAGTTGAATTTTTTTTTTTTTTTTCCGCATTTTGTAAAAAATGACAACATGTCGATTATGTAATATCACACTGTCTTTTTGGTTTCATGTTTCCTGACAGAATGTTTTCAGCTGCAGGAACACGAATAACAAATTTTACTTCGTTATTTTATCACAACAAGCGACTAAGGGATACTACTTATAAAGCAGAATACCATTTGCTACTTTTTCTATGTAGGGTTAGCTTTGTTTGCTTTAAGAAGAGGATTAAAAGTGTTTCACGTGACTGTCACGTTACTTTGCCTTCTTTTTTTGACACAAATCAATGACACAATATGTTTTTGCTCTTTTTCAAAAAGCGGGACATAAAGTGTGGCTTATCTATGGCATCGAAAACAAAGATTTCAAATGCTAATATAAATGGAATTTTTTATGCTTGATAGGCCAGTGAGGTGCAGCAGAGCGCCAATGCTATATGGCACAACATCTCTGACTCCATCAGATATCAATAGTGGACCACCAATTGGCAATCATCTTGCCAAATTCGACTTGACCAGTTTACCACTAGAAATCATTGACAACATACTAATCAATTTATCTCAATTTGACTTGTTGAGGTTGTGCCGAACTTGTTACAAAATGCATGAGTTGTGCAATCCGTTTCTATATCATCATATAATTATCGATCCGCAATTTAATATTTTTGCCAATGAATATCGATTGGCAGGTAGAACCTACATTAATAGCTCGTTCAATTTGAAAAGATTTATCAAAACATTCAACAAAACTTCCACTGATAGCAACCATGTATACTCAATTCATTGCAAAAGTCTTCCTGAGTCACTAAACTTGCACGACCACCAATTGAAACAAGGGTTAGTTCAATTGTTTGGCAAATTGCGTCACTTGAACAGTTTGATTTGGTTGGACGATCAGTTCAGTATCGAGCTATTAAAATTGTTACCTCAAAAGCATCTTTTAAACACACTTGTGCTTAATTTGAACTTTTGCAGTCACTTGATTGATACTGATGAAGATGTTAAACGAGGAGATATTTCAAAATTTAATTTCCCTAATTTGATCAATTTTCAAATCAAGCCATTCCAAAACTGGTCTAAATTGATTCAACTCATTGACGTAATACTCATAAATGTCAATGATGCGGGCCAAATAAGCAAGCAGCTTCAAGAATTGTCATTTTCAGGTCAATTTTTTGCCACCAATGTGATAGAAACAATTTTTTTGGACACTAGTTTGCAGTATCTTTCCAGCTTGACTTCACTTTCACTTAATGACTCCACTGTGACTACTTTTGATGCTAAAAATTTATCGCAAATGGTTGATTTGTCAAAGTTGAAATTTTTACAATTGAGACAAATCATTGAGATGGGATATGATGAAAACCTACAACGCTCATTTCTTATTCAACTTTCTTCTTCACTACTTTGCTTACGCCATTTATCGTTGGAAATTGAAGAATACAGAGATACTATTGCTGAGTTTCTTTTGTCAATACCGCCAAAACTAACATCACTTGATATCTTTTCAACCACAGAGCAGCCTATTGAATTAGCTCAATCTATTGCAAAGCACAACCAATTAAAGAAATTATCATGCAAGATCTATCTATCTGCAGATGACCGTTTATACAATGCTCCCCCTGAATTTTACTCCGCTTTGATTCCACTCAATTTAACTAGTCTCCGAATCTGTAGCACCGCAAATATACAGGGCCTAGTGAATTTACTATCATCACAAAGGAAACTCAAGTATTTGGATATAGTTGGTGCAAACCACGCTGGTGCACCAAACTTGGGCTTTGGCATGGTTCATCCGACAGTGTATGATGAATGGTATAAAGTGCAGCACGAGGTGTTGTTTTATCTCAGCAGTAACTCAAACATGGAGTATATTAGATACGATGATTGCATATTCCAATGTAAACCTGATATATCTGTGAATCCACGAGGGGATTTAAATACGTGGTTTGAGGAGCAAGTGAGGGTGTTTTGTACATTGGGTTTACCAGAGAAGCGTAGACATAGTTGGTATCAATAAAGTTTAGACTCTATGTATCAGTTAAAGCTTTCATTTTTCATTTGCGCCATTTTGCAGTCAAAAAAAAAAAGAACTAACTTATAACCGAGACCTTTTCAATTCCAAGCAACCACGTATAAATAATTACTAACGCGGAATCGAGGAACGCTCGATAGATGATAAGAACAGGTTGATGCATGATTATTGCTGCTTTCCACTAATGGCTCGGATAAAAGATTCTAGTAAAACGTTTTAAAGTGAATAAAGTCCGCAATCACGTGAATATCACGTGAAATAACCTATTTATATTGAGTTCCACTTGAATTCAGTGACAACGAAACGTGATCCTAGCCATCAGCAACTTTTGCTAACAAGGATCTATGCTTCGTCGTCCGTGCTATGCATTAGCTAGCCTCCATGCGGTACCGATTTTCGCTTTTGCTGCGTAATAACTGCTAGATGAGTCAAGAAATGAAAATTTTTTTCTCAATCTTGTGCTTTTTGAACTCCGAAAAAGTGCAAAACCTCAAAAAAAGTAAAAATGGCTCAACAAAATTCATCTATTTTTGTGACTAGGTTAAGAGTTTTGCTATTGTTTACTTTGTGAATGCCTCTCACACATACACTACTTCTTTACCCCTCTTTTCCATAGGTCGCCTTTGTTCAACCAGCCAATCAACACACATTTTTACGGCGTTCCCCCAACCGCGATTTTTGCTTAGAACGCAGAAAGCGAAGTTTTTCTTATTCAACGAAAAAGCTCACCCTTTGATACGTTTTGCATTGTTTGCTATAGAGAACATAATACCTGTTCAGGCTTCTCTTGGCTTTTGTGGTGGCAATGGATGAATGGAAGTCGATACATGTAAGAAGGGTTCAGTGACAGAGATCTTTGGTTTCGTATCAACGGAAGTCAGAGAGAAAGATCTACTATGTATTGCTATTATTAGTCACAATTCCTCTCGTTTACAAAGAAAGGCGTGTTGCAGAATGACAAAAGAAAAATTTCTTTTTTTTTTTTTTATTTTCTCGGAAAAACTATACATCTAATCCAACAGCGGTTAAAAATGAAGCATCCATCCATATACTGCGGTCAACGGTAGTACGGAAGTTTACAACCAGTCACAAATAAAATACAATACAACGCACGTCTCTCTTACACAAAAGTATAATACACCACACATCCACCCACCCACCCAGCCGAGTTAAATAAACAAACAAGAAATGCCTCGAAGGAGTATAAACCACAAACAAATACCACTAGTTTTCAGAGAATATATAAACCCATTAAGATTCCCACCAATTGCCAGATCATTTACTTCTCATCAGTTTACTCAACAAAGTTTGATTACATTAATACTTATTCTTCGGACACAACACACAATTAAAGATGCTCGCTACTCAACACCAACAATCATCATCAATTAAGATGACTGCCGCTCAAAAAGAAGCTCAAATCATGGCTGATATCAAAGCTAATGCCAGAAAATTCGAAAACAAATTTGAAGGTTCATTCTTGGGTGATTACTTTGGGTTCGCTATCAGAAAATAAATCACACTAGACTTCAACTACGATAACATTGTACAACCATTGGAGTTGCTACTGCAGCCGCTGCTGGGTTTACATCATTCATTTTATTTCTTTGGGTTCACTTTATAGACTGAATAATTTCAATTTTTTTGGGAAAATATTTTAAAAGTTGAAAATTTTTTTTTATTTACAACTTTTTAAAGACTGAAACAATAATAATAAATAATTTTTTGCCATTTAAAGTACCAATTGTAGTTGAACATTGTTGCACGTAGTACCCTTCTATGACGGAGGTACCAATTGGGGTTATGGGTGTTCTGTTGTAATGTTGACAGTCGCATTTACTTTTTTGTTCACCTCCACTGGCTTCGTATCCCACCTGCCCCCAAAAAACCCCACTTGTAATCTCCACATGCGCTACCAGGAATCCCCAATTTTATACCTAACACAATTGAGAGGGGGTTGTACGGGTCTATGGCGCCCATACACCTTCTAAATATACAATTGTTGGGTTCAACCACACACTCCACCAGTTAAGAAAAGTTTTAAATCATCTTAGTACATCCTCTATGAACTCTTGCCACTACTTTTTTGTTCCTTTATTTCACCTTCAGTTGATTTCTTCCCAACACTGGCATCACCTTCTTCATCATCCTCACCAATCTTGAACATGTCAGAATTATAATCGGGCACCGTTTCTGCATTGAAATCTTCATATAATCGATCCCTGGCCCGATCTTGTCGTCTATCTTCACGAGTCAATGCCGTCTCATCATCATCATCACTGAGATTGTACTGATCTAAATCATTGTCTGTTTCATCGTCATCATCAGAATCGTACTCAATTAATTCGTAATTCTCACCCGTTCTTCTTCTACGACGACGTGTACTGTGTGATCTACTTTGAATCACAATTATGACCACAACAATAACAAATCCAAGTCCAGCTAGTCCCATGAGATATTGTCCTGTATGATCCTTCTTGTAAACATGTTCGCCATCTTCTGTTTCTGCGGTTTCAGAGGCAGCAGGCGTAGAAAAAAATGTTGTTGAAGAAGATGGCTTCGATATCTCAGCTTCTTTCGTGTTCGATGATGGTTCAGCTGCACTGGAAGACGCAGTCGTACTCGTAGTGGATAATTCTTCTTGCGAGGTGGAAGACGATCCTTTCACAGTTGACGATGATGACAATGTTTCAGTTGACGACTCCACTTTAGTCTCAGCTGTGTGTTGTTTCCTCTCTGATTCAAGTCTATCCCTTCTAACTTGACTATAGTCCCTTTCAATGTCAAACGTTTCTGCTTTCGATGCATCAATAGTTGTACCAAAAAATCGAAGTTGCCAATTAACAAGCTTTATATTAACAGGATTAGAATCACCAAACACTTCAAGTGTCCATTCGCCTAATCCATCTTCACCCCAATGAGCAATACTGGTAAATGTCCAATCTTGAAATCCTCTTGAACTGAAATCAAGGGGTCTAAATTTAGCCAAATCACTAACAACTCCACTAGGTGATACTAATCTGACCCCAGTTCTGCCTCTGAATGATGAATCAATATTGGCTTTGACAGTGACATGCTCAATTTTTTCAAAATTCATCACTTTGAGATCCTCTTCGGTTACGGTAACCTTGGAAGAGATAACTTTATCGTCATCCCTCTTTGGTGGTTGCTGTTGTTGTTGTTTTGGTGGTTGATTCAAAGAAATCTCTTGGTTAACTTCAATCTTGTCACAATAGTGCCATGATTGTGGCTTCACATTCTTCCACGTCTTGGCAAATTCCACCATCTTGTAAGCGTCTATTTTACCATATCCATACATGTGAGAATATTTCCTATTCAATGCAGTAGTTTGATAATTGCCATCTTCTTCATTTACTGGGGTGGCACTCAACACATTGATATATTGTAAATCTCTCCAAGTCAAATCGGGATTGGCACCTAATATCAAAGAAAATATCCCACTAGCCAATGGTGCTGCCGCCGAGGTTCCTCCATGCCGAGCACTACATTTCTTCTTGATGTCGGTAGTGTGAATATATTCCCCTGACCCAGATGAATATGTAACCACCATAACTGCAGAACATGCCTCTGAATACAATGGATGCATTCCTTTATGATCAATAGCACCAACAGTGATGGTGTAAATCGAATTGGTGTACCCGTCAAAGTTGCATGAATCGGAAAATCTTCCACCATTTCCTGATGCAAACACATAAATTGCACCTTTACCCTCTCGACCTTCTTGAATACCCCTCAACATTGCCTTTTTCACAATAATTTCTGGCTCACTCAAAGTTCTACCATTATCAGTTGGACCCCATGAACATGAATAAATATCATTAGTTTCCAATCCGTAAACCAATGCAGAAGCTTCTTCAGCAGAGGTGATGGGTCCAGACAAAATCCTGACACCACTCACTTGAGACTTGTAGGCAACTCCAACTCCACAAACGTCATTTTTCACCGCGGCAATTTCTCCTGCACATCTAGTTCCGTGATAGTCATCACTCAATCGAGGTAAAGGAAGCGGTCCGTTATCATTGAAATCCCAAGATCCTTTAGCGTTAAAATTTGCTTTCAAATCGGCACTCTCTGCATCTAATCCATCATCAACAATGGCAGTGACAATTCCCTGACCGAGTATATCCTCCAACCAAAGACCTGTGGCGTTAACATCATGACCGGGATACTGTAAATTGAACAAATGCCACTGTGAAGCAAATTCGGGATCATGAATATCCAACTTTGATGCAATTTGGGCATACTTTTGATGTGCCTTGTCAGATGGTGATTGCTCATTTGATGGCTTTTCATCTCTTACTTCCATAGGCACAGGTAGCCTTTTGGATAACTTCTTTGCTGGTAATAAATGCAATGATGCCACATCATTAACCAATTCATCGTGAATATCTTCATACCCAGTAGATCTCTTCATTTTATTGTAATTGTTTGATTTGTGATTCCCCAAAAATGCATTATGAGGATGTAGTTTGTCTATACTGAACACATAATAATTTTCTAACGATGGTAATTGATGTTCGAAGTTGTAATGGTTCGAATACTTCAGTATGAAATCGAGTAATGGTTTCTGTGATTGAGTTGTATTCAACTCCACTAGAAAGTAATTTTTATTCTCGTAATCCCTAGGTGGAACTTGAAATTGGTGTGTCAAGCTAATGAAATAGATAAGTACGCAGAGCAACAGCTTGAGTGACAACATGTCTGTAGTGAAGCCTGCTTATTTGTGAATATGAGTTGAGTGAGTGAGTGGGTGAGTAAGTAAGTGTGTATGTGGGGGAAAGTCTTTATGCTTATTCCACAGTTGTATATCACCTCTAGTAGGTGAATCTCTATGTTTGTTTGGACCTGTATTGGTGACAGAGGTTGTGTGAGATTTGAACGTCGGCACTTATTATCCTTCTGTACTCTATAATATTTTCAGATCCTCTCTGTACCGACAAAAATAACGACTTAAAATTTATGTTGTTGGTAAAATGATGATAATTTTCTTCCTAAAAAAAAAAAGAGCTAGAAAAAAAAACAACAATAAAATTTTCATCACACAAAGAGATGTCAACTGAAGTCTTTAAAAGTGAATTTCACATGTACTATAGAGTGAGATCAGATTCGGAGGAAACTTGTCAGTGTCTCTTCGGTTGCATGTCTGGATGCTGTCTTCAGTTGTATGATCCACTTTCTGTCTAATCAGCATTGTTCTTTGTTGATTTTTTATTGTCGATTCGAAATGACACGTATAACCATAACGCGAAAAATACGTCAAAGTGAATCTTAACACGATAGAGTAATTTCATGCTTTACTGTTCTGATCAGGACACTTGAAACCTCGACCAACGCCCTAAACTATGAGATAATGAAAACACCTCTAGCTGTACTGATGCACTCGTTTATTATGCTACTCGTTGCTAATCGATATACCTAACCTTGTCACGTGCAACTTTCGGATTTCCTCCTTTTAATACCGAATATGGAAAACAGTTAAACGTCGTAGAAGCGAAAAAAATAACAATAATCAGCCAATACCCATAAAATTATCTTGTTAACAATTGTTATTTGTCGCCCATAATTCTGATATGACGGTTTCTATGAGACGAGTAGCAGTCATTGCGCTCACGTTTTTTGCACTTGCGCTTGCCGATTCCGGTATGGATATGGATGAAGAAAGACCAGAATTCCATCCCATAAATGCCGGATCAAAAACATTTCATTGGATCTTGACATTGTTTGTTTTGTTAATACTACCTTCAATTAGCACGTCATTAGCATTTGCTAATAGGCTACATTGGTCATTGCTTCTACAATACATTTCCACAACATATTCCATCTTTGAATCGTTGTTTTTAGATTTCCCGGATAACAAGGACAATCATGAAAATAGAACTTCAAAAGGTACAAGCTGGTTTTTAAGTATCTTGTTGGGAGCCACAATTTTCTTGGGAACTCTCATCAACGGTAGCAATCTCATCATCAACAAATTTTATCCTCATTTGTCCAAGCATTACAATGAGTATACCATGCCATACAAGATTTATAAAATATCATCATTGCTTTGTCTTCTAACTGGTTGGGTTAGAGTGTGCATGGCACCAGTTGCATTATTTGGATTTTGTTATGGCATTCACACCGGCCAATGCATTGCCCATGGAATCATGGGCTCAGCATTCATCATGTACTCGTTCATCTTGTCAGTGGTGCTTGTAGTTCCATGGATTCGCAAACATCAATTGCACAATAATAGCTCATTCATGAGATCACAAGAATTTTACGACTCCACGGTGATGATGTTGTGGGGTATTGTTAATACATTCACAGAACATCGTTGGGGAAGAGAAGCATGGAACATGGGTGACTATCAGCATACCGCCATGGGTATTATTTGGTGGGGTGGTGGGTTATTAGGAATGTATTTGTCGAGAAACAATCAAAGATCATTTGTTCCTGCCCTTTTGTTGATCTTCACTGGTTGGCTGATGAGTGAACATTCACAACATTTGGTAATCTCAACAAAAGTCCACGCTTTGTTTGGAATTGCATTGATGGGTGCTGGTGTCACAAGGATCATTGAAACAGCGTTTTTGTTGAAGGACAAAGCTTGCAGCGAACTGGGCAAGATTCTCACGTTTCAATACTTGCCTCCATTTGGGTTAGCTTTGTCAGGTATTTTGTTCATGGGCGCTAATGAGGAACAGTTACAGTTGGTGCATGATTTAGGGTCTGATCATTCTGCATATATCTTGGTGGTCTCTGCTGCCGCGTTTCTAATCTTTCTTTGGATTCAATTGTGCATTTGGTTGTATTTGAGACTAGTCGGGTACGATGAAAACGGAGAGCTCGACAAGCTGTATACACCTGTCAATGTTGAAGAATTTGAGTTGGGTGACATAAGTGGAGACGAAGAAGAGGAAAACGATACACCACCAGAGGAGTTTAGAGATAGTAGGTAGTCTAAGCAATTGCCCAAAAAAAATGTAGTGGTGTGCTTCTGATAGTAGGCATCATCTTATCGCGAAAAAAAAAAAAAGAAAACAAAAGAATGTGATATCTTAGTAATACACTTTTCTTATTGGATTCTCACAACAATGAGTGCCATATTATCAGCGGACGACTTGAATGATTTCATATCACCAGGAGTGGCCTGTATTAAACCAGTACAAGACGTTCCCGCCAGTCACGAGTCAAACGAGAGCGGAGAAGTTGAAATTCAGATAGATTCCGAAGGTAATCCACTTGAAATATCAAAAATTGATGGAAAACAAACCAGTTTAACGCCAGCACAGATTTCCCTAGCGGACTGTCTTGCTTGTTCAGGATGTATAACGTCAGCTGAGGAAGTTTTAGTAGCACAGCATTCACATCAAGAGCTCGTAAAGGCATTGAAATTAAAAGATAAGATATTTGTTGCCAGTATATCACAACAACTGCGTGCATCCTTGGCCATGGCGTATGATCTACCGGTAGAAACAATAGACAAACTACTAGTCAATTTATTAGCCGATCAAATGGGATTTCAAAAAGTTGTTGGAACATCTCTAGGGAGGAAATTTTCGCTAATCAATGAAGCAAAATACGTTATGGCAAATAGAGGTAAAGATTCGAAGCCAATACTATCATCGATATGCCCTGGATGGGTGTTGTATGCCGAAAAGACACACCCCTATGTGCTACCCATGATCTCACCCGTAAAGTCAGCTCAGCAAATCACAGGTTGCTTGTTAAAGACTCTCACCGCCGACGAGTTTCATGTACCAAAGTCGCAAGTTTATCATTTGTCAATCATGCCTTGTTTTGACAAGAAACTAGAAAGTGCTAGACCAGAGATATTCGGCGACACGATTCCGGATGTTGATTGCGTGTTGACACCAAAGGAATTGATCGCGTTGCTCGAAGAAGAGAACTACCAGCTTGTGCCCAAAATTGAGCCAAAAAGTTTGACTTTACCAATAGAGGAAGTCTATGACCTTGTAGCTCCAAAGTACTGGCCATATCCCCGATACTCGTGGACCAACGATCCAGGTTCCTCATCAGGTGGGTATGCCTTCAATTATCTTCGATTTTTCCAGAACGATTTGATACTGAAAGGATATAATGAGAGTGATTTTTCAATGAAAGTGATACTGGGAAAAAACTCAGATGTGTTTGAAATGAGACTAATGTACAAGGAGGAAAGAGTCGCAAGTGCAGCAATCGTCAATGGGTTTAGAAACATTCAAAATTTAGTGAGGAAGCTCAAACCGAATGCAAAGACGGTTGGGAGAGTAAATCCATTGGCTGCACGAAGAAGAGCGAGAATGAAGGAACCTGAATCCACCTCTGTTGAAGAAACGGCTGATCCGTCCAAGGTTGATTACGTTGAAATCATGGCATGTCCTAGTGGATGCATCAATGGTGGAGGCCAAATCAAACCACCCAATGACGTATCCGAGAAGGACTGGATTGGTGAAGTTTTGTCAAAATATAATACGGTTTCTACTTTTGATTTATCATTGCATCCAGGGGAAGTACAGCGGCTAAAGGATTATAGGGATTTATTTGAGCAACTGTATGGCGTTAATGAGGATAGGTTACTAAAGACTCATTTCAATGAAGTTGAAAAGCCAACTGATCCAACAGCAATACTTGTGGGATCAAAGTGGTGATCGCATGAATGATGTTAAACTGGATAGATGATAGATGTATAGATTATATGCAGTATGATGTTGATACAGCCAATGAAAGATTGAATTTTTATTCTTACTCAAATGTAAGCTACCATGTCACTAAGTAAAAAAAAACACCAATAGGCAAAAAACTCAAAAAAAAAAATCAAAAACCCCAAAGTAAGACAGCATCTTAAGAGACTGTTGCTATTATAGGTTGTTTATTCTGATCACCACATCATACCCGAGTCATCAAAGGGAGTAACACAAGGGAATAACAGAACACCTGCGGGCCTATTTATTTATTAATCAAAACATATTCATACCAGTCTATACCAAACCACCATCACAATGTTTAGACAAAGCGTAGCATCCAGGTTAGTACAAAACTCATCCGTCAAAACATTGGCCATCTACAATAACATTCGTTTCATTTCATCTTCACAAACTTTGCTCAAACCAGCTTTAGCTGCAGAAACAACCGAATATTTACCCACTGGAGGATCCACACAATCAGCATGGCCAAAGGGTTTCAGACAAGCCAAGCCAAAGACTTGGGAAGAAGGTCATGAATCGGCATTGAGTAAAGCTACAAAATACTTTTTCTTGAGTGAAATAGCTCGTGGTATGTATGTCTGTTTGGAAATGTTCTTTAGAAGTCCATATACGATATATTACCCATTTGAGAAAGGTCCAATCAGTCCCAGATTCAGAGGAGAGCACGCATTGAGGAGGTATCCAAGTGGTGAAGAAAGATGCATTGCTTGTAAATTATGTGAAGCTATCTGTCCGGCACAAGCAATCACTATCGAAGCTGAGGAAAGAGCTGATGGATCAAGAAGAACATACAAATATGATATCGATATGACCAAGTGTATTTATTGTGGTTACTGTCAAGAAAGTTGTCCTGTTGATGCTATTGTTGAAAGTCCAAATGTTGAATACTCCACTGCCACAAGAGAAGAATTATTGTACAACAAGGAAAAATTGTTGGATAACGGTGATAGATGGGAACAAGAGTTGCAATACTGTATCGATGCCGATGCTCCATATCGTTAAAAGCATGTATTTACCAGTGTAATACAAGATAATATTTAGCATTCCTCGCTTCAATGTAAGAAAAGTACGTAGGCACGAAGTAGAGCAACGCGTATTTCTATATCAGGGCTGCAATTTGTTACTTGCGCTGAATAACCCAAGGAGTCCTCATTGGCTTTTACTTCTTTAAGTAACCTCTTTGAGTTTGTGTATGCAAAAAAAAGTTATACGATCGCGTAAAATAATTCCAATTGTTCCCTCAAACACCTTTTCTTTCTTTCCAAGGCCATTACTATGTCACTAATCAAAGATTCCACTAAAATTGTAATAACGGGTACATCTTCAAACTTGGGGTTCAACATAGCAGTACGTCTACTTGAGGATTTACCGAATGACAAGGAAATCACATTAATTGTTACTTCGAGAACATTACCAAAAGTTAAAGAAGTCATATCGGATATTAAAAATTACATCATCAACAAGATCCCCGACAAGATCAAACTAGTTGAGTTTGACTATTTATTGGTGGACTTTACTGATATGGTATCTATTCTATCTGCATACTACGAATTGGACAAGAGGTATACACGTATCGATTATTTGTTTATCAATGCCGCTCAAGGCGTTTATGGTGGAATTGATTGGTTACAAGCAGTTGTTGAAGTATTCCAAAACCCAATTCAAGCCGTAACAAATCCTACTTATAAACTTCAACGTACTGGTGTTGAATCTGCCGACAATATGGGACTTGTATTCCAAGCAAATGTATTTGGTCCTTACTATCTTATACATAGAATCAAACATTTACTTGCTAATGGAGGCAGAATCATTTGGATTGGATCACTCATGTCTCATCCAAAGTACTTGTCATTCAATGACTTGCAATTGTTGAGATCACCCGAATCCTACGAAGGGTCAAAGAGATTGGTGGATTTATTGCATTTTGGAACATACAAACAACTTAAAAAAGAGGGGGTCAATCAATACTTGGTGCATCCAGGTATATTCACTAGCTTTTCTTTTTTTCAATTTTTGAACGTATTTACTTACTATGGTATGTTGGCTTTGTTTTATTTGGCAAGATTCTTGGGATCCAAATATCATAATATATCGGGTTATATTGCAGCCAATGCTCCAGTGGCTGCGGCTATAGGTAAGACCAAACAAACATCAAAAGTTGGTTCTGCTTGTACCAGAAATGGCAAAGAATATTTGATTGATGAAGAAGTGGATACCACAGGACTGGAAGATGTGGCCGAGTATCTCAAAGATTTGGCAAATGAGTGGGACGCAAAATTTAAGAATCAAATTGTCAACACACGTATTCCTTAATGGTAGATTGACTCCTCCAAGCAATTACATCCGCAACCGCTAGCACATTCGTTATTACCATCAGACCACCATACTTGGGCACATTTGGTATGTAGGATGTGTTCGCAGTTGCCGCATAACGTAAAGTTTTTAGTTACTAGTAACCCACAGTAAATGCAATACTTTAACTTCAGACGCTTATTTGTGTTCCAAGCATTTGGGCATCTAGTCTCAATTGAGGAAACTGTATTGATAAATATCTGACTAGGGAGTTGCTTCTTTCTTTTTCTAAATCCAACTTTACACTCATGAATATCGTAGCTATGATCATGTTCGGTACCATTGTAATTGAATCTCAATACTTCCAATCGATGAATAGGGAGGTTCCACTCATATAAAGTTTCAGCATATTGCGTTCGATACATTTTCATCTCAGCGTCATTTAAAAAGTCAGGAAGTGTTGACAAAGAGGACGCATCCTCGAATAGATCTAGCTCCTCCACATTTTGCATTTCTACGGAGACAGTCGGAGGTGGTTGATGTTTCATCTCTGTCATCAAACTCTTACCATTTTTCAGTTTGTTGACCAGCATATGAGAGGTCAGTTTTGGGGTAGACGTTCGATACGCACCTTGCGGTTCTACCAATGAGTTTTGAGAGCCATTTTTCGAATTTAAAGCTGAGAAAGAATGCACCATTTTCCTTCCGTATCCGAATCGATCCACCGAGTCAGTGTGAGCACTATGATTATCAAAGGATGATGCAACTGAGTGAGGATAGTCAATATTCCTAGAATTCGTTCGTGTGTGCAAAGGTATTCGAGGTTCAAAACTGTGTTCCAGATGTTTGGCGTGACTGGTGCGCAAACTTTGATGACTTGATAACTCCCGTTCACTCTCATAAGTACCATGCGGATCGAAGCGATTCGTTGTGTAAGGTGATTTGTGTAGCACACATGACATTGTTGCTAGCATTTGGGTATTTTGTCTCTCGACAAAGTAGTTGAAAATTTCTCTAATGAGCCATGTATACCCAAATGGGTGGGTTCCCCATATTGACAACACGTCATTCAATTTGGCTTTGGGATTAAATGTCTTACCATCTGGTTGCTTTGATCCAACGCGAGAAACCATGCTATTGCTTACATTATTGGTCAAAAGGATTTCTAAAATTCTCCAAACTTGAGCTATTTCGTCGAGTCCATTCTTTGAGGCCACTCTTGAGTTGTATCCGGCAAGATTCTCGGGTCGGTCACCAACAAGCTTATACTCACGTGCCAATTCTATTCTGTTTGGTAGCAAATGATTGAAATCGATAATAACAACGAGGTTTTTGATGTCATTATTAGAATCGAGTTTACTTTTGTTTCCGTCATCCTTGATCGAAGACTTATAGTTTGACAAACTCTCTCCGTGGCTGGTAAACTTTTTCAAGGATGATTTATGCGCGCTTTCATTGGAGATGAACCGACCACCTAATCCTAAATTGGATCGAAATAGTCCAGGAACTCTACTTCGAGACGAAGCATCGTGTTTTAGTATCTCCTCTAAATCTTCCTCAAAATAATCTTCCGACGACGAGGACGTCTCGGATTGGTTACCTGATGACTCTGAGGCCGAGTCACTCTTATCAACTGCATCAATTTCGGCTGATCCGCCACCAATTGGACTTTCAATAACCTTCAGAGTCAGGCTCGATTGTTTCAACAAACGAAAATTTTGGTGTTTCTTTCCACCATTTTCGGGATTAATTTTAGGAATGAAAAAACAAACCAACAGGCCGTTTGGTGCCCAGACGGCACCACAACCTTTGGGAATAGGCGTGGAATCGAAGTTTCCTTGCCCTTTACTGAAATCGTTGTCAAAATTACCTCGTGATTGAGCATTTTGAGTGTTCACAGTGACTGGCGGAATCAAGTCATCTTCATCCTCTACATCCTCACCCGAGGAATAACCGTGAAACCCTGGTTGCTGGTTTATCAAATCATCAACCCAATCTTCATCTCCCACCTCTGGAAGAAACGAAGAATTATCATCTACGTTGTTTCCTCGAGTTTCCATCATTGCATCGTCATTAAGCTCCACCTTTTCCCCCATTAGATATCGCAAACAAGGCTCAAGGCAGAATTGCTGATACTTGTTTGTATAAAAATATGCAATCTGTTCCAAATGATTTTCCATTTCATGTCTCAAGTCTTTGCCAAGTTCATGTGTTTCTTCAATATTGAACATTATCGAGTTTTGTCTCTGCAATCTGTGAGCTCTCTTTTTCAGTAGCGATTTGTCAAATTCAATTTGCTCGAGATATGGATATGAGTGAGGGAAGCTGAGAGCTAGACGGATAAAAACTAATTTTTGCTCTGAAACATTTTCAGTCAGCTCTTCGAGATGCGTATCTAACACACTATCGTCAACTTGGCTCTTGTGCTCGGGTTCTTTCCCATCTTCACTCATAACACTCTTGTCCTTTGTGGAATTCACAGCCGTAAGAGCAAGACGAGTGTTCTCCACCGAGTCAACCGATCGTCGGTGGTCTGGTGGTTTTGAAATATACACAGGAACGGGACCTTTGAGGCTGATGACTAAATCCCCAGTAGACACCGAAATCTTTTCGAATCTGATGAATGGAAATTTGTGGCCCACAATACTAACTTCTTCACCCAAGTTGGCTGGACTGTCACCACCACCATATACAGAGCTGTCTTTCCGATCTCCACGACCCATGCGAACACCGGATATCCAGTTCAAATGATCAAGTTGATTGAACTCAAATCCTGATTGTCTATGCTTCTCCGAAATTTGGTACGATGTCAAAGCTGATAGCAAATCTTCTCCATTTGTTTTGGCTAAATCATCAATTGTAACCTCTGGTTCTTGACAATAGGTCTCATAGTTGTATTTCGCTTGATTAACGGGTTTATCCGTCATGGATAGATCAGACTCCAGATCGTTTTTAAATACATTGAAAAACGTTGGATCATAGTTAACCAGTCTATATAGTTTATCATCACTAGGCCACAATTTCAAATCAACGTCCAGATCAGACCAGGTAACCAATTGAAACTCTTTCCAATTGTTTTTCGACTCAAATCCGTTATATGATTCATGCCTTGTTCTCCATAAAAAATCTTTTATTGGTCCATGATGACCGACAAAGGAGTAATCAGAAGATCCTTTCAATCGCTGAGTTTCTTTGCTAGCCAAGTACTGTTGGTATGCATCCTCATAGTTGATAATATGTATTGCATCATTTCCTCCTCTCAAGGGCATAACTCCACATGCTCTATCCGATCCAAAAGGTAATGCTCGTGCTCGCGCAATTGCAAATTCAACCTCAACAACCACACTGGGTCTGATATCATTCTCGGCTCCACTATCAAAATAGTCAAACTTTGCTATTGCTCTATTTGCGTTATCACTTTCTAAATCCCAAAACTTTATTGTACGATCATTAGAACATGTGATGATGTTTTTTGCACCCTGAGTAAAATCAAGCCCATTAATTTTGCCGTGGTGAGCTTTTGTGACTTTGAATACAGGAAGAGCACCTTTCCGAGTATCCCAAATGTATAGTGAATTATCATGAGTCAGAGCAATCTCATATTGATTTTCGTGGTTCCACTTCACTTGGATTGCACCTGCTCTCCAATCGGCCCATTTCGAGACTGGCTTTCTTGGCGTTCGCATATCCCAACAAAGTACAAATGTATCAATAGAGCAAGTAGCTAGCATTTCTGGATCAAACGGGTGGAAATTTATATCTGAAATAGCCCTTGAATGTGAATGTAGAATATTTTCAATGGCATTGTTGGACGGCCGATTTAAATCCCACAAAAGGGCTTTTTGATTCGATGTCGATACACACCACGATGGCTTAACAAATGCATGAGGCGACCATTGAACGTCGGCAACTTCCCACGATGTTATATGATGTAGCCAACGTGGAGGTGTAAACGGATCATCCATGTCAATTACGAACAAACCACGTCGGCCAGCCAACACGGCATCCCTCCCATTTGGGGAAAGTGACATTGCCCCAATTGCGCCATCTACCCTTAGCAGAAGAGATTTCCCAAATGTCGGCGACTCATAGGGATTAATTAGTTGATTCACCATTTGGTGTGGAAGAGGTGTAGTTTGATTGAAATAACTGATTTCTCGCGGAAAAGAAAAATCAACTTCTGACTGTGTACAACTTGGAGAAACAACTGCATAATGAGTGAATCGACAAGTAAAGATATTGAGATGATGGATGAAGAGTTTGATGACGTTGAAGAGAACGTCGTTGATGTGCCACGCGCTGTTAACGAAGCTACACCAGGAGAAACCAACCAGAAGCTGTCGAAGGAAGAGAAATCAAAGCAAAAGCAACAATCACTATCAGCTGCCGCCGCTGCCACAGCAGCAGCAGCTTCATCATTAATCCCCGATTTGCCCGACCTCACACGTAAGGACAAAACACTCAAGGAAGTTCTAGATATGATGGATGATGAATTTGCACCGATCATACCGGATGCTGTCACAGACTATTACTTGGCTAAAAACGGATTTGAATCATCTGATGTTAAAATAAAGAGACTTATTGCCCTAGCTACGCAAAAGTTCATCAGTGACATAGCACAGGATGCTTACGAATATAGCAGGATCAGAAATGCTAGCGCCGTGTACAATTCGTCCAATCCACAAGCAAGAGCTAAGCAGTTGCTTCAGGGACAACAATACGCTAACCAACAAACATTAGCAGGTAACGGCAATGCTAATGCGGAAAATAATGAGCAGCAAGCTTCTCAGCAGTCGCACTCTTCAATCGGCAATCAACAAGGAAAAGTGGTGTTGACTATGGAAGACCTTAGTAACGCATTAAGTGAGTATGGAATGAATGCTTCCAGACCAGGTTTCTACAGGTAGGTTTATAAAAGACTAACAGTGTATCAATATTAAAATTATGTAAGGTTTACATTCCTCCCATGCCACCAAACTGTTGCATCATTCTTTGCATCATTTGTGGATTTTTCATCATCTCTTGTGCTTGTTGCATCATTTGCGGATTACTTCTCATCATCTGTTGCGCTTGTTGCATCATTGCTGGATTATTCATCATTCCAGCTAATCCACCCGGCCCGCCACCCGCACCACCACCGGCACCGGCACCACCACCTAACATACTCATTGCTTGTTGCATAAAGTTTGGATTTGATTGTGCATTCTGCATCATTCTCTGCATTTGAGAATTGCCTGCAAACGGACCGCCAGGTTGTCCGCCTTGAGCTTGAGCTGCTATTGCTGACTTTGCCATCGATGACATCATTCTATGTTGTTGCAAAATCATTTCAACCTCCACTACACTACATCCCGAACCTCTAGCTATCCTTACGATTCTGCTGGGCTCTTTGATGAACATTCTACCATCACTTTCCAACTCCTTTGTAGTCATTGAATCCATAATAAAAATCATGTTTCTAATTTTGTTCGATGTTTCCTCTTCGCCAACTTGTGACATAAGGCCCGACATTCCTGGTATCATTGATGCAATATTCGTTAGTGGTCCCATCTTCATGAAATTGTTCATTTGGTTTTGAAAATCTTTCAAAGTAAATTTCCCTTCCTTGATATTTTCAATTGTTTGTTTGTGGCCCTCATCTTGGTGCAAGTTTAAGGATTGTACATGTTCAATGAGTGATTGGATATCACCAATACCCAACAATTTGGAAATGAACGTCGTCGGCTTGAATACCTCCAAATCACCGATGTGCTCACCAGTACCAATAAATACAATGGGAGTCTTTGTTGCAGCGACCGCAGAAATGGCACCACCACCTTTGGCATGTCCGTCCATTTTCGTCAAGATTATAGATCCGAAATCAGAGCTTTCCTTGAAAGCACGAGCTTGCGACTCAGCTGCTTGACCAATAGACCCATCCATCACCATTATGGTCTGACTAGGATGAATAGCCTCACCAATCTGCACCATTTCAGTAAACAATTGTTCCTCTTGTCTGTGTCTTCCTGAAGTATCCACAATAATAATGTCAAACTTCTCCTGCTTAAACTTTTGTACACCCTCGGCTGCAATTTTCACCGGGTCAGGTTCCAAGTACGATCCATAGTAGGGTATATTAGCTTTTATAGCATTTTGTTTCAATTGATCAAAAGCACCGGCTCTGAAAGTATCAGCACACACCAACCCAACTTTGAATCCCCTCTTTTTGTAGTAAACTGCTAATTTCGTACACGAGGTGGTTTTACCAGCACCTTGTAACCCAACAAACATGATTACATGACTCGACTCTTTGGAAACCCTTACTTTCTTCCCATTAATGGTTTTGGTGGTTGCGGAAAGCTTCTTTGGTTTTGGTGGCTCAACGTGTGAATCAACTAGAGCACACAATTCGTCATATATGATTTTCTGCAACTTCTTTCTCCTATTTTGAGATGATGTTTCTTTCAATACGTTCCCTTCCTCGATCTTATCCCGTATATTGCCTCTCAATTTGGCGACAAGTTTAACATTGATATCTGACTCTAACAAAGCAGAGCAGATGTCTTTAATCATTTGCTGAATTTCATCATCTGAACCTTTTTCAACAGAAGAGAGAGCGCCTCTGAGTCTTTCTCCCAAGTCTGCTAAAACCATGGTGATTGATATGAATGAAGAACCAGCGTCAAAAGGAAATGGAAAAGAAAAAAAAAAAAACCGAAAAATTGTGAATGATAAATGTCTCCATCTTTTGGTAGCAAGAGGGTATGACCAGCCATGAGTAACGCCTCCACACCACAAGACAACAAGGCGGAGCAAAAATCGACCGGGGAGACTGACAAAGGCAAACCCAACGTAAATTTCACAGAAGGTGGTGTTGAGAATTACAAGTTTTACCCAGACGACCCCAAAAATCATCGACACAAATATAAATGGGCAGCTAAAGAGGCGTCGAAATTTTACGATCCTTGTGAAGAAAGCAGACAAGCATCGATGGATTGCCTTTACCGAAATCAGGACGACAAGTATGTTTGTCAAGACTTTTTCGATGCTTACAAAGAATGCCGAAAGGATTTCTTTAGAAAGAAGAGACAAGATAAGATAGATGGAAAGCCAGGTTGGGGATGGAGATAATTTATATAGCAAAAATAACTATACGGTATCGAATACTGGTAGATTCAGAGTCATGTATCCTGTAAGTTTGTCAATAGTTTCTTCTGGCTGGTTGTTGAAAAATTGTATGTTGAATGTATCCGAGTTTACAGGAGCTGGCTGTTGAAACAAATCAAAATCATCATAAACATATGTGTTTCTTCCTGTGTTTTCATTTAAAGCCGGATTTGTGGTTAGTATGATTCCAGTAGAATGCCTGGCCATGTGTCTATGATACAAGTGGGGAAAAGTGTTGTGAGCTTCGAGCTTCCCTGTTTGTTTGTTGATTGAGCAGAGGAGAACGGCTGTGATGCTTTCTGCTTCGTCTTTCAAGATATTGTTGTAAACCTTTTTGTAGTTGTCAATATAATCACCTTCTGTGTGTAGTAGAATTGCATTAAAAAACGTGTCTAAATATTTTGATATGTCGACTTCAATTGTGAATAACGCATAATTGAGTTGCAAATTTATCAATGTTTCACAATCCTCTTTGGTAACCACTTCTGCCAACTTCAATGCCAAGTTTCTTTCCCAATCCTCTACAAAAATGTCATTGTGACGTCTACACCTTCTTTTGTCATTGCATTCTGAAATTGGCGTATCTTTAAGGTAACCAAAATCCTTTGTGATTTCAGAAAGATTTGATTTAAACTCCTTTGTCAAGTGTAGGGCTTCTGTCTTTTTTGACTTTCGAATTCCAATCTCTGAAAAGTGTGATAAATCTTGCTCCAAGTGTTGGAGAAAATTGTGAAAAAACGTTTCCCGAAATTGAACAAAAGGGTTGATTTTCATCCACTCAGAAAGCTGCACTTTTACTTTGTTTGAATTGAACCTTGCCGAAAGTGGTTTTGCCAGATTCAAAAATCTCAAATCGTTGGTTTTGAAATCAACCACCTTTCCGGTAAATGGAACGTGTATGGTATTTACATTTAGTTTTTTGAAACAAACATTATCATCCACAGAGATTCTGTCCAAAACATTCAATTTTCTAATGAGTATTTTGTTTTTAGGTAGTTGATATGAATTATTGGACATTCCACAAAAGAATTTGGCAAAATTGTGCAATTTCAAAAGCAATGATTCCAAGCTACCCGCTGGTTCTATATTGAACACTCCATCTATAATCGAGTTGACATTACCAAACTTGATATCACAAATGTTTGGTTCTGGACAGTCAAGATTTATGCGGTAACTAGACCCCGATTGGAAGTAGCTTGAATGCAAACCATCCACCAAGATGTTCTTATCAATGTGGGTGTATGGATATGAAGCTACATTCAATTCTAACAAGTCAGGGTTTTCTGTTGGGTTTGTTTTCTGACGTTTGGAACTGGGTCCATCATACCTTTTTGTCCGTTTTTTAGAACTCTGCGGTGGTGGCTGCGAGGGTGCTACCTGTTTTCTAAGGAAGAGCATTTTATTGACCCGTTTCCACAAAAAATCATCCATCATTTGGTCAGCACTTGTATTGCCGTCAAGCAGACAACCTTGCATGTGATCCTGCAAGCTGGAAAAATAGCGAGTGCTGAACGGCTTATGGAGATTACTAGGAAACAATGAAGATTCATTTCTTGCACGCTCTATGGTTTCCAAAACTGAATGAATTTCTTTCTGTAACAGTTTAGCTTCTAAATCTAATGTCTCGGTGGCTCTGGAATCACTTTTTTTAGTTCCGTCGCTCTCCTCTGTATTCAACATACTTCTTATACGTATTGCATTCTGTCGCCTTAGTGGTATACTTGAATTCAACAAAGGAGTTCGAGCTGTTTGAGGACTTCTTGCCGATGTCAACAAAAGTCTCTCGTGCGGTTGGACAGATATACCAGATTCCTCCATAAGCAGCCCTGAAATATCTTCGTCGTCGTTTTCACTCATTTCATCTTCATTGTTATCTTCATCGGAGTAGTAAACCAACCCGGCATTTGCGTCCTCCTCGTAGTGAAAGCTCTGGTCATCTTCATCATCATCGTCCTCGCCTGACTCGACAAGGTACGCCTCCCTTCGTTCTGAGCGTGATAATTCTCTAGATAAATTTCTCAACTGTGACGGTATATTATTTAGCTCCAAAGTTGCTTGATGGTTGCCACCTTCACGATTGATTAGTCTATTGAAATGAGTCTGTAGCCTATTTATATCATTAAAATGGCGAAGAATTCTAGCTCGAAAGAACCTTTCCTCATTTGGCCGCAGCATGGAGTTTTCATCTCGCAACATGAGATCTGATATAACATTTAATGAATTCAACGTAGGAAATGACTCGGTGGATGCATTACGAAATCGTCTCACATTGTGCGAAAGTCCTCTTTGTTCGTTTCCCTCTCGACGCTCTGAGGGTGACGAGGGAGGTGGCATATTAGTTTGAAATGTGTTGTGGAGAATGAAATGTTATAATTCTAGGAGAGTTATCATCGTCATCAAACAACTGCCACAAAATAGAGTGCGGGCAAAATGAAAGATTATCCTCCGCTACCATGCAACCACCAAAAAAAGTCTAAAGTGCACGTGAGTGGGACATGGAGGTAAATATTAAGCAATTGAACTATTAGCAACGTCGTTTGTAGTGAGCTTTGGACCTAGGTTTTATCATCCCAGCTTCAGATAACAAGAAGCATATCATGGGGCACATTAAATGAATTTGCCCCAGCAACAGATTGCTAGAGGTTTTATACACTTTTGTCACAAAATTTAAGGAAAAGCTAAACAAATTGGATTAAAGAGTGAAAAAGTTTGCAATGGGGTTGCCAAAGTTATCGATGGCTTTACTCAATGAAGTATTGGTTTCACAAACTCCATGGATTAATTTCGCTACTATCATCAGTATATAAGCGTTATCCCCGCCAAGACGGATTTATTTCCTTTTTCGTCTTTCTTTGTTTGCTTTTTTCTCTTTTCGCAGTTTTTTGAGCCGTACGGTTAACACAGATAACAGTTTACGAGGAGACTAAAGTTACAACCTTTTGCTTACAGAAGCAACCTCATTGTAATCGCAATGGAGACGAATACAGCTGCTAGTGAATTGAATCCACTTTTGGATACCGAAGTTGTTGATGAGTACACTGAAGCGATCCATGATAGTGAAGATAGCGTTGAAACAGATGAAGATGAAGAGCTCACTTGGATAAGAGAACATGTTGAACTACACAAACAAACTTGCTGGCTTACAAGGCCATCGATGTTTCAATTGTGTTTCCTTCTTGTTGGTATTACTTTGGCGATGTCGATGTCTGAGGGCACTAGAAGAATCGTTCTTGTAAAGTTGGCATGCAACTCATCATTGGATTCCAAAGGGTTTTGTTCACCAGTGAATACACAGCTTATATTGTCCACTTTTGACCAATATGCGTTATTGGGGAGCACAATATTGTCATTTGTTGCTATTTCTCAGTTCGGTTTGTCTGATCTCTATGGTCGAAAGCCTTTCTTAGTGGCTGGCGTTTTATCATTTACTGTTTCCAATTGTTTGCTGTTTTATTTTTATCACTATGACACATTCCAATTTGGTTGGTTGCTCGCGTCCACAATTGTGTCGGCTCTTGGTGGTGGCTATATGTTGATTGGAACTATTGTAAACACTTGTGTTGTTGATTTAAACCTGAAGCCGTCGCAAAGAGCCAATGCGTTGGCTAGAGTTTCAGCATTTACCAATGCCGGCCAGTTTTTGGGGCCAATATTAGGTACGCAATTGAGTGCATGGGCAAAAGCGGCATACGATGCAAACACTGGCAAAAAGTTTCACATTGCAGGTGTCACGCAAAGCTCGAAAGTATTGCAAAGTGAGTTGTTCATTTTGAAGCTTGAGTTGGTAATTGAAATTGCTCTTTGTTTGTTCGTTGTGTTTGTATTTAGCGAGACTCGGACTCCAAAAGCATTGGCAAGGTCGAGAGCCAATTCTGTTACAACAAGAAGCTCCTCTGAGAGTAACCAAGGAGGAAATGATATTGGCATTGTGTATAGGCTCGGCACGATGCTTTCCCCTTTAAAAGCGTTGCTTCATGGTACAGGGAAAGTCAAGGTGATGGTGATTTCATTAACGTTGGTTATTGTGTTTGATCAAGTATTGATGATTGGATTCGGTCAAGTCATTCTTAATTGGGTTGTTTTCAAGTTTGACTTTGAGGCTACTGACATTTCCTACCTTTTATCCATCTTTTCTATATCCAGAGTTGTCAGCCTCCTCGTGTTGCTCCCATTCTTTCAAACCACAGTTCTCAAAGGATGGTTGAAATTCAGAGTTTTGAAATCACGATTGGATATGGTTGACTTGATATTAATTGTGATGGCTTTGGTGGTTGATATTGGTGTATTTGGGTTATTGTACGTAGCAAGGTCAAAGGCCAATGTTTATGCCTCCTTGTCACTATGGTCGTCTGCCTCCTGGACCGTGCCTGTGCTAATTGCGGCAGTGTTGAAGTACTTCCCAACAAGCAAAGTTGGTGAGTTTTATTCTGCCCAGGCGTTGCTTCAAAACATACTCATGGTCGTTGGCCCTCTTGCTATAATGGGCATTTATAAATGGTCTTTGACAAACGAGTGGGACAGTTTTATCTTTTTGCTTTATGGCGGTTTCATGGCCATGTTCATCGCTGTGATGTTAACTTGCAAAGTTGTGTCAGGGTTAAAGAGTAGCACTGAGGAGGAAAGAGTTGTTAGAAGAGCCACATCAGTGAATTTTGCGAGTGTTGTGCCTGAGGATGATGATGCAAGAGTTTAGACTTCTTTTTGATAGAGTTTTAATTTAGATGTTGTTTGCTATTCACTGGTTGTTATCCACCCTTTTGAGCTCTTGATCGGTTGTGCTTCTACTCAAATGCAATACACGTTTGCATATGTAGACAACAACAATAAAAACTCCCATCCAGAAGGCATAAAACAAGTACACAAGACTTGCATGTCCAACATTCAATGCCACTTCATATACCCAGGTGATTAGTATTGGCGACACCAAGTTCATCAACGACACGAGCAATGTGATTGCACCATACACTTGCCCGGAACTGGAGTTGGGGAAAAATTTGATTATTGTCGAATCAAACACAGGTCCAATCAATGCGTCTAGGGAAAAACACCCGGCAGCAATGTAAAATCCTTTGCTATTGGCTGAGTAAAACGCAAGGAATACAAGAACGGCGATACCAAACGATGATAACATAAGAATATACTCCACCATATCAAACAGGCGATTCAAAGACTTCAAAGCCAAAATTTTCTTTAATATGGTTTTCTCGAAGAATGGAAGAATGAGTACAAGTGAGATGGCCCGTGATATTGAAATCGTTGATAACAAATACGCGATATTATTTGAACTCCATTGAAATTGGTATTGCCCATATTCAATCACCACTTGGTTTAATGAAAAAATCAAGGTCTGGTAAGCGGCATAAATCAACACCAATGAGACAACAACGAATCGCAACTGAAATAAACGATGCTTTTTATTCACTTTTGCCACTTCACTAGGATACGTCAAAATTTTCATCGGTTGTATGATGTCAAAGCTTTTGAATATTTGATACAACACAATTCGATTGACGTTAACGTCTAGGTCACTTTGTTCAGATGCATCCGATCTTTCACTTTCATCTTCGAGCTCTTGCTCGACCAATTGCTCCTCCGATTTCACCTTTGCCGATTCGTTTCTTGACTCTGGAAACAAGGTAACGACGTACACCAGTAGCATAAGCAACACCGCAAGCTCAAACCTCAAAATTGTAAAGTCAGCTTCGCTAATTTCATCTACAGATTTACCACCAGCCCAATTACCAATCAATGTGCCCACTAAAGGACCAAACAGTTGGCCAATAAAAGTTGCCGAAGAAGCCAAACCGAACTGATAGATCCTGTTTTCAGGTAATGTGAAATCTGAAACATACAGTTCCGTCAAAGCACCAATTATGTTGACCCCACCAAACATACATGACATATAGTTTGCTAAAAGTAGCTTGCCAAATTGTAAACCTTTGTAATTTCTGAATAGATGGTACTGAAGCATTCGTGATACTGTTATGGTAATAATAACCATAACAAAGTAGAGCTTCCTTCCATACACGTTGGAAACTTCACCAAATTTAGCAATGGGAATCAATGCAACAGCTGTTGTTCCCACCAATAAATATTGGTTGAATCTTGCAACGATGTATGGGGCATTTTCCTTACTTTTTCTCGATTCCGATGCTTTGGCATAGATTAGTGATTGTCGTGTGCCTTCAGCACTGGATGAACTTAGTGTTAGTACACCTATCAAAAAGATTACGGCGTACACACTGGGTCGCTTGTAGAATGGTTTTGTAGCATTCTGTTTGATTTGTTGCTTTATATAAACGATATCATCGTCCTCATGACTAGGGGTATCACTGACACTACCGTGTTCGGATTGGTGGTTACCTAATAGATGCTCGCTCTCGTGATTCTGCTGTGGCATTTGCTGTGAAAATCGTATTTCTTTCTGGAGTTGAAATATTTTTGTTTAAATTGTTTGCTGTGGGAAAACGCGCAGCGCAAAAACAAACAAAAATCACTCAGACGACATGATATGCAAGAGACTCGAAACCACTTCTGGTGGGAAAGCGAGTGTAGAGTGATCAGATTATGTTGAGGACTTAAATGCAGGTTAAATGATCAGAGGTAATCAGCAACTCAGCATGTAACCGAATTTTTATTTTCTTATGACTAAATCATCTCGGAAGTATAATCCCGAATGTCGAAGGGAGCGCAAAATAAAAAGCTTAAAAATTCCGAATTTCTGACTCAATGTACCCTCCCGCATCACACCTATTCGTCCATGTCTTTCATAGAAGAGATTGAATTGAGTCCTGTTCGTGTACACTCGAGAAACCTAAACTCCACTAAAGCTGATGATAGTCCGGTGACGCCCCTTGGAGAACTACCAAGCAATTTCGACACATACCAGGATCAAAGTGTTGAGTCCGTGGTTGAATTCGAGCGAGTTTCCGACAGCAACACATCTTCGTCCTTTTCACACTTGCCACATCCTGACAGGGATTCACTTTCCAAATTCAAAAGCTTGCAACCCTATGCAGTTCTAATTGGATCATTCTTGGGACTTATTGTGAATCTCGGCTTGATAAATTCAATTGGTGCGGTGCAATCGTATGTTTCGGTGCATCAATTTAGAGGATACTCGGCAAGCACGGTGTCTTGGATCTTTTCGATTTATCTAGCATTGGCATACGCAGGAGCTTTAGTTTCTGGTCCGTTGTTCGATTCGAACGGAACGACGTGGCTATTGATATATCTGACGTTGTTTATATTTGCTGGTTTGATGGGAGCGGCAAGCAGTGTTGAGATTTGGCACTTTATTTTGAGCTTCATCAGTTTGGGAGTCGGGAACGGCTTCGGTATGGCGCCATTGGTGTCGGTTATCGGCCACTGGTTTACTCCAAAAATTAAGAATCTGGATACCCCCAATATCATGGATGATGATGACAAGTTGGAAAAGTTTGAAGGAATGGATAGCAAATTAGGCGTGGGATTCAGTACGGGACTTGCCACAGCTGGTGGAAGTATCGGAGGCTTGGTATTTCCATTGATGTTGAGATCATTGTACTCACTGGTGGGATATGTGTGGGCACTCAGAATATTGGCTTTCACTTGTTTGGGTTGTATGGTTTGTTCAATTGTTTTAGTCAAGGAGAGATTCAGAAAGGAAAAGAGGTCGAGCAGTGCGGCCACCTCATTTGAGTGGAATGAAGTACCCAGTAAATTTATCGAGTTTTGCAAAGTGAGAGATACAAAATTCTTGTTCATAATCTGCGGTGGTTTCTTCACTGAGCTAAGTCTTGTTTTATTGGTAACATACTTTGCCAGTTACGCCATAGCTCATGGAATGAGTGAATCGGATTCATTGATCTTGATTACAATTTGGAATGGTGTGGGGACGTTGGGGAGATTTTTACCTGGATTAGCCAGTGATTACTTTGGTAGGTTCAATGTCAACGTAATAATGTTGGTGGGGTATTGTTTGACAATATTAGTGTTGCTACTACCATTTGGAAGCAATCACAAGGTTCTTTATGCTTTTAGTGTTTTGGGAGGGTTGTTTTCTGGATCCATACTTAGTCTCTTACCAGTTTGTCTATCGCAAATATCGAAAGCCAACGAGTTGGGGAAAAAGTATGGCATTTTGAATTTTTACCTTTCATTGGCTAATCTTTTTGGTATCCCAATAGCTGCAGCTATAATTAAGCATGGTAAAGTTCATGATTATGATAATTTCATAATATTTGTTGGTTGTTTGTCAGTGGCAGGGTTATTCTTTTGGCTACTTGCTCGCGCTCGCATAGTGGGATTGAAATTGAATGTGAAGGTGTAAATACCATGGATAGTTTTATATACACGCAAAATGAGGCGTCTCTCTCTATACGCATTGTAATACGCCTTTGCAATATGAGTAACTCGTTACTGCAAAATTGGCGGATAGATTGGTAGCGCAATATCTCCACTCAAAAACATCATTGGCACCAGTTTCTTGGCGGTGAAAGAGCTACAGTAAAGCCTTTTACGTACCGGAGAGCTAGTAATATTACTGGTCAAGATAATACCTGATTGTGAGCCGTGAAACTAGAAAAATACGATAAAATCTTTGTTACTTTGTTGTGCTATGTTGTTTTATGGGTGTGAGAGACTAAAATTAGTAAAGCTCTACACGTTTCTTTTTCTGAATCTTTATTGTTTCATTTTTACGAAACGGACCAAAACAATAGAACTGAAAAGTATTTGTAAACATAGTTACCAGCCACATAACAAACTACTCCACAAGCCATCATGAGAAGGCTTAAGATAGGGATACGACCGCAGCTTATAGTCCTTGTGTGTTTTGCGTCGTTGTTTTCCCTTTTGATACTAGGTATTGTTACGGGGCTATATTTTAGTGAAAATCTCACTCAGCTGAGGTCCGAGCGGTTATACGTTATATCACAGTTGAAATCTACACAGGTTGAACAAGCATTATCATTCATTGCATATCAAGTCGGTACATTATCAGCCATTGATGCAATCACCACGCCACTTTCACAATACAGAGCAGGTAACAATTCCAATGCAGTATTCACCAGTGCTCAAAACACTTTAGACCAGTTTATGTCATCTACCGAAACTTTTGCTGCCGCTCGACTATACAACTTGGACTTACAGGTGCTGGCCAGTTCATACAACAATGCAACAATTGTTTCCCAATACGCGGCTGACAACTTGTTTCCATTAGCACAAAATAGTTCCATCCCACCAGCGCTACTAAATTCAAGCGGGTCCGATTTCTACTTTACTGGACCTATAGCCAATGACTCAAGCGATATCTACAGTCCATATTTCATTGGAGTGACGCTTCCGGTTTACACCAATTCCTCCATTATCATTGATAAGCCGTATGTTGCAGGGTATTTATCAATCATTGCTAGTGCACAAGCAATTCAAGATGCTTTGAATTCCACAACTGAAGACTACAATGTAATTGCAGTGAAGCCGTTGTATGGGGAACTCACAGACCTAATTGATACTTTGAACTCCAGTCAACGAGCTGAAGCTGCTATTGGGTTTCAATTGGTGTTTCCAGTTCTCAATTCTTTACTAAGGCCGGGAGAGTTGTACAACATTAACACCTCAAGCTCAGTGAGAACGGCAATTCGATCACCCTCGGGTACATCAACAAACGTTAAATCCTATTCAGGAGCCAGCGTTGCCATAGGATATAGACAAATTATGCAAAACAATCTTTTATGGTCAATCGTGGTGATCCAACAGAAATCAGTTTTCAATGCTCCTGTAAATAAATTGAAAAAAATCATTATTGGCGTTGTTTTTGGAATTGCAGTCTTTATGTGTTTGATTACATTCCCCTTGGCCGTGTGGTTTATCCGACCGATAACTCAATTACAAAACTCAGCTGAGTACATTTCAAAATATAGGAAGGAAAGGATACTAAACGAAAAGACCACCCATGATTCGAGAAACAATAGTGTTGCGTCAACTGCCACTTCCACGTCAGGATTTTCAACCGCTGTACGACTACCAGCACGCATTCACACTTCAAAAAAGTTTTTCAAGGATGAATTGACTGAACTTTCAGAAGCTTTTAATATAATGACTGAGGAATTAGACAAGCAATACAGCTTGTTGGAGGAGCGAGTTAAGCTTCGTACGCGAGAGTTGGAGGCGTCCAAGATCCAAGCCGAAGCAGCAAATGAAGCCAAAACGGTGTTTATTGCAAACATATCACACGAGCTCAGAACACCATTGAATGGTATCCTCGGAATGACGTCAATTGCAATGGAGGAAGATGATCAAGAAAAAATACACGAGTCGTTGAAGTTGATATATCGTTCCGGGGAGTTGTTACTCCATATTTTGACCGAGTTGTTGACCTACTCGAAAAATACCCTTAATAGGTCTAAATTGGAGAAATCAAATTTTCAAATCCTTGAAATTGTTTATCAGATTAATTCAATTTTTAATAAGCTAGCTGTTGATCAGCGAGTTAATTTCAAAATTGTGGTGAAACCATGCTTATTCAGGAAACTAATTCTTTATGGTGATTCCAATAGGATCATCCAGATCATTATGAACTTGGTCTCTAATGCGCTAAAGTTTACCCCTGTTGATGGGTCAGTTGATGTCATTTTCAAATTGCTCGGTGAGTATGACCTTGACAAGTCAGCAGCCTGTGATTTCACCAAAGTGTATTTAATGCACGACAAAAAAAGAAGACCACACTCTTCAAATTACAATACCGATTCCACTTTGGTGCAAACTCCGCCAGCGGCCAAGTCAATCGACCCAAAAAGTGATAACGATGCAGACGATGATACACATAGTATCGCCACCATTTCAACAATTCAGTACGAAAATGCCTTGTTTGAACAACAATTTTCCATCAAACAACTGTCATCAAGGTCGTCGCTTAAATCAGATGACGAATCCGACGTTAAGTCAGAATTCATTATGCCAAGTGCAAAAGACTTTAAATCGTACCCCACAATGAATAAAAAGGAAACCGACAAGGGTCACAAGGCGTTCAAAATTAAAAGCATGCATCATCCAAAGACATGGGTTATTCAGATTGAAGTTCGTGATACTGGATCCGGTATTGACCCAGCATTACAAGAAAAAGTGTTTGAGCCATTTGTTCAAGGGGATCAAACATTGAGTAGAAGCTATGGTGGAACTGGATTGGGATTGAGTATATGCCGACAATTGGCAACAATGATGAAAGGAACACTTACATTGAAATCTGCAATTGGAAAGGGGTCTGCATTCACATTGACGATTCCATTGCCACAAACTGGGGAAATTCTAATTCCACCCGAGGACCTTGAGGCCTTTTGTGATGACGAGTTTAATCCAAATTCCAAACTGAATAGGAAAGTTGCATTTGAGGATGATAATATTAGTGATGAGGACACCACTGAATTGACTAGAGGTCGAAAATCATCAACACTCAAATTGAAGCCATCAACTGTTGCATTTGCTAGGGGTTCAACCGGTACAGCACAATCTTCTGATGCTGGTGTCAACAGCGGAACTCACAGCACTGTTTCCACACCATCGGGATCATTGGTCACTACTCCACCAACTTTGCACAACCATTTGTCCGATATCAAGATTCTTGTTGCTGAAGACAACCAAGTCAATCAGGAAGTGATCAAACGAATGTTAAAACTTGAAGGATTTTCCAACTTGGTTATGGCGGCAAATGGGGCTGAGGCAGTGGAGCTAGTCGAACAATCCATGAACTCTACAGAGGAACAGCTGCTGCAACCATTTGACTTGGTGTTTATGGATATTCAAATGCCCATAATGGATGGTATCACAGCAGTCACCAAGATTCGACAGGAGTTAAATTTCGCTAACCCGATTATTGCTCTCACGGCATTTGCTGACGAAAGTAACATAAAAGAGTGTCTCAATTGTGGAATGAATGGATTTTTATCCAAACCCATAAAACGCAATAATTTACGCAGCGTCATAAGTAAGAATACTAGTATTTCGTTGCACGAGGCAGTACTTACGCCAATGTCGGGACATTCACAAAAGAGCTCTTATTTTCTGTAATAAAGTAGATGGAAGGTTTATATATATAATGATGTTACGAATTTAGAAATCGATGCAAATGACACTTTTAATTTCATCTTGGTTGCATTACCAACTGCTTTTCTGGGTCAAAACAATCACATTATGGGTTTACGGTATCTCTTTTCACTGAAGGTGCATTTCGGTGTATCATTGCAAACTTGATTGCAATTACTGCTTCGGTAATATTGTATTTTAGCAGTCATGAAACCGTTTTCTTTTATAAATGCCTATGCAATTCGAATTGTCAGACAGTTTTATATTGTTCAATAACTTTAATTTAGCAATATTGTAAACACCTCGATGCTATACATAATGATCTCTACTATAGTCAATTATAACAGTAAACGTAAATTGAAGAAAACCTATAAATTATTTTCTTTATTGATCAATTGGTAGAATGTTTGGCACTGGGCCCAATGGAGTAATTCCATAAGGATTAATCTTGATATGAGATTTAGTGTAGTGGTACTTGATGTGTTCAAAGTTTGTAGTTTCTTGAAAACCGGGAATCTTCCAATATAACAATCTGAGCCAATTGTGAATATTTGGATAATGTGTTCTAATCATCCCAATATTACACTTGAAATGTTGGACATAAACAGGGTCAAATCTGATGACAGTCGTAAACAATCTGATGTCAGCTTCAGTCAATTGGTTGCCCAACAAAAACTCATTTTTGCGGTCCTTTTCCTTGTTTTCTTTCAACAATGTTTCAACCTTGTCCAAGTGGGTAAACACATTGCGACATTCCTTGTCATAGACTTCTTGTTTGGAAGCAAATCCAGTTTTGTAAACACCATTGTTGATATTGTCGTAAACCCAACCATTCAATTCATCAATTTGAGACTCCAACTCCTTTGGGACTAAATTCAAATCAGCATATTCAGTGGGCAAAATTGAGTTAAAGTCAGAATTGAGCATTCTAATAATTTCAGCTGATTCATTGTTGACAATTGTTTGTTCCTTTTTATCCCACAAGACAGGAACAGTGAATCTACCACTATAATTTGAATCAGCTTTGAAATACAATTCTCTCAACCTTTCAAAGCCATATAGATGGTCAGGGGTACCCAATGAAACGTCATCCTTTTGAGGCAATGACTCCAATTCTTCCTTTGTAGGAAATCTCCATCCTTTGTCATCCATGTGCCAGTGCACAATTGACAAGCCAATGATGGAAACCAATCCCTTTAATCTTCTAGTGATTAAAGTACGGTGAGCCCATGGACAAGCAAAGGAAACATACAAATGGTACCTGCCAGCTTCCGGAGGAAATCTAGAGCCAGGTTTGGCACTAATCCAATCACGAAACACTGATGGTTTTCTTTTGTAGTTACCATCTTCATCAGCAAATTTCAAGATATCGATATTCTAAAGATCACGGTTAATAAGGTTGCTAACGATAGCTATTGCAATGATGACGTACTTTAGACATAGCTTAGGGTCGCAATTGATGATGATAGTGAGGAAAAGGTAAGAATAAGCTCTCTGCAAGAAAGTGAATGACTTTAAACTTGAAGGGTTACCTGGAATGTGAAAGTCTGGAGTAAAAGGAAAAGGGAAAAAGCAATCTGATTATATGCAGGATATTACTATCGAATTACTAAAATTGAAAATAGAGACACACAACTAAAACACGCAAACAAGAGAGATGTAAAGGAGTGTGGCTGGATTAAACTAAGCGGCCCGGCGTTGAGAGGCGTTTAATGTAGGTAGTTTCATTTTGCTTTACAAACGATGATAATAATGATTGCTGTCCTCTTAGCAATTCTTGTTGTGCAATTGCTGTGTCGTAAAGTATAATTGTCACCGATTATTACTAAAAAATACGACATCGACAGTCGTGTGTATTGGTAACACAAAAAAGAAAAAAAAGAAAAAAAAGACACAACATAAAATGAGGTGAGAGACAGAATGAGCACCAAACAAAACAAACTAACAGTCGGTCGGGTTGAAACTTTTTCTTTAATCCTCAGCAAAAGCGGCTCATTATTTTACATCAAAAGGACAACCCTCTTCTCGAGATAACTCAAACACAAATTACCATAGAAACATGACAGTCATGAGAAAAGAGACAACTGACGACAAAATAAATCCCCAACTTCGTCAAGACACAGCTAAGGCAAAACTGCCACAACAGGAAGAAACACAATCAGAATCAACCACAACAAAGACTACTGATTTCGCAACTACTTCCACTGACGCAACAGCTTCTACAAATACAGGCGCACGCAAACTACCTCCATTAGCCAGTCTACAATCTGTGTACCGAAGTGATTACCAACCATTCACCACTTTTTTACCGTATGAACCTGCATTCAGAGAGCAACAATCGTCCAATAGTAATTCAACTGCTGAGACTATAGCGACTAATCTTGCAGCCAGTGCTTTATCAAGATTAGAATCGGGTGATTTTGATCCCACGGGGAACAGTAGCTCCCACAGTAATGGAAAAGGTGGTGGTGGCGATGCAGGCGAAGCACCTAAGGGAGCAAAAGATGACGATCAACATGCATCGGATCCAGAAGCTGCCCACCATCAACTACAAAAGCATCAGCTGCAGCAACAACAACAACAACAACAACAACAACAACAGCAACAGCAGCAGCAGCAGCAACAACAACAACAACAACAACAACAACAACAACAACCACAATCACAACCACCACCACCACAACAACAACAACAACTACAACAACCACCACAACAACAGCTGCAATCACAACATCCAATCAAATCCAGAAGCAAATTCTCAGCCACATCCACTAAAGATCAACAAAAACCATTCAAATGCACATTTGAATCCTGTGAATGGTCATTTGCCCGTCAATCTGACCTCACTCGTCATTTCAAATCGCATATGGCTCCACAATATCATTGCCCCTATTGGAAAAACGACCCCACGTGTCACAAAAACGGTGGTGCATTTAATCGATTAGATGTATTGAAACGTCATTTGAAATTGGTTCATTACGTCCGTGACAAACGATTGCCCATAGGTGAAGGGAATCCTATAGGTAGTGGTGTAGGTGCAATCAAGAGTATTGGGGAACCAGGATGGTGTCGATCATGTCAACGCATGTTCCCTAATGACAAGGCTTTTATTGAGCATTGCTATGAATGTGCCTCGCAGACGCAACCTACTGAATGGCGAACTCACAAGAGCACAGCGGGTGGTGTTGGTGGTGGTGGTGGCGGTGGTGGTACAGGTTCTGGGAATGTATCCTCTTCAACGGATGCTGATTCACGTCAAACTAAATTTAGAGTGCTTTTAGGACCACCTCAAACAAAAAAACAAAAGACTACAACAAGCACATAGGAACTGAAATAAGCACATTTATAATAATACACAAAAAGGAGGGATAAAGGGCGAGGGAGTCAAAAACTTCAATAGCATCATCTCCAAGTAAATAATCTATTAAGCAGATTGTTCGCTTTCTCTCTCATCTCTTTCAAAGAAATCAAGAATGGCACAATTCGGATGAATGATGTACACCGTTTTTGTAGATGCCGATCTAGTTCCATCAGGCATTGAGGCATCATTATCATCATCACCATCACCTTCATTTTCGTTATTGGAAACACTCATCAAAATTCTATCCTTGACCAATCGCTTCAACACCTTGTAGGCGATTTTCCTCTCCTTGAAATATTCGGCTTCACTGGCCAAATCGTCTTCTTTTTGTAACAAGTACCATTCGACTAACTCATCGGCAGTTAAACCTTCTCCACCAGCTTTATCATCTTCGGAAATCTTCTTCACTAATAGGTTCATCACTGAGACGTATTTGTCGTATGATATCGTTGTAGGCTCAGCTCTAGAGGAACTCGATTCGGCAACATTGGAACCCTCATCCATGACATTTGCATCTGCATCTGCATCTGCATCTGCCCCACCTTCTTGTTGTTGCTCGTCATCATCTTCCATTTCAATATCATCCATTTCAACTCTAATAATTGACTGTTTCAATAAATCATACGCCTCAGCAACAAAATCAGGGGTGATTTCCTCAGTACAGTTGGCTCTAGCAATAGCTTCGCTCAATCTGATCATTGACTCCAATTGACGCACAGTGATCCTATAAGATGACCTACCCAACCCTTGTGCATCATCATCACGCAACTCCTTATACCTAGTAACAAGGAAATCTCTAGCTTGTTTGGTCATTTTGGGATTAAAAGTCTTTGCATACTTGATGTACCTGGACAATTGTTCAGCTGAATATGGTGGATCAATGGCATCATCTCTAAGCATATGCAAATCAACAATATGTGACGCCAATTGCGTGTCAACACGTTCATTACAATCATCCAAAATGACAAAAAACAAATCAAATCTCGACATGATTGGTGCAGACATGTTCAAATTTGATCGAAGGCCAATTTTACGATTGTATCGACCACCAATGGGGTTTGCTGCCGCCAAGATGGATGTACGTGCATTTAACGTGGCATGAATACCTGCTTTTGCAATGGAGATTGTTTGTTGTTCCATTGCTTCATGAATAGCCACTTGATCAACAATATCCATCTTGTCAAATTCATCAATAGCACAAATTCCATTATCGGCCAACATCAATGCACCAGCTTCAATTGTGTATTCACCACTTTCTTCGTCTCTCACTACTGCAGCAGTTAACCCCGCTGCTGAAGAAGCTTTACCTGAGGTGTAAACAGCACGAGGACTAAATCCACAAACATATTTCAAAAATTGCGATTTGGAAGTTGATGGATCACCAACAATACAAATGTTGATATCACCTCTCAAATTGATTCCATCAACGGTTTGCTTGTGAACACCGGAAAGCAACTGCAACAAGATACCCTTTTTGATAGTATCGTGACCAAATACCGCAGGAGCTACCGATTGCACCAATTTGTCATAAATGTATTCATCCTTAACCATTTCTTTCAACTCATCAACTTCGGATTGTGGTAATGAAAGTAAATAAGCATCGGAGTTGTCATTGTCTTCATCACGCTCATTACCAACTTTATTAATCATTGAACAAACATGACACGCATTGAATGCCAATTTATAAGTTAAATCTCTAACACCAAGTGTTTTTAATCCAGAAACACCAGAATTCAACTCGGTGCTTCCCTTATTTTCCTTGATTGATTGTGGCTTGACACCAGGTAAACCCAATTGCGATACATCAGGGATAACAATTTCACAACCAGTAAATTTACACTTGTCGCCCGGTTTAGCTCTTTCCACCGTTTCACCTCTGAGAATAACATCCAATGTCCTTGGCATCGATCCAGTGGGGATTTCGTTGGCATTTTCTTGGATCCTGACTCTTTGCCAATCGATAAATAATGATTTGGACACATTTAGGGTAAAGTATGATTGATTCTCACATGAGGGGCATGAAGTAGGCTCAGTGTATTTGAAAATCTGTTCCACCCCTTCAATTAATGCTGAACACATATCACAAGTGAAACTTCCCATGTACAATTCTGGCCTAACTTCAGATGTTCTAGTAACGGTACCAGTGATGGTCATCAACGAACCAATCTTGTTAGAACGGACATCTCTAATCCTTTGCACTGTTGGTAAATTGAAAAACGAGAGCTGGAAAACTCTCTCATTCGAAGCAGCACTGGCTGTTGATAAACTATTTTCACTTTCTGGTTCATCATTCTCCACCTGTCCTAATAAATTTGTATGAAGCAATTGTGGAGCATATTTTTTCAACAGTCGTTTCAATGCATTAAGTAAAAATGGGTAAAATCTATAATACTGCTCTGATATAGCAGTAGCAAGAACACCATTTTCTCTCGACATTAAATCTTGATAGTTAATGTACAATGTACTATATTCAAATGTCTTCATTGATTCAATCTGCGCCAAGTAAATCTTCCCGTCCCACCCATTATCCAATTGTTCGGGATCAACAAACTCCTCGATAAAATTTTCGAAACTTTCACGAACTTTTTCACCAGTAACATCAACTACTTTAGGAGCAGCAATTTGTCTTCTTCTACCAGCAACTATTGGCCTTTGTTGAGTTACAACATGTGGTTGCAGTTGCAGTTGCAGTTGCAGTCCTAATGCTGTAGATCCATTTTCTGAAAACATAATGGGTCCAGTTGTAGTATTTGGTGCTGGAGTAGATACATCTCTTCCATATGATGATGATACTTGTGAATTGAGTAGTTGTGCAGTATCTGATGGTATAGCACCAGGTGAAGAAACAAAATGGGACATACTTGACAGGAGGCGTTAGTGATGAAAAGAAGGAAAGTGGTTGGGCCAGTAGTGAAATTAATTTGGAAATGTAATGCTTATGATTTTACTTTAAGAAACAGTGAATTAGACGCGTCTGATAATACACAAAAATTTTAAAAGGTGACGCTACCAAAACGTTCCATACATTAGATTTCCTAATCGGGAATAAATTAGGTGTTATATTGTATATATACACACCAACATATTATCGGAAAGAAACGCACTGCTTTACTCATTCATGTCGAGGCTGAAATAAAGGTAGAGCTGTAAACGGTGTTTGACTATCTCTTCTTTCTTCTTTCTTTATCTTTGTTCAATGTGTGTAGCGTATTATTCGGTACAAAAGTACACAACTTAAGCAACTGTTTCACTTCAATCAATTTCTTTTTCAACATCTACTCATTACTCTGACGATGTTGGAGTATCACTAGTGGAAACACAAGGCTTTTCTTGCAGAGGAAACTCTCATTATAAAATGCCACCGAGTGGTTTGCTACCTAAATAAGAGTTTCAATTGGGGATTTAGCTCTCGAGATTAATTGACGGTGGTTCGACATCAGTAGAAAACAGAAATGTATTTGTATTGATGAGTTACATTTGATTCTTTGTCCCTACTCTCACTTTCATTATTGTTACCTACCTTAATGGTAGTGTCAGCGGACTTAGAACTAAAAAGCTTCTATGAAGCGCGTTTTTAAGTGATAACTGTAAGAGTATAGAAGATTGGTAGTAGATATATCAACTTTATACAACCTTCTTAGGGCCGGTGTTATTCAAGATTGTTACATGGTTTACAATCTTCTATTGCTGAACTATATCTTGTGACGTTTTTACTAGGATTGTAAGTATGATATATTCATGAATGATGGTACATTGTCAATTGTTATACTATTTGATGATACGTATTGGGAAAGGTTATGAACGTATGTAAACATAGATAATCTGACTTCACAGCCCTAAAGCCTTTCTTACTGAGCTTTCGTTTTTTACAGTCGTGCATATAATTTCAACAATTATAACCAATATCTGAATTTGTTGATGTAGTTTTAATGCTGAAGTTTGTATATACGAATTTCGAAATTTATTGCTGGGTTGTTGTATAGACTTTTATGTTCTTTCATTCCCTCAAAGAAGAATTATGGATTGAAGAAATGGCGCAAAGCCCCCCTTTTGGAAACAACGTGGAATTTGCGACCAAAAACACGCTACCGGTCTTTCATATAGAAAAAACACACGATTTCAAAACCGAATACGAATAACCCCCTTTTTATCTGCTTCCTCTTTTAGAAAGGAGAAAAATTTCAAAATTGTGATTTTGCTCTTTCTACAGAACGATTTATTGTTCTTTTAAAATCTATTTCTACTCAAAACTCTCAGCTTTGGAGCTTTTTGCTCATTTATCGGTCCCCCAATACCCAAATCAAATAATAAGCAATCTTACTCAGTTCATGCGATTCGTTTACGAGTTAGTTGGAACTAGCGGGGTTTAAAAGAAAGTGTAGGGCGGTACCTGTTACGGCTCCTTCTCTTCTTGGACGTTTTGATCTGGGGATTGGGGTCGATGATGAAGTTCAAGAGTTCGGTGTGGGCTTTTCGTCCGGTTTCGAAAATTTCAAACTTGTCCCCTTCTTGACTTTTAAATTTACTCCCCTCTCGACTTTTGAACATCTTGGATATGTCGTGCAATCATTCGGTTAATATTTCTTTGGCCATCTTTGTGTTTGTAATCCCAGTTGAATGATTCAAATTGAAAATCGGTTGTCCTTTCTACTTTAATGGGCCTTTTGGTGAGGAAGTTGTTATCAATAGTTTCAGATGCTTTTTCCCAATAGGAATAATTCCATGATATTCTTAGTTATCAAACCAGCATACTCTAGTTATGTTATTTGTTATGTTCTGTTCATCAATTTTATTCCATTTAGAGCATATTCCTGGTGTTTTTGCTTGTAGTCCGTTTGATAAGATTAGTACGTATTTCATTCAATTTGAATATAATAGACTATTAGTTATTTTATATTAGGATTTTTTGGATGAAGAGTTCTAAGATTTACAGGTTTCGTCTTGATTCAATAGGTAAGGAGTAGGTTAAACATTTGTCGCCAATTCAGCTTGCTCGGTTTTGAACCAGTAAAAAATACATGCCCCAATATCGGTAGCTGATATTGGACTGATGCCTTCCAGTATAGCCACGTAATCTACATTAATCTCTTTCGTCATAACATCATTCTTTAGTAATTCTTTTAAATAGAATTATATAAAAGTAGTGAATATGTATATACAAGAGGTTCATCCCCCCTAGCTCCACTTCTACTGATCAGGCAACATGTTTACATCAAACCATCCCAAGAAATCATCATCCTGGTTATCCATCCATCCATTCGACTGTTGTTGGAAAAAAGAATCAATTTGGGAAACAAAAGAACCAGACCCACCAGAAGCGCCTGTACCGATTGTGCCCGGGGCGCTAGCTCCTGTTTGTCCTTGCTGTTGATCACTGTTGAAAACTGGATATTGCTCATTCACATTGACTTCTTCGATTGTGGGCAAGTAACTCTGTGGTGGTGGCGATTGACCGAATGGGAATGGAGGTTGTGGTTGCGCTTGTTGCTGTTGATGTGGCAATTGTTGTGATCTAAGTTGAGGTGGTTGCTGATTAGTTGGTGCACTGGATTCAAGAATAGGGGTGGCTTGTTGTAGTTGCAAATGCAGTGGATGCAGTTGTTGTTGTTGATGCAGTGGGTGTTGTGGGTGTTGCGGATGTTGTCCTGGGATTGGTGACTCGGTTTTCACAACTGTTGGTTCTTGATCCTGGACATTCATTATTTCTCTAGTGGACCCAGTTGCTTCCAACATTGATAATGGAATACCATTGATTTCCAATGGCTTGTTGTCACCTGCATTCAGCTTGGCTTGATTCATCGCTTGATCAGTAGGGACCAAAGTGGTGATGGTGGTACCATTGGGTGTAGTTGTTGTTATAGTGGTAAAATCGTCCTTTGTTATTTGATTATAAAATGGCAATGGAAGTAACTTTTTATCATGAGGTTCGATTTTCTTCGTTGGTGGTTTGCCTTTATCCAAAGCTGTTCTTCGTTTACCTTCGTGAACACACCAAACTAAATCATAAAACAACGACGCTGTCAAATGGGATCTCATGCGGGTGATAATACTCGACCCTTCATCCTTATCCTCCTGAAGGAAGATATCTGGATACGTATACAACACTATATTGAGATTCTCCAAAACTTTGGCGGTTCTTGACATGTCATTTTGTAAATCTTGCCATGAACTTAATGTGTTTCTAAACATTCGATGTACAGTGACAATTGATTGTCTTGCAGAATCAACATATTTATCAAATAAATATTTTGATAAATGTAATTTGAAAAGAAGCAAAACTGAGTATGAAACTGCTTGTCTGATATATATCGGTAACTCAATTAAGCTGGTTTCTTGATTCATTTTCGATACAATGGTGATGATACGAGTTGCTGACAAGTATGCTGAACTGACATATTTAACTTGATCTTCAATTGGAGTGCCTGGTAAAAACGCAAAGCAACAAATCATCAACTTGATGTAAAGGTAGTAAACTTCAATAGGTGATCCTTCTTCAATTTGCAATTTGAACCTCAATCGCTCCAATTCCCTATCCAATAAGTTTAGTGATCCGGCACGATTCAGCGGTTCCAATAACCCATCGGGTCTAGTAACACTAATCCCCATGACATTAACCAATTTGCATTGGAAAATAGACAATGAAATTAAGCATCGAAACTCCTTGGGCAACGATTGGTCAACTCGGGCGTTTTCCAATAGGTAATCAGTAGTATTTATACTTGGTGGTAATCCCAACAACGATGACCAAAACTGTTCACAAAAAAATAAAGCCAACCATGATCTTGTTCTCCACTTTTCAGCATCAGGACCTAGACTCACTTGATTGCGACTAAATTCTTGGATAAATTCTCCACCTCGATGTAATCCCAATTGTAAAGACAAATTTTTGGCCAATCCAACAAATCGATAAGAGCAATCATCGAGCACTTTTTCATTTGGTAATGGCCATATCGACAAGATAATCAATGCTTGAATAACATGAGTCGAGCGTGGAGTTTTAATCCAGCATGTCTCTATCGCCAATTGCTTGATTAATGACGCTAATGACATGTATAAAGTTGGTTCTGGCTCCCCTAAACTTGCCGTCAATATAACAACCCAGAATAACAAGTTTGATTTATGATATAGTTCAGTAGCTGAGCGTGAGTGGATAATTGGAAAATATTTCAAGTTTCTCGTCATGAATCGGTGATGCAATTCATTGGCTTTTGCCAAGGGTAAATTGACATCGCCCAAAACGAATTCTGATATTGGCTGATAGTTTTCCTCCTTTATGTCAAAAATACTCATTGTGGAAGGTGAATTGTCTGAATTATCGTGCATTAATGGAGGGCTTTGTTGGATTTTGGTGACTGATGGAATGGGTGACATATTTGGACTATTGGCATAGGTTGAAGATGATGGTAGTACCATGGGACTAATTACTGCATTTGATGGATACAGGTTGCTCCGTTGTGGTTGTGGGTGTGCGTGTATAGGAGTATTTGTTTGTGATTGTGATTGTGAGTGCGAATGCGAATGTGCGTATGCTTGATGTGGTGGCAGATGTTGCGGTTGGACATGAGGTGAAGATGTTTGATTGAGAAACCCCATATTATGTTGACTTAAAGCCTGGGTCAAAAGCGACTCGTTCTTGGTTAAAAGATCGATTTTAGCCTTTAATTCATCAACATCCAGTTTCAATGATTGGATCTGTGATCCCTTCTTGGGTCTAAATTCAGGGTCAATGTCACATTTCAATCCCATGCGTTCACATCTTTGACATGGTTGTGGGTAATTATCCAGAGCATTGCATTTGATCTTGTGTTGACGACAAAATGTGCACGAGGTGACTGGTCTATGTCCTGTTTGCTTCGATTGTTTTTGTGATGATGATGAGGTTGTTGTTGTCGTGTCTTTTGGTGAGTTATCGGTCGATCTGGTGGATTTGGTGGGGCGCTCGCGGGGTGACGCACTACTAGTTGACTTCCTTTGTTTTTTCAACTCGGGGCCAGCGTTGGGAGTCGAAGGTTTTGTTGACGAGACAGAAGCGGCAGACTTGGAACGTTTTGGTGCGGGTAATATGGGGGTATTCGCGTAACGAGGTGACACTGAAACCAATGGAGATGGTGTTTGTGGAGAATGAGCCATTGGTGCTGGTTTAGGCAATATTTTTACCTTAGCTTTTTCTGTATACTTCATGGTGAAGGGGTGTATTAACGGTAAACCAAGGTGGTTATGACTAGTGACGCTGCTGCAAGTGATGCGTAATAGTCCGTGGTTGTGTGAGTCAATTGGGGTTTAGTGAGATCAACACACAATGCCCTGTGATACTAAATGCTTTGGTTGTATACTATTAGGAGCAGGAGAGCAGTAGTTTTATGCAAATGTGACAAGTTTTGACTCAGTTGGTGGGGGTTTCCTTTCTTCCAAAGTGTATTTGAAGAGAAGAATGGACTGTTTTGATAAAAAAAAATTTGACTATTAATTTCAGAAGGAAAGAATCTTTACTATGAGTGTAATTTTTTTCTTTATTATTTTTTATTAACGGGTTCTTCCTATTTGGTTCTTGTTGAAAAGTCTATAGCTTTAATTGGTTTTGTGTTGTTTTGTTGGTTTTGGTATGTGTGTATGGATGTTTGTTGGTTTTAGTTCAGGTTACGGAAGTAAACATTTAATGAAGTTTTAATATTGCAGTAAGGATGTAAGGTAGTGTACTTGGGTACTTATTTCCTCCCAACTGATGAAAAAGATAAAAAATTTTTTTCATCATTGGACTTCTGTCTTTTGAGTTGGATAACACAAAAGACACAATAAGAGAAGTTGTTGTGAAAAGTGCATGACATCGTGTCGTGTGCGCAAATGTTAGTCTAATTGCTGCTTTACTACTTCTGTCGCTCTCGCCCTCAAAGAAGAAAGGAGGGGCAAAAGAGGTTTTACCGTGGTAGCACGAGGCTTTTCCCTTGATTTGACTTGAGGTATTTAGCTTTTTCCAACTAAATCCGGTTAGCAAAATCCAAGAAAAAAAACGAAAAAAAAAAAAACTACAGATTTCACTAAGGTAGCAGAACTAAAACATTAGAATCATCATAGACATTCCAATTCAAGATGACTAACAACGAAGAAATAGAAGACGCAGTTTTTTACCTAAAATATGGGTTTTGCTCCTCCATTACTTTCTAAACTTTCGCTTTTTGAAAAGGGTCTGGATTCGAAAAGTCTGCCAGCCAGGTTGGTGACGTAAATGGATCCCCAATAGAACACGAAATACATCCATGTTTGATGAAACAATGGCAATGAAATGCAATTGATGCTAACTGCCGAATGTGTTTTCTGTGAGAGTTTAGTCATTAACGGATTTCATTTCTATTGTATTTTACTGTTTTTCACCCATTCAACCTATTCTTTGTAGTCACGGCATTTGAAAAAAAAAAAAAAAAAAAAAAAAAAAAAACAATAAAACAATAAAGTTATCTAAAAGATCAGTGGTACTGTATATAAAAATGATGTATACTAGAATAGGAAATTATTCGTGTATCAAGTTGTCATCAATGTTGCATCCCTTTCACGAAATCAGTGAAAGGGTAACTCTACGGTACTCCACAACAGAACCTTTTACTCAATGAACGAAATTGACAACGATTTTCGAAATATAAAACAAAACTAACTAACCAAATCAAAAGACTGATTCGCAAAAAAAAAAAACCTATACACTTTGTAAAACAATAAATAAAAACAACTCTTCCCCTACTCGTCATCTTCCACTTTTGGATCACCAATACCATCTTCGTAAATGGCGAAAACACAATCACTTTCCGGTAAACAAGGTGAATCATAAATTTTGCAAATTCTTTGTTCACCTCTACCCTTTTTCAATGATAATCTCGTAGTTGAAGCATGAGCAATAATATTACCACCAATGGGTTTTTTAGGATCAGGATTATACATTCCTGACATTCCATCAACTTGAGCAACAACTTGGTTAGTAATAACTACAGCAATACCAAACTCATCTGCTAATCTTTGCAATGTTCTCATAAACTTGGCCACTGATGTTTGACGAGCACTTAACTCACCTCTACCAGCGTAATCAGTACGATATAACGACATGATGGAATCAACAATTAGCAATGAAAATCTCAGTTCAGCCATCATTTGTGCTGCTAAATGTAATAAATTTAATTGATGTTCAGCATTGTAAGCTCTTGCGTATGCGACATTATCCAAGCAATCGTTGGGACTTAATCCATATCTTTCAGCAATGGAAACTAATCTATTGGGTCTAAAAGTCCCCTCGGTATCAATATAAAGACATTTACCTTCACCACCACCCATATCAATTGGTAATTGACATGTAACTGTCAATGTATGACATAACTGAGATTTACCGGTTCTAAATTCACCAAACACCTCAGTAATTGAACCAGTTTCAACCCCACCTCCCAACAATGTATCCAACTGTTTGGATCCAGTAGTTAAGCAAATCAACTCCGATCTTCTTGAATGAAACTCAGATGCAGTGGTGAAACCCAAGGGCACTAATTTAGCAGCCTCGTTGGAGATTTTCTCGGCTTTTGCTTCACTAATACCTTTGACCGTGATCAATTGCCTCTTGGGTGTATAAGCAATAGATTCAATAGTATGATACCCTTCAGCTTTCAATTTCTTAATGTCTGATGTAGTGATACCGTTACCCTCAAGTTGTTCAATAAGTAAAGGTCCATTCATCTCCTCTTCTTCTTCTTCTCCATCGGCACCGAGTTGTTGCTGACGCGCGTGTCCTTCTTCTTCGTCCATATTGTGATCTTGTGCCACAGATGAGGTGGAAATGTTGGATGCTTCGAGTCTTTGCAGTTGTAATTCAACTTCTGTTTGCGACATGCTTAAACGTGAATAGTGTGGTAATACAGGTGTCTATGTGTGAATAAAGAAGAAGAAGAAAAGGTTGTACGCGTTTTGGTGTGATCGCGTTCAATTTTTTGACATTTTTTGTGTGTGCGCTACCAACATGATGATGATTTTCGCCTCCCGCACAGAGCAAACAAAAATTTTTGGTTGCAAAAAAAATAAGAAAGAGAGAAAAAAAAGGAATATGAGAAGTCGATTCAGATCTTGTGCATGGGATCTGGAAGACCGGAACGGTGTATTTTTGAAGTCTGTGTCTTTTAAAAGGATCATTGTCTTGATTAAACGTTCCAAGAAGGTTAATTTTTGAACATGGAGATACGAAAGAACACTTCTCATTGAGATTAACAAGTCAAGGAAAGTTTACTTTGGACAAAGTGTATCTCTAAAACAGTGAGATATGGTTTACTTTGTTTTTAGAATGTGGACTTGCCAAAAATATGCGATCACATTTAGTGTAAATTTTGGTTCTGAAGATTTAAAATCACCCATTTTCCGAAGTTCAGTGCTAGTTTGAGCCGGTTTTCAGTTCCAAAAATAGACAGTACGCTAGTTTTCTGCTCGAGAATAAACTAATGGCAATTCCTTCCGTTTGGCGCTCATTTCCAAAAATCAAACTGGGTAAGTTCACACTAAACGAGCTAAAAAAGAAAATGATTAAAGAGCACAACGAGAGAATGTCTAACATCATGATTTTGTGGAATAGCGATCCTACTGAGATACGAAGCGTACGATTTGTTAATTGCAAAACCTAAGAGTATTGTGGCTAATGATAACAAATTTCTTTCGTTTGGCAACAACTGTGACGATAAGGAATTACGTCGTATAAAATACCTTTGACTTGCTCGTATAGAATGAAATGAAAAAAAAAAACAAAAAAAAAGAGATACCTCGTTTAGCTTGAAAATAAAAATTGTGCATTTATACACTACCTGTCTAACATCATTACACAAAGAGCCGGAAAAAAAACTAACGTTTTAAAATGCAAAGACTAGATTTTCACAGTTAACGATGACAAGGGGTGCATTAGTAAAAATGGTGATGGATCTTACAAGAGATGGGTTTATCTACAAGCTATCTCCATAATGATTGGAGCTGCCCATTGTCATTTTTTCCTCGTTTACATTTTTTCTATCGTACAGTTCTTGATCTTTTGTCGTTGCTGCTGTTGTTGTTGTTGCTGATCCTCGTTTAGACTCATTGGTGTCTCTCGTTTCTTTTTTTTCTTTTTTTATTTTTTATTTTTTTTTTTTCCGTCTTTCATTTGTTTTAATGTTCTATTGGCAAGAAGAAAATATTAATCTCTGTTCATACACGCTCCTTTCTTCTATCGGTTTCTTGTATAAATATCCATTGAATAACATCCCCTTCGCTTTACCAACTGTCATTCTTGTTACTCTTTGAGAGGAGCAACTACTTCTTTCATTACATACAAATATTCACAGTCAATTAGTGTCTCTCTTCAGATATTTCAACCATATCACACACACACACACAGCCATCGCCACATACGCACACAGTCATCAATGTCCTCAAGTAAAGTTTACTACGACTACTCCCTGTTTTCTAATGGAACTTCCTTTATGGATGCTTACAACAATTTCAACCAAGTTCCCAATTTAAACTTTGTTGAAAAATTATGGGCTAGTTACTACTATTACATGAACAACGATTTATTTGCTACCGGGTTATTATTCTTTGTTACTCACGAATTTTTTTATTTCGGTAGATGTTTACCATGGGCTATAATTGATAGGATCCCATATTTCAGAAAATGGAAGATTCAAGATGAAAAAATCCCTAGTGATCAAGAACAATGGGAATGTTTGAAACTGGTTTTAACTTCACATTTTCTTGTTGAAGCGTTCCCCATTTGGTTTTTCCACCCTTTGTGTCAAAAAATTGGAATTTCTTTTGATGTGCCATTTCCCAGTATAAGCCAAATGTTGTTGCAATTGGCGGTGTTTTTCGTATTGGAAGATACTTGGCATTATTGGTTTCATCGTGGGTTACATTATGGGGTTTTTTACAAATATATTCACAAGCAACATCATAGATATGCTGCTCCCTTTGGGTTAGCTGCAGAATATGCTCATCCAATAGAAGTTGCCTTGTTGGGGTTGGGAACTGTTGGGATCCCAATCTTGTGGTGTATTATCACTGGCAATTTACATTTATTTACAGTTTCAGTGTGGATTGTATTGAGATTGTTTCAAGCAGTTGATTCTCATTCTGGATACGAGTTCCCTTGGTCATTACATCACTTCTTGCCATTTTGGGCAGGTGCTGATCATCATGATGAACATCATCATTATTTTATTGGTGGATATTCATCTAGTTTTAGATGGTGGGATTATTTCTTGGAAACTGAAGCCGGTCCAAAGGGTAAAGCTGCAAGAGAAGCAAAGATGAGAAAACAGGCTGAAAAATTGCAGAAAAAGACCATATAAGAAGGGGGGTGGGGTAGCTGAACAGGAGATTGTGTAATTCACTACTGTCAACTTCGAATCAAGCTAAAAAAGAGCTCAAATATGTCTTCTTTACCGTTTCAACATTGGGTTGAGTTTGCCTTTTTTTTATATACTTGGGCTGTTAAGGAGTATGCTTATTTGTATATTTATAGAATTCATCAAGAACAAATTCACAAACTATACCTAGAAATTTCCATCACATAACGACAAAACTCTAACCAATTCCTCTATACCCCTCTCTCTTCCTATTGCTTTGACTCCAACTTTGACTTTTCTTGATTAACCCAATCTTCATACTCTTGCCTCTTTGCTACAATATCAATAAATGGCAATCTCAGTTGTAATTCTTCAAATGCATTTATACCAACAGCATCACCCAATTTTAAACTATCCTTCATTTCAATCGGTCTCAAATACTTCAGCTCTTCAAAAACCAACTTGTCCTCTCCATTTTTGATTGACAAATGCACTGGATTTTCAATTGAAACTAAAGCTCCGACCATGACTATAATAAATCCAACAATGGCCTCAATGTAAATATCCAATGGTAAAGAAATAGACTGAAAAGAGCTATGATGATCGTGTTGTTGCTGCTGGTGTTGTTGGTGTTGTTGATGGAGATGGTGGTTGTAGTGTATTGCGTATTTATGGAATTCAAATGCAGAGTATCCTGAATGAATTAGTAGGAGTATACCGACAAAGTATAGCATATACTTGTAAGATGAGGAAGACCCAGATGTTGATGTCATATTAATCGATTGTAGTAGTGACCGATGCTAGTACTATTGAATGAGTGTGCTTGTGCGTGTGTTGAATGTATCAACTGTTGTAAACTACTTAACCTCTTAGCAGTTTGTTCAAAAAAAAAATAAGCACAGGAGAAAATTGTCTCTCAAACTCAAAATAAATTAAAGCAGAATTTTGACAACTGACAACACAAACTGTATAGAACACTACTAATACTTTTCTAAACACAACAGCAACAAGAGGAAACCCATAACAATCAACTAATCACACTAGACAAGCAAAGAACATACACGCGCGAGTTACTTTCCCCCAACATCAACACATCCTTTACACTTTGGTCACAAACTGTTGTTGATCTTTCGTTGTTCACCAAAATAAAAGAAAAAACAAAAAAAAAAATAATTGCCCAAAATTTTTGATAAGGTAAACGGCAAAAAGCATAGTTGAAACTAAAGTTATTGCCATTATATACACCACCTTTTGAGCGTATCGAAATCGACAAACAATCATAGACCATAACCATTGAATATTCAAACGCGTTTACTTAATATTTTTGTTTTGGAATTGGAATTATTAACTGAATTATGACTGAATCCACAGTTGCTCTGGAAGCAACTACTCCTACAAAGGATACTAATGCAGCTGTACCCACTCCGCAACAGACACCACAAGAGATACCCCAACAGAGATCTCAGCAGGCATCCCAAAAGCCACTGCAACTGGCATCGCAACTGGCATCGCAACTGGCATTGCAACAAGCACCGCAATATAATCCCAAGATAATTACGTCGCTAGACTGTAAGTTACTACAATACGAATACGGAGTACATAAATTAGAAAAGTTCATTGCTAGCTTAAAACGATTGCAATCTTCAACTACAGGAATTCCATTGATTCATTATATCGTCTTGTTAACAGGAAGTGTCTTTGCAATCAATGACAAAGCATTTGATTCCAGGTTTCACAAATTGTCCAATTTTAAACCCATTCAAATTGGCACCATTAACATTGCGGCAAATTTGTCTCACATTCCTTATGATATACCTGATTTACCAGTACTGGCACTTGACGATTTCCCATCCCTTGAAGATACGCTAAAGTGTTTGAAACAAGTTGAAGTTTTGAGTACCATCTGTTTGAATGGCTACAAAAAGAGGCTTGAGTTGGCTAAAATTGAAAAGGCAAACACGTCAAAGGGTTCCAATTTCGACACATACTATTCCAAATTGGATCACATTATTTCTCAAGATATATTCCACCAAGACATTGATCTACAATTGAATGATGTGTCTTTTCCATTATCCAATGATGAGCTGACCAACATCCAACATTACGAAGAAGCCTCATTAATTGATATGGATCTCAAAGAATTGTTTGTGATTATACAACAAATGGAGAAACTGTTGGTTAAATTGAAACCCATGATTGAATCATTAAAGAAACCAAAAGTCAATGATTTATATGCAGTGCACAAGATTTTCCTTCTCACTTCGAGATTGAATGAAATTTACACCATTGTACGAAGATTCGGAAGGAAAATATATCTTTCCAATCATGAACATTTAGTTGATTCCAAGTTTCTTTATCATTGTGCTAATGCAGCATATTTCAAGACTAATATATTGAAAAATATGGATGACTATTACAACTCAATGAAGAAGAATGGTACTCTTATTGCCAACATTACGAGATTAATACGTCAAGATACCAAGCTAGAGATTAATCCTAAAAATGTTAGCACACATATAAATTTTGTCGTACAAGGTCTTAATGTGACTGAAAAAGCATTGAACGTATTGAAGGAGTTTGGGATAAGCTGGATTGTTGCTGAAAAAAAATTTAGAACTGTCTATAATCTACCCAGAGATAACTTGGACAAGATTTATGAGACTATACCTGAGTTGAAACCAAAACCACCTCAGTCAACAGGTGCGCCAAAAACGCAACAACCACAAGCTACAAAACCTAATAATGTTCAACCTTCAGCCATGGAAAGGCACTTAAAGACTTTAGATTTGAATGACAATGGTGGTGGTGGTGGCGGAAGAAGATCACGCTCGTCTTCAACTTCGAGTGTTACTAGTAATGGCAGCAACACATCAGTTCCATCCTCGGGTCTAATGAGAAGAGGATCATTGACGTCGCCTAATAAGGGACTTGGAAATTCGAGAGTCTCATCGCCAAGAGCTAGACCAAATTCGATGTTGTTTCAGCAACAACAACATAATTCGTCAAATTCAAGTCTCGAGAATGGAAACGTTGCAGATGGGAAAGCAACTGGTGGTAAAGCAAACTCCACTCAGGGCCAAAGCACTTCAACTCAAGGACGTCGGAGATCTAATTCGCACCCACTAGCGAATGAAACTATAGCTACATCCGGGGCAGCTGCTGCTTTGAAAGCCAATGGTGCCAAGGTGTCTTCTCCGCACAAGCAACAGCAACAGCAGCAACAAGAACAGGCGCAGCAGAAACAGCAGCATCAACAAAAGACACAACGGCACCCACTGTCATCTGATACGCCCAATAACGTACAATCAGTGAATGGCGACGCACTGAGTGCACATAGTTCACTCACAAAGAAGTTGATCGCTGTTAGTGAAGAGCCATCGGAGGATGCTGTTCAAGTAAATGTAAAGCGTTCAGCATCTCAAAGATTGCAACAACATATTCGAGATGCAGCAAAGTCTGGTGATTTGATGACCACTCAAAGAGAGACATTCAATTCCGTTGTTTATGATCCTAATCACACTTCTGAGCTCAACATGAAAAGATACGTTGAAAGGCCGAAAGTGAGTGAATCACAATCACCAGAGCCAACAGTGCCACCACCTCCTTCTGGTGCAATCCCAGCAGCCGCATCAGCAAGTACGCACTCACACCAATTGCATTCCAAAAATCCAGGACACCCTGTTCGTAGAACTAGAGATCAAGTCACGCGAAGCAATACACAGCGCAATAGTTTCATTCCCGAGTTCCCACCCAAAGCGACGTCAGATAGTCAATCAACATCGCAAGACAACTCATCCAATTCTACTGCTGCGTCCAGCTCCACGTTGGGAAGCAGTGTAGATCTGACACAACAGCCAGCACCAGCAACTGCCTCTTCTACTACAACTACTCAGACAGAAATCACCACTGATACAATTTCCGGTTTTGATGATCAAAACACCTTAATTGTGGGCTCGTCCAATGAAGCAACGTCGGCAACAGCGACTACAGAGGAACCTCCAGTCATTAAAAAGGTTAGATTTACAGGAGTACCAGAATGGACGGCTGCTGAAGATGCACCAACGAAGTTTTCGCATGCCATTTTAAGAAATTTTGCCGTTTTCAGATCTCCGGCAAAAGCTAATAAAGAGCGTAATCACTATTTCACAAAGAGTGATCGATTGTTACAAGAAGAAAGTTTATCATTTAGGGCTAATCAAGCTTTAAATGAAGGTGAACCTGTTTTGCCATCACAGGTTATGCCCCCAGCACCTCCATCAACTACGAAAAAGGGGTTGGGTTTGTCGTCTAAATTTAGATTCAAACTGCTGTAAAGACTAGGGATAGAGATAGATGATGTTTTATTAGTAGTAGCGACCCTTTTAATTAATTTTGTAATTCGAATGAGTTAAACTAGAGCGGCATAACTCTAGGCTTTTGTAGGTGACAAAATTTTGTGTGTCGTAAAGTTAAATGCGACACATCGGATCATCGCAAAAAGATTCAATCTTTTATCCATTTCATTTTAAACCAAATTAACATCGTCATCTCCACAATAATATCCCTCAACCATGAGACAAAAAAGAGCCAAGGCGTACAAGAAGCAAATGAATGTATACCACTACACATTCAAATTTCGAGAACCTTATCAAATCATAGTCGATGATGAAATTGTCACCACTTGTCAAAAATCCTCCTTTGACATCCACAAGGGTCTTACACGAACTATTCAAGCTGAAAACAAACCAATGATTACCCAATGCTGCATGCAAGCACTATATGACACCAAGAACCAAGAGTCAATCAATTTGGCCAAGACGTTTGAACGAAGAAAATGTAATCATCGTGAAGCTATTGCTCCCGCTGATTGTATTCACAGTATAGTTGACATTAATGGTGAGAATAAGCATCGATATGTAGTAGCGACTCAAGATTTGCAATTGAGGAGGAAATTGAGAAAGGTGCCAGGTGTTCCTTTGGTGTACATGAATCGATCAGTTATGGTTATGGAACCACTAAGCGATGCCAGTGCCAAGTATAGTGAGGAATGGGAACTGAAAAAGTTGACTGGTGGATTGAATGATTTACAAGCAGGAAAAGTTGTTGAAAAGCACGAGGAAGAGGAAGAAAAAGATGACGAGGAAGCAAGTGGTGCGCTTGTTAAGAAAAAGAGGAAAGGACCAAAAGGGCCTAATCCATTGAGTGTAAAGAAGAGAAAGAAAGGTGAGGCGACTAATGGTGACCAAGAGGGTGGGGAAAAGAAGAGTAGAAGGAGGAGAAAGCACAAAAAATCGGGAGAAATGCAGGGGCATGAAGGTGGCGAGAGTGATGATGGTGATGGGAATGGAGGCGAAGATATGGAGGATAGAGTTAACGACACTGGAGACAGAATAGTAAACGAGACAGTGGAGAATGTACCAACACAGGACACAACCCACCAACAAGAAATTGATCAAGAGTAAATATAAGGGTTATCTGAATAATAAATTAACTTTTATAACATCTATACAAATTATGTAGCTTTTTCTCTCTAACCTCCAATCACCAACTCATCCAGTTGTAAAACATCAAAACTATTCTTACTCTCATTCTTCTTGCCCAAACCTTCCCCGTTCATATCTCCATCAACCCGTTTCCTTCGATCAATTTTCATCACAAAACTAACACTAGGATCAATCAAGCATAACTTACAATCAAATGCCAACGAATTTTGTCGTAAGGTTTTGCGAAACATGGTGCACAATTCCTCCAATAATGATTCAAACTCTCGATCCATTTTTTGAAACCAGGTTGTGTCATATAGGATGAATGTTGATTCTTTTAGCCACGATATTGTAAATCCACCACTCCCGTCTCCTCCATCTCCTCCTTCTCCTGCATCTTCATCATCTTTGCTGCCGATTTGGTGGTATTTGGCCAATGAATTTTGCAAGTCGTCTTTAGTGACACCGAAAAATGTATCTTGAATGATTATCGCATTAAACAACGCATCATCAATTTGTTGTTGAGTCATTGATTCAATTTGCAATTGTTGCTTTTGTTTCAATTGAGTCAAATCTAGACAATTTTGTATCGTTGATGCAGGAACAAATGTTAATCGAGTAATGACGATAAAAACCGATCGTTTCGGCTCTTGATCTTGTGATTCAGTATATAGATTATAAGATTGAGCCAATTCATGAATAAATTGTCGTTGTGGTGATGTCATTGGTGGGAAATGGTATGATTTCTTGGGTGATTCAATTCCTTGACTGATTTGGTAATTGTAATCTTCAAGAAACGTACGGATGATGTTTTCAATTCGTGTACACCATTTGGACTGTTTGGCAAATGTGTTCAAGACATAATCGTTATAGATTATTTTTTCGTCTTCAGGTACATCAACAGCAAAAGCTTCACGTAATTTTGCATCACGTTTCGCTGCAGTACAAGATTCATTACATTCCAATATGGTTCCAATTGTAGTTAGATTATTGAGGGATGCACCACAGGGCACAGTCTTTTTCAAGTTGCCGCATTCACATTGAATTGTGACCGATTCGTTACATTCAACTGCGTCGCAGCTCTTGCTTTTGCCCACTTTATCAAAATGACATTTCAATTTGCATAAATGTGGACAATTCTTTCTCACTTTTTGACACTTCACCAAACACTGATTGGCAGAAACATGATCATCATCTTGAGTGCATTTTGCTGAACATGTACGTAAGCATGGATGTCCACATTTCTTCGACACCAAACACATTTTCCCACAACTGACACGTTCTTGAGAGCACAAAACTGGTATATCCAGCCTAGCTCCACAATCACATCTCTTTTTCACCAACACGGTACACTTGGGGCACGACACATCATCATTGTGGCATTCATGGGGTTCGGGGCGATGACCACATGTTGTTGGTCTGGTGCACTGTTCGTGGCATACCAACTCAGTGCCACATCTCACTGGTGCAGGGATCACAGTTTTGCCACAATTACAAACCAAATCTTCATTTGTTGACTCCAAACATACTTCACATGGACCACTATGGCACATAGCTTGACATTGATGTTGTCCACACAATTTCAATCGATTACATGTTTGTGTGCAAATGTGTACAGCTTCAATTGACATGATGTCATCACGTAGAGTACGACGCAAATTGTTTCTTACTGCTTTCTTCTTAGCCCGTTCTCTTTCCAAAGCTACTTGTTCATATGGACAACATTCAGCACGATGATAATGTTTTCGACAGCTCAATAAAACTGAGCATTTGTGATGACATTTGATTTTAATACCCAGTTGAAAAAACTGACAAGGGGCGCTAAACTTTTCATGGCCACATTCACATGTAATATCAAATATCGATGTGCATTCACAGGGACCTGAGTGACATTTGAATTGGCAACGACAACCGCACGGCAACAATTTGTCACAAACGTTGTCACATTCAACCACGGGATCGGTACATTTTGTCCTATTTGAAGAGTCAACTTGAATACTCCCACAATAACAAGTTGAAATGACGTCCGGTGAGTATTTGCATTTAGCGTGATCCATTCTTGGCGGCGGCTGACAGGTGAATGTTTCATAATGTTCTCCACAAGAGTAATAGTACTTCTTCACCTTACCACAAGACCCACCCCCAATCCATTTCTCACCCTGATAGTTTACACATTCCACGGGCTTGCGCTTGGAACACTTTGTTTTCAATTTAATGTCACCACAATAACACTTGTACTCAACCTTCTTTTGGCATTTACCACAAGAACCACCATGGCAGCCTTTAGTACACTTATGATTTAAATCACACACAAATTTACCACATGGATGATCACATTTCCAGCCTTTCTTATAAGGTGTAATTATACAGGGCAATTGTTTCTTTTCCTTTCCACAATGGCACTTCATAACAGGACCAGATGCACCACAAACCGGGTGTTTACCTGGATGACATGTATTCAAACACTTATGAATACAGCTTGGGTATTTGAAGTTGCACAAATTGCCACAACTAAAAGGCATCAAAGGGTTCTTGTCAGGATTTTTCACTTTGCCACACCAACATGTGAACTTCTTGGGAAGTGTTTTTGATTCATGGTTGCATGCAGGGCATCTCCAGGTTCTGTTTGTTTTGTTTGTAGATGACCCGCGTAATGCCCAATCTTTGATACACTCCAAGTCGTAAACTCGAAAACATTCTTGACAGCTCCATATTGTTGAGTCTTGATCAATTTCACCAGTGCAAACAAGGCATATATACTGACCCTGCTGGATCTCAGAGAGGATTGTAGATTCCAAGGTTTCATCAAGTGGTGAACTCTCTTTCTTGTCTATTGGTGAGTGTTTTGCAGTCTCCTGTTGCTGGCTATCGCCATTGGCGGACTCCTCTCGATATGGTTGTATTTCAATTTCTATTCCATTACGAACAAAAGTTTGCAGTGACCCACTCGGTAGGTGTTCTGAAGCTTTGGGGTTGTCCTGAGTCATTGTTTGTAGTAATGGACTTTTGAATACAATTTGGTGGAGAGAGCTTTCAAGTAGAATAAGGGTCTTTCTTTTATAGAAATCAATCTGTATATAAGTTTCTTTTTTTTTTCCAAATCACATCAAACCAAATTTGTATCGTATCACAAAATGTATAGTGAAGTGAGACATCCAATAACAAAAGAAGGGGAGGAGAGACCTTCAATTAGTCATAGATGGTATAATTGAAAACAAACGAAATGCCAATTATTTATGGCAATGTAGTATATCACATGACTTGATTCCAGCCTAAACAGGCAACTCCTAACTCCGAAATCACACCGCCCTAACATTTCAATCTCATCAAATTCGATTTTGACAATAAACTACATGTCGTTCGTCACTAACCGCACCCCCTACCCCCCATAAGAACTGAATATACACAAAAAAATTAATCTCATTATATAATCAAACAAACATTACTTAAAAAAAAAAATAGAATACATGGGATACAAAGATCAAGCGTCTTTCTGAGCCTCCCCGCCTTCATATATCCTTCCCTTCTTTCACTTCGTGTTTCTCACCCTACTCTAACACTTCTTCTCTTGAAAAAATCCATTACTTTTCTAGCTGCACTTGTTTCCTTGTGCGTGTTGTTGTTGTTGTTGTTGCCGCCAGCACCAGGAGCAGCAATCGAATGACGTTTCGAACTGTTATGTCCATGCCCACTGGAACTAGAACTGGAATGAACACGTTTGGAGTCCTTTTTATTCATATGGGCATCATTTGCAGGTTCCAAAACCTTTCTTGTTTTGGATTTTGGCTTTGCCGTTGCTTGTGAAGTTGAAGAAATAGTAGTTGTCACTGTATCACTTTTGTTGGTCTCTTTTGACAATGGCGTTGGTGCTGTGGAATTTGTCGCATGAGTTGAAAAATTAGACCCATCCTTTGTTGTTGGTAATGACACGTTTGAGCTCGAAGAGTGATATGAGCTGTAAAAGGACAACAAGCTGAATCTGTTTCTCTTTTTAGCTTCTTTGTGTTCACGATTCTCTTTATTCTCGTCATTAGTGTGGTATCTTCTTGATGTACTTGATCTCCTATTAGCATCCACTGACTTTCTTGTTTTTGGTTCTGCCGTTTTTGGTTGGACATCGTTTGTTTGTGGCTTGCTCTCGATATTGGTGGGACATGGCTTCTCGATATACTCCTCCATTGGTTCGGGTAAATTCTCGTCAGTTGGCTCTTGTTTGCCTTCGGCCATAAATTCGTTCTTCACTTTATCTTTTGACTCCGGAATTGCCTCGACTTGTGGGATTTCATCATTATCCGACTTGTTGAGCACTGTCTCCACTTCGTCTTTCGCCAGATCAGTTTCTGCTTCCTTGTTCAAAGACTTCTGGTCCTCCTTTGCTACTTCAGATGAATCTTGCCTATTGAGCGAGTCACCAACTTCGTCTTTCTCAGCAACAGAACTCTTACTCGACTTTGTAGGTGAGTGATGAATGCTTTCCGTTAAATCCAATGCTTCAATCTTATCCTCTAAGTAACTCAATACCGAGTTTCTCTTGTTATCTGGTGACGAATTGTAACCGCTGTAACCGCTATGTCCGGGTAAGTTGTCCTTACTTAACACGCCATTAACGTGCACATGAGTGACAACCGAGTTTCTTCTACTAGACAGTGGACGGGAATCAGCACTAAATGTCTCCTTTGGTGGCGAAGTTGAAATGTATTGAGTCATTGAATTTGGATATGAAATATTGGAATTTGTAGCTGGAAATTTGATAATGTCCTTGTACGAAATAGTGACTGGAGAAGGTGAAATCAATGAGGAAGTCATTGACGATGGATGATACGATGTAGGTCTTGGTTTCTTTGCTGCCGGTGGTAACTTGGAGAATTCCTTTGGTGGCAACAACTTAGCAATAGGTGGCAAGGCGTTAGAAGAACCTGGAACAGCCGGCTTGGTTGGACTTTCAACAATTGTTGATATTATTGAGGAGTTTGGATAATTGGCAGATGTAGTTGTCGATCTTGTTGCGATTTCATCATTAACCATCGACTTCAATGCAAAGCTAGCCGATGATGTCGAATTAGAAATTGATGCAGACTTTTGATGTCCCCTTGTTGGTGATACAGAAGATGGTTTCTTTGGCGATGAGGTTTTCGATGCATTATCCGGTAAGTCGACAGGTTTAGGTGAGTTGGAAGTGGACATGGAAGGAGACGCATATAGAAGACTGATACTGGTTGACGAGTATGATCTCGAGTGATCCGATGCTGGTTGGGGTCTGGCACTTTGTGGTTGCAAATGCGACATTTGCTGGTGATGATATATTGAAGGTCCCATTAATGAGGATGAGCTGGTTGGCGTGTTGATCATTGAGAACCTCTTATTGTATACGGGTGTTTGTTGTTCAGCCAAGGCAGCAGCAGCCACACTTGCAGATGTAGCTGCATGTTTTTCTCGATAAATTCTATCCCATTCTGGTTGTCTAATGGATAGCAATGCCGAATATGAACTCAAAAATGGATGGTTCCTAATTGCATCAATACCTATTCTTTTCCTTGGATCGGAAACGATAATTTTTCTAAGTAAATCACGTGCCAATGGACTAACATACTCGGGAAACGTCAATGGAGTTTTGCAGATATAATGATACAATTTGATAATGTCAGACCCATCTTCATTTTCTGGATCGTCGTCAAATGGCAAGTACCCTGACAACATGGCATACAATATCACTCCCAACGACCAAACGTCGGCTTTTCTACCCTCATATGGAGTTTGTGTCAACACCAATTCAGGGGCAGCATAACAAGGAGACCCGCAACTTGTCTTCATAAGATCATTACTTTTGTCACCACATGAATTTACAAATCCAAAATCACTAATGATGACATTCTTGTGTTTGTCAAGCAACAAATTTTCCAACTTCAAATCACGATGAATCAATCCTTTAGAATGCATGTAATCAACACCGCTGACCAATTGGGCAAAGATCTTTTTCGCCACTGGTTCCTTCAAGTACTTATGTTGTAAAATGTAATCGAATAATTCACCGCCGGATGCATATTCCAATACGATACCAACATACTTCCCGCTCTTCATCACTTCCACCAAGTTGACAATATTCGGGTGGTTTAACAACTTTAATGAGTTAATCTCTCGATGAATCTTAACCTCTGAGTCAGAGTCTTTAATAATGGTGGACCTCTTCACCAATTTGATGGCCACTTGACTCGGATATTTGCCATCTTTCCTCCAGCCTAATTTGACTTTACCAAACTCACCCTCTCCAAGGGTTGAGCCTAGTATATATGCACCGAACCTGACTTCTCTCTGGACTCTTTTCTGCATACCAGAGTGCATTTGCGAGGATACGGTTGAACTTGATGATGACGGGGGTATATTCAGTGGTTGATTTTGGCTTGCTTTTGTGGTTCCTGCTGCCGGTAGTTCTGGTATGCCTCGCGGAACTTGACTGTTGGGAGTATGACTGGAGCTACTAGAGTGTCTTGACGATGATCTTCTGGGAGGTGCATCATCAGTATTTGAAAATGCTTCTTCGTGTGTGATGGTGACTACGTTTGCCGACATGCTTCTGCTGTATATTTTGTAGCCAATTTGTTGTTTTGATTATAGTGAGTGGATTATACACCTGGTGAATAATTATGATGGAATTAGACACTCTATGTGAAGTCGAGGCACTGAACGGGTGGTTCCAATTGTATGTGTTTTGGGTTTCAAGGGAAGGTCCTGCTGGTGTTGTTTTGGCTGTGTACACCCCTCTGGTTGTTAGGTAAAGAACGGTGCGCAAAATTGGAAAAAATTGAATTTGGTCCTTTGGAGTAGCCTGATTTTTTTTTTTTTTTTCTTGCGCAAAAGACCAAAAAAAATATCCTTTATCAAAGGTGCTGTGTGTTGTATCAGTGTATGTGGTGGTTCTAGCGAACTGTCGTGAAAGGTTGAAAAGTAGGTGTATTCAAGATCTGTTGGTTAAAGGAGAAGTAGTGATCATTAAGGATTTTGACGATATGTTATTAAACAAATATAGTTGGGTCAAAATTTATCAATTTCGTTATTGTGTAGGTGTTATGGTTTTTGTTTATTGTTATGTTTTACTTTTGTATGTTGTAAACATAAACAAAAACAAAAACAGTTTTCCCAATTAGGAAGGAATGTAAACATCAGTGTCACAACTTTAACACATGAGACATTTCACACAACCATTTTCTCGTGTTTTGTCAAACTTGAAACAAATGGTTAGGGGATAATACAAGAGTTTTGACCACAATACAATCTACTGCCCGCCAAGTATACTAAGTATAATGTGGTTGTCGGTTATGATACCCACTCTATTGTCTTTTTCCATTAGACGATGAACACTTTCATGCAAATATCACTATTGTTCTTAGCTTAGCGTCCTCCTTTTTCAATGGATGTGTTTCCCCATATGGATCTGATGAGCTTCATCGTTGCCAATTTGTGTTAATTGTCGCCGAACCATATCCTAAGACCATCTTTATTTAATGAATAGGTGTTCTCTGAGTAATACATTCCAAGTGGTGTCTTATTCTTGTATTTTTGGTTGTAGAGTGAAAACTTTCTTGGACTATGATTCAACTAAATATGTAATAACTCTTGCGTCAAATTTGCAGGTGAGTAGCCACACATTTAATGCATTCTAATGCTTGTCTCATCTGTCATTGAATACCCCCTATGCCTTCCCATAATTGCATGACCATATAGGCTTGTTTTTTTGACTTCTTCTCCTCAGCCGGTGGTCTTTTTACAATAATTTTGTTGCAAAAAAATAAAAGAAAAATTAAAACTACGCTCTACACGAAAAATGGATCATTCAATTCTACTACATTTCCCAGTCTCTATACATTAATCACTTGACACAAATGAAGTTTACCAGTTTGTGATATTCTTCTCTGCTTCACCAAACACAGAATTACCTCCATTATCAACATCTTGTACATAACTAGCCCAGTCTTCAAACAACTCCACATCATCACTAAACATTTCTGGTAGGTTCTTTTTCAAGAAATCTAAACAGTATTCGTTGATGATTTCAAACTCAAGCAAGAATGCATCATGTCCCTCAGGTGAATCCAATTTTTTCAATATTGAATTTGGGATATTTTCACCCAATAGTTTTTGTTCTCCATAAGTGAATAAGCCATCCGATTCAATACCTATTATCAAATGAGGCTTTTTCAAAGTTTGCAAATACTGAGGCAAAGGATCTTCATTAGTGATAGTATCAACTATTCCACGAGTAATGTCATGCGTGTCCAATTTTCTGGTTATAGAAATATAACAATTGGCATCAAATCTCTTGATAAATTTTTGGCCCTGATATCGCAAGTATGATTGCGCTGTGAAGTATGTAGGTAGCTTCTTGTCCTTGTTTGTACGTTGACCATTAGTCAGTTGCGATCCTTCATTATGCAAGAGCCAGTGTTCTTCATCTTTTGTCTTTGGATATACTTTACCAGATTCATCAATTTCGTCGTCTCCTTTGCTATTCAAGGACTTGCCCAATTTTCTTCCAAATCTGGTTTCAAATGAATTTCGTGATCTATAAGTAAGTAGCGCCGCCATTCTAGCAGCACTCAACCCCGAGTCAGGTTTCAAGCCTAACTTGTTTTCATAATAGTAGCCATCATCATAATATGGATCACTGAAAATACATTGACGTTGAGTCTCATTCCATGAAATACACCATGCGGAAGCTCTGGCTGAAGTGGCTAACGCAATTACTGTTTTCACGTAATCAGAGTTATTATAAGTACTGGAATATTCCATTGCCAACATACCACCCATTGAACCTCCAATCACACAAGCAATCCGCTTCACTTGTAAAGAGTCCAAGATCAATTTTTGTATACCCAAGTCATCCTTTGCTGTAACTAAGGGGAAATTTGGTCCGTATGGTTTGCCAATGGACTTGTCAATCGTGACTGGCGAGCATGATCCATAAGGTGATCCCAAAAAGTTGATGCAAACAATGAAAAACCGCGATGGGTCAAACGTCTTGTCTGTGCCTAATAATGGACCCCACCAATCTTGTACATCCGATGACCCCGTCAATGCATGACATATTAGTAATGTGTTGTTGCCTCGTTTGTTCAATCGACCCCACGTCTTGTACGCGACGGGGAAGTTATACAATGTCTCTCCACATTCTAGTGTGTATTCTGGTATTTCAACTATAGTCTGACCTGGCACAAGAGCTGCATATGAGTTCGTTGCTCGTTGTTCTTCCGTGATATCTTTGTAAACGTTTGTCATGATGGCAAAAAGCAGGTACTTGGTTATTCTTTTATAGGGAACGCTTGGTATCGATGTTCGAAAGGATCTGAATTGTCCAATGCAGTAACACTTTAGGGTCAGATGGTGACTTGGATCTTTTCACACAGCACAACTGTTGATTTGATGGGGTGAACAAAAAAAGCAAAAAAAAAAAAAAGGCAAAAAACTGTGGATGCCAAAATTTTTGTGAGTTGAAATGTTGTACGATGAAGAAATATGTTTCCGTAGATTTTATTGTAAAGCTTTATAAATACGCAGTGGATCACAAATGAGATACAATGAATAACAACAATGTGCTTTTAGGCAGTTGGTCGTATTTTTTGATGGACAATAACCATGAAATTTTGATCTTCCTTTCTCCAGTTTATTACTCACTCATGATAGCCAAATTTCACGTGATAGGATTTAACCAAAAATAATAAATAAACCCGGCAAAAGAGTTGCCGAATGGGGAGGACCCCTATCTGGAAGAGATCCAATAGACAATGCCTACACTAATTGCTGCTGAATAATACAAACTCAATATCTCTTTAAACAAATTCTAACTCTAATGCTAATGTACATATGATTGAAGTTCTTTCTGTTCCTAGCGCTTTCCTTTAAGATTCAGCTCGTGCTTTTTCCTCTCATCATCTTCACGTTCCGTCAAATCCCCATCGGCATCCTCTTCATCACTAGTACTGTCACTGTCATACTCGCTCTCCGATTCGTCTTCAGACACCTCAGCTGTTTGCAAACCGGATTGAGCCTTGAAATCAGGATGATGACGTTTGTAATTGGCATTATGCAATTCTTTAGCCCAGATCAAGCTTCGTGCATACTCCATGTCAGAGTATATTGCCTCAATAGCAGTTAAGACACCGTACTCGTGGTTGATTTGGTTACTCACACTCTTTGTCTTTTCAATAATTTTTAAATCTTCAGTTACAGTGACGAGTGCTTTTGCCAATGATTTTGCTGTCAACTTCTTCAATGCTAACCCAGCACCCATATCCTCAATCCTTCTCGCATAAAAAAACTGGTCACCGAAGAAGGGTTTAATGATACTAGGACATCCAGCTTTCAACGCAGCACCAGTGGTACCAGACCCGCCGTGGTGCACAGCGGCATCAACTTTAGGCAACAACCAATCATGAGGAACAGAGCCGGCATTGAATACTTCGGGAGGTAATTCTACTTCCATTTGATTCTTGTCTTTGTGGCTTCCTCGGTCAGACCATCCTTTGTTCAAAATACACCTAACATCAGCTTCAAGAACAGCCTCAACCACCGCTCTGGTCAATGATGCTGCATCCTTCACAACAATAGATCCGAATCCAATGTATACAATCTTTTTCTCATCCTTGGCTGCCTGATCGATAAAGTTAACCAAATCCTTCTTAGGTTTATAGTCTTTTCCACCTTCATCCAAAAACCAATATCCGGTAACCTTGACCCAATCAGGGAAATCATTTGCTGGTGGTAACACACATGGGGATACGTTATATAAAAACGGTACTTTTGTTTGCAGCATTCGATACAAATTTGTTTTCGGTAAATCCAATTCTCTAACACGCCATTTGTTCACTTGGGCCAGGATTCCTTTCCAGAAGACATTATCAAATAAGACATGGGTCATGTAGTTGTATGACCCACCTCTCTTTTGATCAGGCACCAAAAACGCTTGCGGGTATGCCCTTGTTCTGGTCCATGGCATTGTGAATGCTCTAAAATAAGGAATCACTAAAGCTTCGGCAATGTGTATTCCAGCCATTGCAGAAGGGCTCTCAATTAAAAGATCAGCTCCTTGACAAGCCTGCCAACTGGTGGTCAACAATTTCGAAATCCAATCCTTGAATTTAGCTTGTGCATCCTTTAAAAACGTAACCGATAATGTACTATGCCCAACCATGAATGACATCAACTCACTTGGATTTCCAGCAATTTCTTTAAACTTTATGTGATGGTCTTTCTCTATCCAATCTTTAAATTCGCCATGTGTAGCTATTGTAACTGTGTGCCCTTCCTTTTGCAATCCCAACGCCAAGGCAATATAAGGTTGAACATCACCTCGTGATCCAATGGTAAGAAGGGTAATATTGTACGATGTTGAAGGTTTCATTTCGGTTTTGAAAAACGGTGAATCTTCTAATACGATTGGAATGTCCAACCCAGATGCCGAAGTCAAACGATCTTCAAACATCTTGATCCTTGCGAGACTCACCTTCAGCTCGGCAATCTCCAAATCACGATGATTGTCTCTGTCATCAAGTCTTCTTCTTTCAGAGTCTGTATACTCCATTCGTGTTTTTGACAACTCCAAATTATGGTTGGGACCCCATTCATGTGGTTTTGGGTGGAAACTTTCATTAGCGTGAAGTTTGTCCAACAACTCCCAAGCAACATTTGTGAAATCGTCACGAGACTTGGCAAATGCAAATTCCAAATTCAATTCTTCCGCCCCTTGTAAAGTGAGTTTTGTTCCCGCATATATTTTTCCACTAACTGGTTCAATACCATCGATGTTTGTCAACGGAAGGATCATCTTGGTAGACACACCTGGAAGCAAGCTTCTGAAACAAATATCATGCTCAGCAACGTACAACTTACCGTAAACTGGAACCGTTCTTATCAAATGACAATAATAGGACGCAACCAACCTCGAATTATACAATGAAAAGTGCTCTTGGAAATGTTGTAAAGCTTCTTCACGTTCTTTTGATTCTGAGACATAGTATTTATCCTCGATAGTATAATGGATGGGAGATGCAGAAAACTTTGCTGTCATATTGGAAAACAACTTAATGTTCTTACCAAAACCTCGCTTTCTAGTATCCTTTTGATCTAATCGAAGCGACGGAATCGGAAGATTGTCTATGGCATTGATTGTTTTCTGATAATCGCTATCCCATCTGTCTGAAGCATCTTTCAAGTTTTTGAACGTGGACTCAAACGTAATGTCTAAATCTTTGAATACATTCTCAGACATTGCGCGTGGAAATGAGAGATGATCCTGCTCAAGCTCCACCTCAGGAAGGTTGAATGTTGGGGTAATTTCGTCCTTGAAAGGTAACCCGAAGGAAATACCAAACTTTTTAAAAGCTGATGTGTTTTCGCGTGACTCCTCCGGCAAATTCGAATTTATCAAGTTTTGAACCACCCTGTTTACTGATGGTGATAACGACGTAAATGTCTTTTCCAATTCTGGTTTTTTGGAACCAAACATCTTGTGCCCTTCTTGAACTCTTGTTGCCTGCTTTTGCATCACATCCTCAAAAGTCTTGAAAAAATCGAGACCACTCTTTGGAACCAAAAGATAAATCTCTTCTTCAGCGTGCTTGAATTTATCCTTTATCTTATCCCGCTTCTTCTTTTCCTGAGGATTGTTAGTTACATATTTGATGCTAAAACTCAAAGGTATATCATTTTCTGCCTCATCAATGATACCGTCTTCCTCTTCGAAAAGGGTACGACGTCTAAAGTCGACAATATTTGCAATAGGAATTTTCACAAACACATCCCCAGTGGTGGTGGCATTACGAAGTTGGAAAATCAGTTTTGTCAAAGTATTGCACCATTGTCTTGCCGAATGCAAATTGTCACATTGAAATCGATATGTTTTTTTCTTTGCAACCAAATTGATCCACACGGAGGAGCTTCTAGCTTCGACATTATCTTCAGTAGCCTCGAATCCTTCTTGTGAGAGCATAGAATCGAGATCAGATGCTGTTTCCAGTATAATGGGTGGTGTAATTTGACCAGATGTGTATCCACTACGGATGGCTGATGGAGTTTGTGAGCCTCTCAGTATCGGCGAGGTTACATCTTTGATTTTCTCCTTGGTGGCTATCTCAGCGTACAAACAAGTCCTCAAATCAATAACCTTGAGAGGAAAGTATAAATCTGTGAATGAACTGTAAATTGTCAATGTTTCCGTACGAAGAATTGCCCAATATCTGTGGGTTAATACCGTTTGGAATTTGGAGTCCCCATACTTTGCCGTCTTCATACCCAATGCTCCACTATGAACCACCGTAGCTGAATCGTCAAAGTTTCTTGGATCAGCGGACTCTTCAATGCTGTATCTCCGGGGTAGAAAAGCGAAATAAACCAAGGCCTTTTCCGTCAAATAAATATGCCCTTGTAGAATCACATCTTTGACTAACCAGGCATTAAAGTTTCCACGGAATATGTCATCTGGGCTCAATTCAAAGGTTTGTGTCAACCTCTCTGCAATCTTGTAACGTAGCAACTTCCTCGTGGCACTTAACTTGCCACCATCCCCAGGCTCATCTTGCCGGTTACGCACTTTAACTAAAACTCCTTCCTTGATATGATGCGGGTCCAATTTTTCAATAACCGATTTCTGGAATGGTGTCAAATGTTCAATTTGATCGTTGGTCAATCCCTGGTTTCCCCCGTCTTCAAGAATAATGGTATTTTTCCTAAAACTGGCAAGGGTATCGCCATCTGTGAGGGGCTCTTCTTGGGCGGAGGCATCATTGTTCAAGGTTGAGTAAGAGGTCACCTCCAGATCCATTGGTGTTGCTGATGGAGGATTTTCTGCTCTTGCGAGAAAAGTTTCATCAGCTTCCTTCCTTGGTACGCCAGGTTCAGCTAACCGAGAAGCTTCAAACTCTTCCTCCTCGTCACTTGACTCGTCCGTAGATGAGTTTTCACCACTAGTTATGTCATGAGGTAGTGTTTTGTGACTACTTTCATCGGCATTGACATTTGAGTGGTGAGGATTGTGGACAGGTTGAGGACTTGCTGGACGTGAATTAGGTGTACTATGAATTGGCAGTGATGCACCACTCGTTGTCGAGCTGGAGACTTTTCCTGGATGCAAATGTTTCAGGTGTTGGTGTTGTTGTTGTTGATGATGGTGATGGTGATTTCTGTGGTTATCTTCGTCTATGCCATCCTTTTTTCCTTTCAAAAAGTTTTCCATTGCAGAAGTTTTCAAATTGCGCAACGATCCAAATCCAGAACTGAGAGTGGTGTTGTTCATCAATGTGGAAAAGAAGTTTGCATTCATGTCACCAGATGGCATGGCACAATCCTCCTCTGATTCTTGAGTATCACTGCGACGGGGTGCAGATTGCTTCAACTCAGAATTCGTATGCGACTCCTCAGTCAGTTCCTTAGCACGACCACACGTGTGATTCTCAGCTTTTCGCTTTTCGTGTTTGGGACCGTTCCCCAGCTCATCTTGGCTCGTTGTCATCTCATTCTTGCTTTTGCCTTCGCCAAAACCCAGATCACGTCTTGTTGCAGTTTCCCTTGTCTTTTTTAGCAGTGCATCATCAGTATGATGCTTATCGTGGTGTTCGTCTTTCTCCGGCGAATCACCTCGCAAGCTTAGTGTGTCATCGATTGAATGTGTAATTGACAGAAGTTTATCTCTTAGGGTCATGATTGAAGTTATTGATTGTACACGAATATATAAAATCTTTTCTGTAGTTATACAGAGAAGCAAGTAATGCCGCTAGTCTTTAGTGATTAATATGGTAAACTTGGTTGATATGGAATAGATATATGTGACTAGAAGATGTGTTGAAGGAAAAGGATATGCTAAAGAAAAAAAGAATCGCAGTCAAGCAGTCTTATAGAAGCAATGGAATTTCAAAAAAGCAAAAGCAAAAAATTAAAGGGTTTTGTGTTGTTTATACGTTGAAGTTTGCCATTTTATCCGGGGGGGCAATAGGCAAAAAGAATATATGAAAGTTGCTAACTTGTTACAAATGGTATAGCTTAGCTCGAAGGTACCTGAGTCTCGAGTGTGACCAACAACACATGATGCATGCATACCACATTTTGACTCACTCTTTTTTGTTTTTTTTTTAGTTCTACAGCAATGGTTTGATCGTTGCTGCACAGTCGGCGATGATTTTCTTTGCATATCGAAATTAGTTACTTTTCGCGGCGAACGGATAAAGCGTTTGAATATAGCCTAACTATTTTTAGCAAACAAAATGTTTGCTCTAAAGCATGCTTTAGTTCTGATCCAGCTGTAGCTGTAATATATGAGATTTGTAAGGTCCGCTCGCAGACAGACTTTAAGGTTGCAGTACTTTGTGCAGCGGATATAGTGAGCTTATATTTTTTTTCCCCGTTCTTTAAATACTAGCAGGTGAACCGGAGTTAAGAAATTTTACGAAAGTGTAAATGTTGTTCCACAAAACCCCCGCAATCGCCTATCGCGCTGTTGATCATTCCGCACCTAGTAGATCTTCAAGGGGTAGAGGAGAAGAATGAACTCATAGATCAATGGCGAATGGTACCATTACCTCACTACAAATAGACCACAACAACACTATTATGCGGAGTTCTTCGCGATGATTTCTATGTAAAGATTTTCTATCTATATACAAAATCCCCCCTCAAGTTTCAGTCACTCGAGTTTGTTTGATTTCAACAACTTGTTGAAATGGCTATTACGGTTATTGTGTAATGTGGCGAAATCGCCATCTTCAACAATTGAACCATGTTCATTAAGCACGACTATTCTATCACTGTTTTTGATTGTTGACAATCTATGGGCAATGGAAATAATTGTGACTCCCTTTTCCCGATTTAATCCCAACAAATTTTTCATTACTTGCTCCTCACTAATGGTGTCCAAAGCTGAAGTGGCTTCGTCTAAAATGAGAATCTTGGGTTCTTTGATTAAAGTTCTGGCCAATGAGATTCTCTGCTTTTGTCCTCCACTTAATTGAGTTGAAGTAGAAGCACCTATCTTGGTGTCCAAACCATCAGGCAAGTTCCTAACAAATGCTACTGAATGGCTGAGTTCCAATGCCCTTTCTATTTCTTCATCTGTAGCATTTTGCTTGCCAAAAATTGTATTATCCCTCACAGTACCGCTAAATAATAATGGCTCTTGTTGCACATAACCAAGCTGTCTTCGGTAATCGTTCAAATTCAAGTCTTTGATTTCAACCGGTGATTCAGCTCCTATAGTGATCAGGCCCTTGTTTGGATCATAGAATCGCAATAACAATTGACTAATGGTGGACTTCCCACTCCCTGACGGTCCAACCAAACACACATTCTCCCCTTCCTTGATATGCAAGTTCAAATTTTTAAATATAACATCAGGTCTCGATGGGTAAGTAAAATCCACATCTTTGATAACTATATCTCCATTAAGCTTTTGCTTCTTTCCTATATTGTTGGAGATTTTTGGCTGATATTCGACCAACTCAAACACTCTTTCAGCTGCTCCCAAACCCTTCATCAATTCTGTATAGAAATTTCCCAATCCAAATACCGACGAGCCTGTATAGACAGCATACATCATAAAGCTCGACAAGTCACCAATGGTTAGCTCATTCATACCTATAAGTTTAGTACCGATTACCAACAACCCAATCATGGTAATGTTCCCAAGAAACCCATTCACTGAAAAATAAATTCCCGATAACTTGCCCTCTCGTAATGAACTGTTGTATATGTTTTTGATTTCTTTATTATACCCATGCACCACTGATTGCTGCTGTGCAAATGATTGAATCACTTTAACACCATTCAACTTCTCCTCGGTGACTTTCGTCAATGCACCTATATTCTCTTGAATCAACCTTGACAATGACTTGATCCGTCTTCCGTAAAAAAACGACATTGCAATTAAAGGCGGAAACAACAAACTCATGCACAAAGTCAATTTCCATGACACATAAAACATCATTGATAACCCCACAACTCCACTGATGATACTTCTCATCCCATCACTGATATTCATACTCAAGCTTTTGGAGATAATTTGTGTATCGCTTGCAATTCGCGAAATCAAATCACCAGTCTTCATGCCCAGTTTTGTGGGACCAATGTCAAAGAAATACGCATCTTGAGCCAAGATTTTGGAAAATAATCGGCATCTCAATCTTGCAACTAGCTTTTCACCCACTGACCTTAATAGGTATATTCGACCAAAATTTGCGCTCGATCCAATAACAAATATAACTGCCAATGCGGAATAAAACAGTGTAGGTGTCAATCCAAAAATCAACTGCTTGTTGTCCGAATCTTCTCCCTTTTCTTTCTTGTCGTCATCATCGTCCAATGGTTTTGCAGTATCTATAATTTTCCCAATGACTAATGGTAAAGACATGGTTGTTGCTGACGATATTGCCAAACATAACAATGCAAACATAATCAATTTAGACTCTGGTTTGGCCAATTTAATCAATTTAAGTAAATCCCTAAACAATGAGGATCGGGGAGCTTTATCACTTTTGACAGATTGGTCGGCAGAAGTACCTGTCTGTGTAGTTGTCGGCGAACTATTGTCCAATCTATGCTGCTCCCCATTTTGGCTAGTTGAATTTAGTCGTATTTGGTGTAATACAAAGGACCTTTGTGTCCCGATAATAGGTCGTGGAAGGTGATGAGTCACTAATGGAGCAATTGCCCTCATTCGAGGAGCTTTTGCTATCACACCAAGCAACAACCGCCTCAGTAAAATCATTTATGTTATGTGATGTTTGCCGACTCGGTGGACCCGAAGTAGATTGAAAAAAATTAAAAAAAAATCGTGCACAATATTCCGAAATTATGTTGGGCGATAAGTAATTGAGGCAAAAGCATTCACAAACAAGATTGTGATAAACCTATTACAAGCTTACAGTAAGGAATGTATTAGAATGTTTCTGTATCTATACTTCAAACACTTTGTAGACTATAGTTTCTGCAGAAAAAGCCGTAATTGAATCTTTTCCCAATATTTCCCCTACAACACCCCCTCTCTATAAAAGAATCTTGAACCCACGACTCTTTGCAATCGCTTGCAATTTGATCAAATCACTTTCTGGTAGATAAGTTGACTTTATTCCCAACACAAAATCTTTGCCACAATTTTTGAACATAATAGGACTAAGCACACACAATTTGGTATAATTCAAACTCCAATTCTTCAAATTAGGCAATGGCTCCAGTAAGTCACACGGCTCGACAATTTCAACTTCGTTTTGATTCATCAACAAAACTTCTAGACTTGGTGGTAGATTGTAAATAAAATCCTTTGAAATATAAGTCAACATGTTATTATTCATATTCAACGTGGTTAAATTACTGGGGAACTTCTTCAGCATACCCCACACATCCAAGAAATGCTCGTGATTGCTTCGTATTAGATTCTCTGAAAGATCAAGTGTGTTTAATGAGCTAAAGTATTGGAAAAGCTTTGACCAATGAGCAACATAAAGACTACCAATTTCACTTGATTTTATTGTAAATTTGTTAATCTTTTGCGTCAAATTGTGTCGACTTAGCTCCAATAGTAGCTTGATAATGATTGAATTAAGGGAATCGGGGTTTTCAATAAATACCAAATGAGCATCAATATGGATGTTGATTTGTTGCGCATGTTCAAAGTAACTGCATATATTCAGATCATTGGACTCAAGAAGACGAAGAAGTCCGTTTAGGTCACTGATGAATTGATGGTAGTCACTGGTTTGTCTGGTAAATTTAAACTCAATCAATTTCGGACGTACGTGTTGAAACAATTTACCTTCAAAAGAACCATCATTCACCATCTTGTCCTCGAATGCACTAATAGTAAGCCCAAAATCTGCTCTAGAGTCAACACGGGGTGCACCGTTCAGTATCAAAAGCACACCACCAAATAAACGTTGGTAAAGCAAAACCATGATTGGCAGTGCTGACTCAATGTTTTTGAAGTAATGAACCAACTCAGTGACTTTTTCAGTGTTGAGGCTTTTAAGTATGCGGAGAACGACCTCATTAGGTAGTTTGAATATGGAAGACATGATATGAAAGCAAAAACTGTGGTGGTGGCTACTATGTTGGTGACTTCTTTCACTGATAACAAGTAAAGGGAAAAAAAAAGTACTTTCTTGATGGATTTGATGACCTAAAGGGGAAAAAAACTTTTCTTCAATTTTCAAATGGGCCGCCTCCGACATTCTCAGATTCAGCCTGGAAAATCACAAAACTGCAAAGAATGAAAATGTTTACATGTTTCAGGGTATATGAATATGACTATTACATTGTATTTCTAGCTATTCTATATAGATACGAGTAATATGACACTCAAAAGGAAAACTATTGAACAGAATCCAAATTGAGACAAGGAAGAAGCTCCATTTGTTGATCAGTTTAGTTCATCCATCACACCTTCTGATAATATGATCCATAATTCGCTTCCACACCGTTTGAGTTTATATCCTCATCGCCCATAGCTACATCACCCTCTTCCGGGACTTGTTCGAATCTTGGCCCATCCATCTCATCAGCATCGAGCATGTCCAAATCTTTATCGAATTTCAAATTATCCCAATAATTGTATCCCAAATCTCTATAAGCTTCAGTCTCTTCCTCAATTTTTTTAGTGTTTTGCTTTGCCTGCCGCTTCTCCTCCTTCAACAAAAGTCGTTTACTTTCCAACTTGTTTTCCTCATTGATAATGTTTCCCAAGTCGGTCCATGACATAAGCCCATCTCGTACCAATTGAAGAATTTGCTCGTGACTTTTGAATGCCCTAATAGATGAATTATTTTTAGCATTATATTTCTTTATGAATCGATTGAATAGCTTGACAAGCCACCTCTGTAAGCGATATAGAACGAGAAATCGGTAATCGTACCATGATATGACTTTCAACCCAGATGTAATAATGTTCTGAAAATGATTGACAATTCTTTCATTTACGTATGAGTCGAGTTGTGATGAAGTATAGGTTCGAGGAGCAGATTTGGTCTTGAATATCCCACCACCGAAAGGGGTCTTGAAATTTGGTAGTACATACTCACTCTTCTTGCTTTTTACTGTGGAGTTAGCTGACTTGTCATCATTCAATTTCAAACCGTCAAATAATGTGTCCAATTTTATACGTTTCCCAGACCTATCGACAATTCCTCCATTGTCGCTATCATCATCACTATCAGAATCAAGGGCATGTTTTTTACTATTCATACCTTGGCATACAACTTATCCATAACTTGATTTGATGCTGTTGTTGGTGTGCACTTGATATACTTTGTGATATTTTGCTGCTCCTATTATCCAGCGCAATTTCTAGATGCTTCTCTTTCGCGCTACACGTGCAGTGTCGAAAAAGTCGCATCTTAACCACATACGACATTGTTAATAGTACGTGAAATGCCCCATGTAATGAGATTGGTTCTTCAAAGCACTCCCATGCGGACTCTTAAGGCGAACTCGAGTCTAAATCCGCGACTACTCAATGGGAAGCTTTTCATAGATGATAATTTTAGAAAGTGTAAACGTAAAGCATTGTTTCACGTCACTGCGTGTACTGTATATAGTGTATGCACTATTCTTCATATTTGCCAAAGGTCGTGTGACTGTAAATCTTTACAAATGTGCACTACCGAAACTTTACCTATTCGTCGTGTAAGAACTCATCAGGGATGGCGTGTTATTCTTGGTACTTGATGACATGGTCTTGCGATTTTTGGGTTTGCGACAATAACAACTGAGATATTGGTTCATTCAGGTACCAAACTTGGCAACCACTTTTTTTTTTCTTGTCGACGAGGTACACAAACCATACAAAGATGACTGAGCTATAACGAAAGTTGGAGAGAGCGCGTCAATATAAAGTACAAATATATGACTTATACACACGTGAACAGAAGGCTATGTGAGTATTACATTTTATGAACAACCAGCATAATTTACCCATTAAGTTCGAAATGTAAACAAAAATTAAAAAGCGGAAATTGGAACAATAGGCGACTACCACTTTTTTTTTTCGTGTATTGGTAAAAAAAGAACCATTACATAATGAAACTGTGTAATAATCTCTCTCTCTCCTCACCTCACAGCCACTGTGCGTATGTACACCTGATTTGTTCAGGTTTGATCTATTATTGTTCTCCAGTGTTTGCGTCATGATATTAGCGTGCCCCTTTCGAGAGAACAATGCACAAAAATAATCATTTTTGTCGCCATTTGCCTCCACACAGCCATATATCGCATTAATGTGGCACTTATGACGTTACCAATCCAATAAACAAACGTTCAGTCTCGAGAACAATAAGCTTTGGTTACAGACTTTGGTTTCGTGTTTGGTACTCTAGAGACCACAGCCTTCCAGATGTAATATATAAAGGGTTGCTAATTTCCTCAACATCGAGGTGAATGAATCGTTTGAGCCATAAGCAAGACTTTACTCATCATATACAATTTTTAAACAAGATCATCACTATAATGAAATACTCCGCTATACTACCATTGGTTCCATTGGCAATTGCCGCACATAACGATGTGGTTCAACAAAAGAATGTTTTGGCTGCTGATGTTGCCTCAGGCGCTGCATCTGTTGCTGATGCTGCAACTTCAGGTGCTGCTGGTGCTGCGGGAACTGCTACTTCCGGTGCCGCCTCTATTGCTGGCGCTGCCACTTCAGGGGGAGCTTCCGCTGCTGGTGCTGCAACTTCGGGAGGAGCTTCCGCTGCTGGTGCTGCAACTTCGGGAGGAGCTTCCGCTGCTGGTGCTGCCACCTCAGGAGCTGGCTCTGCTGGTGATGCTTTAGAGACTGAAGGTGCTGCAGCTGAAAGTGGTCTTACTGGAGAAGATGATGAAACAGACACTGCTGGTGGTGCTGAAGAAACCGGTGCTGACGAGACTGGTGCTGACGAGACTGGTGCAGACGAGACTGGTGCAGAAGAGACTGATGGTGGATCTGGCGCAACTGAAACTGAATCAGATTCTGATGAAACCGGTTCAAGTGGTGGTTTGGGAGGAGAAGAATCAGGTGAGTCGGGCTTAGGCATTGCTAGCACTGGAAGCCACACACAAAGTAGTGGTGGAAGCAGCAAGTCCTCTAGTTCAGGTGAGTCCTCCTCATCAGGATCAAGTGGTGGCTCTTCAGACTCATCATCTGCTAGTGCTGGTGCTAGTTATTTGAGTGTTGGTGCTTTGGCTTACGTTGCTGCTGTTGCTTTATTATAGATTTAAAAAGTGTTCATAGTGAGATAATAATAATTATAGGTTTTTATTTGGGTTAATTTTGCTATTACACATTCTCTATGTAGGCTCGTCGATGCGATCCTTTATATTAAAATAGGGATGTCTGTGGAAGGAGAATGTAACTCGTGGTAGGTTGCTGCAAAATGCAGCGAGATCAAACAAATAAGAAAATCATGTTTTTCCTTTAACTTTTGGCTGCAATTTTATGCGAATTCGCTGAATCCCTTATAATTTCCTTTACCATATAGCAATCAAAGCTTTGACCAAAGCAGTGTCTAGTCAACCTGGATTATATAAATCAGTAAAGAAAACACCTTGTAAAATAATGAGATCTCAGTTACTTCTTTTCCACTACAAAAGTATTGCTTATCTCCCAGAATGAAGTTTTCATCATTAATACCAATCGCTTTAACCACGGCTACTATTGCCGCACAAGGAAGTACCGTCGTTGTTGGTTTCACCACAACTATCATCAATCCAGATGAGCCATCACCTGGAGGAGAGCAACAGCAACCAACACCGAATCAAACCCCACAGTCGCCTACTGGCGTTATCGTGACTCCAACTCAAGGGGGAGAAGGTGGTGGAGAAATAACAACTGTGACTGATACCAATACAGGTACTGGCACGGGAACCGGAACCGGTACCGACACTGATGATCAAAACACTGTGACTGTTACTACCGAGGCTACAACTGGAACAGAGGGAGCTGGTGGAGCTGGTGGAGGGGCTGGAGGACAAGCCAATACCACAACTACTGAGCAAGCGCATACTGGGCACAATGAAACTACTACGCAAACTAATCAAACGGGGACAGGAACTGCTACTGTGACTCCAACTGAGTCCCCTGCTACTGCAACTAATGCCGCTGTTGGTTTGGCTGCTGGTGCATCGTTGGGCTATCTTGTTGCACTCTTGTTTGTTTAGTTTGGAAAAAAAGGAGAACTGCAGATCCTGCCCTTTTTTTTTTTTTTTTAATTTTCCCAATAATTCTTCTTAATATCTATGTTTATGACATTCTTTGGCAGTTTTTCCCCGTCTTGTACGTGTATAGTATCTTTTTACCTATTTGTTTATATATATATATCACTAAGTAAATTTAATGCCAGTCTTTTTACAACAGTATGATAGTGCCTCACTTGGATAATCTGACACGCGAGAAAAGTTAAGCTTTCAACGAATAAAATTTTTTCCAAACACATTACATCTTCGTATCAAGCAATAAACAATCCAGCTTATGAACAAGTATGTCGAAACCTTTTTACTTTTGTTCCATCTTTGTTCATGATGAAAACCTTACTCAGCTCACTCAGAGTCTACAATGCTGATAAATAGTTCCTAAAACATTCATCAAAATATCTGAACAGAACTTGGATGGAATAAATTATGCATTACCAATTAAATACTAACCAACTCACTTAGCTGATATAATTGGACTCTTTGGTCTCAATTCCTCAATCTCGTTTGTTTGAGGTACCAAAAATTGAGCCGATAAACTTGTGCTTGCCCCAGTAATATTTTGCTTATACTTAATGACTGATTTGTCATGCAATTCATCATTGTATGCTTCAGGATCAAAGTTGTTGACCAATACGTCTGGACCTAGTATAACCCATCCTGGCCGTAACTTGACATGGGTTTCAGGACCCAATCTTGATGGAATTATATGCAATCTTCTATTCGAGTTGGAAAAATTTTCAGCAACTTGATAAATTTGTACAGGACATGCATTTCGACCATGCTTGGAAGTGATTGAAGGGCTCTCAATCTGCAAGTCGGTGTCGATATTGCAGTGGATCAAGTCGTTGTCGGTTGATCTTCTAACTGTGCCAGTGATACACATCCAACAATGCCATTGTTGTTTTTCAAATAACGATTTTTCTTTAGCTGTGTTAGCGACATGCGGATAATAAGGTGACTTGTCATTAATTGGTAAAAAAATGAGCTCTTCTGACCGTCTAAACCTCTTGTTAAAATTGTCGCTATTTAACAATTTTGTCAATTGTTGAATTTTTTGTGTTGTTGACCAAATAAATAGGAAACCTGGTTTGGAACACAATTTGTAAATGGGCAAGCTGTTTAAAACTGGTAATATAAACTGATTATCAACCAAAGCACCAATCATGATGACATCAAATTTGAGGTTGTGTTTTTGAATCCAAGTATTTAAAGTTGGAACGATTTTATCAGTGGGGCAACGAACACCAAATGCTTTTGTTGCATGCTTGGCAACCTGTTGTTTCTTCAACTCGTGTAATTTATTCAATTTGGGATACCCGTCAAGTGGGTTGACTACATTTCTAATGAATTTTGTAGCGTATTCACCTGAATGGATGTAGTGGTTGTTGTAATCTATGGGTTGCAAAACTGCCTTTGCAGCATCTTTCTTTACTTTTTCTGAAGAGGTGAGTTTTGATGACTTCGTAGTGGTGGCAGTTGGTGAAGATGGTGATGTCTTCTTTGTTGATTGGGTTCCTGATGTGGCTGTGGATGCTCTTGAACCAAACTTGTTGTAAGTGTACATGGCCGTTGCTTCCCCTCCTTGCTCGATACGTGTAATATAAGGGGAGGAGAAAATCAATCAATGATGTGGGAAAGGTATAGCTTTCAATTTATAGCACAGGCACGAGTACCAGCTTTGTTTGAATTTGGCCTTGTGATGAAACAAACTGTAAGCTGGGCGGTATGTAAACAGTGTCAAATTGCCTTAAAAAATATAATTAGTAGTGGGAGAGGAATGCTTATAGAAAAAGTGGTTGGTTTCATGTTGTTTTTTTTCGCTCTTTACACAAAATCAAAATTGCATTTGTTTCAGGAACAACAGAGCCACACACACACACACAGACGCACTTTCATTTGCGTTCTTTTATTTTTTTGTTTTTGCAATTTCTTTCATAGCATAACAGAGTACATTACAACTGCAAGAATAAAGTAGGTTTCACAATTGCGCTTCCAATAGCAGCGACCCCTTCTAATGACATTCATAAAACTAGAGGAGTTACGTGCCAGACAAAGGCTCAACTACGACAGCTTTGTTATCAAACACCATTTGGATAAATTATTAAGACCAATTGAAGAATACAATAAAAATGTATGTCATGTTTCAACATTGTCGAAAGCTACGCCAACAAGTGCAATATACTAACAGACTTACCTAGTTTGCGATCCCTAACTCCTCCATCAAAGAACGTATTGGAGTAACTGATGAATTGGTTGAGAAATTACGAGAGTTACGAGCACTGCAGGTTTGCACTGACAACTCCACTATACCACACCTGCTACAACACGAGTTTCCCATTAAGTTAAGCACAGTTATATGCAATGACAAACATTTGTTTGAGCTAACTACATATTTTATAAACACATTGGTTGCATATATCAGAACCAATGATTGTCACGAATATTTGTCAACTATTGCCAAGGTTTTGAGCAATCACTTGAAAACGTTTACTACACATAGTTCCTTGGCTCCATACCAACTATCCTATATCAACAGATTAGTGAGTGAAGTGTTGAAAATATGTGAATCCCATACCGAAATCTTGACCGATTGGTTAAGTGAAGTCACTTTCTCAACAACTACAGCTAGCGGAGTATGTCGTCACGGAGTGAGCTTACTCCCAATTCAACAAATCATTGAAAACTTCCTCACTAATGAACTAGAAACATTTAAAACTGCAAATTGGGAAAACTTTATAAAGTTGAGTCAAAACTCACCTGAATTGAGTGACTATTTATGTTCCCAACAAATTTCCGTTTTTGATGAGATGATCAAATTGTATTTCTTCCCATCTCAAGAGTACCAGTTGTTGCATATATCCGTACTTGAGCCAGTATTGAGCGCAGTGATTACAATAATGGAGAACTCAAGTACTCCTGTAGGTAGTCATTACTTTGGAAAATTCGTCACCATGTTTAGAAAACACTTGAACTTGCGTGGGTCTCACACCGATGATTCGGTAGTGTTCATTTTGCATACGTTATTGAATTTAGGCGCAACAACAACGTTGAATCGATTAGTTGATGATTTTCACTTCCAGTTGTATTTGAATGATAAACTTCAAGACCATCAAAGCTTGGAAACGTTTCTCTATGTTTTGTCAAAAATATTGTATAAACAAGACCAAGGATTTTTGAAATTACTGAGTACCAAGAACCGAACCCAGATGTTGATTCACAATTCCAACTTTATGCACTACTTGCGAATCAAGGTTAAGAAAATCCATAATGATGATGCAGAACAAGTTTCTCACAGATTCACTGACATTTTAACCCAATATTCATCATCACTTGAACCTTATATCGTTGATACACATAGTGCATTGATATTCCAATATTTTAAATTGTTGTTGCAATATTTCCAAAACAAACCTTCACTTGACACCTCCTTGAACCAACTTTCATTGATGATGTTTCTCAAGTTCAATATGCACCACAATGCAACCTTCATTGAAGTTGTAAATTACCTTATTGTCAGCTATGAACTTTACCACCACCATATGAAATTGTACGAAATGTATCAATACGATCCTATCGAGTCGCTGAAAATAGTTGCGCAATGTGTAACCCCACCTGACAGTGAAATTTTGAGCTATTATGGAGTTGAAAATCTGGCCAAGTGCATCAATTACGTGGCGTTGCCGCTACAGTTGGAGTTGTGTAAGCAATTGATTACCGATCTTTATATCTGTTGCAAATTGAAGCCAGATGGGTGATATGGCTTAGATAGAAGGGTGTGTACATCCAACAATCTACCATAATGATATCATTTCCTCGGTTTATTCATCTCTTGTAATACTATTCGTCCCCACACTCGCCCCGACGCAAGTAATCAACCAAAACCTTTTTATGCAACACTCCGCAACACGAGCCGTCGTCCTTGTTCAACAACACAATGACTCGATTTCCTATTCGCTCAAATATCAAGCTAGCAAAACTCAATGGAGAATGCTCACTGATGAAAAGAGGATGGGTGTCAACATATGGTGTAAGATCCGTTAATCCATCGAGCATCTGCGACGCATCCAGTAATGCTGTAGATCCATAAGTGAAGTAGTCTTGATCAATAATGTTCAGTTGACGAGTTGATGTCCCATTGCTTTCATGAATCAAGCGACAGTAAATCTCACCAACATCTTGCTGTGTCACCCCACATTCTTCCAAGTATGCATTGATGCGATCAAGACAAATTTCTAAATCGGCAAAGTATATGAGCCCAACACAGTTTCCACACTTTATGATTGGAATACATCCGTCCAAAAGACTGTGATTGGCAAGAATGTGAAGTTTCTCTTCAAGAACGGTGGTTGATACCCAGCACAGGTGAGTCAAATCAATGTAAATGTGGTTACTCTTGTCCCGTGCGGAGGACGAGGAGGACTTTGACTTTTCGGGAGCAAAAATGAGACCATCGTCAACAATGTCTATTACCCTAACCCTGGGGTCAACTGGCTCGTTTTCTGATGCCATAAACGGGTAGTCGTTATTGATCAATACCGATTCATAAATTGAATTTTTTTCCAACAAGCCGCCTGACCAGTTAGCAACAGAGATGGCAATAGCAATGGGTAGCACATAGGTGTATGAAGAAGTCAACTCAAACATAATGACAACAATAGTTATGTTCATTCGTGTTACTCCGGCCATGAAAGCTCCGGCCGATATCATGGCATAGATACCTAGATCGATACAGTTCTTCGAAGGTGATCCCGGCGCGGACCCTGACCCACACGAAAGTGAATCAAAAACAAATGCCATGACCCCATTACCCAAACCCGTATCGCTATTTTTGGCCCACACACTTATTCCTTGGATTATCATGGCAAATATCCGGCCAAATAGAGCACCAACAACCATTGATGGGACATAGATACCACAAGGTACTTTCAATCCAAAGGTAACAAACGTTAATCCTATCTTGACTAGAAGGGCAAACGATAGGGACCATAATTCATGCACATACTCTTGGCTGGTTGTTGGACACAACGATCGATCTAACTCTCTTCCGGAACAAGAAGTGGCTAGATCTAAAACCAACTCCGATGATGCTTGCTTAGTATATGGATTCCAAAATGTGATCAATCCAGTCACTATTGCGATAACCCCAACTTCCAAAATTGGATTTTGCTTGATGATACGGTGTTTACGAAACACCCGTGGCCACCAATTGATGAACTTGACAAAACAGGCACCAAAGATCCCCCCTGCCATTCCAAGAATTACAAAAAAGATCAATTCAATAGGTTTCCAATCTGAATAGTATTCGAGTTCAAACAATACTGTCTTGCCCGTACCATATGGATTCAACATTTTCAAAAACAACGTGGAAATAATTGCGCAAAAAAACACTTGAAACAACTGATGGTTCGGTAAATGATTGTTAATCTCCTCTAAAATGAACAAGACACCGCCTAATGGTGAGCCAAAAGCTAATGCCACACCAGCTGATGCACTAGCTGACAATATCTGTTTTTCAAAGAAATCATTGGTATAAATGAATGGGAAATATCGCGATGTGATATTACCCACACATGTTGCCAAATGAACATATGGACCTTCTTTACCTAATGACATGCCAGAGGCAATGGCCAAAACCAAAGCCACTGATTTGGTGAAAAGAGTATATACACCGAGGAATCGGCGTATAACAAATCCTGAAAGGATAATCTTAACTTCGGGTACACCCGAACTCATAGCTGTATATATTACGCGTGGCTTAATTTGTGTGTGTGGTGGCTCGAATTGAGCTTTTTGGTCGGGCTCACCATTCTCAATCTTTTCTTCTATGCCAGTGGTTATCTTTGTTGTTAGTGTAATTAAACATGCAGAAATGGCAAAAGCAGCAGTCAACATCACATAGACGATAAAATCCCATCGTATCACACTTCCAAGGTACAAGCTACGACACAATTGAGACCAACTGACCCAATTTGGACATTGTGGTTCATTGAACGGTGCTAACAGTCCATGGCTCGCTGTTTGCTGTATTCCATTAGCACAACACGATACCTGACTTGCAAACCAGTTACTTTTACAGTATCCGTACTTGACCCCAACTAGCAAAATCTCAACCTTGTCAATCATAAATGCAATAAATGAAAAAAATAAGCCAATAAGAACAATTAAAATCCATTTGCCCAATATGTAGTACTGCTTTTGCAAAAATGGAATTCGCTTAGTGTTCGAGCAATCGTTTGTGTCAATTGTCTTGTCATCTCCAATCCATTCATTTTGCTCTAACGAGTAATTGAATCGATTTCCCTCGAGATATGCCTTCGTCCAATCTATTGTGGTAAAGTCATTGTAATAGTTTCGTAAAGAATGCATAGGATCAATCAAGTTATCGCAAAAGTTTGAAATAATGGATTCACTGGCTTTCGATGTAAGAAGTGACGTTAATTCATCATCGCCATTATCAATATCGAATTCACTTGATTCCTGGTCTAACCGTGGACTATGGATAACGTTTCTTTGTGAATTTTGCCTCTTGAAAACCTGCGATCGTATATTCAATCTATTTAAAGACGACTTCTTCCGTGGCAGAAGGAGGTGCTTGGGGATTAATGGTGTTGAGGGAACAGTCGTACTCACAGGTCTAAGTGAATGTGATTGATTCTTGATTGATATTTTGGGATGGTCAAAAGAGCGAGCTGTCTTGAGATTGGGTTTGGTGTTTGAGCTATTCGATGATTGATGTGCGTTATCCTTTTGAGGTGATTGTTGGTTGTTAGAGTAATTTGCACGATGTGGGGTTGAGTAATCTTGGACATCATCCTTTCCGTGATGCAGTGCTTTATTGTGAAGCGTGTGGGAATTGAGCATCTTGCAATGAAACCAATCAGCTCACAAGTTTGAACACAATGATTTTTTCGGTGTATATGAGAGGTGTGAAGGTGCTGATAAGGTTGTTTACATTTTGATGTAGTAGTGGACCAAAAAAAAAAAAGTAAACAAATAGAATACATTACGTCATCATTTGATAAGGGGGAGTGGACATTTATGAGAAACATTTGAACGAATAGGACTGACTTGGGGAGCACAAACAGTCCTTGATAGGTAAATTGTAATGTCGGTGCATTCAAATGGGCTAAGATTAAATCGTTTTGAACTCTTGATAGCGATTTTGTAAGATTTAATATTAGATGTATTGCGGACTTTGTTTCAAAGGGATTGTTTTTGAACCACTAATACACTTTCATCTAATTGTCCGAGATTTGAGCTAGTTACCTCAGCTCGATTTACTGGTATTCGTACTTAATTTTAATCTGCGATTTACTTTCTTGTTTACCAATTTCGTTTGTATGGCGATTTAAATGCCTACAAAGAAGGTCGGTCTCGATGATTATTGATGGTGAACCACTGGACAGAAGAGCTTGCCTGTTTCCTATAAACTTTCACTTTTCCTTGAGGGATCGCAACCAAAGAGTTCCCCCTATTTTCTATTTAATGAGATCTGGGGAGTTTGTGCCTTCTCAGGAAAAACTCGGAGTATGGAATTGTTCGGAGTCAAAAGTGGCACAAAAGTCTCAATTTTGTGAATTTCTCTCCACTCACCAAATTAAGCATATCGGAAATGCTCAACAAATCCAGTAATATTTGTCGGAGAATCAGCAAAACAACTAGCCAGTCTAAATGTTGAGTAAAGTAGAGCACTCTGCAGTGGCACTATCAATCAGTGCCACGCGTGAGGTACGATCTGGGTGTTGCTCAAATTGATCAGTTGTGTTGAAGTAAATTGTGATTCAAAACGTAAAGTAGTGATTGAAGCTGGTTCATCGGGGTTTGATTTGAATACAACAAGGTACATATCCATCCAATCAGCGAGACGGAAAATGTCAAATTCCTTGTCTGACAGCCACACTCACAAATTGCCCTCTATAGAAAAAATTTTGGTGCTCGCACTTCAATTGAAGGAAAAAAAGAGTAACAAACCCGGAAATATCTCTTGTTTCATCGGAAACGATAGTATTGGTAAAACTCACCCGGAATTAAGATCCGTTGGGTGGCAGCTTTTGTACGCCAATCACATCTTACAACTTAGCTAAAATCCGCTTTTCTAGACTTATGGTTTATAGATTGTGGGAAAGGCAAGATACTTTGTTATCTCCACTACCAGTTACTGTGTAGGCCGTTGGGTAGACACCCCCTCTCGCATACACACGACTAACCCCAGAAGAAGAACAGAATTTTTTTTTCTGCTGTTCACAAAGCAAAAAAAGTCTTCCCCACCTTTTCCATTTTAGGATTCTTTTTTTTTCTTTGTTCTTAAATATCGGCTAAATACTATAAGACGAGGTTTTTATAGCTATACCGATGGAGCCTAGAATGCACAGGTATTTAACGCAAGTAGGTAGTAAAAATTTGACCTAATAATCTCATGGTACCCCCTATTCAAATTGTTGAAAACAAACTATACTTTCCTATAGAACCACCCATGTGTCGCACATATCTCAACTGTTGAAGAATTTTCTAGCTCGGTACGATCTGTTTCGGAGTCAAAAAATTTTTTCTTTCCCCCATATCGCGCCATAAATACAATAGACACACAACACAATCTTTTACACATAAAAATAAACAGAATCGCATACATAAAAAGGTTCAAAGTAAAGTAAAGAATGTATGTTGAAGCATTTTTAATTCTTTATAGTTCCTCAGATTGGGCGTATATATATATAACAACTCTGAAATTCCGTCGCAAAGTTTTTTTTTTTTCTCTTCTTTTCACTCTTCTCAATTTCTACCCCTTCGATTTACCTTACTTCATCGTATATATTCACACAAGTCAAAGCGCTTACTTTTTTTCAATACCATTCGATACTATTAGAGTTGTTGATCAATTTTGAGAATAGAGAGCCCTTTCCCACTAAACAAATTGTTATTTTATTTTTTCCAGACTTTCAATATTTAAAATTTACCCCATCGGTATAAAAGTCTCGGAGTTTCCCGCCACACCAAAGTGTATATAACTAACTACAAACTGCACATCCAATTTCTTTCAGAAACAGCCACCAACTATACTACAACAGTAAACATGTCCTCACAACAAAAAATTAAGGTCAAGAACCCCATTGTCGAAATGGATGGTGATGAAATGACAAGAATCATCTGGCAATTCATCAAAGACAAGTTGATTTTTCCATACTTGGACGTTGATTTGAAATACTACGACTTAAGTATCGAGTACAGGGATGAAACAGATGATAAAGTAACAACTGATGCAGCTGAAGCGATCTTAAAATATGGTGTTGGCGTTAAATGCGCAACCATTACCCCTGATGAACAAAGGGTCAAGGAATTCAATTTGAAAAAAATGTGGCATTCTCCAAATGGTACTTTGAGAAACATTCTTGGAGGTACGGTGTTTAGAGAACCAATTGTCATTGACAACATTCCTAGAATTGTCCCTTCTTGGGAGCAACCAATTATTATTGGAAGACACGCATTTGGTGACCAATACAAAGCCACTGATATTGTTGTACCTCAAGCAGGTGAATTGAAACTAGTCTACACTCCAAAGGATGGTGGTGAACCAATTGAATACCCAGTGTATAACTTCAAAGGACCGGGTGTTGGTTTGGCCATGTACAACACTGACGAATCAATCACTGATTTCGCTCTTAGCTCTTTCAGATTGGCAATTGAGCGTAAAATGAATTTGTTTTCATCTACTAAGAACACCATTTTGAAGAAGTATGATGGTAGATTTAAGGACATTTTTGAAAACTTGTATGCTACTAAATTCAAACCTGAGATGGACAAGTTGGGCATTTGGTACGAGCACAGATTGATTGATGATATGGTGGCACAAATGTTGAAATCTAAAGGTGGATATATTATTGCTATGAAGAACTATGACGGTGATGTTCAATCGGACATTGTCGCTCAAGGTTTTGGTTCTTTGGGTTTGATGACTTCAGTTTTGACCACACCAGATGGAAAAGCTTTTGAAGCTGAAGCAGCTCATGGTACCGTTACTAGACATTACAGACAACACCAACAAGGTAAGGAAACATCCACCAACTCTATTGCATCAATTTACGCATGGACCAGAGGATTGATACAAAGAGGTAAGTTGGATAATACCCCAGAAGTTGTTGATTTCGCCAACAACTTGGAAAAAGCCGTCATTGATACTGTTTTCAAGGATAACAAAATGACCAAGGATTTGGCTTTGGCTCAGGGAAAAACTGATAGATCGAGTTATGTCACTACAGAGGAATTTATTGATGCTGTAGCTGACAGATTAAACAGAAACTTGGGCCGCTCAAAGATCTAAGACAGTTTAGGTAAGGAGTTTCTATTTGTAGAAGAGAAATATGTATTTGATATCAATGTGTGAACCCTGTAAGAATTCTTTTACGAGAGTGGTCCACAAACCATTTGAAAATTTAATACGAAAAGGAAGAAAAAAAAAAAAACAAATTAAAGTCAAACATCATCAAAAGTACCCAAATTTAAAATAAATCTGGTTTAGCGGTAGATCTTAACATATCGTTACATTCTATACAGGCTCCCACGATGAATGTGGGCTCCATATTAAATGATGATCCGCCCCAAGGTGGGTCGCAGTCAACGACTCAAAAGGCTCAATCGTCGCCAGCTTCTGACATGCTGCGGCCATCGGAAACTCAATTGCAACAACAACAAGAACAAAGACAGCAACTACAGCAACCACGTCAGCAACCTTCCAGTCGTTCATCTTCTCAATCCGTGCATCAAAGACACTCAATTACAAACATGTTGAACGACTCAACACAGGATAAAGATTCGGCACTTGTGAAGGCTACAGAACCAGTGCCGCTGCCACTGGTACAAACGCAACCTCCAAAAGAGTTTCGAAAACCTTTCAACTCAAGTGCAATGAGCTCTCCGGTATTGACACAACGACCTCCACCGGTAGCCGTCGGTAGCAGCAGTGCGATTTCCAGTTCTCGAACCAGTCCCAACACTTCTAAACGAAATAGTATTGCCAATTTAACCAACCCTGAAGAACCACCCACGGTCAAACGTGAAGAAGAGGAGGACCATAGAAGTTTGACTTTTGAACCGGGTGAGAGAAAGACAAGTAATGTACCCATGTTGAATCCCAACGATGATGATTTGACAAAGATCAAAAAAATCAAACAATCAAATAAGCCCAAGAGATATGCTACACCACCAATATGGGCTCAAAGATGGACTCCTCTGAACGAGCGTGGTGCAGATTGTGCTAGTAATGGAGTACCTAACGATAGTGGTAATGTTGGCGTTGGAACACGAATCTCACTGAAACCTGTTTTTGACAACACGACAACAAATTACGTTGATCTTCAATGCAGCATCACTGGAGTCATTCCACCTTCTTCAATTACACGTACTACGGCCGAGTGGATATACGCCAATTTCGCCAACATTGAGGATTCGAATAGAAAAAATGTCGAATTGGAGTTGAAGTTTGGGAAAATTATCGATAAAAGAAGTGGGAATAGAATCAACCTAAATGTTATTACCGAGTGTATCTATACAAATGAATCGGATATCCGTTTCGATATGGAGGTCGAAGAAATTGCTTGGAATGATATACGTAAAATGTTTGATGAATTGGAAAAACGTTTTCAAGAGGAGAGAAGGACAAATCCAAGTATCAAGGACAAACGTAAATTCAATATGCTCGAATCTGATCAAACAGATTCGTTTTATCAACTTGGTAACAAAAATGAACATTTGCGAAAAGTGAGGATATCAAAGGATAACTTACTTGATCCACCTAGGTATACTGCCATACAAAAAGAGCGTATCGCTGACTTGTACATCCACAATCCTCAATCAATGTACGACTTGCGCCTCTCGCTTTCATTAGAAGTGCCTGTTCCTGAGGGTAATATTGAAGCAATAATGTCAAAGAATCAACCACAATTGCAACGTGGTAAGAAACGGGTGTCATTTACTCACACTCCAACAATTACTCAGTTTGATCTTACGCGAGTAATGATACCTCGCGAGTTTAAGAATAAATCTGGTAAGAAAGTTGTGAATCATGAGACAAAGTATGAAGTGGAAATGGAAGCTGACACACTGGCGATATTCCAAAGCATTGACAAGGTAAGACAAGGAACTGATACTTATCGGTTGGAGGAGGAGGTTGAGATATTTTTGAACAATGCAAGGGTTATAAATAATCGGGTAACCAAGTTAGCATTGTGATGGAGACAACTCAGTCGATTGTATGATGTACTATTATGTATGTGGTGTAGTATCTGTTGAGATTGTATTATTCTACTTGTAAAAGTTTATTTTGTAGGTGTCGAAACGTTTGAGCTACAGGAGAGCGCCCTGAAGTGCCGTGGCCGCTTTACCCTTCAAATGGTTGTACTCTGCGCCGCATGCTAAGTTCATGGTTCCTAGTTCCTTCCGAGTTCGCGTCAAACGCAATGCCGACTAATTTTTGTTTTCTTTTTTTTTTTTCAACTTTTCCATCCAGATAGGTGATCAAAAGCATTTCCCCCCTGAATATCTGAGATCTCCAGAACTAATCTCCAACATGTACGTAATCTATGTTAGTGCCACGATTGCCGTACTATGTGTCTTGGTATATGTGACGTTGATATTATTTTCGCACAAGCCAAGACCACCAACTTCGAGCGAATCATACTACAAAACCAACGACAATGCCAACGCATCATACGAATTGCCTACTAGAATTGACTCAACTAGTCTTGAAAGAAAACCACAGGTGGAGATTAGCGTTGTTATACCGTGCTACAATGAAACAAAAAGATTGAGCAAAATGTTGAGTGAAGCTGCTGGGTACCTTGAACAACATTATCAAGGAAACTACGAAATCATCATTGTTGACGATGGGTCAAGCGATGGAACTGCAGAATATGCCATTCAATTAGCAAAAGAATACAAGTTGGAACCGCACACAATGAAGGTGGTCCAATTGTCAAAGAATAGAGGTAAAGGTGGTGCTGTCACCCACGGTCTCTTACACACGCAGGGAAAATATGCGTTGTTTGCCGACGCCGATGGTGCTACTCAATTCTCAGACGTTGCCAAACTAATTGACTATCTCGGATCTTACCCCAATGAACCTGCCATTGCCATAGGTTCGCGTGCACACATGGTCAATACTGATGCTGTTGTGAAAAGATCGCTTATACGTAACTTCCTTATGTACGGTCTTCACACTTTGGTGTTTATTTTTGGTATTAGAAAGATTCATGATACTCAATGCGGTTTCAAAATGTTTAATATGGATGCAGTGAAACAAATTTTCCCTCACATGCATACGGAAAGATGGATTTTTGATGTTGAGGTATTGCTATTGGGGCAGATGCAAGGTATGAAAATGAAGGAGATTGCCGTAAACTGGCAAGAAATTGATGGATCGAAAATTGATTTGGCAAGGGACTCAATTGAAATGGCAATTGATTTAGTGGTGACGAGATTGGCATATTTGTTAGGGATATACGAGTTGGACGAATGTGGAAGAGCTGGCAAAAAGAATCAATAAGGGAGGGATGCGTTTCCAACTATATAGAGCAGTATATTATAGACGTTACAACAACATCAGTTGATAAAAAAAATTGAAGCCACGATATATATTAGCTTTCTGGTATTGAGGGAAAAAAATTATTAATCATGGAATACACTTTTCTTCTTCAGACATAGTGGACACCACGAGAATTGTGCGTTCAATTGCTTCTTCCTTTCCCATATACCACTGTCATTGTTACCTATTAAACACACCATTTGCCACGAATGTACGTTGAACTACCGTTTGATGAATTAAAAGTCCTGCCAGATAAGAGACGAATAGCCTACTTTTACGACCAAGATGTAGGAAACTACTTCTATGGAACGGGTCATTGTATGAAGCCCCACAGAATCAGAATGACCCACTCACTTATCATGAACTACGAATTGTATAAAAAGATGGAGATATATCGAGCCGAGCCTGCAACGAATCTAGAGCTAACTCAATTCCATACTGATGAGTATATTGATTTTATCGATCGTGTTACTCCTGACAACTTGCATTTGTTCCCACGAGAGGCCCAAATCTTCAACGTCGGAGAAGATTGTCCCGTGTTTGATGGGTTGAATGAATTTTGCAAAATATCTTGTGGCGGGTCAATGGAAGGAGCGGCAAGATTAAACAATGGCAGTGCAGATATTGTCATCAATTATGCTGGCGGACTTCATCATGCCAAAAAATCAGAAGCCAGTGGGTTTTGCTACACAAACGATATTGTTTTGGCTATTGTAGAGTTGCTTCGGAAACATCCGCGAGTGTTGTATATTGATACCGATGTGCATCATGGTGATGGAGTTGAAGAAGCATTTTATACCAATGATCGAGTAATGACATGTTCGTTTCACAAATTTGGTGAATTCTTCCCGGGAACTGGTAATTTGACCGATATTGGTATTGGCAAAGGTAAATACCATGCAGTGAATGTACCATTGCGAGACGGTATCGATGATGCTTCATACAAGTCGATATTCGAACCGTTAGTAAAGACGATTGTTGATTGGTACCAGCCTTCAGCTATTGTATTACAATGTGGTGGTGATTCGTTAAGTGGCGATCGGTTGGGACCATTCAATCTATCCATGAGGGGCCATGCAAATTGTGTGAATTTCGTGAGATCTCTTGGCTTACCCATGATGGTGCTTGGTGGGGGTGGATACACAATTCGAAACGTTGCACGAACGTGGGCGTTTGAGACTGGGGTATGTAATGGAGTCATATTACCTAAAGAGCTACCCTACAATGGGTATTACGAGTATTACGCACCCACGTACGAACTTGATGTGCGCTCGTCAAATATGAATAATGCAAATTCAAAGGAGTATCTAGACAAATTGTTGACGCAAATTGTGTCAAACTTGGATCATACAAAGCACGCGCCATCAATCCAACTTCAAGAAGTGCCCGCAGATAAGGAGGATCTTGGCGATGTGAATGAAGACATGCCTGATGCAATTGATACTAAAGGAGGTTCGCAAATGCAAAGAGATAAGGAAGTTGAAAGGGAGCTGGAGTTTTATAATGATGAGGAAAAGGACAAAGGTGAACGCAACGTGTTTGAACAGGACAAGATTGTTGAGACCGATGTTCCAAAAATAGACGAATCAAAGGATGTGGAGCATGGGGTCACTTTGTTTGAGCATGAACAAGCAGAAATTGATCAGTTGAACAAAGAAGGAATGGATGTAGATGGTAATGATTAAAGCTGGGATCATGCTTGTAAATCGCATAGTAAAATTTTGAACCTCATGTTTCTTTACAAATTATCAATAGATGCGATGTATCAAATCTAAGTAGGACTAAAGAAAGCTGATCGTTTAAATCGCAAAAGTAGTGCTCTCTTTATTCTTCTCGTAAAATAATTGTGCATGAATCACAAAATTGAAAACAAAAGAAAATAAAGTTGCAAAAAATCTTGCGAAATAGGAGACGTTTTGTTGTTGTGCGTGTGAAACCTTATTCCGACACTTCAATTGCAATAAAAAGGTTTCAAAGTTGACACAGATGTGTTTGAGGCGTACAAGTTTAATGTGAATAGAGAGTAGTGTAAACAAAGCCCCGGCTGAATTCTAAAATCATTGCAACAAGCGTACAATGACAATGTTACAAAATCTCCGAATGATCCCAAGCTGGGGAGCAACTAACAATTGATGCGCATGGATGTACATGGTTGTGCATTGGTCTACGCTTGCTTCAATTCGGTGAGCATCTCCAAGAAAATAAAGTTCCCTTGTTTACCAACATCGACATCAATGTAGAGTCACCTTTTTTAGCGTGTACAACAGAAAAGTATAATAAATTGTATTGACCGAATTGAGAGACACCAAGGCTAGAACTGGTAAGTTCACATATTGAATAGTACTATTATTTTTTTGGCAAGTTTTCGTGATTATTATAAAAATGCAAAATTTCTTGAAATAGTAGACTTTAAAAATCTTGCTAAAGTTATAAATCTCGCTATTTTCCCACAAACCAAACTGCAGCCTTTCATTATCGTACCCTGATTCTAAATCTTCCCACCACACAGAAACATTCTCAACTACCACATTCATTTAGCTGAATAATAACGTCTTTTCAAAGCCAGGACAACAGTCAATCACATTCGTTTATTCCACCATACAACTGGCTAATTTTTTCAACCCTAGTCTCTCATTATATTCAAACCTTTCCAAGCAAAAAAAGTCATTCATTACAGCCTAAAACAATGAAATTGAAAACCAGCATCCCTTTACTTTTAGGATCAGCTGGTCTAATCTCAGCAGAAATTGATACCACAGTTACCGAAACAGTCACCGTCACCAAAACTTTGTATACTCCAGAGGAATCGTTGAGTATGGCTGAAGAAGCTGCGAAGGCAGCATCCATTGCATCAGTGTTGTCAGTTGAGTCATCAGCATCAGTTGCTGCTGTTCAGCTGGCTGCAGATGCATATTACAACTCCATAGCTTTAGCTTCCATAGGTCTACTTGCACAAGAAACGGCTTCATTAGAGAACAAGGGCTACAATGCTACCAACGATGTTACCACCCACTATGTCACTGTTACTTTCAAGCCAAAATCCAAAGTAACAACTTCCGCCTCAAAGGAAGATGAAGAGCCAACTCTCGATGTCGATACGGCTGAAGCTCAATCTGACGCAAGCTCGTCTGATGCTGTCACCATTCCTGCAGAGGAGACCTCTAAAGGAGCTGGTTTTACAATACTCAACAAACAATACACTGGAGGTGTTGCTGGTTTGTGTGCCTTGCTCGCTGCACTCTTGTAATTCTACTCGTTATTGCTTTATACCCATTTCGTATCGTTTGTATTATTTTTGAATAAATCGTTTCGTCAATATGTTTATATGAGGTAATAGTAAATCTATATAAAGTTAATCTATTTCTCAAGCTCTTCTTGCTTGAAGATCACGAAGATATTTCTCCTTCTCTAAAATGTAATACTCCATCTCGTTCAATCCTTTGGGGATTTTTGGTGGCACTTCGGGCTTTGGTTCTTCTTCATCATCATCACTATCGTCATAAACATTGAATGGCTTGTTGATACTAGCTTTTTGAAAAACACTTGGACTGAATTTACCATTACCTACGTATCCTGTTCTATTAGTTCTTAGATCCACCTTGAGGTCATCTTTTGTTACCGCATTATTTGAAAATCTCATTTGCCTGTTAAAATGTTCACTTGGAGTAGGGGCGAAGTACTTTGGATCTATTTCATCTTTGATTGGTAATTCCAGGTTAACATTGTGCTTGGCATTGCACGTTAGTGACTTGACTGGCTCATCTAGTAAGTATACTTTGGTTGGCAAGTTTTCAACATTATCATCTAAACCTATTGAGTCGGCTGAAAACGGGATTGATGTGCTGTCTTTGAGGTTTATATTCGATATTGGTGATGGCGGTTTTCTACCAGGTGGTGCTGGTAATGGCTTAGAATGAGACTGATGAGGCGGTGGTGGTGGAGGTGGTGCTTTAAACTCAAGGTCAAGATCAAAATCGTCCAACTTTTGGTTCTGACCAATATGGCTTCTCGACAAGTCTTGTTCAAGCTCGTCCAAGTCTCCAGATCCATATACACTAATGGGAGAAATATTTCGTCTAGATGGACCTGAGAAGAATGCGCTTGTACTGCTATCACAGGCTGGTTTGCCCCATATTGATTGCTTTGATTGAAACTTGTCCTTAATCTTGTTGAATTTTGACATGTACTTATTGGGGCTCTTGCTGCCTACTTTGGGGTGCAGTATAATAACCTCATCTGGATTTTCATGACTCGAAGCACTTCCTTCATTAGTGCTGATAAAGTATTGACTAGTCTTCAGAAATATTGAGGATCTCTTACTGTGTTTTGAGTTTTCCAGGGAGACAAATACATCGTTGAGTGGATTCGATTCATAATAGTAAGATTGTGGTGGAGGAGATTGCACTGGTGACAAAGAACCGCCGTACGGCCCGCCATCACCATCACCATCAACAACGTGATATTCCTCTTCATGGTATGGCACCTTTGGTGGTAATACAGGTGCACTTGGGTAAAATGTCATTTCCAAATAAAGCATACCTGCCCTTTTACCTTGAAATGCCAAATCATACCATTTATCTAGGATGTACTTTCCATCTCGCTTATTCCCCAGATCGGAAAATACTTGAGATGCATCAATCTCACAACTACCAATCGGCGTTGGATCACCTTTTGTTTCATCCAAAAGATCAATTTTTAGTAGTGGCTTTTTTTCCCGAGCTATTTCAAATCTGAGTTCATGAGTCCATTCTGGTGTTTGGCCAGCCCGAAAATCTGATTTTGTCTTTTTGGCAGTAGTTCCTAACCTTATAACAACATAGGGTGATTGTTTATCTAGTTTTCTTCGGTTGGGTAGATGTTTTGCACGGACAACCATTATCACCAATATTCCATCTGCTGATTGTGATTGCGACGGGGAATCCATAGTAGTGTTTGGCAAGTCAATCTCATCGTCAAAATGGTCGTACATGTTCGAAATACTGGTTACCATCGTTGGAGACATTTGGTGAATAGTGTGCAATTATTCTCTAGGGTTAAGTTTACTTTCTCAAACTAGGCTTTGACACACTTTTTGAGCTTTTCACTATGTGTATGGAGATAATCCATCATCATCTTTTCTTGATTGAATGGGGCATTGCCTTGTTGGATCACAAAATCTAAAGTGGGCTGGTTCTATTTTGGTTTTCGCTCGATTCGGAACTAATGTCATGACATGGATAGTTCCGACAATGTCAGTTTTACGCACAAGATTTATAATATAAAAATTGATGACAAGAGAGCTAAGTACGGATATGCAATATGCAAACAAATCAGAGGAGGTTGTTGTACCTAATGTGAACGTAGAAGTGCAGAAAACCTGAAATATAAATCTACCATTCCAATATCATTTCGGCATCATTTTGATGATAAATATACTAAAACGTCAAAAACTCAACTTAAAAACATTTGTGGATATGTTATCCCAATATATTAACCATACATCACCGGGAAAAAATTGCCGCAACCTAATGTTAAAGACAGCCCCTTCATTTGTAAACTACTCAGTTTCGCTGTCATACTTGATACGAGTTCAGCATGCTACATGGTAGCGCCTCTTCCCATCTTTGCAATTTTTTTTTCACAAGGCACACAAAGCCATACAAAAGTGAAGTCGAAATATCCATCTTAGTCATTACATTACTTACAACTATAATGTCATTCAGAGGAGGAGGAGGACCAGGTACTGGAAAAGTACTATTGCCGTTTGGTTTGGATTACGCAGATGTAGTAAAATCGTCAGAGGACTCAGAGAAACCTCAATATGTTCTACCGGTGAATGGTGAGCCCTCTGAAATTGAATCATTAGCAGCCAAACAATCGATACGATTTCAAAAACTAGTTTCCGATGGACCATTTTACACGGGAAGAGTTGAACCTAACCTAATCAAGAACAAAGACAGAGAATCATCCCGGCGGAACGAGTTGGTTAGTGCAAATGAGGATGGTATTGAGCGATATAGTGATAGATATAAAAAAGTGCAGAAGATTGGTCGAACTATTGAAGAACATCCGTATCAAATTCAGTTCTTCCCAGAGGAATTGTATCCAGTGATGGGTATATCAAACAAAAACAAAAAAAAATACTTAACATTATCAAAATTTGCATCTAATGGAGGGTTACGAGAATATTTGAGTGAAGAAAAACAAGAAACAATTGACGAACAAGCCAAAGTGCAGGCTTTGAAAGAGCAGATGTTTAATCAAGCTAATGTAAATGATGATGGGAAAGAAGCAGGAACAGGAGAGAAAGAGGACGTGCCTAGTGAGGAGGAGGATATGGACGATGAATTTGATGACGAGGATGAAGATGATGATTACAATGCTGAAAAATACTTTGATGATGGAGATGACGATGGAATGGACGACGCGGGAGATGATGAAGCAGCATTTTAAGGAATGAAACGAATAAAAAAGACAGCAACTTATAGACTACGGATGATGCATGTATATCGAATTAAGTTATATACTAAATGTAAAACTAATTAATGCATTTCTTCCACCAGGCACTTTACCAAACCACCTTCCAAATTTATGCTCTTTACTAACCAAAACAAACACCTTCAATTGTTTGGTATCGAGGATTTCAACACTATCTATTTTCACAACAAAACCACGCAAGTTCTCCACTTCCCCAATCAAAGTAAAAGTTCTCAATGTGGAGTCTAATTTCCAAATCTTTATAGTACCACCAAACGAGCCACTAAAGAATATGTCACTATATGCTGGCGCATGTATAGCTGTGATCCAGTGCGGTTGCGGAGCCGGTATTTGTCGACTGGCTACATTAGTTGCCAATTCTGCACTTGCTTGTTGTGGTTGAAATTGTGGCTGCAATCCATGTGCCAATCTTTTAGTATTCTGGGCTTTCTTCTTGGCTAGAGACCAAAGAGCAATATTACCGTTATCAGATCCAGTCACGAAATGAGATTCGTCAATCATGGAAACCACATCAATAGAGCCTTCACTATGGAAAGGTTCATCATTGCCAATTTCTTCATCTTCGTCGCTCTTCTTCTTTCTCTTCTTTTCAACTGAATCACCTCCGCGAAATGTCAACCTTGACTCTTCAGGTATTTTCCAAAACATGGCTGTTTTATCTCTACTTCCAACAGAAACACAAGTCTCTCTAGCTAAACTGGCAATGTCGGTAATATTATCCTGATGACCATACAATGTCTCCAATTGAGTAAATTGATTGATCGAATATGTTCTTACTCTCAAGTCGGCACAGGCTGCAAATAACTGATCAGTATTTCTTCTAAACACGATCGAATTCACAGCTGATCTGGTGGGAAGAACTTTCAAGCACGCCAAGTTTTCACTTGACCAAATGATTAATCGCGAGTCTGAGCCTCCGGTTACAATATACTTTCCATCAGGGGAAGCTGCTATGCAATTAATCTGCTCCCAATGATGATTCAATCCAGGTTGTGTTGTATTTAAAGTGAAATATTTGGACCCACCTTTAGTATGCTTTATCCTTTGGGGGTTTTTGCCCAGATTGATATTCCATTTAATGATTTCCACATCTTTGGATACCGTATATAGGTACGGGAAATGGATGCACATGCTAGTAACATTTTTGGACCCTATACGAGTCGTTGTCAATTTAATCTCATCTCCATCCAATTGCTGTGAAATTTTGTCACCCCAAAACTTATATACATGTCCCTTAGCATCTGCTACATCAACTTGTAACCTTTTTGCCAAGATCTCGTCGTCAAGATCCTGAGCATCAAAGTCCTCAGAATCGCGTAGTTCTTCATTCTTTAAGTTTTCAAGATATTGCTTGGCTAATCTCCTTCGTTTATCAGCAGCACTTTCAGTGGCAAATTCTTCATCCGATGAAAGTTCCTCCTCTTGTCGTTGGTCTTCTACAGACTGTTCGTTTTCAGTGTCACTGGCGCTTGATATCTCTTCATCATATTGTGATGTTGTCGTTGAGGGCTGTGGAGTGGTTGATTTTGATTTTTTGGTCCTTGTTGTGCTTGTAACTTTGTTCAGACGCTTTCTCTTCTTTGAAGGATCAGATAGGAATGGATCGCCCGCCATAGTTCAGCAACGATATAATGTCGTAGGTATAGCGATGATCTCTCTACACATGAATTTTTTTTTTTTTCTAATTTTCATTGAGCGCGATGGCATCAAATGCAATCATAACCTACACTAACAAGTAACAAACAATTAATCGAATTCCTACTTATCAATCCTCTAACAAATCCTCAATATCAGCATCTTCTTGTGCATCGTATGCAGTTTGATGTCTTTGTCTGGTTTCTTCGGCCAACTGCTCCAAAACAGCTTGAGTCGTCTTTACATTCTTTCTAGTCTTTTTACCCCAACCAAATTCATTGGCCTCTTTCTCCAAACTCTCCTCCAATTGCCTCTGAGCTTCAGCGTCTCTCGCTGGTTTTTCTGCTTTTTCCTTTTCATCCAATTTTTGTTGGTGTTCACTTTGCTTCTTGGCTGCCCATTGTGAGTAATATTTACGGAATATGAGATATGCACAGATGACTATTGCTAGACGAAAGTATTTGAGAAATGTGTCTTTCTCGATGTATTCATATATTTCTTCAAATGCCATTGCTTGTGGTTGGTGACGTCTATGGATGGCTTGCGTTATGGAAGAAGTTGAACAGGAAGAGGCAAATTATTTTTCGGTATTAGGCTGTTAAAGGAAACAATTCTCGGTTTAAAAAGAATAGCTAGTGCCGACTATGCATTGATCAACGCTATACTCGAAAAAGATTTGTGTCTGCAAAATGTAGCTACCTAGCATATCCTGCAACTCGTAGGAAAGACATCTTGTGGAAGAATTCACAATCTACATGACTTTGCTTTCACTTTGTACATATACAATGCACGTTTACAAAGATAAACTCAGATTCACCTCGAAATTAGACGAATCAAAAGCTCTCCTCCGTGACAACTCTTGCGTACTTGATGTAAATGACATTCTATAACAGTTCATTTCATTCCTTTACAACTCTTCGTCAGAATCATCATCTTCCGCAAATGGGTCCAATTCAGGAAAATCACCAACTTCAACTTGTTTCGGCTTGACAAAACTGCCATGGTTAGGTCGACAAACAAACAATTGTACACCATCAATATCACCACTGTTTTTACCTACGGGTTCATCAAATTCAATCCCCACCCAATCTTGTTTCCCACCATCCAAATGATCGATCGTCCCCACAAACCGCACCGTCCCTCGTCTTTCGCCTTCAATGTTGATAACTCGGCATCGATCATTAATGTGGATTGTGGCCAATTTCGCTGCATTTTCTTCAGCAATGTGTTTTTGCAATAACTCGTATTCCGGATCGAACCGACCTAGTTTTTGTTCTTGTTTCCATTGTAAAACAGTATTGTTTCGCTTACGATACTCTTCTTCTGGCATTTGATAATAATCGGGGGTGGCACCATCGGTGACTGATGATGGCGATATGGTTGATGTGATTTGGTTTGTGGTTGAATTGGGATCCATGTCAATCACGTGGATACGACTATACTCTTTCAACCCCAATTGATCCAAGTTTGTCTCTTGATCTTGCTGTTTGGAGTAGGTTGTTGGTGTTGACAATTGAATAAATTCGTTGGAATACTTGTTGGGAAAATATTGAAGTAGTTGATTTTTGGGTTCAACTCCAGTGATGAGTTCTAGTTTTTGTTTGAAATAGTCTAGGGTCCATTGAGGGGATATTCTTCTTTCTGATGATGTCAAATCAGATGTAATGAAGATGTTGATGTCACTCATTAGCTGGTTGGTGAAAAGTTGAAGTTGGAGAAGAAGTTTGTGTTTGAATTTTCCTCAATTTGAAAACAAATACAAGTCGACAACAAAGTACACAGTTATACAAAATGTAATGTATTTATACATAAAATAATACAACTTGGGGTATCAGAAATAAACAAAGGGTAAAAAATAATACAGATTAATGTGTTGTCTCTAGCGTATCATGGGTGATGTTGGACAGATCCACTTTTAGGTTGTTGATAATTAGAAACAATTTTCCAACATCCCAATTCCACCCGTTTTCTCTGTTGTTACTCAACTGAAATGGTCATAAGCGGATATTAATCTCTCACTTAAAGAAGTTTTGAACTTGGTAATGAATGCCTGAATCCTGAAAAGCTGTTGATCAATTTCCAACTGCTTTTGCTGCAAATCTTGAATAACAATTTTTTTATTCAAATGTGCATCTTGAAATTCACGTTCATAATTGAGGATGTTGCCAGTGATTGATGATTTGGTATCCCTAATCTTTTTCTCACGATCTTCAATATCCTCCGACATTTTGGCTTGTAGGCTGTAAATTTGCTGTGATTTCTCATCATTGCTACGTTTTTGCTTGTACTCATCATTCTGAATAGTGGCCAAATTGGTTCGTTGACCAGCGGCATATTCTTGCATTGAGTCAAGTTGTTCATTGATTTTATCAAGCTCGACTCTATTTTGACTTAATTTAGCATCAATACTTCCACGCAACAAGCTTAATTGATTCGACTCTTCTCCAAGGGTCTTGTCTTTGAATAGTTCATCTCTTCCATAGGCAATGTTGGAATCAATTAAGTCTTTGAGTTGTAAACCGAATGTATACCCGTTGGAGTTGCTATAGTTGAATTTCTCAACAATACTGTTATAACTGACCACCAATTTTTCAATGGTAAAACAACCATTCTCGGTATCAGCTATCCTTTCTTGAAGATCATCTTTTTTCCTCTCCAATTTCACATTTTCAGCTTCAATTGTTTTTGATAGCTTGTCACGTTTCAATTCCAAATCAGTAATGTCTTTGATTGAAACACCACTAGCTTGAAATTCTTGCTCCAAGGTATCTCGTTCCTTTTGTAAAGTTTTCAAGTTTTCATTGGCAGAATATACTTCATCCAGCAACTGGTGCAATTTGGCACTCCATTCTGGTATTCTCTTTTGCACTTCTTCAATATATTCACGAAGTTTGGTAAAGTCTTCTTCCAAGGCTCTTGTTTTCCTATCAGCGTCATCTCTTAGTTTTAAATCATTCAACAATTGCTCATAATTTTCATTCAATTTGCTCTTTTGAACCGAAAGGTTCTTTTCTTGAGTTTTGAATTTTTCCATCTCTTCTTCAAACTCTTTCAACATTTGTTGGTGTGGTGCTTCGTAATCCTCATCGGCATCAAGAAATTTGAGGTAGCAGCTATAGTTGTATCCCATGAAAATGCGGTCAAAATCATCATTGGGGCTGAGATCATCGACAATGGCCACATTCGATTCAATGTAAGTTAGTATCCATTCAAGAATGGCCAAGAAATTAGGCCAATTTTGTCCTCCAACCGCATTAAATTGTAAACGTGATATCGTACCGAGTGCTGGATATTGTAATGACTTTAGTAATGGAATTATTTCTTGCTCTGCTGACTTACGAAAAACATATGATGGATCAATGAAGTGGTACATGAATTTGAAAATTTCATAGAAATTTCGTTGTGTGGGAATCTTTAGGGTGTTTTCATTCAAGGATATTGATGTCCTAACTTCAAAGTGGTTGGTGGCTAGAAACTTGTATATTTTCTGTGCCATTTGTTCCTGTCTGGCTCTGTTGACAGCTCTATCTGTAGGTACCAGATGTAGTACTCCATATTGAGGTTGTGGTATATGTGATTGAAGTGGTATCAGTTGTGATGACAGGGGAGTCGGTTGTGAAGAGTTTAAGTGTCGATTAGTGGCTGGTTGTTGTTGTTGCAGCTCTTGCAGTAATTGAAACAGCGTCCTTGGAGCATTTGCAAGTTGTGAAACCTGCAGCGAAGGTATACCCACACTTGTCCTCTTTTTATTGGTTGAAGCAGGAACTGAATACAAAACCGATCTTCGCTTGTTTCCAGTTGAAGGTGTAGCATCATTTATGAACGCAGATTGTACATTTCCTTGAAAACTGTGTCTTGGATTTGCTTGCTGCTGACCGTACCCATTCGCACTTGTAGCACCTCTTGCGCCATAAACGTTACTGAATGGAGTCGTTGTCCCAACTGTTGATTGTAATGTTGATGATCTAGAAGCTGTCCCTAGAGACAATCTGGGGCCCCCATTTGCAAACTGTTGTTGTTTTCGTAGTGGGAGTAGTGGTTTTATAGGTGGTGCATTTGATGAATGATTCATCCTTGACGATATGAATGCATATATATATATATATATCTGGGAGGATAGAGGCTTGCACTAAGCACTTTTTGGACTTTCTTACGCTGTTGCGTTTTTATGGCTCTTGTTTTGGATTTCTTCTTTTGTGCTGTATTTTTGGAGCAATCACCGCCAGTTTGAAACTCAATTGAAACTGTCCACTATAATTAGTATGTGTGATGAAGGTGTATTGTATGTATCGATGAATAGATGCAGTTAATTTTGATAGTTTGTGCAGTATCAACTCAATAAATGGTGTAAACTATATATACCAATCTACTGTATAGAAGTATAATTTTTTTTTCTTTTTTTCGTCTTGTTTTTCTTTCTCTCTCTTGTCGTTGTTTTTTGGCTTCTGTTTGTTGTGACTTGAATTTTGATTTGTTTTGATTTTACGAAATTGAAGTCGTCCCAATTAGGAAATAACCACACGAGATGCGTACCTATATGTCACAACTAATTAACTGATACTACAACGAAAGATTCTCACGACACGACACACAGATATAGAGCTTACTATCTCTACGAATCTATTGACAAATACTTACCAATCATCTCTATGAATACCTGTGGAGGTTGCTCGAGCAATATAATAAAGACATGTACGAGTGTTATTTCAAAAATGAGCAAACTGCATCAACAAGGCGCCTCCCTGAGAGACTGGCACCCAACTAAAATGTAACCTAAGATTATGTTTAAGTAACATTAACGAAAAACCTCACGGCACGCAGCATCTGTTGAAACCCACCACTGACACATCTCGTTGATTAGAAAGAGATTTCGAATCTTGTGTTTCACAAAAAACGGTTAAACCAAAATTACGAATGACCCGGAATCGTTGATTAGCCCAAAGTACACGACCAATAGAATCGCTGATGCTGGCCCCACCTCCATGGGTAAAAAGCATTCTTCATAAGTGAAGAGAGTATCGTAAACTATACTATACTGTACCCCTTCCTCTCTGCTACTTTCAAGGGCATGATGAGTGGAAACTCAAATCTCTATTTGTTATAGTATAGAATGTAACATATAAAAAAACAATTAAACAATAAACAAAGTGACAAAGTGACAAAACTTCCAAAACTAAATTTGCGAAACACGAATTATGAAAGGAAGAAAAAAACACCTCAAAACGTAAGGGGAACAAGCAAAATAGATACTTCTTCGATAGCCCTGGATTTAGACACTGGTTTTGTTGAAAAAAGAAAGACGTTTACAAGAGCACAATCAAAGAGAAATCAAACACGCTGCTATCATGAGTACTCCGTCGACACCCATAGCTGCATCGGCTGTATTGCAAAATAACGACGCAACCACGTTACCTGACTCCATACGCAACAATCCCTTGGCCCAAAGTGACAGTAGCAATAGACTTGACAACCGTACCAAATCAAATAGAAACAGCGATCAAATACACGTTACCCTTGACAAACCGTTGACGCCTTCACCCCCAAATAGAAAACGTGCGTCAGCTTCATTTCTAAGGACACCAGAACAACCAAAAGACGCAAGCAAAAGATATTCAGGAACACTACCGTACACTCCATCTTACAAACGAACAAGCACTGGATCATACAAGTCGCCTGATGGAAAATTGGTTTATCACAATGTCAATTCACCATTTAGTGCCGCTCATTTATTAAAGACACCGCGACATTCGGGTATTGAGGATTCACCTACAGGTGAGGATGAAGATGGACACAGAGCAAAGATAATGAAAACACCACAGTATTTGGGCACAGCAAAGAAATTGTTTCAAGGTGATGAAGGAAGTCCCAATGATAACAAGCGAGACGATTTAACAGAAATTAGTTCACAATTGAGAAATAAATTGAGTTCTGCATTGGGTAAATTACAAAAAGATGACTCGGCACACAATTCAAAGATTACATTCACTGAGTTATCGTTTGATTCACAAACGTCACCAACAAGGAAATATACACCGAAAAAACATTCTGCCTTGGGAAACAATTGGGTACCTACAAATACTCTTCAAAGAGCTAATCTTAACTTGCAAACATTGCAGCAATCACCTATTGCCAAATCAAACAACTCGTCGCCAAAATTAGAACAAAGTCATGGTTTCCGATCAAATACAACTTCACCTTTGAAGCACTCGCCTGTATTGAAAGGTGATGCGCAACAACAACATCAACGCCACTCACGATTAAATGACATGCCATCCCCTGATGAGGAAACAAGTGCACATTCGGCTCTATTGGCTGCGTTGTCACGACAGCGCAGGAAATCACGATCATCGTTTTCAAATAGTGATACAAAAAGGTCATCAATAACAGCTGAAGGACCACCAACTTTACAAATATCGACACAAAAGGAAATTAAGCTACCGCCGCTTAATGTTGCACTAAATGGCGAGTACACTTCTCCAATAAGGGGATTAACTGATAAAAACAATGAACAAGATGCAGTAATATCATTAATGTCATTAGCATCACCACAATCAGCTAAATATGCTCATTCACGTAGTCAAAGCTTGAACAGTAATGGGAACTACCCGTCAGGTGGAGGCGCTATTGCCAACCCATTTGCTGATAATGTTGCATCACCAATATCTTCACGATCTTCACTGGTGCAAATCCCATCACCTACATTTGCTACAATGCAGCCACCACATTTACCTCCGTTGACTCGATTCATGAAGAGCCCCGAAGCAAAGCAAAAGGGGTCCAGAAAGGGACTTGTCTTTGCTACTGATGATACTGATGAAGAAGACGCTGTAGTGGTGGGTGATGACCGTGGAAATGGCGATAATGTTGACGATAATGACTCTGATAGAACTGTGGAGGAGGACAAATGAGAGAACAATTTTTGGATGAACGATGAGGAAGATGGAAAGTAGAGTCAATAGAGACATACATGAAACACATTATTTTTGTAGTTTTTATTGATTTTCCCTAGTAGCATTTGTGTCTGTGGTGTGATATATCGTTCGCGGATGAGACATGCTATAAAAGCTCTTCTCGTAAGTACAAACGGTATTTGACGAGGTTTATCGAGTGTAGTGGTGGCGCTGGTGGTGGAGGCGTCTCCTAATAGGTTTATTAGTCGCACAGTTGTGGGAGATGGAAACAAAATGTTGAACTCTTTCCCGAGATGTCTGTCTTGACCAATTGGACATTCAGACAAGTTTCTATACAACAACAACACGTGTGTACACCTTGGGAAGACAACACATGGTACAATGCCACACCTCAACAACAGCTGCACCAAATCCATGTGGATTTAATCTACAATGACCTTATACCTGATCCTTTTGTAAATGACAATGAGTTAAACGTCAGTTGGATTAGTGAATTGACATGGGAGTATCGATGTTTATTTGGTGTGCCAGTGCCACAAGAGCAGCAAGAAGCGTATTTGTTGTTTGACCAATTGGATACTGAGGCTGAAGTTATGTTGAACAATGATGTCATTTTACACAGTACTGATGCCTTTCAGAGATATAAGGTTTTTGTAAACTTGTCTGTTGAAAATGAGTTAGTATTGAGATTGAAAACTGGGGTTGAATTAGGCAAGTCATTAGAAGAAGACAATGGACATCGTGAATGTTGGAATGGTGATTGTAGTAGAGTTTATGTCCGCAAACCTCAATTTCAGTATGGATGGGATTGGGGGCCGAAGTTGATCACTTGTGGGTTCAATAAAGTTGAGCTTGTTGCAAAAAATTATGTTGATGATTTGTTTGTGAGGTTTCAATTGAATGACGAGTTAGACGCGGCTCATGTTTGGTTTGAGATTGAGAGTATATTGTTTACATCTGTGAAAAAAGCCCAAATCGAAATCAGTTTGGATGAGGTGGCTATTGGTGTGATTGAAATGGATCAAGTTGAATCTGAAATGAATGTTAGTTATGTGTTGGAAAAGGTTCAATTGTGGTATCCTATCAAACACGGCAAGCCCAACTTGTACAAAATCAAGCTATTTTTTGATGACGAGTTGATGGTTACTAAGTCCGTTGGATTTAGAAAAGTTGAGCTTGTAACCGTTGCCGATGAATATGGTAGTTCATTCTACTTCAAGATCAACAATAAACCTATCCAAATGGTTGGATCAAATTGGATCCCTTCTCATTCATTTATATCCAAAGTTACCAAGCAAGATTATCAAGACTATATTGAATTGGTAATTGATTCAAATCAAAATATGATCAGAGTGTGGGGAGGTGGGCAATATGAGCAGAGCGAGTTTTATCAATTATGTGATGAGTACGGTATTTTAGTATGGCAAGATTTCATGTTTGCATGTGGGATATATCCTAATGTTCCAATACACAAACAAGTTGAGAAAGAAGTGCAAGATCAAATAAGACGATTACGAAATTTCTCCAGTATTGTCATCTATACAGGTAATAATGAAGATTATCAGATTGCTGATGCCTTGAAGTTGAACAAGAATAATGCTAGTCAATTCCCAGCAAAATCCATATATGAAGAGACGATTCCCCTGGTATTGATTGCAATGGCAAATCAAGTGGTGTATAGATTTGGATCGCCATACTCAGATAATATTCACAGTTCGTATGATTTGAAATTTGGTGATTCACATCAATGGGACGTTTGGCACGGCAAAGTACTCCCATATCAGTCTTGGCGACAACTATCAGCTAGATTTGTCAGTGAGTTTGGTATGTTGTCGTTACCCTCGTATTCAACATTGAGTAAATACATCACCAATGAGGACCAATTGCGTCCTGACCTGAAAATGATTGATTTTCACACCAAACCAACAAACAAGGAGAATTTGGCGCATTATGTGTGGTTTAACTTCAATAAACCAAAATTGCTCTTATTACATGATTGGATTTATTTAACTCAATTGATGCAACTGGAAGCCATAAGTTTAGCATTCAGGTACTGGAGACGCAATTGGGACAAATATCAATGTGGTGGTGTATTGGTGTGGCAATTGAATGATTGTTGGCCTAGTATTTCTTGGTCAGTAGTTGATTTTGAAAAAGTTCCTAAATTGAGCTATTACGGAATGAAGAGGGAGTTGAGTGATGTGAGTGTTGGTGGGTGTAAGATTGAACAAGAATCGGTTGATGAAGCGCCATTTGCTGGTCAAACGGTGCTACAAGAGCCGATTGTGAAACTTGACGTGTGGGCATTTGGTAATGATGGTAACTTAACCTTGAGTATTGAATTTTACAGCTCAGATGGCGAATACATTGATGAATATAAGCAAAGTGGAATTGTACTTGAAGAAAATAAAGTCAACGCAATCATGACTGGTGCTATATTCGATCATTTGAAGAAGACTACAATTGTCAATATAAAGTTGTCCAAGGACAGCGAAATAATAGCTAGATCCTCAGATTGGCCACAACCACTAAAGACATTGAATTGGGGAAAATTAACATCAAAGCTACACATTGAGGTTGAGCATATTGGAAATGGCAAGTTTGTCTTATCGTCAAATAAACCAGTAAAGGGACTACAATTGTATTTTGACGACACTGATTGCAATTATCGCTTTAGTGACAATGGGATTGATCTATTTCCTGGTGATCCACAAGTTATACAAGTTATACATTTACTAGAAGAGGATGTGGGGAAGATACGATATAGATATTTGAGCTGGTGAATGGATGTCATGTTTAATCATCCAATGATGACATTGATAATTGTATAGAGTTCGAAAGCAGGATGCACAAAATATTGTGTCTTGTGACCATATAATACAACTAGGATCAACCAATGATGAAATAGATAACAATGATGACACACGGATACACTTCTGAAAGTTATTACGTAATTGTTAATTTCTTTTTATTTCTTTTCTTTTCTTTCCTTTTATTTTTTTAGTTTCACGTGACCAGAAGAAAAGAAAATTAAGAAAATCCCGTAATTAGTAATACTACAGTAATACACAACTACCAAGTAAGTAGGTGGTACTTATAAGGTAGGAAAAAAATTTATATCAACTGATTAATATAAGAAGAGTTAAAGAATCAATTTCATCTTTTAATACAACAAAATCCATCGCACATACAACACGTCATATCTATAGACTACTAAGGACGTTGTTCTTATTTAACTGCATTTCTACATATTTCGTCACTATCAATAAAAGTTTACATACACCAACAAGATTATTCCATTTCAAGTTATACACGCGCGTGGTTACCAATGACAAGGATACTTTTACTTTTACACCCAACTGTTGTTACTGATGCTCACTTGGTAGAGTCTATCAAGTCAGATATTGCCAAGAATCACAGCGGGAATCACCATATTGACCAACAAATTATCAATCGAGTTACTCAGGGTGAAGTCATCCTAGATAATGCTTCCTATAATGAGATTAACTATATCAATCCTAACGAAGATGAGTACCGTGAGATGCCATTACTGTTGATTAAATTGTTGTTTGATTTATTGACTACTGAAGGCGGAGTTGTCAAAGGAGACCTACCAAAAGACCAAAATTTGGATGTTTTAATGCAGGGGTTTATTGTCGAAGAAGATGGGTCATGGACCAAACCTAAACCAATAACTGAAACCGTATCATTGAAGAAGAAACTGAGTAATGGTGGCGGCAATTATACCCATTTGAACGGAGGTGCTAGTGCCAAGAAATTACCATTGTTTAAAAAATTGTCTAATCAAAATGTTGCGACACCAGGACTTACAGACACATCAGCATCAAATACCGATGAAGAGAATGAAAATGGAGGAATGAAGAGGAAACTAGTAGAGACAAAGCTCACCTATTTCAGTGAGTCTGACGATGACAATGATGGTGATGGCGACGACGATGGTGAAGAATACATCAACGAAGATGAACTAATACAGGATTTGAAAACAGACAATTTAATCATACCCAAGAAATGTGAATTACCCAATGGTAAAAGAAGAAGGAAAGCATGTAAAGATTGTACTTGTGGGTTGAAGGAGTTGGAAGAGTTGGAAGATAGCAAACAACAAACACTTCAAAACTCGATATTGGGTAAAATGGCTCAATCAGCAAGTTTAGAAGCAGAGAAAATTGAAGCAAGGTTGAAACAAAAGCAAGGAGAGAAGATCAAGTTTAAAGAAGAGGATCTTACCGAAATTGATTTTACTGTCAAGGGCAAGACTGGTGGGTGTGGATCTTGTGCTTTGGGGGATGCTTTCAGATGTGATGGATGTCCTTATTTAGGATTACCACCATTTAAACCAGGTGAAGCTATTACCTTGGATGGAATGGATGAGGACATTTAGATAGGGAGGAGCAATAGGTGAACGGGTTTTATTTATATATTATTTTTTTTTAACGTTTAGGAAAATCTAATGGAAGATTCTGGGAATAAAAGGAAGTACGACTCGGTCGAAAGACTCTATAACTCTAATTCTTTAAAACTCTATCTCTAACTCTATTCTATTTCCTCTTTATATAATCACGATACAAGCTTCTGACAATAAACGCAATTGTATGCCTTCCAGCAACCAATGGACCTATTCCAATTACGAGTAAAGTGGCATATAACCACATCAATCCAACAGTAACATACCCCTTGAAATATTCTCTTGTGAATATCCAGTTTCGATACAATGGCAATGGCCAAAGTACCCACATTATCAACAAGACGAAAATTGCAGCACCAGTGGATATTTTGATCCATAAATCGAGTTCTTTTGGTGATATTGGTTGCAATGTGGTAGGCAGCTCTTCTGGTTGTGATTCTAATTTGGTGGCTGAGGTCGATGATGATTGATCAGATTCAATATTTAGTTCAATATTGGATTTATCTTTGTTCACTTTGAAGTTGTCTTCTGGCACCAATTCCACGGTATTATCTTCTGTGTTTTCACTATCTCCTTCTTCATCAACAAGGATAGTAGCCTGTTGCAACACCTTCCAATCAAATTTCTGTGGATGGGCCAATGTAATAATCACACTAGCGATACCAGGTAGAAACAATGCCGTCAAAGCACCATATAATGCTGGCAACTGGCCACCTAAAGTTGTAATGTTTACAGCACCATCTAGCTTATAAGCAGTTGTCGTCCACACAGTGAACCCAAACACAATACCCAATATGGGCGACATAACCGCTGCATACCAACTTTGTCGATTCCATACAATTGACATGATCAAAGGGATAACTCCCGGACATATAATCAAGGGAGTGAAGTAACCAAACCAAGTCATATTGACACCAACATAATGCAACATGAGCGAAAACCCAGCGGCACCAAAAGTGAATATGATACAAGCGATATGAGACACAAATATCAATGACTTGTTGTGAGCTTTAGGGTTGATGTATTTTTTGTAAATGTCAAACGTTGTTATGGATGATACTGAAATCATTTGTGCTGATATGGTTGATGTTACAGCAAGATACAAGATTAACAATAACCCACCAACAGCTCCCTTGCCCAATGTCGCCATCAAAGTATAAGGCAAAGCATAACCGGAATCAATTTCAAATTGAGTCATTTTACGAGGCCAGGTGGGGAACTGGGGTGAATTTTCCAATGTGATTGCAGCACCACCAATAATGGCACCCAAGGGCCATACATTGGACACGATTGCTAACCCGGCAGTCAAATATGCAGGTACTGTCGCTCTAGGCGTAGCTGAAAATGTTTTTTGCCAAAATGAACTATCCATCACCGTAAGGCCGAAATTACCACAAGTTAAAATCAAGCCAAAGAGAATTGCTCCTTGTGATTTACCCGTGATTACACTATTTGCGTAATTCCCCGGTATCTCTCTACTTCCACCATATGCTGCCAAATTGTCATACAATTCATCCAAACCACCAATTTTCGTCAATACACCGGTATTGAAGTAACACAATACAATCAACAAGATTAAACTATGGGCAAAATCCGTTAAAAAGGTTGCTTTTAATCCTCCATATATGGAATAACACAAGACAGAGAAAATCGTCAATATCGTAGCGGCAACAATGTGTAAATTACCTGCAATTATGGATATGGCCCCCGCGGCCGCCAAGATCATACTAGCACAAGAAACCAAATTTGTCGTTAGTGATAAAAACATGTACAACAAATGAGCCAATTTTCCATATCGCAATTCAACAATTTCCAAAGATGTGTGCGCCTTGGGTATTTTCTTTTTAGCATGGATCCCCACCATTGCCATAACGGCAATTTGAATCACAAGACCAGACATGTAGAAATAAGAACTTTGGACACCATAGTTGTAAACCATTGTTGTTGTCCAAAGTAACTCATCGGCCCAACTCCAACTTGAATAAACTGCTGATGCAGCAAGTAAAGTGCCCACTGATCTATTGGCAACGGCAAACGTTTCGGTACTATTGTTATCCTCTTTCATGTATTTGCGCAACAAATTCGTCGTGATGACCATGCCGATGGCGAATCCGCCACCGACTCCAACTAGGACTCCGTATCCAGCAGCTTGGGGTAGTAATGTTACTGTTGACGCATCTGAACTCATGGTGGAGAGGGAGGGGTGGTATGTGTTTGCTATCAAGTGGGAGGACTACATAATGGTTTAACTCTTCTACTTATATATACATATATATACCAGGTCAAAAATAAGGTTTGCAATGAGGGAGGTACACTTTGTGATAGATAAACCCCATAGGGTGTCTATTGTTTTGTTGCAAATAGATTAAAAATGTGGCGCTTGTTGCGATACCAAAGCTACAGGCGAAAAAGGGGGAAAAAATGGGTGACAGGGGGCAACTTACATAAAGTTCTTTTATCCAGTTGTGGCATGTTTGACATAACCAGAGAATTTACTTTTAAGCTTGAAGATAGGACCCCTACTATACTAAAAGTTTGCGATCTCATGAACTTTTAAAAATATTAACAATTGCCTCGCTCCATTGCAAAAAAAAAAAAAAAAACCCCACTTTGCTGCTAAATGGTTGCGAAAAACTGTGGCTCATTGATGAATGACGTAGATTGAAGCAGAACATCGCCGAACGGAGTTAATATTAAAAACGTTAGAATGTTGCTCATGACATGCAATTTGTACCGGAACCATTGGGCGTTTTAATCAATTGTAAGTGCGGTATGGTGTAAAAAAAAGGAAGGACAAAGAGTTGTGGTGGTGGTTTAGTGCGTGCCGAACCGAAAATTTAGATCATCATCATAAAGCCACATGTCATCATTTATCCGTGATTGACGAAACCTGATGGAAGAGTAAAAACATGTTGCATTTTCGCTTTTAATGAGTGGCATCTTTTTCAGTTCAAAGGGTTGAGTTTTGAGACTAGCTACTATGTTTTTTGATAGTTGTCAATTTGTCTTATCAATTTTCAACATCCAATGAAATGAGGAAGCTTTTGCACAATTATCATTCCTTTTCAGGAACTTAACGAAATTTTAAAGGGAACCATTTCGGTTTTGGTTTAGCCTTGGCACTACGGCCAACCACTAGGAAAGCCACCTACATTTCTTCATTCGTGTAAAATACAAAAAAGGTATATCCAGATCCTATAAACAGAATAAAAGCAATTAGTCAATTGACGGTTATACGCTCAACAAGGGTTGTTCTTCTTTTCCTTCTTAACATCAGTTGTTTGTGTAGTAAAAGGGGGGGCAGTTTGTTTGCACTACTAAGACACAAACTAGAGCAGCTTTTCACCAGAATCGTATCATATCCATAAATTGGAGTTTGAGTTGAATTAAAGGTTGGTTTGATGTCCTACAATACAAGTACACAAGTACTAAAGCGTCTTTACCAATTTTTCAAAATATATATTGATTTAGCACAGCAACAGATTTTGTGATACTTTGTCTTTATGCACGACGGAAAAAAAGTTTGCGTAAACTCCGTAGTATTCATACACAGAAACCAATTTTGGGTAGTGTGCTTTAGCTCAAAAATGGTTTAACACAAACCCAAGTTAATAAAAAAAAAAAAAACCAAAAAGCAAAGAAAACAATTGCTGTTGAATTTTTGTGATATATTTCTGTAATATTTTTTTATAGTTCGTCCGAATAATGAGATATAAAAAGTTACAAATTGTAGAAACAATTGAAGTCTAATCCTGAAGAATGAATGCATGGAAGAAGAAAAGCTAGTTCTGTGTAATTGAGTATCAGAACCCAACAACAATGGCAACAACAACAGTAACAACAACAGAAGCAGTTAGACCAATCGCTGTACAATAGACAATGTCAACAATTGAAAACCTAAAAATAAAAAGCTGTCTATTCATATTGTTTTTAACAATTTAATTTGCGCTTGTTCATGGCCACACTCTGCTATTCTGACAATCTTCTCCATATTTCCATTGTCAACATTATGTTTTATAAATCAGTTTTCCATATTGTTTTATTCCAAATCTATCCTACTTTACCAAAAAAAAAAAACATAAACAAAACTGTGGCGATTAAAAAAGAAATCAATATCTAAAATTAACAATAGATAAGCTTATTACACGTGATGCCGTATTATAATAGTACTCTATTGTTAGTACAATCTTTTAGATTATGCGCTAACAGGAACAAGGTTTGGTTTGGAGACAAGTTTTGTGTTTGCGATGTTTACATTCAAGACAAGGACAACAAAGGTTCAACTAGAGTCAGCATAAAGTGACGATGTTGATTGACTTTGAAAGGGATACATTTTCATAGCCAATGAACGTAAATTTAGATTTTTCAAAACTAATCGGTGCAACACGGAATTGGAATATAGAGGCACACAGCTTTGTGTAATAAATGGAATAATTGTCGGTAGAATATTCCAAATAGTTTGTTACAAAAAGAAGAAACAACCTTACACAAACTAAAGAGGGTTTCGTGTACCTGTTTACAAAAATATATCAAATTTCAGGTACTCTACTTCTTTCAAGTTATGATTATTATTGTTGTTTCAACAATGGAAGGTTATCAAAATAAGCTTTTTTCTTTGTCTTCAACCGAAGAAATCCCAACGACAACGAAGATCTGAGGCTTACATTGGCGCTGTTGCAATAGCAGTTCTCTGTAGATCTCTCTCTTACCCCTGACGTCAAGATATGCATTAAAAGAACGTAACTTCAAAATCGTAGTGCATGCAAAATCAGCTGTAATATTGAAACTCTTTCTACCATTTAGTAGATTTTTGTGTAGTCTCATTTTCAGTCAACAAAAAATTGAAAAGGACAAGACACAGCCTTCATTTGTTGGTTGTGATTCCAACGGAATTTAGTTGGAATTCAAAATTGTGTAAGAAAACACGTGTTTCACCTACCTTCCGTTAATCCATACACTGGTGTCTCAATCGAGGCAGTGATTGGAGAGTCGCTCACACTTGAGAAAAATCTTACACTAACGAGCTGTGAACTTTGTCAGTAATCGTCTTTCACCAAAATCAAACAAATCAGGCGAGCATTTGACGTGCTTGATTTATATCTTGAATTCAGCCCAGTTTTCTTCTTTCTTCATTTGTCTCTTCCCCTCAAATCTTTACCCCTTAACCCCCCCCCTTACTACTTAGTGAATTTATACAATAGCAGCGTCATAGTAGAACTAGGGGCACAGACCAAGAAAACAAGCTTTGTAAACAATAGAAAACAATACAATAACGACGATTATCTTTTCTTTTTTCTTTGGATGAAACGATTTTTGATATGGAAACGGTTGCAAATGTTGCCATTCACTCGGATTTTCAAAACTTATTGAATCACCAAACATGGAGAAAAAGGATCAGATGTAGTACACCCTCTCTCTTTCTCATCTTTTGATTTGCACGGTTCAATTAAAGGGGGAGGGGGGGTGAGGGGGAGGTTGAGGGAGATGCTTTAAATATAGACAAATGATGTTAATTCCAGTATCTGTGCCGATACGCCTCGTAGAATCATTATCATCACATATTACACAGTCGCTAATTGAACAATCAAGAAATGGAATTCTAAAGTTGCAAAACTGATTAACAAAGAGTACCTTTATTAGAATAGATGGTAAAGATTAAAGAATATTCTAATGTACATACACAAATATCAAATATTTTTACACCAATGCGGCAACAACAATACCACCGCAGCAAACAGTTGGCGAAAATTTGTATAGAAACTAAACTTTGATCAAAAGACAAAGACAAACAAAGACAAGTCAAAACAAAATTGAAACAAAATTGAAACAAAATAAAACTAAAGGAAAAAAACTCACAGCCAGATGCTGATCTCTATAACTAAAACTCAAACTCGCAACAATTCCCATCTCTCTCTCACAATTTCATCATTTACTGTTGATGAAATGCATCTAAACCATATCCTTGCGCATGTGATTGTTGTTGTTGATGTTGTTGAGGATGTGCACCTTGTAATTGATACTCTGCTACACCAATTGGAACTCCACCAACTACACCAGGATGGTGTAATTGTGCCTGTTGTTGTTGTTGTTGTTGTGGCAATGAGAAGGGCATACCTGCAGCATGCACATTAGCTATACCGCTAGTACTATTATTATTGTTGGTGTATGTGGTGGCAGACAATGGTGATAGTTTCTCTTGATCATAAAATCCCATTGATGAAGCAGCAGTACTGGGGGCTCCAACACTATTGGTTGCTGCACCAGGAAGTGGTAAGTTACCAGTTGATGATGATGATGCCAAGGATGTTGATGAGTTTTGCAAGTATGGATTGGTGTTTGAGATGATATAGCTTGGGTATCCTTGTAAATTGTTCAATTGTTGTTGTTTGAAGTAGTTTTGATATTGATCGTGTTGTTGTTGTTGAACAGCTTGGGTGGCTTGTACTTGTTGTTGTGCGGCTTGTTGTTGTTGTTGTTGTGCCTGTTGTTGTATTTGTTGTTGGTGTTGCAACATTTGTTGTTGTGCGGCAGCAGCAGCAAGAGCAGCCTCTGAATGATGACGCTGTGATTGGACCGCAGCAGTAGCTTGTTGTTGTTGTTGTTGCTGTTGCTGTTGCTGTTGCTGTTGTTTGGCTAGTTGTTTGGCAGTTGGTTTATCCTTACAAACCAAACAATTTTTATTCTTACCATTCCTCTTTGGCTCATACTTGTAGTTGGGGTACTTCAACGCATGGTTTTTCTTTTCATCTTCAGCCAATTTATTCCAATGTTCCTTTTCGGCAGCAGGTAAAGCTCTCCATCTTCTACCCAATTCACGAGAAACTTCAGGGTTGGAACGTATGACTGAACCTTCGTCCAAAATAGCCTGATGGTATTTTTGCCTAAACAAGATGAATGCATTTCTTGGACGTGGGATCTTGTTGCCTTTGGCTTTACATATACATTGAGGTGCACCATTAGCATCAGTGGGAGAAGTGTTGTTGTTAGCGGATGAAGATACTGATGAACGAGTTGAGCTGTCAGTTTTGGGTTTACCTGTAATGGTGGTGTTAGGGTCTGTGTACGATACAGATGGGGTGGTTTGGGAAGTTGATACTTGGGAGTATGCATCTTGTACATATGATTGTTGTTGAGGGTAGTAACCATTACCAATAACAGCAGCAGCAGAAGCAGCCGAACCATCTTGAGGTTGTTGTTGTTGTTGTTGTTGGTTACGAGGTGGCATAATTTGAGCTAGCGAGGGTAACGTGTTGTTGGTAGTGGCAGTGGTACCGTTATTCTGTCTTGTTAAATCATCACCAGGCATATTGTGAGTGTAGTATACAGCTGTAGACATTTATCAATGTATATCAACCAGGCAGCAAAAAAAGGGGAAATGAAAAGTTAATCTGATGGGTAAAAAGAGTGTCAAACTTCAGTTAAGGGGAGGGAGATAGAAGACGTGTTGGATGAATATGTTGCAAAATGGAGGTGGGGAAGGGAGATTCAAACCAAAATGATTTAAAGAAAAGACTAATGGAGATATCTATATGTTTTTATATTGAAATAACAAAATGGACCTTTCTTTCTTATGGGTATCGGATAATAATAAATCAAAAAAAAAAAAAAAAAAAAGGTATCTTCCTTTGTGGTTGACGGGAATTCTAATAAAAAAAAAAAAAAAAAATTAAAATTAAAAATTAAAAATTAAAAATTAAAATTAAAAAAATTAGAAAATAAGAAAATAAAATTTTACAAAAAGTAACAATCATATCAAGCCCTTTTGTGTGAAGTTGATTTTGTCAATGTGCGTGTGCCTAATGCGAAATATTAGCTTTGTGTAAAAGCTTGGTTAATATGTATTAACTCCTCTTGTGTAAACTGCGTAGTGGTACAAAAATCAAAAAGATTATCACTCGTACACTACCCTGTTTTATATACATCAGTACACGACTATTACTCTATTTGTATTTTTTATATTTTATGCATTGCGGTTAAATCTATAATGTAATGTAGGATTAAGAAGCAGGATTAAGAAGACATACGTTTACGTTTCCCTTTTTTATATGCACTACTTAGATATATATTCCAAATCAACAACAACAACAACAACAACAACAACAACAACAACAACAACAAAGGATTATAACAAAAAAAAAATTATCATATGCACAGTAGATTAAAACAGCGACAACCACAATGAGTTTTACTGCATATAGTTCGGGTAAATAAAAGTATATACTAACAATCACAGTGGCTGTTTAGTTTGTTATCTGCGAGGGTGGAGAATATTTAGATTAGAGAAAACACGATTAAAAGTGCATTCTCTTTTTGCACTACTACTTCTGTCTAAAAACACGTACATGTACACCTGTGCACAAGTGTATACACGTGTACGGCGTTCGCCTTCAATTAGATCATCATTCATGCTTTTTTTTTTTAGTAACACAACCCCCCCCCCCCCTTTTATACAAGTGATTTGTGGAAAAACTTTGAGTAAAGGTTTGCGGATAAATTCTGAAAATTAAAAAAAAAAATTAAAAAATTAAACTCACAACAAAGAATCTCTTTGTGATTGGCTCATGGCTTATAATTTTGTTTTTTGTTATTTATTTTTATTGCCGGGGTTTGTTAAACTAATGAACAATACCAATCATAATCCAGGGGGAAATAATAGGTTATATAAAGTTACTAAGAGGGCATAATGTTTGGAGTACAATAGAAAGAGGCGGTTACAAATGTACAACTTATTATGTTGTGCACAATAGGAGGTGCTTGTTGCTGGTGGCTGTGGAAAACCCAAATAGACCAGTAGACAATAGAGACAATGAAGTTATGCACTAAAAGTTAAACAATAGCGTTATAAAAACAAAGAAATGGAAGGAAATATATCCGATGAGGCGATGAATGTTGAGTATTTACACTGAACAAATTATAATAGTTAATTGTCTTGTAAAGAATACCACTTGTCTTTTTGGCTCTTTGTATGAGACAATAGGAGGAAGGCAAAACGCATGGTCTAATACAATCACTAATAGTCAAATATCGAGGGCGGGTGAGTAAAAGGGTTGTTTATTGTTGTATATATCTCTCCCTCATTAGATTAATCCGTTGATACGAATATTTTTATTTTTGTTTGTTATTATTTTTTTTGAACAATGGACACACCCCATTATTACACAAAAATAACAACTAAAATCAAAAATTAAATATAAAACTGGCAAAACAACAACAACTTAAACGAAAACAGAGACCAAATATTACAGTTGAAAAGAACAATTTATAAAGCAAATAATATGAGTTGATTCTTACATATATGCTAACACTAGTGCAGTATACAAAACATAGAATACACTACTTCGTTTTGAGTGTTTTATACTCACAAATCGAATTAATTGACTTATCCCACATGTGTCCTAGTATTACTACTATTATTAACCCTTTCACTACCCTTGACATAAGGCATTATGCATATAAGCAGCACAAACATAAATTAAAAAAAAAATCCCAAGAAACCAAAAATATCAAAAATATCAAAAATATCAAAAGACAATGATGTCATTAAATATACTGTTTTTGATGGTTTTGTGCACTACTTTTTATCGTTCATTTTGAAAACTTGCGAAATTTGTACACATGTGATGTGAGTGTGTTTAACGAAAGTTGTGGTTATCTCTAACCTCATTCGATGGTATTACTACCCATTCACCACTAATAGATTAGTTTTTTCCCTGAAAGAAACAAAGGCGTTGATTGTTGGCTCTAATTTTATAAATTATTCATAATTACACACAAAACTAGGAATAAACCTGCATATAAAGTGTGCGCAATATATCACACAATAAAGATAGAAACAATAGAAACAATAAAAGCAATTAAAACAATAAAAACCATTAAAGAGAGAGAGAGAGAAAGAAAATAGAACACAGTATTATTAGTAATCACGTGTACCTGGTTCCAAAAAGAACAAGGTACTCTATGCGCTTCAAGAAACTGTGATGGTTATGAGTATTACAAAATTGAAACATATGATTCACTAACTCTACTTCACTAGCGCCCCCCCCCATTTTTTTTTTTTCTCGACTGTCATTGACTTGGGTGAAAAGTTTAACTTTTCTTATCTCTTTGTTTTTACTTCCTCAACATTGTTGTACAGTCTTTGGCTATAATATTAAAAAAACACGGCTGAGGGAAAACAAAGAGAGTTTACGATTGTCTATTCTCTTTACATCTTCCCTTCCCAATTAGTCTACAGGTTTGAGATCAGATCAGATCTTGTTTACTACTCCACTCAGCGAACGAAAAAAGAAATTTTAATCTCCGTTAGGCTAAACATGCCCTCCTTGAGATGTACTCGCAATGACGTTTTCTCCTGCCTGGCTTTCCTCTATCTTAACAAGGGTGCATTGCACGTATGCGATAGCTGCAGTCTGTAGCCGTAACTGCACGACTGTTCGAATAAACGTCATTTAGCGTTTTAAACATAACTTTTAACAAACATCTTCCCTTTGTTGCCAATATGCAACAACTAAAACAATATGCATACATTCTTTATGTTTCTCATAACCAAGAAAAAAAAAAAAGGAAAAAAAGGGGAAGGATTGTACTGCTTGCCGCCATATCTGATTGTTTCTTTTATCAACAATGAAACAGTGGAACGTCAGGGGGGAGGGTAAGAAAAAGAACCCTTTTTTTTTTGAAACAATAAAGAAATGTGTAATTAATAATAATGGGAGTAGGTAGACCAAAGAAGGGAGGGGAGCGATAATGAATTCTATTTTGATGGTTGCAAATTGTCAAATAACACTGTTGGCGAAACAAACTATCGAAAACTTAACATGCTCTATTTAGTATTTAGTCGATTCGACTAAATGCATAGTATCCGAATTTCTGTGGTATACACTGTAAACCTAAAACTTAATTCTAGCATTACATCGACTCAAGAAAAATGTTGGTATAGAGGGCTACATTACTTCACTTACGCAAGACAATAGCGCACTCACTCACTCACTCACTCACTCACTCACACTAACACGCTACCAGAGGCAAACAAGTGGAGTAAAAAATGTTAAAGTAACTTATTTTTTTCGTTCAAATCAAGAATGGATCGTTTCCTATCATACGACTTCAGTTACACAAATCACCTCTGACAATAACAATTGAACAATTTTTGGAAACAAAAAAATAAACAATGCAACTTGCACGATGGGATTGACAAGAATTGTCTACTTTTTTGGCAGGTCTAGTATCTCTTTACCCCGTTGTGCATTCTCTCTTTAGTCTAGGATGCCCGCCTTTTCTTATTGTACGTCTACTTTTTGTGCATTGGAGGCTATAGTCAGTATCAACAACGTGGGCTACTGTTTTTCAATTGCGCCGTCTTTAAAAAAATTTACAAAAAGGAAACAAGGGGGGAGTGGTATTGGATTCTCCCCCAATAAATCAAATTTTTTTGTTAAGCTTTGTCTGACATGTACGCAAATAACACTTCTCTAATTGTTATTAGTTTAAAACAAGTGTTCATGGATATACATTTGTGATCTTGTTTCTCAAACCATGATGCTTAAATAGTGACTGTAGTTGAGAGCTAACATCTCATTGGGCTTGCGTTTGAATATGAATATGACTCTGTAATTCTTTAAAGAGATTTCCCACTACTCCCCACTGTAAATTTTTGCAACTTGCTTTTGTATAAATTTTGTTGCAAAAATTGCACAGGCCATCTTTTGGCCTTTATAATTCACATATTATAGCATGTTTAGTTTTCACATGCTTAGTATATGGCAAGGTGGTCGTGGACAGCTCACTACACTAAGAAACAAAGTCAAATAGTCACATGGATTTATGGCTTTTGGTTGGTCTGTTGATCTCTCTCCGCTTTCGGACAAAAAGAAAAAAGAATGGAACCCAACAGCGGAGCAAAAGATCCGCCGCTGACAAAATCAGGAAAAAGAAAAAAAGAATCGAGACTCCCCGTAAGAAAATGATTATTAAATAGAAGGAGAGGGAGAAAGATTTGTAAAACTCTAGAGGCTGACATAACGGTAACCCAACCGAGGCACACTATATCGTTTGATTGAACACTTACATTGATGTTGCAATCTCCGTCATGGGTGGGGTTCAGTTATGCATTTTGAAGAATCAACCAATAAACAACTCCGCTTTTCAAATCAAAATGCGATTTATATGCAGGATTACTTATAGGACATCTTAACCCAATTTAGAAATCACTAACCAAAACACACATTCATTGGAGAACTAAAGGTCACACACACACACACAAACATTTGCTTATGAAAAAGGATACTCCACTTCAAACCCTACCAACAGAGTCCTATTAATTAGTTTACATAATGGGTTCTCGTTTCGTATTCTTGTACAATGTTTTAGTCATATGCAAATTTACAAAGTGCAGCAAAGAACTAACAGAAACCATCTCAACACACTCTTTCTCTCGACGAAAATTTTTTTCTTGGTACAACATCAAAAGTAAAATATAGAAAGAAAAAAAAAATATCATTGACTGAAACTCATCATTTTCTTTCTTTCTTTCTTTCTTTCTACAAGACTGAGATCCTCATTTCAGATCTAAAAGACATCTTAATACTCCCTACAGTATCCTCCTGTGTCTACAATGGAGTCAGTCATCAAAGTTTCCTTGTCGGTTTGTCCATTTGTTCAATCTACTTCAACCCAGGCATTGCGTCAATTGAGTAGATCGTCTGGTGGTTTGGCCCAACGTGCTCGTCAATGTCCTTATATGGCCAATGCACTCAAGGCTCAAGAGCAACAGCAACAGCAGCAACATGAACAACAGCAACGTCAAGCTGTCAGATCCTACTCTTCAGCTTCTAGCCCAAGAAGAGCTAGTGTCAGCCGTTCGTCCACCACTCCTGATGCTTCTGCTTTTGTTCCACCACCACCACCACCAGCAGTATCTCCATATCGTTTGCAAAATGAAAACTTGTCCGATGCTCAAGTCAATTTCAATGGTAATGAACAAAAATTTGATTTCCAAGGGTTTTTAAATGATGACTTGAACAAGAAGAGAACTGATAAATCCTATCGTTTCTTCAACAATATCAATCGTTTAGCTAATGAGTTCCCAAAAGCTCACCGTGCTCAAGAAGATGATAAAGTTACCGTTTGGTGTTCAAATGATTACCTTGGAATGGGAAAGAATGAATCAACCTTGAATGAAATGAAGCGTGTTTTGGACAAGTATGGGTCAGGTGCTGGTGGAACTAGAAATATTGCTGGCCATAATGCCCATGCTATCAAATTGGAGTCTGAATTGGCTGCTTTGCATAAACATGAAGCGGCGTTGGTTTTCAGTTCATGTTTTGTTGCCAATGATGCAGTATTGTCATTGTTTGGTCAAAAGATTAAAGATTTGGTTATCTTCTCCGATGAGTTGAACCATGCATCAATGATTCAAGGTATTAGAAACTCCCGTGCCAAGAAACACATTTTCAAGCACAATAACTTGGTTGATTTAGAAGCTAAATTGGCGCAATACCCTAAATCTGTTCCCAAGTTGATTGCGTTTGAGTCGGTTTATTCCATGTGTGGATCAGTCGCTCCAATTGAAGCCATTTGTGACTTGGCTGAAAAATATGGTGCAGTTACATTTTTAGATGAAGTCCACGCTGTTGGTATGTATGGTCCTCATGGTGCTGGTGTTGCCGAACACTTGAATTTTGAAGCCCATTTGAAACTGGGTATAAACCCTGCTGATGTTGAAACTGTCATGAGTAGAGTTGATATGGTTACTGGTACTCTTGGTAAAGCTTATGGATGTGTTGGTGGTTATGTCACTGGTAAAGCAAACATGATTGATTGGTTTAGATGTTATGCACCTGGTTTTATCTTCACCACTAGTTTACCACCGGCAATTATGGCTGGTGCTGCTGAATCCATTCGTTACCAAAGAGCTACATTAAAGGATCGTATTGCGCAACAGAAAAACACTAGATATGTCAAGGATAACATGAACCAATTGGGATTACCAGTTATCCCCAATCCATCTCATATCGTCCCTGTGTTAATTGGTAACGCATACGATGCCAAGAGAGCTTCTGACATGTTGTTGGATAAACACAAAATTTATGTGCAAGCTATCAATTTCCCCACTGTCCCCATTGGTGAAGAGAGATTAAGAATTACTCCTACCCCAGGCCATGGTCCTGAAATCTCCAACCATTTGATTGAAGCTGTTAATGATGTTTTCAATGAATTGAATTTAAAGAGAATCAATGACTGGACTGCAAGTGGTGGATTATGTGGTGTTGGTGAAACTGATGGAGCACCAATCCAGCATATTTGGACAGATGAACAATTGGCATTGACTGATGCTGATTTGAATCCAAATGTTGTTGATCCAATCGTCGCTCCGTTGGGTGTCTCCTCAGGTGTCGCTTTGTAGTGAGCTAGACACGAGAGAGCAGGATATTGCTCCAAATCTTTTTCTTTATAGTTTTATCCAATATTATATGCCAGTAACTCTTTAACTGCGTACGCTTTGTAGCTTTTTTTGTTTTCTTAAAAAAAAAAAAAAAAAAAAAAATCCACGCGTACATCACTTAATGTAAACAAAACCAAGTAAACAAAATATACAGCTTCAACCCATAGCATCTCCTATAGTATGGCTCTTGATAAACCACAGGTGATTAAGCTATATGTACACCGAGTTGTGAAATCGTTGATACCAGCCGAGTTAGGCGAAGAATACATACAAAGTGTTGCCCACGAATTGTACACCTCCTTAATCAACACACAACCTATTCGTGAAGATATATCCACCATTATCAATAATCACAAACAAACTTTTCTCAGTAATGGCTTGAAACAAGAATGGGCTCAATTTCAATCACTCGTCAATTTGCTAAGTCAACATCGATCACTTGATCAAATTGCCAACTACTTGACGTTTTTCGAAGCCATGCGTGATGATGATGATGATGGACAAGCTGAACGTGGCGATAAGCTAGATACGGTGGCCGTATCATCACCAGCGATAAACACCAAGGATAAAACTTTAGCACAATTGATCCAACCTTACTACAGATCCTTACCTGAAGATACCATCCTCACTTATTTGCCATACACTTTGATGGGTCTTGACTCGAAATTGTTTACATTTACAAATAACTACAAGCGGATAGAGATACCGCAAACGATAAATAATAGCTATAGCTCCCTATTGAAAGGCTTATTTGAGTATGCATTATTATACAAGCAATTGGATATTTTCGTTGTCAAAAATAGAGGCAAACAAGCACTGGCGATAAAGGGTGCATTCATTGCATTATTGGATACGAAGTTGAAGCAGTATAGCCATGACTTGAACCAAGTGTTTAGTAAACTGCCACTGAGTGTCTTGTCTGTCTATCAGGAAATTTATGAATGGATCTTTACATTACGATTCTTGTATCGTGCGTCGTTACGAATGATCGAATTGGATGGGTATCAGTTTCTTAACCACATTTACAAGTTCACTAAATTTGGTGATAAGCATGTATCAAGTATTGCTAGTCTGACATTTACTGAAATTGTGAAACCTTATTACAATGTACTTGAGTTTTGGTTGATCAAGGGGGAATTGATTGATCGAAATAGCGAATTCTTTATATCGTTTAATCAAGATGGTGAGCATTTCCAATCGATAATCCAGTACCACCGTGACAAAGTCCCCGAATTTATCAAATCAAGTGACCAAATTTTTCAAATTGGTAAAACACTAATCTTTCTTGAAAAATATTGTCAAGAATTGAAATTTGTTGATGATTTTAATATCAAGTACTCAAGGGAGATTTTCACCAACCATAATGGATTAGCTTCAATGACAGTTAATGAAACCATTGATGTGATCAACCGGCAATATAATGAAGTACTCACATTTTTCACACAACTTGTACATGACAAATATCACTTGTTTACCCATTTGCAAAATTTCAAAAATCTCTACTTTATGGAGTTGAATGATTTCGTGGAATCGATAATTATCAAGGGAGAATCAGCATTCAACTTAACATCATTGGAAATCACATCGAGTCAATTACATCAAGTACTACACGATGCTATACAAATCTCATCGGTTAAATTGCGTAAAGACAATGTTGAACGTATTGATTCCAAAATTTTCAACCCGCAATTGGAAACATTTGGGTGGGATTCGTTCTTGATTGATTACAAGATTGGTGATTTGCCAATACTGGATCTTTTGCAACTGTCAATGGTTAAATATCTCAAGATTTTCCATTTTTTTTGGAAATTGCGTCATTTACAAATGCTTTTAAAATCCAATTACTTGGCGTTTGGTCAATTGCAAATGACAATGACACCTCGTGTTAGAGGTAGCTATAGAAAATTGGTTAGTCAAGTCAATGGAGTTGATATTAGGAGGCATCATTTGATTAAATTCTTGGATGATTTGGTGGGCTATTTATCTTACGATGTGGTTGAAACTTCATTTGAACGAAATATTATTGACAAGCTTTGTCATCGTGATCAAACAACGGACAAGAAGCTAGTTTTGGATAAACTGTTTATGAAATTGCCTCAAGCTGTGGAGGAGGAAAAAGACATTGACCAAGATACTGAACGAACCCCCATGAATAAATTGACTATCGATGAGCTAATCACAGTACATGAGCGATACCTTGACGATATCGTGTATACAAAATTGTTTAATGGGTCAATCAAGGGAGCCAAGACAAGCATCAGTTTTATTGATCAGATTTATGAGATTTTGCAATCGATTTTCAGATTCATAAATACTAGTCAAGAGTACCTATCCGTCATTGAAACGTTCTTGGTATTGATAAATAGTCAAGAAAGAGTACATGATGGATCACTGCTGGATCAAGATGAAGAGTATCAGCTAGAAAAGGATATTGATGACGGTATGAAAAGAATGACTAAATTGTGGAAGATTCTTGAAGTGGACATTTTCAATGGTGAGTTTCAGATATTGGTTGATGGGTTTAAAGAGGATTTGAAGGTGGATAATGATTTAAAAGAGTTTGGTAAATGTCTATAGGAAAAGCATTGTGTAGAATATCCATAATATTCTTTTTGTTTTCGGTACAACGGGGTGCGTCCCTATGATGTAATGGGGGAAAAGAAAAAAGTTTCGATTCAGAAAAGTCTAGAGCTTCTTATCAATTAGCGTGTAACAAGCAACTTAAGACCAATACTACTTACCACCAGCTCCCTCCCTCCCTCCCCCACACACACATACACTCATGCCAACGGATCAACCTGATGATAACATACTCCAATTTGTGCTTTTCCAGCTGAAACAAGTCAAATTATACAATCTACCTGCCAATTTACTCACTCAACTTGCAACTGGTAATGGTATTGAAGATCAAGTTGAATGTATATGGACGGGTTCCATTAAATTAATTCGAGAAATCAAACAAAAAAACACCCACGACTCTAAAAACCATAAATCCAACGAAACCAATACCAACAAGGTCATCCCTGCATTTACTCAACATCGATTGAAATTGGAATTTATAAACAATCACAATGGCACAAACTTATGGGGCGAAACATGGTATGCGCCCATCAACAACAACAACAAGCATCTCCGTGCCGAATTGGGATTAGTGCCGCGCGAAGAAGATGTAGACACGGCGCAGGTGGCCAGTAATGTGCAAATGAAACAAATTATCGGCATTGCTCATGATGGCACCACTACGATTAAAGAGCCATCGCATGATTTGGGTATTGTGTCAACTCAATGGTTTCGGGTTATTGTACAATTGCCCAATTCAGGGTACCATCCACTAATAACCGACAGTGTTGAAGAAGAGGAAGTAGGGACAGGAGGCGGTAGCGATCTTCACAACCTTGATGATGCGACAAAAGTGGCACAGATTGCCCTCTTGCTACGTTTCAGACATGATATTGACTCAGAAGAGTTTCTTGAGCATTTAGAGAATTATAACATGAGATATGATCATTTACAGCAACAGTATTATTATGATCAATGGGCTCAAATATTCGATCAAGATACGGTGCTGAATGGGGGTGTCGATGATGATGATGATGATGGTGATAAGTCGAAGGGTTCACTGGATGATGATGGTGGTGAGGATTTGAGTTTGACTGATAATGAAAATAACTATGAAACAGCCGATAGACAAACACTAGCTGGTCAAAGCTCAGAGAGTGAAGAAGAAGAAGACGATGATTTTGGTGACTTTATAAGTAAGTAAATGACAATTGTAAATTATAGAATTTCTATCTGCGTCCTTGATGTTGTTGCAGCAGCTGCAGTTGTTGCTCTTGCAGTTGTTGTTGTTGCTGTTGCTTCTTCTTGTAATACATCTTTTGAATCAATGGGTGATGCGCTCCCAACTCCTTATTCTTGTTCCTGCTATACTCAATATAAGCCATATCTTCACCACCAGCCAACCCAGCCAACGAACCAGCCGATCGAGTAGCACCACTTTGTTTGCTATTGTCCATCCTTTGTCTTTGCTCTCGGGAAATGAAATTCGTATCTACATCATCACCAATTTCCAAACCGGCAGCATCTTCATTCTTCAACAACACTTGCTGCAACAATTCTCGACGTTCTCTAGCTGATGCATACGCCAAGTCAGGTAATTGCTCCATGCCACTCAAATGTGTAATGACTTTGAATGCATAACCTTGGTCAACTAGGAATGCTTGTCTCTTTGTGGAATAATACATTTCTTGAGTATCTTTCGACACCAAAGAGTAGAAAAATGCATTAAACCCTTCATCATTACGTCTCTTGGCTCGCAAAATTCTACCTAATCTTTGAGCCTCTTGTCTTCTGGACCCATAATGCGATGATATTTGAATCAAACATGTAGCCTCAGGCAAGTCAATGGATGTATCACCCACTTTCGACAAAAAAATGGTGTTTATTTGATCATTGTGTTGGAAATTCTGCAAAATCTTCATTCTCTCCTGTTGCGGCGTAGATCCATATATAAATGGTTTACCAAGTTTCAATGCATACTCTTGAAGTGCATACACATTATCACTAAACACAATGATCTTGTCGCCCCTCTTTTCATGATAATGGATCAAAAACTGACATGCTTGAAACTTGGTAGGATTCATAATATACAATAGCATCCTTTTACGGGCACTTTCCCGCAAATACTCTTGATAAAATTCAGCCGTCATCGGACACCACACTTCAGCACATTGAACATTTGCAATGTGTCCCTTTTGTGCCAAGTCCATCCAATTTGCTTCGTACAATTTGGGACCAATCAAGAAATTCAAATCATCAATCTTGTCATCTTCACGCACCAAAGTAGCTGTTAAGCCAAGCTTGGCGTGCGCAGCTATAGTCGTAACAACACGTCTAAACATATTGGCAGGGACAACATGCACCTCATCCAAGATGATAAACCCCCATTCTCGTGATCGAAGAAAATCCATCACTTTTTGCGAATCATGCGACCTGTTACGAGTGTTTGCAACCATTGAATACGTGGAAACTACTAAGCCAGATTCACTGGCAAACATTTCTTTGTTCTCTGATGTGAATACAGCAACTTTTTCCGGTTGTATTGTACACCATTGCAAGAACTGTTGCCTCCACTGCATAACCGAAACTGATGAGGTACACAATACAATAACAGACTTTCGGATGGTGCAAGCAGCAGTAATTCCAACCAACGTCTTTCCGGCACCACACGGAAGCACAATGATACCTGATCTAGCTCTTCCATTTCCAAACATTTTCGACAATGATTTCTCTTGATATGGCCTGATTTGCGTTGAGGGTTTCAAATCAATTTCAAGGTCGGGATTTCTTGCATCATTACGGAAATCATACTCTTCCAAAACTGGATAGTCAATCTCTTGACATCGCCTCTTTACAATTTCCACAGAGTCGTGGGATATCTCGAACGAGTGTACAGTGTCCAAGTCATCTTCGTCGTCTCGACTTCCAACAACCGAAGCAAAAATGTCTTCAGCTTCATTGGATGGTTTTGTTGCGTCAGCAGCGGACTCTTCTTTCTTTTTGGTTCCCGGTATTTCAATGTCATTCTGCGGAGGTGCCGATTGAACCAACCCGTTGCTGGTCACAGTGTTTTCAGTGGATTGTATTCTCAAAGGGCCAATAACCTCATCTTTGAGCAACATTTGCAATATATCCGCTTGTGTACTTTCAACAAAATACCTATTGTTTTTCAAAACTAACTTGATCTTACCATATGATACAGTTGCGGCTTTAATAAATTCGACAATGGTGTCTGTCACAGGCACTTTTGATAACCTATTCAATACAGATATTATATCATTGGTTTCTAGTCCCACTGAAACGGCTGCATACAATGAAAATGGAGTTATCTTGTACTCGTGTATGTGTGAGGGCCTCGAGATTGGCTCAGCAATTGTGATTAAAAAATCTTGCGCTTGCTCAGCTAATGGCGAGAATGACTCTAGAATAATCCTCATGTCATTTGGAGATATCCATAAGGGTCTCGTAAAATGGTCTGGCTTTAATTTGAGATATGAGAAATCGGATGCACCAAAAGACTTCGAAACTGCATCAGGGATATAACCTGGAGGTAAATCAGGGGTTACATCTAGCAAATCATCATCTGAAAAGTTTTGCTCCAGTAACAGACCCTTGACCGAGTTTACAGCCATACGGGCCTTTTGTTTCTTTAGTTGTTGAGCAACTTCATCGGCAGTTGCCTTATTTGCCTTCCTCTTTCTGGGTGTACCATAATCATCATCATCTATGTCAATGTACCCTTCATCAGAGAAATTTTCATCATCAAGTTCAGCATAGTTGACAGACTGTGATCTTTTGGACATAATAAGTAGCTCTGATCCCTATCAAAAAACCAATAAAAGGGTCAGATGTAAGGGATAAAAAGATGTGATTTATGAGAATCTTGAAGTTCTACATTTTTGATTTCTTTTGTAAAGAAGGGCGTGCATCTTTTTACAAAATCATCAATTTTTGGCAACCATGTTCAAATCTATTGACAAATCTTAATTAACGAATAAACTCACCCTGATACAACTCTAATCGGTAAATTTATATGACCCGCTAGCTAAAGTAATGCTACCTCCTCTGTAGCTGCCTTTTTTCATTTTGTTTTTGTTCTTGGTGAAATCCTTACCTCTAACTTGCAACAATCTTTCACTGGCTTTTTCTCCCCAAGTTCCAGCTGCACCTTTGTATGTGTTATCTTGCAACGCTCTGTCTTCAAAAGAGATTTTTGATCTATCTATTCTAGAGAAATGCTTTCTTTGACCTGGTTTAAGTTCAGGTTCAGGAGTGGCTGGTGTTGAGTTGGAGTTGATTGATTCTGTCACTGATGAGCCTGAAGAGGTACCGGGTTCAACTTTGACTTTCTTTTGATTATGTGCGTCGTCTGAACCTTGGTGTTTCCTTTTGTTTGTATATGACTTTGAGTCGGAGTCGGATTCACTTGATGAGGATGAGTCGGATGAACTGGAGGAATCTGATGAATCGGAGTCTGAATCTGAGGATGAGCTTGATGAATCTGAAGATGAGTTTGATGAATCTGAAGATGAGCTTGATGACTCTGAAGATGAGCTTGATGACTCTGAAGATGAGCTTGATGATTCTGAAGATGAGCTTGATGATTCTGAAGATGAGCTTGATGACTCTGAAGATGAGCTTGATGAGTCGGTGTCTGTTGATGAGCTGGAGGACGTGTCACTCTCTGAAGATGAGGAGCTGTCCGTGCTGGAGGAGGTGTTTGATGATGAAGTCTTTGACGTCTCTTTCTCATCGGTGGCTGCTCCCACTTCTTTAGTGTCGTCCTCGTCGTCACTTTCATCGCCTGAAGTATCTTCGTCTCCGGAACTAGTCTCGTCATCGCCATCAGAACCGCTTTCGGAATCAGAGGACTGAGCCTCCTTCTCCTTCGCTTCTAGTTTCTGGACAAAGTCATATACTTTGTTCACTGCTTTTTTGTCAAAGTTGCGAACTTCCAAATTTTCCACCAAAACGGTTAAAACCTTAGTATCCAAACTCTTCATTTGTTTGTCATTCTTGACAATATCTTGAATACACTTTAGGATTGCTTTCAACTTTGATTCAGCTGAAACACTCATTTCTAGCAAAACTGGAAGATCTTTTGGAACAGCTGCGAGATTTTGGTGTGTGTGCTCAATTGGTAGTGATGAGATGGCAGATGGGAAACTTTTGAAAAAAAAAATTAAAAAAACTTTTTCTTGCACAAAAGCACAATCAACAAATTGCAAAATTTCTGCTTGCAAATTACACACCCGAAAGTCTCCTCAGTATAATTTAAGGACTACATTTACAGCTCCAAATCTAAAATATACTATCACTTTAAAACATATACTAGAGGAAAAAAAAGGCGCGTATTACCTCCGGAAGGGTCAAATCAACAAATACTACAATTTGGATTTCTTATCAATCAATTGAAATGGAACGTGGTTTGCGGCATCGTAACCATATACGTGGTCCATGTCGAGATTTAAAATCAGCTTGTATTGCTGGTCGCGAATGGCATTTTTGTCTCCATTCAAAGCAATTTCAGGAATCATAGACCTCTTCTTTTTGTATTCCTCGTCACGTTTCGTCATTGACTCTCTGATGATCTTAACCACATCATCTGGCTGTTCAGAATTCACCAAATGTTGTCCGTCTTTGATTTCAATAGCACCAGCCAACATATCCGATCTGATGCTGGTACGAATCCAGGTGATACTCTCTCTTACGTTCCAATTAGCTGCGCCGCCGATAACATGGAAAACAGGAACTCTGATCAATGGCAAAATAAGCATACCCTTTTGCATAGCCATACGGGGACTCAAATAAGTTGTCAATTGACTCACTTTCAGACACTTGGTCTTATACACATCTTTTCCTTCCGCATTCTTTGTCTTGTAAATTTCATCAGCAATGTAATCTTGTAATACTTCAGACTGGAAACGCTTAGTAAATGAGTATTTCTCGAAATAATCTCTAGCATCTTGTTCAGTATCAAAGGAATCTAACATAATGCCAACCAACTTTTTCAACAGCTTCATGAATCTTTGTTCAGATTCTGGTGTTCCGTAAATGACTGGTTCTATTGCCACAACTGAGTCAAACAAAGCCGGCTCCAAAAAAGTTGCATACAAGGCGGTAAATCCACCCATGGAATGACCAACAATAAGGTTTCTCGACTCAAAATCGTTCTTCATGTCTCCTGTGGTTGCTAGTTCGTGCTTGACAACCTCAATAACGTCCTTTGAGCCATCATCCCACATATAAACACAACCCAATTTCCCTTCATTTGCCAAACTTGTATCACCATGACCAATAGCGTCAATAGCAAGAACAGTGTCCAAAAACCAAGGTACTTGGTGAGATTGTGAAAGCTTGTACAACTGTTTTATGAGGTATGTCCATACTGATTTATTAAACCCAGTCCCGTGACAAAAAACCAAATTAAAGGTCAATTGGGACTCTGGATTGGGACGTGGAAAATTAGATTTGAATTTGTTGTACACAATGGTTAAGTCTTGGGCGTCTTTGGCAAGCAAGGTGCTTCCCTTTGCGCGAAAAGGATAAGCTTTTGCTTGTTTCTTTTCAAGTGTGAACGACATTGTGCTTTACAGGGAGTTCTAGTTGCTTGGGGCAAAAAATGTTGGAATTAACGAAACTCTTATACTCTGCTCGGGTAAATTGGCGGCTTGTGGGGGGAAAATGCGCAAAAACGGAGAATGGAGGTACTAAAATGGTAGCGAATCGCTCTAATCTTACAACGGAGTTACAATGAAATAATATTGTACTTTATCGGCGCATACATCCGAACAAGGGGGGAAGACAAGAGCCCCCGCATTGAAAAAGTTTGGAACCGATTTGTTGATACTGGTATCAAAGTTTGATAAGCTAAAAGCAACGCACCAGGCGTAGGGTGATGCCAGATCCAAAAGGATAATACATTTTTAAAACATATCAAGGGCCAAAGTTACTAGCAAGTAGTTTCTGTAATAGCTCCACTTAATCAACAAATCACCTCCTTTCATGGGCGAGCTTTATGCAGACTATGTAGTATACCTCGGACTTACCAAACCCTTGAGCACCACATTCGAGCGGATTTAGAGATATGCACGTCGTATAAAATAAAATTTTCGTAATGCGTTTTTTGAAAATTTTCAAATCACATTCACTTTACGATATTTACCTTCACTGATCCAGCACATACACTCATTTGACACTCTTCATGACTTCAAGTAAGATTAAAATACTTAGGACGGTACACCAGGTGAGACAATGGAGAGCCCAGCTCTTCTTGAATAACCAGTCAGTTGGGTTTGTTCCCACCATGGGGGCATTACATGCAGGTCATTGTTCCTTGGTGTCACAGTCAATACAGGAAAATGACAAGACTATTGTATCTATATTTGTCAACCCCTCCCAGTTTGGACCCACTGAAGATTTGGACAAATATCCCAGAAGTTTGGATCATGACTTGGAGATATTGGAAACACAATTCAAGAGCAAACCTGTGGATGCTGTATTTGTACCGAAGGTTACCGAAATGTACCCTAGTGGTATTACATTGGATGTCGAAAACCAACGAGGTACCTTCGTAACTGTTCACGGTTCTAGTGAGCAACTTGAAGGAGTCACGAGGCCACAGTTTTTCAGAGGTGTTGCAACTGTTGTCACCAAATTATTAAACATTGTGCAGCCAACAAGAATCTACTTTGGTCAAAAAGATGCCCAACAATGCGTTGTCATCAAGAATTTGGTAAAGGATTTACACATTCCCACTGAAGTGAGAGTGATGCCAACTTCTAGAGAGAGTAACGGCTTAGCCATGTCATCAAGAAATGAATATTTGTCAGACGAAATGAAGAATAGAAGCTCAGTCATTTACAAAGCGTTGAAGAACGGGGAAGCATTCTATAAAGAGAGAAAAGACAAACAGGAGGAAGTTAAAGCAAGTGAAATCCTTTCTGAAATTAGAAAAGTTCTTCAGCAAGATCCAGATTTTGACATTGAGTACATTGCGGTTAGTCATCCGGAACTTTTGACTGATCTTGACGTAGTAAAACCTGGCTTGGGAGCTATTGTTTCATGCGCTGTCAAGGTGCCCAAAGAGGATAGCGATGAAAAAGCTAGATTGATTGACAATATCGTCTTGCAATAGAGTTTTACGAATTTAATGATAAAGGTTTTTAGGGGAGGTATAGAAAAAAAAGTGTTTATTGGTTCAAAGTTTCTTAATTACATTCGTTTTCGTTTACGAAATAGTAAACTTTTTCTGTTTGTTGTCGAGGCGTCCTTCTCTTCTGATTTTGGGACTTTTGTATTTTGCTCTTCATATATCACTCGATCCTTCTCTAGTTGACGCTCAAATTCCTCCCTTGCATTTTTCTCCACACCCTCAATCAATATACCATGAGATTCTTTAGGAACACTGTAAAACACATAACCAAAATCTAGTAACCACAATGGATCGACGCATGTCACAAAATTCATATACTCTTTTGAAGTCAAGATCAAATCATGGTAGATGACAAAGTTCAGACTTAAATTACTATTGAGCAAGCTACTCGTGGGGTGCAAATACATCTTCATGTAGGGATGGCGAAGGTTAACAAACTCAGGAGCGCCATGAATACCCGTTTTGACAAGCTTGGCCAGTTGATGGTAAAAAGCTGCGCACAAACATCTTCGAATATCATCATCATTCTTGGCTCTGTAAAATGGAAGCTTTCTCTTTTGCATAATGAGCGCCAACTGCTTTCTGATCTCCTTTGCTCGAAGTAGTGACTTGTGTTGTATGAAATTGCGGTCACACCACTCATTTATTCGATTCCAATTAGAGCCGAATTTGTTCATATTCGTTTCCCATTGGGTGTAAACATTTAGTAGTGTCAAATGATCAGATTCTGCAACAACAAACCTTTCTCTTGCCGAATCAGCTTCCTTGGCTCTTTCTTTGGATCTTTGAAAGATGCTGGAAACACTCAACATAGCAACGATGGTGAGGATATCTTCCGAACAACGAAAATACTGTTCAGTCGACAACAAAATGAGTTTGGAGAGAGTTGGCTCGATCGGAAATTGAATCATGTCGCGTCCGAGTTTGGTCAATTCACCGATATTGTCTAATGCGCCCATGGCCCACAAATCATACAATGAACAGTTGAGTAAATCTTTGGGAGGACTATCCAAAAATGGAAAGTTGTTAATGTCACGTACATTCAAGGACTTCAAGAGCAACATTGTATTGCTCAAATTAGTCCTTTGAATCTCGGGTATGGGCTGTTGATACATGTTTTGAGGGTCCGTGGCGTGTTCAGTGTATAATCTGTATGCGACACCTGCACCAGTTCTTCCTGCTCTACCGCTTCTTTGCTCGGCATTTGCAAAAGAAATAGGAACTACTTGCAATGTATCCATCCCAAGTTTAGGATTGTAAACTTTGACTTTGACCAAACCACAATCAATTACGTACTTTATACCGTCAACTGTCAATGAAGTTTCCGCAATGTTTGTTGCAACAACGACTTTCCTCTTTGTAGTACTTGATTTATTGAATATCCTTTTCTGCAACTCTTGCGGCATCGAGGAATAGATGGGCAAAATCTCCAAAGGAGGTGGGTTCTCCAACATATTTAGCTTTTCACGTAACAAGTCACAAGTGATTTCAATATCCTCTTGACCGGTCATAAACACAAGAATGTCGCCATCATTTACAAATTCGCCCTTTGTATCACTTCCTTTACTCAAATGGATCGATAAAATCTGTTTTACCGCTGTTTCAACATAATCCATTGTCACGTTCTTGTTGAAGTAAATATCAACAGGAAAAGTTCTTCCTGGAATGGTAAACTGTGGTGCTGCTCCAAAAAATCTTGTGAATCGATCAGCATTCATTGTCGCTGAAGTGACAATTAGCTTCAAGTCTCTTCTTTTGGCTAATAGTCCTTTGAATAATCCCAAAAGGATATCCGTATTTAGTGATCTCTCATGTGCCTCATCAATGATAATACAGCTGTACTCACTTAAAGTATTGTCCGCTAAAATCTCCCTCAACAAAATACCTTCCGTCATATACTTGATTACAGTCTTTTCGGGATTTGTCTTGTCATCAAACCTCACTGAGTACCCCACTTCCTCCCCTAGTTTAACGTGCATTTCTTCACTAACCCTTTTGGCAACTGACATCGCAGCAACCCGTCTTGGTTGTGTACAGCCAATGATTCTTCGCTCGTCTGTGGTTGTAGCCAATCCTTGTTCATATAGAAACTGGGCCAATTGGGTTGTCTTTCCTGAACCTGTTTCACCAATAATGATTGTGACTTGGTTGTCACGAATGGTGGAGACAACATCGTCTCTTACCGCATACGCAGGTAGACTTTTCCTTTGCTTTTGAATTGTATCATAGTCAATATTTTGTTCTGTATCCTCCTGCTGCACTCTAGCTTCTTCTTCTTCCTTCTTTGCAGTTGATGCGACACCCGTTTTCTCTTTAGCCTGTTTTGCCCTCTCCTGTTTCGACTTTATGTTTTGCACCACCAACGACCCTTGTTTTGCCATTGATGCCAATTCTGACGCGGAATCCTTGACTGGATCAACAGTTGGACCTGCTCCTCTAATACTGGATCCAGTGATCTGCAAGGTCAAATGCTCTCTCACATTTTCAAGGAATGGTGGAATCAAAACTTGACTAATTATCGGTATACGATTAAAATCGTTGTTGGGTGCATGATCGTGATCGATGTACTCCCCCAGTGAATTAAAATACCCACCTGTACTTCCCTTTGAAAATACCAGAGAAGTGCTCTGCTTCATAGACGGAGAAGAGTTTTGCTTCACTGCTCTTGATTCCCACTTGCTCGAGGGGTTAGTTTCTCTTGGATTGCGTGTCGCGTCGTGTACTCGTGAGTTTGATGAATTACGTTTGTTAACGAGCTCTGTTGTTTCCAGGGTATCTTTGACAAAGGTAGGTGCAACTTCTTTTAGCCTTTGGGCATCTTCTTTCTTTATTCTTTTGAACTTTGGCTGAGTTGGAACTGTATCTTTAGGTCGTATTTTGATGTTTGGAGTGATGATCTCATCGATATCTTCGTCCTCATCAAACGATAACCTTAGCGAAGACTTACCAGCCCTTTCCACAATTGGGCTTCTTTTCTGCCCCGACGCTTTTGCTTCCAATATCGAAGCTTGTATGTTATCATAAATATCCTTTGCATGCTCATCGTTTTTTAATCCAATAATCTGCGTAAACTTTACAAAATCTTCAAAACTTTTACCTCTGGCTTGTGCAATCACTGTTTGTGTCAAAGAGTCATTTTCCGGCTTATTCAAATAACCAGCTAGCTTCTGCTTTATACTCTGTGTTGTATCATCACCATTCATGTCAATCTTTGGTTGAAAAAGATGAGTTTTACAAAATCGCGAAAATGTTGATTCCAAGTAAATATACATTACATAGGAGATGACATGAGCAAAATACCCAAGCGATTTCAGATATACTTCAAGTATGCCGTTGGTTTCAAGTGCAAAATCATACCTCCTCCAAAAACACCATCAGAGTTACATTTTATAACCGAAAGCTTTCGCAATTTAGCTACGGTTGATATTTTGAAAACGACGCCATTGAATTCGGAGGCATTGGTTGACAACAAAGTATTTCAGGTTGATATACTATTCAGTCCAATTCGTAAAAAGAGTGTGTTTCTGCCTTTGTCAATTGATGATGAAGAAGCTGAACAGATTTTTGACTCACATCCGAGGAATGTTGTCATACGAGACAAACTCAAGGAGAAGCTACTGAATTTAATATCAATTCCGAGATACTTGTACGTTGAAAATGACGAAATGTTTTCAGGTAACCAGCGACTGATTCAATTCGTACATGAGCTATCTAGTAACGGACGAGATCTTCTTGGTAAGTATGATTTGTCACTAGGTACTATTGAGAATCCCTTTATATCACTTACCAAGTTCGATCCTAGTTTGAATGAGAAGCTGGATAAGTTTAGACTACGACGGGCAATTCGAAATGATGTGCAACATTTTCACAAATTGCAGGATATAGAGATCTACACGAACCATACACACATTTTACATAAACTTGAAACTAATACATTTTGAATTTTATTACTTTCTATTTGAGATCATCTTTTCAACCTTTTCTTCATCTTTTCTCAACACTTCGTTCAAATAGTTTAATCCCATTTGTTGTTTGACCAAAATTTGCGAAATCTTTTCAATAGCATCATTGGGGTTATGAATATCCTCTTTTGATTTGCCCTTGGTGGCTACGCCATTATCAAAAGATTCGTTCAAAACATTTATTGACTTGTCAAATTGAGTATTGATATTCTCGGCTCTTTCTTTGAGTACCGCCATCTTGGCGAAAATATCCCCTACTTTTCCAATCGGACTGTTTGGATCATTAAGTTTATTGATCAATATATCAAATTGCTTGGCAATCTCTTCCTCCTCTGGTAGCAAAGGGTATCCCTTTAATTTAAGCATCGCCAATACCGTAGCCAAACGTAACAACCTCCGCGAAAGCTGTGTGTGTCTTGTCTTGGCTTTAAGAATCCTCGTGGTATTTTCCAAGTCGTGTTTTGCCGACAATGTATTTAGTCTTTCATTAATCTGATTCAATACAACCTTCTCCTTGGCTGCGTAATCTAATTGAGTTTCAACTCGTTGCGCAACTTCATCATACGATGTTATCTTGATGGGGTAAAAATTTTGCCCAGGTCTTTCAGTCATGGCTTTATCCCAATCTTCCGGCGTTTCATTGGCTGGTCGTGGCTGAGACATCAACACATTCATTTCTTGGTCATTGAATTTATTGTAAAGATGCGTCTTTAACGCACATTTAGGTGAATTGGGATCCCATTGTTCGTAAACTTTAGCCAATTGATCGTTCACGGCTGGAGTATATGCTGCGGGGTTGGCGGTCTGAGGTTGATCAGTACTTTGACCGAACCTGCCAAGTGTTGAAACGTTATTCACGGTAGGTTGCGTTTGCTGGGGCTGACTCCAACTAAATGATGGTTGCTGGTTATTAGTGGTATTGGAGAAAAATGTTGACTGTTGCTGCTGCTGTGGCTGTTGCTGCTGTTGTTGCGGCTGTCCTCCAAACAATCCGCCACCACCACCAGTTGGCTTATTCCCAAAAAGCCCACCACCTCCTTGAGTATTGGCATTGTTTGACCCAAAGAGACCGCCACTTTGCTGTTGAGTATTACTAGATCCAAATAAACCGCCACCTGATGGTGCGCTGGGCTTGTTGCCAAAAAGACCACCTGATGTTGATGATTGTTGGTTGCCCCCAAATAATCCACCCGTGTTGGTGTTGTTTTGTTGTTGATTGTTTCCAAATAGACTACCAGAATTTCCTGTGTTGCTTTGTTGTGCATTTCCAAATAGTCCGCCTCCGGCATTTGAAGTTTGCTGCTTGTTTCCAAACAATACTCCAGACGTGCCGGCGTTGCTTTGTTGGTTGTTTCCAAACAAACCTCCAGTGTTTGATCCTTGTTGTTGATTATTACCGAACAATCCTCCTCCTGTGGTTAGAGTTCCGGCAGGCTTGCCAAACGTAGAGCCTCCAGTGTTTGCTCCAAACCCTCCAGTAGTTGCTGGGTTCGACGTTTGAGTCGTACCAAACAACCCACCTCCAACTGGTTTCTGTTGATTTGATCCAAACAACCCTCCTGACGTTGCATTGGTGTTACTATTCTGCGATTGACCAAACAAGCCACCTGTTGAATTTGTTTGCCCAGTGGTATTTGGTTGTCCAAATCCAAATCCCGTATTAGCTGAAGTAGCTGGCTTGTTTCCAAATAACCCGCCTCCGGTGGTGTTATTATTTGTATTCGATGTCCCAAACAAGCCTCCTCCAGTATTACTGCTTGCACCAAACATGAAATGTGATTCGATTGTGTTGTGTTTTGCGATGGTTTTTTTGTTCAATGGAGATGTTTATTTTTCGTGGTGATGAAAAAGATGCGATTTAACTTTTTAGAGTTGATAGAAGTTTCGTCGAAAATGCAATGTGATAAAAGAAATATTATTTGAGAGTCTCATACGTAGGTGCAGTGTAGAAACTTGGATTGAGTGATGTTAAAAGATTGTGTATTTGTAGAGATGTACAGAGAGGGTTTCAAAAAATGGCTATCAACCAACACAGGTTGCAGCCAAAGCTCAAGCCTCTTCATGACTTACTTGATTCCTCTTGAAGATTCTGTCTTTATGATCTACGAGTACAACGATGATTGGTCCCTTGAAGTTAAATGTATTTGCAGAATATGTATATTCTCTCATCTAGCTACTGCTTGGGGCAGGAGCAGTTGCAGAAGCAGGAGTCGCAGTTGCGGTAGCTTCATGCTTTTTCAAAAACTCCTTAGTTTGTCTGACATCCTTTGAATCTGGTCCATAAATTGGATTCTTTTTATCTTGTATTTGCTCTTCAACACCAGGGATCTTCTTGACTAATTTCAAATTGTCAAATACACATTTACTTAAAACACCTTCACTAGCACGACAACGACTGAAATATTGGTTATTTTGTTCTAAACATTCATAATGTAACTTGAATTCGTCAAAACAATACTTGTTTAAATCTTTCAATACTGATATAGCGCATCTGGTCACACGTCTTCCTTCTTTTAAGCAATCTATAGTTCCTCCATTGTGCTCGTCCTTACACAACATGAAATCATCATTATATGGTTTACATCTGTCTCCAATGTAGTATGATGCTGATAATAACGGTGCTGAAGTGGCTCCTACTTCATCCACTTCTGGTATAGTATTTGGCAACGGAGTTTCTTCCTTATTTTCCCATTTGTGTCTGCCTATAAAGAATTCCCCGAACATGATGTGCGTATTATATGACGTTGTGTATGTTTAGATAGTGAGGATGTATGTAGCCTTTGCTTACTTGACTGAGTTTTCGAGTTTTCTCAACTAAAATTTTATTTCAAATTCGCAAATTCTGGTTGGATAGTGCGCGAACAAAGAAGAAAACTGAGAAGAGATTTAGAAAGTAGTGTTTCTAACGAATCAATTGAGTTTTCTCTATCTTCGGAACGAGTTGATGAAAACCCTTTCACTATTGCTTTCAGAAGCTCACTTGTGTTTCAACATTTCAATATCTGCAGTCAATTTACCAACAATTCTTTGACCGTAATGGCCTTCAGAAAAACAATAACGTTTCGGGAATAGATCCCTAAACGACTGATCGATAATCGACTTTGGAAGTTTTCGTCCTTCGTATATGTTTTCTGTGAGTATATACGCCTTTGTAGAAAATTGGTCTTACTCCCCCTCCAGGTAAGCCTGATGCTGTGTTAACATTTTCTTGTTGGAATTTGATCAATCAGTTTACCAAAGCTGCAAGGGGAAGGTCTAGTTTGATAATGATACGACAGCTTTGATCACCTCGGCGAATACAAACTTGAGTAATCTCACGGAAAGTTTTCCCTTCGTGGGACCACTTTTCCATCAATCAGCACGCCATTCTTTTCACCAATGTGAATTTGGCACAGATGGTTTACCTATGGGCGCTTTCTAACCCAATATGTCGATCACGGCCAGTCCTTTTTGAATATGTGGCAAGGTAATAGATATTTCGAGTCTTCGACGTATATTGAAGAGACTAGCTTACAGGATAATAAAGTTGTATTTGCACTTAAATAATAACGCTTACCAATGCAAGGTGGCATTGTAGGTGGTATAATCAGAGAGGCCAGGAGATGATAGCCAAAGAGCTGGTTCAGAAAAAGTACTTGGGCTTGTATTGTGGTGGAGAAAGTGGCGTGTACATTAACCATGGCGCATGTAGTCGTTCCAGTTGCAAGCTCTTTTATAAGCGTCTCGCTTGATTGCAGATAATGAGTTGAGACCCTTTTATTTGTTCCTACAGTAGATTAGCTTCCAGTACAATTACCATTACCATATTCTGACGCTCTAGTCTGAAAAATTGTATTGGGCATGATTCATTAATGTTTGATCATATTTTGAATGTTTAGTACCAGCATGACTAAGCTTGGCTCTTTAATTCTTTTCAATTTAATCTCATTGATCAACAGTCGTACCAAGCTTTCAAATTCCATAATTACTGAGTTGACCTTTGCATTCAAATATTGCTGTTGTAATTTAGTTTGAGATTCGGTGGTCAAGTTTTCCAAATGTTTCCCAACGCTGAGAACTGATAAATAAGTGGCCGCCATTTTCTGAAAATTACCAAGGTTTATATCATCCTTGCTCAACTTTTCAAATATTTCAATTTGATCATGGAGTAAAAGTTGCAACTTGGCTACACTTTTCAACCCAATCAATTGCCTTCTTAGAGTTAATGTTGTGGAGACTTCATCATTCATTTGATTAAATTTACCATCGTACTGAAGTAGTTGAATCTTGAACTGCTTCAAATCCTCTGATATCGAATTGATCATGTCATCACCACCATTTATTGATTTTCCCAATTTGATAAAATCAGTATAGTCATGGTTGACAATATCTAACAAGTTTTGATTCAAACTTGACGAAAGTTCTTTTAGTTCTTGGATCAACACAGCAAGGGATGTAAATCGATGGCTCTTGTATAGAAATTGATCAATGGCTTCTGGGTCATTGTTAAAATTTTTGAAATCAGTGGTGGATATTGATACAGGAAATGGAAAATCTTCTTCTTCTGATATGCTGTCTGTTATTGAGGTGTCAGCGAGCTTCGACATGATGAACGACTGGCTTGGGGGATTGTCTTATGCAGTTCAGGTCTGAACTTTAATGATGCTTCGGGAATGCGAATCTGACAACTTAAACGCTACCAAATTCTTCAAAAATTTGCATTCAATCCCCAAATAGGATTGCATATTTCTGGACGACTAGTTGTACATACACTCATAGGTTCAAATTACCTCTTGTATTATGAATGCTGTTTGGATGTTGTGAAGAAACAGTACGGCGTGTTAGTTTATACCTGTTTGTGACTAGAACAATGTAAATGTAAACTTTTCAATTATCTCTACATTGTAAAAGATGAGGTCTCGACTTTGGAAGTGTGACAGTTTTATTTACCTGGAAGGCTAACTTGCTTACATCGAACCTTAGGGTAGGTGTAAAAAAGACATGAGTAAAAATTTACTATTTATTTCTCCTCGATTCCCTCGAAAACTCGGGTATTGTGTCCTTTGCTATGCGACCCCAATATCTTTCCTCTTTTGGATCATGAAGCCGCAACACTCTTTGCCTAAGAATAAACAAAGATCACTTATGCCTCTTCCCGCATCCATGAGATTCCTTTCCGTGGGCTGCAAAAAAATGTGTGCCTCGGTAGTATTTTCTCAGTTTCGGCCGATCTTTTAATTTTTCCAAAGTGGTATGATTATTTCCTTCTTTTTCATGCAGACACGAAAAAAACATCTTTTGCTGCACACTGTTTACGGACTTGAATATCCGGGGTTATATAATTAGATCTTTTTGATATCAAGTACATTGTGGAATCTCTTTGAGGTAATTCTAGAACTTGATTTCCAGCACGGAGGAAAAAGCAAGAGGCTGTTGCGATGCAATTTTAAGGGTGATTATATTTGCTATTCTTGCTCTTCTACTCACTATAACGCTCTAGTCTGCAATAACGTATGTTTCTGCTTTCTCCACATTCAAATGGCATTTCTCTATTGTCTCTCGGACTCTAACTTTTTTTTGTGTCCCCTAACATCATGAAAATACTTTCGCCACGACAGGTGGCATCATGCTGCATATATAGTAAAGCAACTTAGCGCCCAATGCAACATCAATAGGCACAGCATAAAAATAATCTGGAGTTTCACCCACCGTCAAATATAAAAGCTAAAAAAAGAATGCAACTTAAAACTATCAGTTGCATTATTCACAAGGGGGTGTTTGATTAAACGGATTTAGTTTCTAACAAAAGAACGGACTATTATTTGAAATTTCTTGGGGTAGAACGCTACAACATACCTATAAATATCTGTTGTCGCTCTCCTTTTTAAATGTTTAAAACCATATCAATTTTGAAATCTTTAAGATCAACAACTTCAACCTCCCATTACAATTTATCAAGATCTTTATATCGAAGTATGTCAATTCCATCAAGCCAGTACGGATTCGTATTCAATAAGCAATCAGGACTTAATTTGAGAAATGATTTGCCTGTCCACAAGCCCAAAGCGGGTCAATTGTTGTTGAAAGTTGATGCTGTTGGATTGTGTCATTCTGATTTACATGTCATTTACGAAGGGTTGGATTGTGGTGATAATTATGTCATGGGACATGAAATTGCTGGAACTGTTGCTGCTGTGGGTGATGATGTCATTAACTACAAGGTTGGTGATCGTGTTGCCTGTGTCGGACCCAATGGATGTGGTGGGTGCAAGTATTGTCGTGGTGCCATTGACAATGTATGTAAAAACGCATTTGGTGATTGGTTCGGATTGGGGTACGATGGTGGGTATCAACAGTACTTGTTGGTTACTAGACCACGTAACTTGTCTCGTATCCCAGATAACGTATCTGCAGACGTGGCTGCGGCTTCAACTGATGCTGTATTGACACCATATCACGCAATCAAGATGGCTCAAGTGTCACCAACTTCGAATATCTTGCTTATTGGTGCTGGTGGATTGGGTGGAAATGCAATTCAAGTTGCCAAGGCATTTGGTGCGAAAGTTACTGTTTTGGACAAAAAAAAGGAGGCTCGTGACCAAGCAAAGAAGTTGGGTGCTGATGCAGTTTATGAAACATTGCCAGAATCCATTTCTCCTGGCTCTTTTTCAGCATGTTTTGATTTTGTTTCAGTGCAAGCTACATTTGATGTATGTCAAAAGTATGTTGAACCAAAGGGTGTAATTATGCCCGTGGGACTCGGTGCTCCTAATTTATCGTTTAATTTGGGAGATTTGGCATTGAGAGAAATTCGAATCTTGGGTAGTTTTTGGGGAACTACTAATGATTTGGATGATGTTTTGAAATTGGTTAGTGAAGGTAAAGTTAAACCCGTTGTGAGAAGTGCCAAATTGAAGGAATTGCCAGAGTATATTGAAAAATTGAGAAACAATGCTTATGAAGGTAGAGTTGTTTTTAATCCATAGAATGGGGGAGAGGCTAGGTTAAGAGGGAGTTGCGGACATAGGCTTGGTAATTGTGGAGTTACAGGTTGAGAAAAGGTTTTGGGGTTGATTGTTTTGGAGTTTGGGTAAGGAGATTATATAGCAATTGGGGGTTTTTCAATATGACAAGTTTTAATACTAGATGATGTAGCACATGTCTATTTTAGCTCTAGCTGATACCTTTCAACCACCAGTTGAATTAAACCCAAATGAAACTGATTAGCATCATTTACAAAATCAACAAAATTGCCATCAAGTTGGATATACTTGTGAAAATGGCCTAGATGATTCAATTGACAATTGATGCAAAGATTATAAAGCAACGAGTCAATCAAATCATCAGTTTTATCCCCCTTCGGTAAATGTAGATGCTCAAGTAGTTGATGTATTGCCAATGGCGCCAGTGTTTCATGTCGATACCCTTTTAATTGATAAAGTTTACCAAACCATGAGAGAATCAAATCACGTCGTATAATCTTGTTTGTCTTTTTCAATTTTGTATTTATCAGATCTTTAGTTATGAATCGATAAAGCCAAAAATGAATTAGTTTCATTGACGTCATGGGTATGACCAACGCTGGATACATTTTGGCCCAAATCAAGTTTTCCAATGTATGATTGGTTAAAATTGTCGGCAAGGTTTGTGCGTTATTGTTTGATCTAGTTCGTTGAATTTCCATGATTTTGACATTGGATAAGCCAGGTTGTAGTAGATCGTCAACAAGTTGGTTTGTTATGTGATTCAAGTATCGTTTATTGTCTAAAACCGTGTCTTGATGAAGCAATGGCGTGTAAGATGCGCCAAATTTTGTATCGAGATTGAGCTTTTCCCAATGAGTCACTAGAATTGGCCAAGATGAAGAGCTGGCTGCTGCTAAGGGTGATGTTTTGCAATAGGAAAAATTTTTGATTCCAATGTCTATTGCTAAGGTAGTTCGACGAGTCAAGTTGTGCCATTGAATTAAGTATAATTGGTATTGAGCAATGATGCCTTCAATACGTGATGCTTTAGTGGTTCCGAAAATCGGAGCCCCGCAATGTAGTGCTATGTCATTGAGTGCGGGTATCTTGTAACTGTGTAATTGTTTTGTAAGATTAGTTATTTGTTGTTTATTCATAAAATGTGCTTTGGTGGGATCTAGTGGTTGGTTGGAGTAATATTTTCAGTGAAATGCGAAAGGCGCGACATCTGCCATTACACAAAAAAAGTGGTCAAACTATCTTGAATTGAAACCAAATGCAATTTATTTCATGGTGGTTTGGTATAATTGCACTGGTGGCCGTTGTAATTATCCCACGTGCTGTTCTCAACTAGAATGAAAAAGACGCGTCACAATTAAAGATTAGTTTATTATAAATCCCCGCAGTCATACAAGTATAAAACTTTAAATCGCCTGTTAGAAAGACATAGCACTAAAATGAATCTTGTCGGAAAGACTCTTTAAGCTCGTAGACGTATTAAAAAAACGGGCTCCATATTGATGTTGCCTATGGAATGCATACTCGTGAAAAGAATTAATTCATACAAGACGACTGAATTTTCGAGACTTTTTGTTTGCAGTGGCGAATCTGTTGTCAAGTTTATTTCTCAAATAACCATGTGCTATAAATAAGTGAGCTTTTCTTTTTTCATCAAGCATCGTGGGTGATTTGAAAAAATAGTAAAAATTGTCTGCAATTCTCGAATGTGATGTTACACAAACTTGAAATTTACGATTACATAAGGTATTATCTGGCGCCGTTCCCTCAGATAATTCTACAGTCCCATGAGTCTAATAAGGTAAAAAAAAGGCTATATCAAATGCATTGGAGTGCACGTTCCGGCGATACAAAATGACTCAATTCAACTTTGAGTACCAACCACATTTTTTCCGAGGAAAAGAATTAAAGTCTCAATGTGAGCATTTTCTACTAGAACAAAGTATGCCATCTCACATCTCAATGTCGGTGTTTGGACACGCTGGTTTACTTGTGTTTTGATAACACTAGCAAGGTCTCAAAATTAATTTAGTTTTGATTGAAGTTGTACAAAATTTGTCAAAACGCAAAGTTCAAAAGTAGCTTTAAATTGTCGTTAGGGTTACTTATAATACTTGTGAAACCTTCTACTGTTGTAGTACATATTATTTTCCAAGCGGCAACAAAGTAGGTTAAGAGTAAAACTATCAAAGATCACACGTGCACTCAAGTGGTAAGTTGACGAAATGTTGCACTGCTTACTTTGTCCTGTGGTAATTATTAGTATAATGGTTGAATAATCTTCTCCACTTTTTGCTTTTCTAAGACACTAGTTTGAAAGTTGCATGATGCTAAATTTTTTTAAGAATCGGAAGTTAACTTCCCTCACTACGCAATAGATAGTAAAGCACACTAGCTATCCAATTTCGATGACTCAATATCCACTTTGAGGCTTTTAAGATTGGAAAGTGTGAAGCTAAGAAATGTTTGCTGATTTTTCATTGTAGAAGAAAAATAAAATGCAGAAAAATCTTCAGCCAAAGGTTATTTTCTTGGTTTGTTGCCGTGCTTTGTATTTTTCAACTTACGGTGCAGTTCTTAAGCGTACGAGGAAACTGAAGATCCTGATAGCAATTTTTAGTTTGCTGAATCAGTCTTTCTAACACAGCCGATTTAAAAACTAGACTTAAACCAACAGGTTGTAGTTAGGATATTGGCTCTTCTCGTATTGTTCACGCTTTTGTGTGATATCTCGGATATTAACAATTTGAAAAACAATAGGAATGCTAAACTTACAATCTAAATTGGATTTTGTGTTGAAGTTCTTTTCCTTCTCTGTACTTTCTATATAATCCTAAACTCTAAACACACGCTGTACACATAGACATACGCACATTCCCCTTTTGCCATAGCCCCGCCAAGGCCAAGCCTTGCTTTGTTCCTAATCATAAAACCATCCCCCTTTTTTTCTTTTGCCAACGTACACGAAGTGTACAGTATTCTGAATATGCTAATTATTGTAACTTACTTCTCCTTCCTATTCGAGGTTAAATTGTTGGAATTTTACAAGAAATTCGAAATTTACACCCTTCTGCGTGCTTTTCGGCACAGACTCTTCAAAAAGTTTATAAATACACCATCGATTCTTCATGAAATAAAACATAGCACCTGTTCTTTGATTTTCACTTCAACTTTTCATCAACACATTTTCATACATCTACAATGCAACACTCAATTGTTTTCATCACTTTAGCTGCATTCACCACTACTTTTGTCATGGCTCAAGAGGGAAATAAAACCATCGGCAACGATACGAATGGAAACAACGACACTACGACTACTTCAGCAACTGATCTTGCTGGTACCTTGAGATTGGGCACTGCTGGTACTATTGGTGCTTTAGCTGCTGGTGCCATCGCTTTAATTATTTGAGTTGGGGAAAAATCACGACTAAAGGAGAAGAAAGTTCAAGGGGTGGTGGGTGAGTCTACTTAACTAAGGTTTGTGGCTTCATTTTGTCGTTTGCTGTTAACAAATTATTGCTAATGAGGGTGTTGTGCTTGTATGCTATCGTGTGTATAACTTTTTTATAACTTATCTAATTTGTACTATTTGTATCAATGCATCTCCTCATTGATTTGGGTTTAATACTCAAATGCCCTCCCATCAAGGAGTGACCGACTTGCACTATATGAACTTATAATTGCATCACGCGATTGTTGGAGCAAAATGCTTCTTTCGTCAATAATTTATTTCTTTCTTGTAGCTTGGCAATTGAGTGTCCATCAAGAAATTGTAACAAATCTCAAACCAATGCAAAAGAGGCTGAAAAGAAACAACAAGGTATACTACGTCACTATGAAGAGAGAAATATTTGCTAATTTCGTATACCCCCTATGTAATGTATGCAAATTATCCTTTTAGTTGTGATAGCAAATTACTCATTTTTTTTTTGGTTGCAAAAAAATATAGAGGAACACTTTTTCCTCACTCTTTTACTACTCATCTCTGCAAAAGCAGTTACTTGAACCACGTGGTAATTCAGCCTTTGATGAGCTTTAGCTATAATAGAAACATTATTTACAACATTACCTTAATTAATTGCTCAATTACCTTCTACTTGGAATTAAATTGATTCTCCACTAGCTAATTAACCCGCAATACATGTAGAACAAGTTTGCAAGATACTAACTGCACGTCTGAGCAAATGAAACTAGAATTTTAAATACCAATAAATCAGATCCATTTCTCATTTGGGAAGAAATAGACTAATAAGCTGGGGAAAGTTACATAGCCTACATTCGTCAAAATCTAGTTCTCAATTTGTACCTAAAACAATCTTTACCTCTTGTCTAAACGTTTATTTCGAAATAGAATAACCAAATATTAATAACCCCCATCCATACTCCTTAAACTTACAAATTGTATACCAAAAACTAAGAACGTTAATACATGGACAAAGTGGCGCCGTTGTCAACTACAATACTGGGTAAATGTCGCCCGATTTGCGGACAACACAAAAGTTTAAATTCCTTTCAAAGAGCGGATTAAAGCATTGAAAATGGTTGAATTTGTCGACTAATGGTATCAAATCAAAAAAAAAGTACCCCTTCATTGGGTCTCTTGATCAATACAAAAAGAAACCAAACGATGTCATATGTGCAACCCGTATAAATCAAGCAATAGACCACATATCTGGCAAAAAGTTTGACAGTATCATTTCCACATACTACTTCATTATTGGTAAGTATTAATCCATGAACTGAATGTTACTGTAGTTGCATTTGGCTTTCGTCTTAAACTTAGCAACAAATTCGATGAATTTGTCAAAATTGTTTTTCGTCTCTCTTCTCTTATGGGTATCAAAACATGACACAGAATTAAAAGTCACATAGGCACTTGTCAAAGAAAGGGAAACCCTTGCTGCAAAAGGAATCGCATCGGAGAACGCTATTCAACAAGAGTTGGAAAATAGTACTCATTAGGGTGCATTGCAATTATCTAAAGCTCGAGTCGTTTCAAGTCGGTTTATTCATATATAAGTTCATATAATTTATGGGGAATATAATTCAGTATTTATATACTTCTTGTTAACAAATCGTGTACTAGAGGACGTATCTCTTAAAGAGCGTTGGCTATGGATTATTATCTTGGTTGGATCCAACAACACACTGCCTCCAAATCTTATCGCAAAAACAAGCCCTACGGCGCTACACTATCAGAGAAACGCGGTCTACAACATCTTAAAAGTACCGGTTTATTTCATTTCAAGCCTAGTTACTTTGGCCTCGCCATTGGACCCCAATTCTTTGTCGGATTCTCTTGATATCTAACCATCTTCACCTTTCGCAACTTCAGAATCTTGTCACTCTCTTCATTGGAAGTATCAAAATCAACGGCAACATCAGTTGCCAATTCCTGCTTTTTTAAGTAATTGAGTATTTGCGCACCAACAGATTTTTCATTCAAGTTCGGACTATAAGTTATATCTTGTTCCAATTTAGTCAACTTTTCAGTAATTTTTTCATTTAATGAACCTTCTGACTCAAATTTGGACTTCATTTCTTCAACATATGCCTTGTTTTGCTTGATTGTCCATTGACGAATAATTTCGAGATTCTTTTCCCATGGTATATCACTCTTAATACAATTTTTTTTGGCATGAGTCAAACTCAACTTGTAACCCATGTTCCCCACTGCTTTACTATATTCGTCAATTGATATTGGTGGTGATTTAAACATTGAACTTAAATGGTTCAAATTGTAAAAAAATGGAACCGAGTCTAATTCCGATTGTGTTAGGGTCAACATCCCTTTTATTCGTTCTGATGTTTTGTATGTTTGTTTATCGCAATTTTCATTAAGCTGAAGTATTTTATTGATAAACTTTTGGTTATGCAAGGGGCCCACAAACATTGGTCCAGCAACATTAAAAGTACTGCCACAGAATTGACAGTGACTGCTGACTTGACCCACTAACTTTGGGTACACGTACTTGTTATCATTCCGAATACCCAATGGTTGTGCAATTTTGTGTCCACATCCATTACAGCCAAAAGTTAGCATGGTTTCGCTAGCCAAGTTTTTCACTCTAATTGGACTTGTCTTTACTTTCACCCAAACTCGGAAATAATAATCAATACTTAAGCTTAACATTGGCTCAATTGACTTTTTGTATTTGGCTGCAGTGGCAGCAACCGATTGCAACATCAATCGTATCCCCACCTCATGGTTTGTTTCACTATTGATATATGAATTGCCGAAATTGTTCCCACCATACAATGCAAAGCATTTTTCAGGGTATCCACTGCCAGCTAAAACAGCAGCATCGGTACATGTAACCAACAACATTCCATCTTCCTCTATGCATTGAATTGCTGAATCAAGAAACGGGGATGCAGTACCGTAAGGATCAAGATCAACTATGTTGAATTTGTTTGTTGTTGATGCCATAAATTTTATAGCATCGTCTTGATTGGCAACAACCTTCCCGATAAGTTGATTATGTTCAATGTTTCTATTGATCGATGCAACTGCATCAGGAGATAAATCGTTAGCAACAATTTTGTAAACATTGGGGATTTCCAATCCATATCGACACGATCTCAACCCAGAAGCTGATAATGCTTCCAAAATAGTTAACCCGAGTAATTTGCGTTTTTTGTTTTTGCTTTTATTCTTTAATTCATTTTGTTCAGCACGAAGCTGATCGTATGCAATGATTGACAAAGTAGAAATGTCTCTATTGAATTGTTGGATTGGGTTGTAGAAAACTTCATCTTTCTTAGGGGTCAAAATAGTCGCTTTTCCTTCAGTGGTGTAATTGTATGGACTTGACTCGGTAGGAGTTGATGTGGCTTGTGAATGTACTGGATTTGCAGCTTTGACACCCTCTGTATTTGACGCTGGCATGGCGATATTCTTGAGTAATGATCGTAATCGTCGATACATGAGATGATTTAAATGCTTGTGCAAAAAGAGAAAAAAAATTATTCATGGAGATGCGCAATGTTGTATATCCGACCTAGGCGTAAACACACCATTCTTACATAACCTTCATCTCACACATATATTCCAATACTTGTAACTTTTCCAATGTGACATCCAGCCAATTCAACTCGCTAATTGATAAAGGCTCAATCGACTTGCCATTGTAAAATCCATCAATCTCTATAATGCTTCCCACATCAAAGTTCAAAGCGGAAATCTGAGTCTGAAGTAGTCCTTTCACGTTAACATCGACTGACTTAGTATCAATATTGGCAAGCATAGGGATCTTCCCCACAGTAAGGTTAAATGTGTTTGCATCGTAGTTGATAATTTGACAAAACATGCGGATATGTTTTGGCGCATGAGCTGACGCTTTTTGAACAAGCTCAGGTAGCAAGTTAGGCAGTACCACAATTTGCGTCATAGCTCATCTTTTGCTAATATGGTGATAAACAAAATACGGTAACCTCAAGAGTAGTTCTAATGGTCAAAATCGCATTTAGTTCAGAAAAGAAAAAAAGAATACCGAAAACGTGATATATCCAATCACCCACGCCACAAACTCACTCCCTACATGTCTACTGAACAATACAACATAACTGATGACGATGCTTATCTAGACTACGACTCCGACTACGCCTCCTCGTCTGGTGATGACTCTTTGCTACTGGAGTATGACGCTCTCTCCGCGCAACAACAATGGGAAGAAAGCATGAATCAAATACAAATGGTGTTGGGATTGGTATTGTTCCCATTGGTAGGAAAATTACTAGGAAGGCGGTTCAGCAAACTTATTTGGAGGCGATTTGCTGACTGGTGGTGGACGTAAACGGAAGCAGAGGAGGAGCTGTTCTAGGTAGAAAATAGATGCAAATACATAGATTTCATCACTTATTAATCACTATAGAGTATTTATCAACTGGGTAAAGTCGTCACTGATTTGTTGTTCAACGTATTCCCGAAACACCAAAGCCACAAATGGTTGAGTAATTCCATAGCTAATACGACGTAGTAAATTGTTGACATACCTCAAGTATTCTTCATTACCCATATTTGAGTCTTGTGAAGAAGCTGAAACTCCTGAAAATATCGACGACTCGTCATCGTTTTTCACTTTGGACGGCGATGAGGTTACACTGCCATCACCTTGTAGAGATTGTTGCAATCGACGATAAATCTCCAAAATCAACTTGAATGTGATTTTATAAATGAATAGATTATCCAACTTGATATTGATTTCCAACTTTTCAATGAGTAGCTGTTTTGAATTTAACTTGATGGGGGAAGAATTTGTAGCATAGGCACCACTGTTGCTACCATTGGATATCATTCGCTTTGGGGTATGTGGAGCAGAACCGAATGATGACGAAGTGGTACTGTCGCGATTGTAACTTGGCTCTTGTTTCACTGGTACATCAATATCAAAGTTTTTCAAAATCGTAACCATATTCTTGACAAAACGTACTTGGTATGGTGGCTGTAGCGATTGTGAGACTTGGCCAGAATTTATCACATGCTTCACTGATTGGTCAGCTGCTGGCAGTCTCAACACTTCTTCTTTTAACCCCGATGGTGTTGCTGTCCTGCGTTCCTGTATACTGTTTAGTTTATTCAAGTATCGCTTTTGTTGTAGATTTTGTTGTTTGTAGATTTCTTCTTCTGTTTGCAAAGCCTTGAGTAAGTTACCTAGTGATATATTTAGCTTCAACAATTTGCTCGCTTCGATGGGAAATTTAAGCGGCTGATCATTCAACTTGATAAGGTCTTGGTGATATATTTTGTAAACATTGAGAAAATGTGTGGTACGATCTGAACTGAATGGAATTGACTCTAAGAGTCCTTGCACATATGCAATCTCTTCATCGAGAATTGCCGGATGCAGTGTAGTTGTCATTTGTAAGAAGTGAAGCTGCTAGAAGGTTTCTTTTGATGGTATTAGTTATTTGCGCTTTGTCGTTCCACTTCTGCTCGTCAAAAAAAAAAAAAAAGTAAGTGTGATGTTGCACTATGATCCTGTTCCTTTCCTAATTGGGACAATAAATTGCACGCGTTGATCAAAAAATTTTGAAGAAAACCTGTTCAACCCAAAAAGATATGCTCTTTAGACTTATACTTGGTATAAGTATAACGTCATTGTTATTGACTATTCTACTCATTTTTGGGGACTCGCCGAGTTTTAGAAACACCCCTGTACAACATGCAAGAGTCCAGTTGTTCACTGTATTTGGGAAATTGAGCAATTTCTACAACTATATTGATAAAAGAACAGACGGCAAATTCATTCAATATTTTGGATGGTTGGTACCCATTGGATATGTAATTGTGCTAACTATATGTTTCCAACAGTTTTGGGTCAAGACAAAGCCAATGATTGATATTGGTCAGATAAATATGAGTTACATTCTACTATCAATGGCCTTGACCTACGGATCTACTATACTTTGTGCATTGAGCGATCCAGGTACAGTCACTATCAAATCAATAAAGTCGTATCCCTATCTTCCGAACCAATTGATATTTTTCAGAGACAACAAGTGCAACACTTGTCAAGTTCTGAAACCAGCAAGGTCAAAACATTGTTCAGTTTGTGGTCATTGTTACTTGTTGTACGACCATCATTGTGTATGGGTAAATAATTGCATTGGATGGAAAAACTATAAATGGTTTTTCCTTTTCCTAGTTGCCAATATCAACATGCTTGTGTATGGAGGTATTCTATGTTACCAGGCGTTATCATCTCATTTGACACAGTTGACACAGTTGTGGAGGGTGATTACAAAAACAACTGATGCTAATAAAGTTACAGGGATTTTTCTCATTCTCTGTTCAATCTTTAGTCCAGTTGTTGTACTATTTACTGGTTTACACTTGCGGTATATCTATTTGGGGGTTACTACTAATGAATTGGACAAATGGGGCGAAGTCGAGTATCTTGTGGACTTGGGACTGTTGTACAAAGTATCTCCTAGCATCGGGAATGAGACTTTTGTTGAGAAAGCTAGGGACTCAACTGGGGCTATTGTATATATAAGTTTGAAGGATGAGAGGATTTTGATCCTGGAAGCCACTGTCTCGGGTTATACGCTTACACCAGTAAATTCTGTCGTTGATGATTTGGTTAACGACTATGATCGTGGATTTTGGAATAATTTTAAGGATAGAGTGCTAATCTAAGTTGAGTCAGAGCATTACAATCATTTTATTGTGTAGATTACCCCCCCAACTTTCACCACTTTGGATGTTGTCACACCTTACTCCAAAAGCAGTTTCTTTACATTTGGTTTATAACTTTAAATTAAGTTTTTACAGATATTATTCCTCAATTCCAGAAAACTCCGATTTATTTAACATTTTAAGAGTTGTGAATGGGGGTTTAAATTGTTAGTAGAGTGAGGGATAAAAATAATAAAATTGTTATAGTGTAGAGTAAGTTAGTGAGAAGTGAAAAAAAAAAAAACAATTGAGATAAGTTTTTTTTGTCGTAATTGTCAAACAGGTTCAACTCAGCATACCTTTTCAACACGTTAGGGACCCGTCTTACTGCATCCCTGTCACTGACACAGCAACTAGGGTTTAGACTAAATTCCAAATGGTGGCCCAGAACCTTTCAAATAATGGTGATTCAAGTCTGAGTGAAAGTAGGAAGCAAGATGAAGAATATACAAATCCACAAAACCAGTCCGCATCCCACAGCCATATTACGTCAAATTTGAAAGAAGACAAGGATAATTTAAACGAGTCGTATGATGACTCCAACTCTTACAATGAAAATAACCAAGCACAAGATAATGCAGTCGAACCAAAGTATCCCCACCACTATACGCCAGAAGCCACACTGGATCCTCCACATCTCTTCAACTCCAGCAATCAAATCAATGGCACATATGGCAACCAACAATCAAGACCTCCTACAACACAACCAAGTTCAGGTTACCTCGATCCTCAATGGGGAAATATGATGTTTGATCCCAGTGCAGCCGATTATTTGTACGACATTGAATTACCATCACACCTATCACAATCAGGAAACAACACGGGAAGCAATGATACTAATATCATGCACCACATACAGTACCAGAATAATGTACATCCAGAAGTGAACAATTCTCCTGCTCCGGAAAGTTTCAGCAATCAAAACCAGCGCGTTTCACTACCCTACAGGGAGGATACATTAAGCCAGAGCCAGCTGCCCCAAACAACTTTATCTCAGCAACCAAGAGATTTTACTCCAAGTGTGGCAGCTCCACATGGACCCAATTCGTCAAAACCAACAAAACAACGACGCCCCTGTGATCAATGCCGAAGACGAAAGACCAAATGTGTCATTGTCCCTAATACAAACAACTGTGTTCAATGTGAGGCAAAACAGTTAACATGTACATACACTACTCCCGCTGCGAAAAGAAAATCATCGGAACTAGAACTGGATACTCAAAAGAGAGGAAGACCCAATGTCGCGGCACCTGTTGAAAATAATCGAATACCAGATGTGCCAATACGAGAGGTGGCTCCTGTTCAAGATTACTCTGCCATGAACAACTCCTTACTTAAAAAGACATTGTCCTTGCAATTCCCTCGCTCGAGTTTCTATGTGGGACCAACCAATTACTTGTACGATGTCAACTTGTTGAATCAAATTATTGATAACCGTAACAACAATAACAATCCAAGTGGCGCTGCAAAGATTGAACAAGCAAGTTTAAGCAGTTCTATATCTTTGAGAAAAGTTAGCGATAAGGTGCATTTCGTCTTGAAAGACGATCAGTCACCTCAGTCCTACCAAACCATGTCAAACGATGTTGATACCATTGAAAAACTCATTTCTCCCCATGGGCAAATCTTGATTGATTTGTATTTCAGAATCATCCACCCATCGTATCCAATTGTGCATAAAAAGGTCTTTTTGGAGAAGTATGCACGCACACATCGAGAATTCACTGCGCCCTTGATAGCGGCTGTGTATGTGCTAGCAATTCAGTGGTGGGACTATGATCCACAATTGAATCGATTCCCTAAACCCAATGTGGAACTCATACTAAAAATAGGGCTCAAAAACTATCTTCAAGAGATCCTTAAACGACCAAAATTGAGTGCTGTCCAAGCAGGATTACTATTATTGCAATGCAAACACATTATCAGCTGCAAAGCTACAAATAACCAAGTTCAAAATAGTGGCGACGCAGATTACTCGGAATGGGTTCTTTGCTCTCAAGTTGTCTCACTAGCCGAAGAGCTAGGGCTCGGTTTAGATTGTAATAATTGGAAATTACCGAAATGGGAACGAGGCTTGAGGAAACGGTTAGCTTGGGCTGTGTACATGGAAGACAAGTGGCTTTCATTGAAAGATTCCCGACCATCTCATATCAATGAGAACAACTGGATTGTTTTACCACTCTATGAGGTGGATTTTCCTGATAAACATGGAGATGGAGATTTGAAAGAAGGGTCGTCAGATTTGGACACTGGAAAGAAAGTATTTACAAATCTAATTGAACTATCCAAGATTTTGTCGGAAATATTGGATCAATTCTACTCAATGAAGGCAATGAGAGAAATCACAAACATTAGCGAGGTGTTGAAGTTGGCTAAACCGTTACAGTTGCAACTTCGAAACTGGTTTTATTCATTGCCGAGCGAGTTGCAAATGAACTTGGTCCAACCAAGAAAATTGTGCTCCAATGGGTACTTACACTTGGCTTATTTTGCCACTGAATTGACGTTGCATAGAAAGATCACCACGATCATTTATCAACAAACAAATGCTGGTGACCCACCACCACCAGAATTGATCAATGTGTGTCGATCAGCAGCAAAAACCCGTTTACTAGCTTCCATTGAGTTTGTTCGTGACTTGAAGCCCGAGCATATTCATTCCTTTTGGCATTCTTCGTCGTCGTCTAATTTTACCTTGATTGGTACATTTGCAGCAATTTTATTCATATCGTCGCCAACGCAAGAAGAAGCAAATTTTTATCGAGATCAAATATTCAATTATCGATGGATTTTGAAGATTTCTTCAAAAGGATTTGACCAAGTTGCTGAGGCGTTATCTCAATTGGATTTGGTTTTAGGCAATATACCAGGTTTGCTCAATGATAATGTCGACATGCCAATGGTCTTGCCCAATGTCCAAGATCAACAAATTATGCCACCAACGAGTCAAAGTAATAGTCCATTCGCTGTTCCTCAAAGTCAGCAACCGCAGCTGCAACAGCTGCAGCTGCAGGTTCCAAGCGTGGCGCTGCGTCCAAATGTTTCCTTCAATGGTAACCCCACCAATCAACAAAAGATGAGGATGCCGTCCAATTTGCGAGAGTCACCCTACAACTCTCCTCAAAGTTTTTACACGCCACCTTTTGTTCCTTCTCCACAAACCAGAGCTGTCAATTCACCTCACAACTCTCAAGGAACTACATCGCGAGCAGTGTCACCGAAAGCCTATGCCAATAGGGGCTCAAACTATACTGGCCAATCTCCTCATTCATCCGTTGTCACCAAGTCACCAGAGTCAACTACAAAGTAAATTAGAAGAATCTGTAACACTATTATGTATATCAACAAACTCTAACACACTACTTTTTGCGAATCCTTGTGTTATACGATACTGGGCTCCATTTCTCAATCAAAAGGTATCAAGAAGGATTCAGCAACAACTCTAGCTCTGGCATTCAAAAACAACTTCATCTCACTAATCTCCTTGTCAACATCCTCCATAAATTCAATTATAAAATCAACCAATTTATCCTTTAGCATTTGTTCGGTATGGAAATTAGTAATCAAGAAACTGATATCATACCCTTTAATTGGAACTCTCCTCAAAATGAAAAAACTCTCTGCTCTAGAAGTCAAGAATCGAGTGAATTTATGCACTAGAATCTGTTCAATTTCATCAGCTTGCTTTATCTTGATCGATACCCGAACTGAATTTATACTAGGTTCAATTAAAATCTTTTCATTTTCATTACGGGCAATATGCATGGGATTGAGGATGAGTTCAGGATCATGTACACGAGTCACTTCCACCTCCGGTCTATTGTGACGTTCAACCAATTGAGATGAAAAATCTTGTAAACATATGGCGGCGGTGAGTGAGGACCTGACGGCAGTCAAGTACGGTTTTAATGATTGTGACTATCAATGTTAGTAATGATCGGTCAAAGATATTTCCTGAAGTTTGTACATACCATTGTAAAGAAAGCTGGATGGTGGACTAAGCTACTACCGGCGACTTTAGGTCTAGCTGCAATATTGCGTTGAATTTCTCAATTTGAGCTCAACTTTAATTCCGAACAAAAGAAAAAAGAGAAAATAGAAAGATACATTTGTTTTTTTTTTGCAATATACACGACATACCTCTCTTTAATAGTTCATCTTTTTTGCTGGTTTCTTCACCTTCTTTGCTGCAACGGCAAGAGAACCAGCATCGACCTCTGAAATACCTCTCTTTTTAACAAGTCTCTCCTTCATTTCATTTTCATCTCTAAGCGTCTGGTATATTTCAAAAATTTCATTGTTGGAATCATCTCGATTCAAATCAAACTGCGAAAGCCTGTCATCTTTTACTTGTTTGAGCTTCTCCATGAACGCCTCTTTTGATGCCCACACGCTTTGACCAAGTTCGCCTTTTTTAGTCAAGTCATTGACAACTGCCTCAATCATATCCTTCCGCAATTTCAACACCTGCTTTTTCTCATCAATAACGTCCCAAAATAATTCCAACGGCGTAGACCCATTCCTACCACATAACTCAATAAAAGCATCCTCATTTTCAATAAGATGAAAAACATCGTGAAATCTTGTCTTCGCGTCTAAGTTAAGTGTATTTAAAAGTGAACGATAATTTTGACGTGCTCTGCGATCATTTCGATAATTGATCTTTTCTTGGCTACTAATTTGCTTTTTGAGATTGTCAATTATTTCTGGATTCAATTTTGACTCGTATAGCTGTAGTATGTCTAATTCATTCAAATGCTTAAAATGTTTATTCTGCTTGAAACGAGGGTCCTCTACCAAATTTGAGTAAAGTTCTTGAAAATCTGCTGCTTTCTGGACTAAAGCACTATTGATCAGGTGAAGATAATGGTATAATTCGTCAGATGCTTGCTTCTTTTGTCTCTGGGATTCAGTATCATGCTTTTGCTTTATCTCGGTTAGATACTTGTAAAACATCTTGGCCAAATCAATGTCTGGCAACATTGAATGCTTGAAAATTGGGTTCTCTTCCTTCATCAATTTCTCACGTAAGCTTACCCATCGAGTCTTGTAATCTAGCTTACCGTCTTTCCTCAATGATTCCAACTCGTTGATGAAGTTGATTTTGAAATGCTCGATGACATTGGTCTTGTTCTTAATTTCGTCTTCAAATCGTTTAACGAGATACTCCTCATATAATAACTTTCTCTTCAAGGGACTGTGGACAGCCCAATACTCAGGCTTACCGACTAATTTCCTCATAACAGTTTGGAAAGACCACGTTGAATCGACATCATTATCTTTCAACAACTGAACAAACATCTCATCTTCTTCTTCTTCTGAGAGATTAGTAGGGAGCGTCATACTGGTAGGTACTTCCACTGGTTCTTGTTTGAGGGCTCGGTCTATCGCTTCTTCTTCTTCTTCTTCTTCTTCTTTTCCTTTTTCTTCCTCCTCTTCTTCATCTTGTTCTTGCTTGTTCAGCGGACTGCCTTCTTCTGGTTCTGCTGGCTTATCCCAAGTAGTTTCTCCTGTTGATTCATTGTAGTAGTACGTTCTCCCATCATCCGTTGTATATTCTTGCCAACCGGAAGTTGAAACAACAGCTTCCTCCCCCTCTGGCAATGTCCAGCTAGTCTCTTCTGTCTCTTTATTGTAATAGTAAGTTTGCCCATCTTCAGTCTTTAATTGCTCCCATATAGGCATGGCTGAAATGTGGGGATGATAAATGAGGTTGGGTGGTGTGTGCAAGGTGGGGATGGACTTACGATGGTGCGCTAAGCCCGCGTTGCTGTGTCATTTTGCGCTACCGATTGAGTTGATTGATCATAATGTTTAATTATGTAATCTGTCGATTTTGACATTTTCCCCTATAATCTTACTCTTTTTTTTAACCCCAACAGCAATCTTTTGACGTCATTGAATACACTGTTGAAGTATACTACCTATCTGTCATTCAGTCAAGCAGTGCCAATCTACTTTGACACAACACGGTTAACTAAAAGCCACACAGTAGATTCCAACAACTGAGACCACAAATTCAAATAGCAAATAAATGGCAAACGACGATCCTAATAAGCCCCCAACGGTACCAAGTGGGTGGCTTGCAAAGTTTGATGATAAATACAAGACTTGGTTCTACGTTGACTTATCGACAAAGAAGTCACAATGGGAGGCTCCCAAAGGAACCGTGTTTGATAAAGCCGATGATGTCCCACCTCCTGCTTACAGTCCCACCACATCTAAAGCAGAAACTGTATCACCAACCACTTCAAAACTGAATGTTCCTGCAAAAGATGAGCAAAACAAAGGATTGTTCAACCGTCATCATCAGCAACAACCTGGCTACGGTGGTGGTGCTGCTGCTGCTGGAAGTATTCCGCCACGAACCCAATATCCTGCACAACCTGGCTACGGTGGCTTCCCTCCCCAACAAGCGTATGGGGGTTACCCTCCTCAAGGCTACGGGGGTTATCCTCCTCAAGGCTATGGTGGGTATCCACCTCAAGGTTATGGAGGATACCCACCACAACAAGCACAAAGAAGTAGATTTGGTGGTGGAGCAGGTAACATGGCATTGGGAGTTGGTGGTGGTTTACTAGGAGGTATGCTTCTTGGAAATGCCATGAATGACTGGGGCGATAGCGAGAGAATGGAAGGGTACCAAGACGGCTACCAAGATGGTTTCGATAATGGTGGCGGTGACTTTGATGGTGGTGACTTTGGTGGTGGTGATTTCTAAAGAAACTTTATTAGTTAAAGCAAACTTATTGAAAATAAATAGTTTACATTACACGTTGTTCTAATATGACTTGGATCTCTTCAAGCTCTTCCCGAATCAAAGACTATGGTCTCTATGGTGGTCTTGAGATTCTCCGTCTTTTTTCACATTTCTGATTTTTTTTTTTTCTTTTTCATTTTTCAACCAACCAAATAATGAGAAATACAAATTACAAAACTTTGATTTTGGTGATTCAGAACTAGATCAGCAGTCCCCATTATTTATTGCATCACACAGTATTCCAATTATGAGATTCACTTCAGTTTTGAGACAAATACCCAAGTTGAAGTTGTCGGAGGTAATAGTAAGAGCAGGTGAAGGTTTGCCAACTGGTATAACAGGAATTTACAAACATCCAAATCCAAGACCAGCTCTTGTCACTTTGTATCATGAACAGTTGAAGGTGCTAAACGACAAGTTCCCAAAAGATTCAGTGTACAGACAATCGGTCGAACAGTTGACAAAGAATAGATTGAAAGTTGTGGAAGAAGAAGAGATTACTGAAAATATAGAAAATAAAATCGGAAATGGATTAATTGAGGAACTTGTCATTCAAGCTGCCGAAGAGTTGAACTTGAGTCATGAGTTGTCTGCTTTGAAGTGTTGGGAAGAGTTGGAGGAGAAACCGTTGGATGACCAATGGGTCTATTTTGGTAAGAAAATCTAATGTTTTAGTGACATTACTATTTGTAAAGACTTAATCATTAACTACAAAAAAGAAGAATAGTATAAAACACATGTAGATAACAGAAGTCGTGAACGGGATACTCTGCGTAAATATGAAATCCTCACATCTTCTTTTACAGCATCGGCATCTTTTCATCAACAACAATTGTTCTTGACACCAGAGTTTCCTTGGGAAACGTCAATACCACTAGCGCCTCCACCGGAAGCGGCTCCTGCGTCATCATTAACATGCTTTTCTTGAATAATTCCTGCCAACTCATAAAAGATGGCATCAACATTTTCATTACTCTTTGCGGATGCTTCCAAGAATGGCACATGCAATTTAGATGCCAACTCCTCTCCTTGTTCCTTACTTACTTGTCTATTGACATCATCGTCACACTTGTTACCCACCAAAAAGATCTGTGCATCCTCGTTCGCGTGTTGGGATACAGTTTGAAACCAATTTTCAACGTTTTCAAAACTTCTTGAATCAGTCACATCATAGATTATAACTATACCCATAGCACCTCTATAATAGGCGGTAGTAATAGTTCTAAACCTTTCTTGACCAGCGGTATCCCAAACTTGTAACTTAATCTTCTTGCCTTTGCTCTCAATAGTTCTTATCTTGAAGTCGATACCAATGGTTGTGATAAAAGACGGATTAAATTTATCCTCAACGAATCTCAACAACAAGCATGACTTTCCGACTCCTGAGTCACCGACTAATAATAGTTTCATTATCATGTCGTAAGCTTTAGAAGAAGCTCCTTTACCACTCATTGTGAATTATATTTGATAGTGTGTATTTAAATTGAAATATGGATATAAAAAGACTGAAAGTTATTGCGTTGACGGGTATATCTCAAGTTGAATTCAACGATTCTTAATTCTAAACAACGGTCAGTTTCTCAAAAAGTGTGTAGTGGATTGGCGGCGTTCTAATGTGATAGTCTCCTTTTTTGCTACAGCAAATCGATTTTTATCGTTTCTCGTGAGAAGAAAAAAGCATTAGACACGAGGTCGTGCAGTTTGTGCAAAACTTACAACCGAAGCGGCACACCTGGCCATTATTTTAGAGAAAACTCTTTAAAACTCGGGGCTCTATAGACGACTATATATACTTTACAAAAACACTTCCACATTCAACTCAACGGAGGAAGCGGCATATGGGATGTCAAAATTGTTCATCACCTCAGGATGTAAAACACCAATACACCCGACTTCTTTAGCCTCGCCATTTGCTTGACTTCTGAAAAAGATCTTTGCTCCTCTTTCATCAAAGAATGTAGTGTTGGTCTTGTCCTCCTTAATCCAATAACCTCTTCTTTCATCCTTAGATGGGTTCTCCAACCAGGGGGTTCTCATAGTTTGCATAATCTTTCCCAACAAACCTTGAACATACTCGAAGCCAGATGTCTTACCAGCATACACAGCAGCCCAGTTACGCTGGTTGAAAGCACCCCTTTCCAAGCTTGCATCTTTCAAAACGATGTCGCCACATTCAAACACTTTAATAGGCAATGAATGCTTTCTATTTTCTTTGATTGTTTTTAGGATACCTGGTAACAAAGTTGTTCTAACAACTTGGTATTCAATTGTTTTTGGATTTTCCAACCTAACTGCTGTACCATCATCCTTCTTTCTCAACCATCCAAAATTTTCGTCATGGGAACACAATGTTAACGGCATGACCTCCAGGTAGCCTGCTTGTGAACTGGCTAATCTCAAAATATCCGCTACTTTGTTCACAGGCAACGCAGATGCAACCATACTCTCACTGCTTGGCTTGGTCTTCTTCAAGTTATCGTATCCATAACCAATGGCTGCATCTTCCATAATATCACATTGGTGTAGAATATCTGATCTAGTAATCGGGATTTTAACGTCAAGAATGTCCTTGTTGTCCTTTGAAGGTGTGGCTTCCAATGACATCTTTTTCAACAACTTGGCAATTTCTTCACCAGAGTAATCCAAACCCAAACATGAGTTGATATAGGATATTTCTGCTTGAGCTTCTCTTGGTGTCACATTAGGAGTGACGCGAGTCTCACCATTGTGTTCGGAAATGATTTTGAGTGGCTCTATTTCAAATGGAGTTTTGCTATACCTTGAAAACATTGCTACCAAAGTTTCAATCACAATCTCAGTCTTGGTTCTATCAGTTCCAGTGACATCGATCCAAACGTTCTTCGTATTCAAAGTGATCTTTGAATGGTCTGAGTTGATAATTGGTGGTAAAGAAGCAACAGTTCTGTTTGCATCCAACATGACTGGATATACGGGAGAGTCCCTAATGATGTGCAAATACTTACCAATGTTCTTATCCTTTTCGTAGAATTCCATCAACTCTTCTCCGTTCATGACCTTTGACTGGTTCAATGGTTTGAATTTGATGTCTTTTGGTGGTAATGCTTCGTACGAAAATGGTGGGGTCAAAGTATCCAAGTCATGGGTTCCTATGGCCACCAAAGTTCTATTTCGACACAAGTTGGTGTGTAATTTATCCTGCAACGCAATAAAAGAATCATAGGATCTTTGGTCAAATGTAACATTTCTCAAAATGGCGGAAGCTGCATATTGACGAATAGGGAACGTAGATTCCTTGATCGTTAAAGAAAGTTCTGGTGTTTCCGGCTTCAAAGTGTACTTCGGTTGTTCTTTATTTCCCAAAAATTCATTCAAAGCTTGGGCAATACCCTCAATGCACAACATGTCATATCTGTTTGCAGGAACTTCAATCTTCAATTGTGGTCTTTCATCACCTTGGCATTCATCAGTGGTGTCTTCGTCCAACTCGATACCGAATTGAAAACACAACTCGTCAAACTCTTCGGTAGTGTAAGATCTACCCAAAATCTTGAAGAGGTCTTCCTTATCAACTGGGATAGTGGGCATGATAGATGTCTAACGTACTTAGCAGTGAAAGTGGTGCTGAAAATTTTTTGAGTCAGAGAAAAAAAGAGAGAGAAAAATTAAGATGAAATGTTGACAACAGTGAATCTTACTCATTCTACCAACTCATCCTTGGGTTTGCCTTTTTTTGCAGCAGCGGCTTCAATATCATTGACTTCATGTTCTAAAGCCTCTAAATCGAAAATGGGTGGTTCTTCAACGTTGTATTCCTCTTTAGCTCCATCATTTGCGTCCTTGTCAGCTCCTGGCTGACCATAGATGTCCCACCAGTCTTTTCGTTTGGGCTTGAACCATTTCCGCCATCCTTTAGGCTCGGTTTCGGTATCTTTTTGCTCTTCCATTTTGGCCCTGGCTTCATCAAATTCACTAATCAATTGTCTTTGCCTCTCGCCTTGTTCAGGGTCTGGTTCCTCAATTTCAGCGAAATCATCACTCAACACCTCCCAATTTATCAATTTCAAAATCTTTGGAATTGCCTTTCTATATGACATGTGACCCTCAACAAACTCTGTGCAATCAATGTTTTCAATCCCACTAACGGATTCCAATGCTGATAGCCCAGCCACTGTCAGGATTCCACCACCGGTTGCTCTAAATAGGTAACCCAAAATCCAATCTTTCTTTGAGTACCCATTGATGAACTTTCCACTCACAACCGAACGAGCTTGAGCGAGATGGTCCACATCAATGGAAATCGGTGACCCTAAGAGAATGACATTTTCGATCAACCCATAACCACCTTTACGCGCCATTTCAATCAAACACGAATAAATCAATCTGGCACCTAGTGAGAACCCAACCAAAGTTATTGGCCTCACACCCAAATTTCCTGATAAAATTGTTTCAGCCAAAATCTTCCCCGCCTTCCATGCTCTGTCCAATGACACATTCCACGGATTATCCAACAAATATGATAGCTTCGATAACGCCATTGGAAGTTGAATTGCTGACATTAAAGCGCTAAGTATGGTGGCACCCAATATTTGCTGAATAGATGTACTTAACGCTTCACTTGCTAGTATACCAATAGTTTGCCCCATTGATTGCAACATCTCCGGCTCCCAAAGCAAAGAAAACATATCTCCCATGACTGGGTCAACTGTTGAAAATGGAAGCCTGACATCATCCATCGCACCGTTCATCCAGCCACTTACAGTGACTATTAGATTTGACCTTTTGTTGTTATGTAATGGTTTGAGCTCAAATGTTTGTACGTCTCCTGCTCTTCTTGCACCAGCTTTGTTGCCCACTTTCGCACCTATGGCAACTCCACTTGTAGTAATCAAGACACTACCTCCAACACCTGCCAAAAACCCGCTTGTTCCAGTGATACCAACTGTGGTTAAACCTGCAGCGATACCAGCTCCAATAACAGGTGCCAACAAGCCTGCCAGTAATCCAATGGCCAATCCCCCACCTAAAGTTGCCAAACCAATCATAGCTAACCGCTTGTTCCTGTTTTTCTTGATCTGTCGTTTGACAAACAGCTGGTCACTTAATGATTCATCTTTATTCTCAATCGACCGATCTTTCGTTTCCATATCGAGACACTCCATCAATCTTCGCTCAAATTGTAAAACCTCCAAGCTGGATATGCCTACAATGTCAGCAAACTTCATCAAAAGGGACCTCGAACGCGCATCATAATAGCCGTCGCTGAGGAGTAACAAAAATAAGTCACATATCAAAACCCATCTTAAGTCAAAATCATCGCCAAAACCACTAGGTCTGTGCAATTCCAAAGAGGTTAAACTTTTTGACAAATCGCTGATTTCCACACCGTGCTTACTCAAATTTTCAATCATCTCTTTTTCTTCCTTGATCAATCCCAAATGTTCATACAATTTCAAAGCCGTATTTGATGACCAGTTGGAGAAATGTCTTTGAGACTCACTCATTTGCTTTGCCAACTTACTACTTGTGCCAAATTGCACCATAACTAGCTTTGTAGCCATCTCCACCATAATTAACTTGGCCATGCCAACGTATGCCAATCGTTGTGAATCTGATAACATATCCTTTGTATCAGTCAATGCCTCATTTGGATCGACTTCATCACTGTTGTCAAACTCTTCATGCTCAGCGTCAAAGATTACACGATTCTCTCCATAAGTGCGTGGTTTCCGAGTAGCATTCTTGAACAAGAAGTCAGTTTTCTTATCTAAAGCAGCATACTTGTTAACCTGCTCTTCTGTGTCTATCTTGGTGTAGCCAAAGTGAAAATTGTTGTTGTGAATAAAGTCACGTCCAGATTCAGATTTGTACTGGAGTTCACCCTTTTCGTTGTAAAAATCAAGGTCTGAAATCGTTTTCATTTCTTTCCAATTAGATTCACTGAAAAAATCATCCTCCTGTGTTTCTGGTTCTAATTTGATTTGGGCATTATCGACAGGGTCTTCCACATTCTCCTCAATTTGCGGGGTGTTAGGGTTGGATGCGGTGTACACTTTCTCCGACACTTTGGGAAGTGACTCGCTCGTTCTATTTTTCGTATTCATTGAACTCAAATCAAACTCAACAAAATTGTTACCACTGGTTTCATCTTGCCGGGATTGGAGTTCGTCTTGTTCGAAGTAGTTCTTCTCTGAAGCAACACTAGGTGAATTAGGGAGGCTCGGAAGATGACTAGCTCCTTTTCGGGAACGCGATCGAAAACCATCGTGTGTGACAATGGATGTAAGCAGCTCCCTAGAGCTCAAGCTTGGCGGTTGAAATACATTCTCGTTTGAGGATTCCCTGGACATGAAGAGCAGTCTTTCATCGATAAGAATGGTGGTGATGGTAAGAAGATGGATGAATTTACAAGCGCGAATTTTTGAAATTGTGGAATTCAACTAACGAGTAATCTATTGAATATGTTTCAACATTAATTACGAAGCAAAGTTAGCTCGAGTTTTGATGTAGAAACCTGTAATACGCGGATGATCGGAAACGCAAATGCATAACTCTAATTTCAAATCCTCTGGTAGAACTGTTTTAATAGAACTAAGTCTGCTTTCTCGTAAGTCTACAGATCACTTACTTTTACACATTTTTTATTAAATATCAACGACCGAAATGAAGCTCTAAAAATTTAAAAATCACCTAAAGTGGCATTGTAAACTTTCTCATTGTAATCTTGGTAAAATGTCACTTCCTGTGGAACAGAAGAGTTGAGACCACACTCCTTGACAAAATCGATACTTCCGATTCTCTCATTGAGATAGTTTTCAAAATCATCAAGCTTACATGAGAAGCCAGGGCCAGTGGCACATTTTTCAATGGGGACAACAGCGTCATTGACTATGTATCTGACATAGGAGTCATCACCGCATTGGAACTTTTCGGTGTAAATTCTTGCCCCTTGAGGGACAATTGATGAGTGGACATATGGGTTGGGGAAAGGAATGTAGTCCGTTGGGAGATCAGATAAAGGTTCTACAATCCCCAATGCGCTGTGATAAATCTCCAAGTCAGTATCATGAGTGAAGGACAACCAAATTTTGTTGCTAGCAGAGTCATCCTTCAACAAGTTTAACGAGGCGTTCAATAAAGTGGATCCAATAGTTTTAGTGAAGTTATTACCTGGACCATTGGAGTAGTAGTTTGACAAATCATTGGCGTACGAGGCCTTGATATACTCCTCGTTAGTAAACAAATCACAGAATTGTGAGCTTCCGCGAACATTAATTTCAAAGGCACACCAATTGACAAAGGAGTTGACATCCAGGGCGGTCAAGTTCAAACCTGGGTTAGGCTTGTTCAATCTATCGGCTATGGTTTGCAAGTAGCTGGTGTTGTACTTGGCAACTGTTTCGTCATTGATTGAATTATCATAGTTAGGACATGAGTTTCTTGGTGTTAAGCTGTTGACTCCGGAAGTTGCTGCCTCGTCAATAATACTAAACTTAACCGTCTTGTCTTCATCAAAATCATCACCGAGAAAACCCCTAGCAAAATATCTTGAGGTTTCGTAACAACGGCCAGAGTTTGATGAAAATACTGGCAACGTTGAGTTTTCATCGTACAATGAACCATACTTAGCTCTGAAGGCAGCACCATGTCTCAAGGCATCAGTAGTGCCAGCAAATGTACCTTCAGAATTTTTTGGTGAGGTTTCCTTCTCGTATTGAGTAGTGTCAGGAACAAAGTATTCATAGTCATTTAAAAAGGACAAATCCCCTGTGAATGTACCATTGAAGTCTTGAAACTTTTTGTAAATTTTTTCCAACTTCTTCCCCACATTCTTCGAAGGATATCTTTCACCGTGTCTCGACAACAATTGTACTTGTTGGACGGTACATCCATCTGGAATAGCCGGGTCAATACCGTATGACTCTCTACTAATGTAGGGACCCAGCCCACCGAGGAAATTCAAGATGTTATATCCGTCAACCTTCATTTCTTGAGGAGTAGCAACATCTTGATAGATGTTTTGACTAACTAATAATAACCCACTGTTGAGCAAATTTGAAACAGCAACCATTGTTGATGAGCATTAGAGAACGGATTGTATACGGGTGGATTTTAGTAGCTATTTATATTCATTCCCATCGTCAAAACCAAAAAAGTAAGCACCCTCTTCTTTGTTGTTTTCAATTTTCTCAAAATTACACATTTGACGTGCGCAAAATCGATAACCACGTGCCCTCTAATTAGAGATTCTAATTAAAATTCAGAGTTTCGGATTAATTGACGGACCAATTTGGAACAATTACATCAAAATCGGGTAATATCAAAACATAGGCTCATTCGTCATTGTTTGAAAATGAATACAGTAAGATTAATTATATCCATTTAAATAGAAAACGTGCACCGGCTTTGGAATGAGGCTTTATTGAATCATCTGCACGTGCGTTTCTCTAAGGTCACCATACAAATAACTTTAGTAGACCATTGGCTCCCCCCATGTGGTGTCTTTAATTTAATCGTCTACTAAGAAGAAGGTACTTACAAAGAGACTCACAACAATGAAATGTTTGCAACATGGTTTTACTCTATTCGTCAAGGACCAAATATGATCTGCGCAGAGTCCAGGAATATGTTGCATCGAGCCATATTGGTCGAGCTGCAATTCAACCTTGATAAACAAAATCAAATGAGCTCAAGACCGACCCGTTGTTATACAATCTGTCGACGGAACTACCCTGCTTAAGGCCAATAATAAATGGTTTCGTCATAATATATACTTTTCCATAAACACATATGCAAAAAGCTCCACCTAATCATCTCTATCCCCGAATGTGTTACTGCTCAACCCTCCAAAAGGAGAGGACCGGTACACAAGGAAAACAGGAAACAATGTCAAGCAGTGGAGATTGCACTGTCATAACAACAACTGCGTTCAAAATGAATTTCGATACAATGAACATCAAGCTTGCTTCTCGAGCGCCGATCTGCCAAGGAAAACGTCTACAGGGAATCAAAGAAAGCACAAGGCTTCTATCTTCCACTGAGAGCCCACCTTGACACAGATTGATGGATAATTAGTTATAGAAGAAGAAGAAGAAGAAGAAAAAGAAAAGGAAGGAAAGAAAAAAAAAAATTTGGTGTGAAAAATTTCTCTCTATAACATCTCGTTCGCTCACACTCACACGATGAGATTTTACGAAAATGCTGCACAAAATTGGGTGAGGGACAACTTTTCATCCATTCTTACCAAAAATGCAAACTACATAACCATGGTTGGTGGAAAATCAAAATCGAACGAGCTAGACCGTGATTCCCCTTCCACATTGCCATTTACGAATGAAAACTCACTTGAACCTTACCAAATTCTAGATGCATTCACTGTCTGTTTCAAACACATTCTTGATTCTCATGAATTGGACTCCTTCATTCAAAAGGTGAAAGGTGATTTATACAATAGGGACTATATCGCTGCTTTCAACGATGACAACAAGAGGTTTGGATATGCGGCTAGGTGGAGCCCCTCAAGGGCATTGGCTTATGCCTCGTTGTTTTCCAACTTGGAACCAATTACAGAATTGTTACAGGAGTCTGAGAAGGTGAAGCGTGTGTTGTGTGTTGGAGGCGGTGCAGCTTCAGAAATAGTGGGGTTGGGCGCCGTTTACTGCAGACTCAAGGAGTTTCATCCAAACTCTCCTTCGCGATTGGATATTGACGTTGTCGATATCGCAGATTGGACAGTGGTGGTGAATCAACTTACGAATTATGTGAAACAAAACTGGGTGTATAAGGAACATAACTTTAATACGCAATTCAAGCATGAGGATATCTTATCGACCAAAATTGATGACTTGGCGTCTTTTGATTTGATCACATTGCTTTTCACTACTAATGAGTTGTTTGCAGAGAAGAGGAAAGAGACAATAAAGCTTTTACAAACATTGAGTACCGGTTGCAAAAGTGGTACTCTTTTGTTGATTGCTGAAAGTGCTGGTTCCTTCTCCCATATTACCATAGGAAACAAGCAATTCCCGGTGCAGTTTTTGATTGACACTATTTTAGTTGGTAAACAAGGCGAGGGAAACGGGTCGTGGGAAATCATTTCCGAAAAAGAGAGCATTTGGTACAGGATTAACGAAAGAGAGGTCACTTACCCACTAAAGCTAGAAAACATGAGATTTTTTTACAGGCTATATAGAAGGAAATAAGCTCAAGTCGACATATCATTAATTTCTTCCACAAACTTTGTTTGTAAAGTACGCAACAAATCTAGCTTGTATGAGGAGTCGCAATCCAAAGTGCGCATTTGATTCAAAGCAAAGTATAATTCCAACACCAACTTTCTCCGTTTGGAAACCAACTTTGAATGTGGATCGTTACACTGTAACACTTGCAGCTTCAAAATTTCAGCAATTGATTTCGATTCTCGTAATAGCTCCGGCGGTAACATTTGAGATGATTCTGCATATCTAATACCATACCGATCAAATTCAAGTTTCCCTGGCTCCAACTTGAACTTGGACTCCAATTTCCCGTCAGCCTCAATTGTCTTCATATGCGAGGCCAAAACACACGACTTGCTACCTAAGATCTCAGCGATTTCTTTGAAATGGGTCGTCGTGAATACCGAAGCGCGTGTGGTGATTAAATGTTCGAGTAGAGCAAGACAAATGGAAAATCCATCTCTTAAACTTGAGCCCCTTCCTAATTCATCAATAATGATAAAGCTCTCCAGATCTGCATTTTTCAAAATCCTGCATATCTCCGTCATTTCATTAGAAAAAGATGACGCATCCAAATCAGTAGTGTCGGAAGAAATCCTCGAAAATATGCTCTTGTGGATCTTTATCGTAGCATAATCGGCGGGGACATAGAGGCCCATTTGTGACATTATCAAGATGTACGCGATTTGCTTCAAGTAGACGGATTTCCCACTCATATTGGCGCCGGTGATGATTTGGAACCTTGAAATTTCAGGAACGCATGAATAGTCATTGGGAACGAAGTCAAGGACCACTTGCTCAAGTATGGGGTGTCGGGATTGCCGAACATGAATGTATTTTCCAAATTCAGGACACACGTATGACTTGGTTTGTGAGCTAACAAAACTGGCATAACTGCACAACAAGTCCACTGTGGCAATTGCTTCGGCAATCATGAAAAAAATTGGAGTATTTTCACAACTTTGTTCATACAATTCCAGTATGATTATACTGCTTATGTTATTTATCTCGGCCATGATTCCACTCAATCTTGAGCTTTGTTTCAACAAATCAATGGTTGTACACTCAATGCCATTCTTTTTCTTAATTATGTTTATGAAATCGGGATTATCAAACGCAGTGCACTTTATTCTCAAAAAAAATCCCCTCGATTTATCATACCTGTAGTCAACCACTGCGCCATTCTCCACAGAGATGTTTTGCACATATTCATTAACTTGCTCCAAGATTGTTTCCCTAACGTTGCGTGACACATCGAGCAAGCCATTGACTCCGGACTTTACGGCATTCGCCCTCTGGTGTGCAACATCTATGCTTCTTTTCGCCAGGCGGCAGTCCTCGTGTATGAGTTTGTTTATCAACAAAATCGCCGTTCCAATATTTTCATGTTTCAAAATATCACTCACTTGGACAATCAACGGTGACTCGCTGGGCTCTAAACAGTTGAGTAGCTCGCTGCAAAGCAATAGAGTAGACTTTAAGGAAAGTATATTGTTGATCATCAGCTCTTGGCTAATATTCGATTCGGGGTTTAAGAAGCTTGCAAATAACTTGTCCAAATCTGGAAATTTTTTCAACACATTCTTAATAGCAAACAACATGTTCTCTTGGGAAATCAACTCCGTCACCGACTCCAACCTCAATTTAATACTCTCAACATTTGTTAACGGCTGTCTTATTGATGTTCGTAATAACCTTTGTCCCATTTTTGTGGTACATTTGTTCAAGAATGAGAAGAATGTTGTTCCATTACCATTGAGACTGGAGACAAGCTCCAAGTCTCTTATAGTACTCGCGTCAATTAGCATAAATTTGGCATTCTCGACTATATTTATTCTAACCCTGTTTGACTGTTTGAGCAAATTTGATTCTAAGCAACAAGTAAGTAAGGCACCGGCAGCACCGACAGATAGCCCACAATCACTCAACAGTGCTGACATTTCAGGTCCTTGTGTATGCAGATGAGTCTTGAGTAGTTCTACCCCACAAGCAGCATCAAATGATTTCGCCTTTACTAATTGCTGTTGAACAGTTTCATCCAAGTTTGATGCAAGAATGTATCTCAACTTTTCGAATTGCAGGTTAGATCCATCTGGAGCAATGACAATGGTAGGTTGGTAGATGTTGATTTGGTTTACAGTTCTAGCAAACAACAGGGTGTCACAAAACTCCATCAATGAAAGTTCATATGTTTCAAAATCAAGAATGGCAACCCCTACGTCCATTTGTTCCGACTTTAGCTTGTTAATAGCCATGACCACATCTCGTTTACTATCAGCCTTTGACGTGTTGTGACGTGTCGATGCACGAACAGTTGTGATAAATCCATACTGACTGTTGGTCAAAGACATTGAAATGTGTGGTCAAAATGGTTCGAGTGGTGTAGTTTTTTTTTTTGGCAACCCCTTTTAGAAAATCAAACAGTATATTTAGCACCACTTCTAACAACACTTCAAACAATATCTTCGCAGCGAAGTTGGCATCACACGCAAATTGACACCATTCTCAAATCTTTAGCTTGTTGATCAACTCTTCTAACTCCTCATCGCCTTCTTGGCGATCCACATTACCATCCTTGTTGTTTTTCTCAGAGACCGGTTCCTTTTCCAACCGGTCCTCAATCTTTTCTAATTCCTCTTCAATTGACTTACTCTTTCCACACTTCTTCTGCCCTTCTTCATAATACCGATCAAGAACATCTTTCCAACCAAGTAAAGAGGTCAAAGTGTCGGCAAACTCATCACAATCCAGGAGCGCAACAATGTCCTTCTTCCGTCGACCTAAATCACCAACTTTCTCTCTGTTCACCAAAACTCGAAGACAACGTTTTTCCACACTGGATGGTAAGGAAGCAAAGGGGTATACGGTCAACGAAGTACCCGAGATCAAAGCGACTTCAACGTCATCACAGTCTTTGTCCCAGGTCTCAAAAAACTTTGATGGTAACCCTTCACCATAGAATGTGATATCAGGTTTAATGAAACCACCACACTTGGCACAAGTGGGAACCCCCTTTGGGATATCCAGCTTCACTTTCTCTATTGGTACTTCCATTTTGCAGTCGATACAGCGACTTGTGGCAAATGATCCGTGAGCTTCAACAATGAATTCGTCCTTGACTCCAGCTAGCCTATCCAAGATATCTATATTTTGCGTGTAAACACGTTTCAATAAGTTCTTCTCTTGGAGAATCCGCACCATGTAGTGAAACTTTGTAGGAGCAAATTTGCCAGGGAAAAGCTCTTCAGCTAATGTGTAAAATGGTTTTGGATCCTTTTTGAAGAAGTCGATGTCAAAGACAGCTTCAGCAAAGGGGAGGTTGAGTTTCGCCAAGTTGGAGTACAATCCAGTTTCTGGACTCCTAAAGTCAGGGATTCCGGCTGCCGTGGACACGCCAGCGCCTGTGAATAGACACACCTTCTTCTTTGCTTTCAAAGCTTCAACTAGAGGGGCTAATGTTGCTTCCATGATTGAAAAGAGTTTCAATGTGCAGCTTGTGTTGGGTAAAATATAAAGATCTCTTCACAAGAGAAAAATTTCTAAAGATCCAGTGACGAAAATTTCGCCACTATCACTACTTTAATTAATGTCCCCACCAACAGATACCATAGAGAAGCAGATATCAGAATTGAATATTGATGAGAATTCTCCAAACGTTATTCATCAAAAGAAGCTAGCTGCCGAGAGGTTGAATAAAGCTAAAACAAAGCGTGATCAAGAGATTCAAAATTTAAAAGATGAGCAAGCCACGAATGCAAGAAAAGGCGAATTGATTCAACTACACTCCGGCCTCGTGGATGAATGCAGGCAATACATTAAAAAGTTTGTTGATCAACTGATGGATTGGACGAATATGGAGTTAGCAATTGGACTTGATAAGAAGAAACCCGGATCAATCGCTAGGTATTTTGAATTACCATTGCAATTAAAGGAAAATCGATTTGTCGTTAGATTGAAGGATCCAGATTGCTTTGATGACAGTAAAGGTAAATTTGATGTCTCTGATAGTGACTCCAATAACGAATCTGAGTCTGAATCTGAGTCTGGATCTGAGTCTGGATCTGAGTCTGAATCTGAGTCTGATAGTGGCCATGATACCGATGAAAAGAGTGGGACAAGGACCCCTACAAATGTCACATCCCAAACCCAGTCCCCTGACAAGTACACAAACGAAGGAGTACTGGTGAGCATAGATTACACTTTGAGTTCCTACGCTAATGCTAGCATCTACTTTGAAAGCAAGAAAGCTGCCGAATCAAAGCAGGCAAAGATTGAAAAGGGTGCTGAAATTGCATACAAAAATGCCGAGAAGAAGATCAATCAGGATTTGGTGAAAAATTTGAGACGTGAAAATGGGACCTCTTCCAACGCGGAAAGAGAGAAGTTTTGGTTTGAATCATTTTACTGGTTTGTTTCAAGTGAAGGGTATCTATGTTTGGCCGGTAGAAGCAAATCACAAACTGACTTACTTTATTTCAAGTACTTTAGTGATGATGATTTTCTTGTGAGCTCTGAAATTGAAGGATCGTTGAAGGTTTTTGTTAAAAATCCCCTCAAAGGGGAATCTGTACCACCAACGACAATTTTACAAGCAGGCATCTTTGCAATGGCTGCTTCGCAAGCTTGGAATGGGAAGATTAATACAGCAGCTTGGGTATTGCATGGAAGTGAAATTTCTAAATATAATCTGTCAGGTGCCTTGCTTCCTGCTGGTGAGTTTGAATACCTTGCGAAAAAGCATTTCCTACCTCCAGCTCAACTCGTTATGGGCTTTGGCTTGTATTTTTTGGTTGATGAAGGGTCAGCTGAAGGACACAAAATTCAACGTGTCCAAAAGGAAAAAGAGCACGGTTTGGTGAGGGTATTGGATAATAAAAAACGAGTATTTGAAAAGACAAAAGTGACAAATGTAAAGACAGAGGATGATGTACAAGAACCTGTGCGTGAACATGCACACGACGCTAGTGAGAAAGATCCTGGAATCGACGATACTTCAAATACTAGGGGCAAGAAATCCAAATCGAAGAAAAATGTTTCAAAGTATGACGATTTTGATGCTGAGGAGAAGGAATTAAGAATGAAGTTGTTGGGAATTGGCAAGAAGAAGGAATCTCAAAAGGAGAAGAAGCTGCTGCTGCTGGATACACCAAATGTGAAAGGAGAAACAAGAGAGGAAACTAATCAAAAACACGAGAAAGAGGTGCAAGAATATCTACTTGAAACAGATGCGGCGAATGAAACACTCTCCTCATTCTTTGACACGTTGGATTTCCTATCATCCAAACCCGCAGTTGGCGATACAGTGCTTGATATAGTTCCCGTGTTTGCACCTTGGTCAGCGTTACAGAGATTCAAGTATAAAGCAAAGATTCAGCCAGGATTGGCCAAAAAGGGTAAATCAATTAACGAAATCATCAACTATTTTACTCATAGACGTTTGGATAACAATAGATCTGATCCAGACTTGGATTGGCCAACTGAAAGAGAACTTGTTAATGCTGTCAAGCCCAATGACTTGATGGGTGTATTTTCTGTGAACAAGATGAGATTGATTGTTCCAAAGAATAAGTAGGTGGAGGATGTACAACCATGTTCAGAAAAGCATTACTGAGGTGTATCTGATAATAGTTTACATTTATTAATGTGGCGAGATCATTGTGCGTAATTCCCGAAAAAGAAGTCATAATTTGGTCTCTCTTAGCTTGATTATTGCTTGCGCGACGAAGCGAAGGTAGTCGGCACCCGAGTGAGGCAATCTACAGCCCACTCGGATCGTACGTTGTAGGCTTTTATGAAATAGAAACACCCATCATTCTATAATTGGTCCCGATGGTGCAAATTTCGGCATTTTCATTCTCAAATGCTTTTGCTCTATTGCGACATTTTTTTTTTTCCTGCTAACCGCGCCGCCACAGTTTGGTCCTCCACTTTAATTTGTATTATGTAATACATATCTGACTAGCACAAGAGTGCCAAGAATGGGAAAAAATATGTCAAAGAAAAGTTACCCAAGAGATATATATCTCTTGCATATGTAAGGGAAGCTGGTCTGTCCTTATCCAATTAATTACGGCAGGGTATCCAGGTGGTGTGATATGTATAGTCTTGGTAACTGTACTACGTAAAATAATTCAATTTGATAGCAACACCGTTACAGTCAATGATAAGATAAACAAAGATGTTGATTACATTTAAGTGCATTCTGAATTGTCTCATGCGGCACCAAAATTAAAAATATAAAAAAAAAAAAATTTTTAAATCCGCCTTAGCCTATCATTACTTTTGTGTCAACTTGCGTCGTCTTTTTGTAAATTTGCAATCACATCATACAAGTATATGCGCGAAATGTATTAATACCGGAACAATAAATTCCCTCCTCTCTTTGTCAAGCAAGCAATTCATTTCAGTCTCAATTATATTATCCGTTGTGCAGCGAAAGTACCACATTGTCGTGAAATCAAATCTCTTTGTATGTCCCCTCTTTTATTGTCTTTGATAATTGAGCCTGTGATATCGTGAGCCACAGATAAGAATCGTAAGTTGGTACAATTGCCGTATGAGTTTTACTGGCACTCATTTTCTCGAAATTGTATAAAAACCCTTAACTTAATCCTCTCTAGGAGCCATTTACGATTTGAGATTAAAGTCTAGGTCCCTCACAATGTCTTCCGTTAGAACATCAAGCTCATCTGTTGAACACGCAGACAATGAGAAAGCACAACATTTGAAAGTTGTAACCTACGACAAATCAATTGTTGATGATGATGAATACGACTTGGATGATCCAAAAAATTATAGCACCAATTACGTTGACGAATATAATCCAAGGGGATTGAGAGTTCCAACAAAAACTGAAGAGCAAACATTAAGAAGAGTTGTTGGTAAGATAAATTATGCAATTTTCTTAATTTGTGTTGTTGAATTTTCCGAAAGAGCTTCTTATTATTCAGTTACTGGTATCTTGTCGAATTTCATTCAAAGACCTTTGCCTGAGGATTCACCACATGGGTGGGGTGCCCCAGCTCACGATGACGGTAGTGAAAGTGCTGGTGCGTTGAATAGAGGCTTACAAGCAGCCAGTGCTTTAACAAACTTGGTTACATTTTTAGCTTATGTTGTGCCATTGTTTGGAGGTTACTTGGCTGATACCACATGGGGAAGATGGAAAACGATTCAATGGGGTGTTGTATTCGGAGGTATCTCCCACGTCTTGTTTATTGTTTCCGCTGCTCCAAGTGTCATTGCTAATGGGAAAGCTGGATTGGCACTTTGTATTCTTGCTATTTTTACCTTGGCGTTTGGATCTGGATTCATCAAACCAAATCTTTTGCCATTGATGTTGGACCAGTACCCAGAGTCGGGTAATAGAGTTAAAGTGCTAAAGAGTGGTGAAAAAGTTCTTGTTGATAGAGAAAAGACCTTGGAAAGTGTTACCTTGATCTTTTATTGGGCTATCAACATTGGGGCATTTTTTCAATTGGCAACTTCTTATTGTGAAAGGCGTGTTGGGTTTTGGTTAGCCTTTTTTGTTCCATTGGTACTTTATCTTTTTATGCCAATTGCATTCTGGTTGGTTAAACCTAAATTGGTTTTTGAAAAACCAAGTGGATCAATCATTGGCTTGGTGATTAAGATCCTCGTTGTGTCATTTTCTGGGAACTTCATTAAACGTGTCTTTGATGGTACCTTTTGGGAATATGCCAAACCATCGGTCATGAGAGCAAGGGGTCGTGAATACTTCAACACCAAAAAACAAACCCCCATCACTTGGACTGACCAACACGTTCTCGATGTCAAACAAACCTTGGACGCTTGTAAGTTGTTTGTTTATTTCATTTTTTACAACTTGGCAGACAGTGGGTTAGGTTCAGTAGAAACATCTTTGGCTGGTGCAATGAACTTGAATGGTGTGCCAAATGACTTGTTTAGCAATTTTAATCCACTTGCAATCATTGTTGTCATCCCTGTTTTGGATTACATTGTTTATCCACTTTTGAGAAGATTACGTATCAATTTCAGGCCAATTCAGAGAGTGTTTCTTGGATTTGTCATTGCTGCAATGTCTCAAGTTGCTGGTGCTGTTTTGCAACATCGTGTTTACCAAACATCCCCTTGTGGAAACCATTCAACCAATTGTCCCGAACCATCGCCCATCAGTGCTTGGCAAGCATCATCTATATATATCTTGGCCGGTGCTTCTGAATGTTTTGCTATGGCCACGATTTACGCACTTGCTTATACCAGAGCAGCTCCCTCGATGAAAGGACTAACCACCGCGTTGTTTTTGTTTACATCCGCAATTAGTGCTGCAATTAGTTTAGCTGTTACTCCCGCATTGAATGATCCACATTTAGTAATTGTGTTTAGTGTTATTGGTGGTGTTACATTCTTGGCTGGTGTTGTTATGTTTATTCAATTCTTTAATTTGCATAAAACTATGGAGGAAGAAGAGAAGGAGAGAATCGCGTTAGGAGGTTCTATTGTTCCTGAAAAGATCCATCCAGGTGAAGCCTTGGAGCCGGTTAGCAGCGTTCATGCTAGGTATCCATTAGATGCAGTGACGTCTCTAAGATCAATATGATGAGAAAGAATATGTGTACGTGTGTGTGTGTGTGTGTGTGTAATATATATTGAATATGGTGAAGAGCGTTTTCGAACTATAGAGCTGCATCCAAACAAGTAATGATTGCCAATATAACTGTTGGTTGCCACTTTTAGATAATGTTTTGCGTTTCTTTAGGTATTTTGATCTTCTGTTGACGATGCGATGAGGTTGGTGACAAGCCACGATCAGATGTATTATCACCATCACTGAGATCTTGGTCCGTGATTTCAAAAATCATCTCCTCATTGCCATCTTCGTCGTGACTTAGGTTTAGATCATCGTGGTCTCTGTGTTTTTGAGGCGATAATGGAGCATCTAGTTTGAACTTATTGTTGTCGACATCGTTAGCACCTTTGTTTTTCTCATCCTCTTCAACATCATCGTCTTCTTCGTCGTCATCGTCGTCGTCATCATCGTCATCATCATCGTCATCGTCATCGTCATCGCCCTCCTCTCCGTCTTCATCATCATCATCATCACAACCGGCACCATCCTCATCCTCTTCCTCCCCTTCCTCTTCTATAGCAACACTCTTGTCACTATACTCCTTATTTTCAGCCTCAATCGCCAATATTCTTCGCCTCAATATATCCACCACATCAACCCAGTCTCTCATTCCGCCCATTCCAATATCACCACAAACCAACACCTTCTCAACTGGTTTCAACACCTCAATACCAAATCCAGGAGAGGTAATGGTGGCAATTTGTTTCGCCGTCATGGGGTGAGTGTACATAAAAGTGTTCATCGCAGGAGCAACAATAATTGGCTTTTTCACCTGCTGTGAAGTTGATGGTGCCCAGGATCTAATTATTGACGTGAGCAAATTGTCTGCAATACCATTAGCAATCTTTGCCAACGTATTTGCCGACAATGGTGCAACTAACATAATATCTGCCCATTTTCTCAACTCATTATGGAGAATCAACTTGTCAAATGGATTCTTTGGCTTTGCCGAGTGGTTTTGAGTTGAGCTAATTGTAGTGGCTTCGTTGTAGTTTGCCCATTCGTCTTCGTCTCTCCATATTTTGACATCGGCATTAATCTTGGAGCCCTTGAGGAAATGACTGGCAGCCTTTGTCACAATCAACTGGATTGAAATTTTGGATGTGCCAAATAGTTGAAACAACTTGTCAATGATTAAAGGTATTTTAATCGTAGCAACGGATCCCGTACATGCTAACAAAATGTGAAACTTACCATCATCTTCCTTGGAGAGATATTCTTGAAATGGAACAGGAGGACCAACTGGGGAAGCTACTATTGTCTTGCTTGCTTTTTTCAATGAATTTCTTCGAGAAGAATTATTGCTACCTGTGCCGGTAATCTTAATAGGCACTGCCGCGTTTGAACTTGGTGATAGTGTCGTTGCAGGGACAAAATTTTCTCCACGTGTGGGACTTGGAGTATTCATTCGAGCAAGTTCATTTTCGTCAAGTTTTGGCGTGGGCTCACGAGCTGGTACTGCTGGCTTAGCACTGAAAGAAAGCCCATCGTTGTTCTTTTTTCTGTTTAAAGATGCTTGTCTCGATGGCGTATTTGAAGATGGTTGTCTTGCTGCCTCAGGGTTATTGTCCTGTACAGCCACATTTGTTGATGATGGTTGAGATGAGATTGTAAACCTACGCAAACGCTCTTGAGACTCGGTTTGATTGAAAGACACACTGGCATTTCGGGTGGGTACGTTTTGGTCTTGAGGGACTGGTTGCTGGATGGATGACGTTTGTGGTCTTGTGTTTGTTAATATTTTAGGTGGTGTATCTGCAGCATTAGATATAGCAGTTCTGAGAGATGGTGTTCGCCTTGTTAGTGGTGCGTTTGACTCGGCGTAACCTCTTGGTTCTTTGTTTCCTTCTTGGGTACCCGTCGACGCCATATTGTGAGCACAGTGGTTGTAACTGTCAAAATCGGTTTTTTTCCTGTTTCCATTTTTTCTCTCCAATCTTTTTCAAAACACGTATCAACAAAAGAGAGCTGCTATCACGATATGAATCTTCGCCAACAAATTACCCAGTTCTTATCACTTGCATATGTCTTTTCGTCAGCCTTTATGCTATGGAAGACATTGTCGGTAGTGGCAAACCTGCATTCGCCAATTGTTGTTGTATTGTCGGGATCAATGGAGCCTGCGTTCCAAAGAGGTGATATTTTGTTTTTATGGAACAGAGATAGAAGACAAAAGGTTGGTGATATCGTTGTTTACGAGATTGACGGTAAGAGTATTCCAATCGTTCATCGTGTATTGAGAGAGCATCACAATCTGGAGAAACAATTGTTGTTGACCAAAGGTGACAATAACGCTGTTGACGATTTGTCATTATACGCGAAGAAGCAGAGCTATCTCAATCAAAAGAACGATCTAGTGGGAACGGTCAAGGCGTACTTGCCATTTATCGGATACGTTACCATTCTAATCAGTGAGAATCAATATTTCAAGTTTGGTTTACTCGGTTTGTTGGGTATCTCGTCGTTAATAAGTGGGGAGTAGAATAAATGATCTCCTAATTGTTATTAGGTTATATAGAACATCCATTGTCCTCGGTACATGTTGACAGGTTATTTTGTAAAGCTCGTCTAATCGTCAAAAATGGAAAGAAAAAATTGAAGAGAAAAAACCCAAAAATGTAAACAAAAAAACTCAAAGAAACATATCAATTCAAGCCAATGAGAGGTACGTTAAGTAGCTGCCACTAATGGAGTCTTCTTTCTACTAACCTGAGTCTCAAGATTACAAGATTGTTGTTCTAGGTGCCGGTGGTGTAGGGAAATCCTCCATAACTGTGCAGTTTGTACAAGGCGTATACATTGAGAGTTATGATCCAACAATTGAAGATTCCTACCGAAAGCAAATAGAAGTTGATGGCCGCGCGTGTGACTTAGAGATATTAGATACAGCTGGTGTAGCACAATTTACAGCCATGAGAGAGTTGTACATCAAGAGTGGGAAGGGTTTTTTGTTAGTGTACTCAGTCACGGATGAAAATTCATTGAAAGAACTTTTGGCCTTGCGCGAACAAGTTTTGAGAATCAAAGACAGTGATAATGTTCCTATGGTATTAGTGGGAAATAAATGCGATTTGGATGAGGATAGAGTTTTGAGCATCGAGGATGGTGTCAAGGTAAGTCAAGATTGGGGGTTGGTACCATTTTATGAAACAAGTGCCATGTACAAGACAAATGTTGATGAAGCATTCATTGACGTGGTTAGGCAGATAATGAGAAAGGAAGCGGCTATTAGCGCTGAGAAGAAGCAGCAAAAGGAAAAACAGAAAGTGGAGCAACCTGTTGTATCGAAACAACCTGTTGCTGAACAGCCAAAGAAGGTGGAGCCAGCGAATGCAAGACAGAACCAGTCGACAAAGGGGAACAAAAGTAGCTCTGGCAGCAAGTGTTGTACCATTATGTAGAATGTTATAAAATTTAATAATCGTATGAGAAGGGGGGAAGAGTATTTTTTGTTCGGTTTAACAGTGTATTTTGTACACGTTTTTGGCGACTGTCGTTTGCTCTGATAGAAGTCATGGGTGTACAACATTTCGGCCGTTGATGGCTAACACAAGGAGGGAAACTAAAGTCAAAAAACTATGAGCCAAGACGTTGATCTGTGAAGACGTGTGGCTATTCTTAGTAGGTGTCTGTAACCTGTGTGAATTTCAAGAACTTGGGTACTTATAGATACTTGAATTCAGCGATGGATAGCACCGTTTTTTTTTTTTTTGCAGCTATTTGAACCAAAAAAGTCTGAGTAACAACAAGGACTGTAATTAAGTGAAGAACTAATTTTCAATTCATTCGTGATACTTGCTATGGGCTATTGTTCTATTAACCCGCCAACAGTGACGGTGTCACAATGCAACAAGTTACTTTAATTTATATTGCGAGGTGAAAGCCTCGTATTTACAGAAGCCGTGCCTTTGGCCCATTACTCCACCCACCCAAACCAGTGTTCCCCAGGACAAAGTACAGGCTTACTCTACTCTTTAGTGCCTTCTGTTTGCACCTGGTAACCATTGCAATGAAAGATGAAGGCTCTTCTTTGTGGTGGCGGAGCTTGATTACAGAAAGATAAGCTCTTAAACAAAACTGGACTACTAAATAGAGTGGCACAGCACATGCGGTGACTAATCGAGACATTCTGAGATGAATTCGAGCATGTAAAATCAACAACTCGTGCATGGCTACTCTTTCAAAATGTCACAAACTTGAGTTAATAAAATAAAGCAAAATTCAAACCTGACAACAAATAAGTAGCCGTGGCCGAGCGGTTAAGGCGCCAGGGTAAGGTCACAACTTTACCATACTTTCCTGGTATCTTCGGATGCGCGAGTTCAAATCTCGTCGGCTACATTATTTTTTTTTTGTTTTTTTCTTGTTTTTTTTTTTTTCCCTCTCATTTTGCGTTCTCCTTTTTGCATTTCGCAACCGAACTGAAAAAACCACATGAGGGTACACACTCCTCTGTGACATTGCCTTTGTCTCGCATCGTTTCGTAGCTTTGTCAACGGCCTCCCCACCATACAGGGTACTGCTATCGACGAGTCTGACCACCTCGTATCATAAAGGGAAATTTGGTCGCAATCCTCATTCTAAAGTTGCAATTCTTATTGCGCCTATTCTTACTAGAGATTTACCTATATACCTTTAAAACAAAAATTCTACCATGTCGATGGCCCAAACGTTTCTCCTGGAGCCAAACGCTTTCTGATATTTGTCGAGATTTGAGTGTCAAGAGTCCCATTAACAACATTGTTTCCCCACCAGCTTGGGAAGTCAGTTTGCGTCAAACCCATCGCCAACGAAATGATCAAAAGACTCCAGGCTAAACCAATATCTAACCCAGCAGATAAAGAATAATTGTACTTGGTCCACCAGTGGAAAAATTTTCTCTTAATCCACCAACCAAAGAATAAACCAACAAGACAGTATGATGTATAGTTAAATGGTGTTGCTGGTGGAATATAACCAGTACCTGAAAAGAAAACGGGCCAGTGCAAGTACTTGATTATACTGTTTGGGTATTTTTTCAAAATTAACCAACTGATAACAGGAAGAACAGCACCAATGATGAAGAAATACAACAAAGCGTAGTACAACTGACCATGTGAAAATTGACGTTGTGGACCAATGACCCCCCAAATGATTGAAGCATTGAAAAATACCTTGGCTCCTGGACAGGTAAAGTTTGATGGCTGGTCATCTGTACAAAGTCCGTCAATAGCACCATAAGCCCATCTCATAACGGCAATTTGAACAAAACAGGACCATATAGCAGCAGTAAATTGGGAAAAGAACAAGTTATAAGGTGAAATCTTCATGTAGTGACCCAATTTCATATCCTGAGCAAAAGTGACCGCTTGGTTGTTGGTGATATAGCCAAAGGTCTTGAAAAACATCATAGCAATTGGTTTACCGGGAAGCATATAACCCACAATGAACTCCGTTACAACGTTCAACCCAACACCAATGTTTGTTCTTGCGTAGATGATTGCTACTGGAAGTAAGAAGAACATGGCAATGAGAAGTGCAACAATCAATGCCCACACTGGCATTTCAGTTTCCCAAGCTCTAACAGTGGCAATTGACATCGCAAAAAAAACCAAGAATGAAACAAGGAACCACCATTCTGGTACCCTCCTGTAACGAGCCATTAATCTGTTGTGAACGTCTGGCTTTTCCTTGAGTTTGAATTGCTCAATAATTTCTTTACCGTGGAATAAAACAGTGTGAACTATGGTAGCCAATATGGATGCAAATGACAAACCATACGAAATGGCAAATGTTGTTGACAAAAACAATGGCGAGTATTTTTCGTACTCGTCTTTTCTAAATGTCAATGTCTTCGGATCAACAATTCTCGCAACCTCATAACTTTGTTGCTTGTTATCGTAGGATCCAGACGATGAAATTGGCAAGTAATCACCATACCATGTATTGGTGAATGAGATAGCTGGGACAACAACCCAGAAAATAAGAATCATTGAAAGGAAAATTGTACCAATAGTTCCGGCAGGTGGGATCAAAGGTGAGCCAAAGTAACCGGCAATTTGATTCCAGTCAAAGGCAAACGAGTTTGGAAACATTCCCAAGCCTGATGACGATCCAAAGATTTGATTTATGGTGACGTTGTTGGGTTTTATCCAAGTTATCCACGAAAAGTACGACAATGCCGTGAATATGTAACCAGGGAACCAATAATAGAAGAACCCAACAATGAATACTGTCAAGAAAAAGGCAAGACGGGAAATGCGCCAACCATTAGCAGGGTGATTTTCATTAATGTGCAAATTGGTCAAAAATGTACAGGTTACCAAATTTTGTGGCCAAATAGCTGATGGACTGTCAACAACCACTCTTCTAATTAACCCACCCATTGAAAACCCAATCATATTTGTGGCAAGAGTACACACAAGAGCAAACCCAATACCGAAATCAATGTTGTAAAATTTGTTCATTGAAACCAAAATATCTGTGGAATATGCTGGACCACTATTGAATGAAGCATTTGCCATAATTGTAATAACCGCGTGTTCTTTGATGTTGAATGGACCCGGGTTCAAAGGAACACCGAAAATTTTCCAGTTGGGGAAACATCTGGCCCAGAACCGTCCCATTGGATAAGCCAAGATGGAAGTGACCAAGGTGGTGATTGTGATTGTAGGTCTGTGTAATGAAAAGTACATATTCATTGCAGATCCGATAGTGGTCAAGATCAATCCAATAGTCCATCCTCTGATTGTAGCTTGTGGCATCTCAAAATCATCAGAGCTAGGAACTGCTGCTCTGACTTCAGGATATGGTGAGTCATCTTCGACATGAACACCTGCATAGTCATCGTGGATGATGTCATCAACTAACCGAGAGGTCACCGGGTCAAACTCCTGTGACTTTGACACCACCAAATCCAAATCGGGGACTTTTCTATCTGCTTCGAAATCCTCATTGGCAACCTCTTGTGACGCAATCTCAGCTGCTTTTTCATTCAAATCGTGATTAGCGTGTTCTGAACCAAGCTCGTTTTCAACTGCCCGCCCACCGCGGGTCAACATGTTTCTAATCTTCTCCATGTTGCTTTTGGTATAGAGTTAAAGAAAAAGGAACTGAATCTGAAAAATTGTGGATCGTCATTTTGTTATATAAATTTTATGCATAAAATGCTGATGAGACGTACTTTATCGGCAGATTTCAAAACAAAAAAGGGCATAAAATTGTATTTCAATTGTTTTTCATTCGTTCATTGTTTTGAGGCTGCAAACTGCTCTAAATTTCTATTTTATTTTTTATCTTTGTGTAGTCAAGCTTTTGTCCATGACTGATTTTTTATACAATAAGTAGCTGAATATTTCCGGTTAGTAGAGTGGATAAGAGTTGGTGCATATCGAAAACAACAATCCAATTAACTTATCCACTTGTGTAGCCAAACTTCTTCTCCCCTCTCACTAGCGCCCTTTGGATTTATCGATACGGCACGAGATGAAATGAGGAGACGGTAGACCGTTTGATACCGGCTTTGCCCTATTCATCCTTTTCCAAGTTCAGAAAGCTGAAGTTAGCAATACATTATTCTCTACGGTTATGAGCGTTTGTTTACTTCCATTCAGTTCAGATATGAGATGAGTTACTTACTTTGTATTGGCGTAATTGCACGAGACTTTCAGATAAGATTACAGCCCACCAATAGTATTGATTTTGAAAAAAAAAAAGGCAAAGGCACGTAGGTAACTGGAGTTTCCATTATACCTTCATGGTGAAACTGCATGGGTTAAATCCAGCGTAAGGCATTTCAACGAGAAAAAGAGTAGCTTGAAAGAATAAAAAATGGGCCGGTGCATTAAATCCATAAAGGCGGAATGTAGCGTCTACACTCTCTGGCTCCACTTTTTACTGTATTGTATCCTTCTATTGTTGTATACTTTGTGATTCAAGAAGTGTAGACTAATCTTTGACGTATTAAAATTTAGTTAAGACTGAAATGTGTCACACCATTTAGTCGTACGGCACCAAAAAAATAAGAAACTAAGCATAATCATCAATTTGACACAAAACCAATTAAAGACATTTTCTTTTGTGAATTTCAGTACACAAACATGCTACCCAGAATGAGTAGACATTTTCTGAATTATACGACATTTGATAGTGCGTGGGATTTATCCAGCACACAAAGTTCACGCCAATTGATCTACACATTTATGTGGATCAAACTTCTTGATGCCACACCATCAAATGGTTCAAAACACCACCACCGCCACCACACTCCATATTTTGCAATAAAATTAACCTTTCTTTAAACACGAACAAGGTTTCTGCAATGGCGCTAATTTTTGTAACCACTCACACATGTAAACATTGCAAAAAACTCTATTGTTGACGGAGGACCCCCATGCTTGCAAAAGCATTGTTTACGGCATGTAGCCAAGGCAATTGTGCGCTCATGTAGTAGGCATAATTCAACTGCAGCCGTTGTAGCTGGATCTTGTACTTTATTTTCAACAAAGGGTCAAAAAGTGGGGGGAAAGATGCATACATTGTGGCGTCAATCTTAGTATGTATTGTGAAGAGTCTGTTACAATAAGTAAATGCTATTAGATCTCTATTGATCGCAATGCTTGATGCAGGACACAAACATACTAAACAGCTCCAGCTCAGGAGGTAATCTCTTCGCATTGCTGCTAAATAATACACCTTTCATAAGACTCAAACATTTGAAATCAGTTTGCTCTTGCGAACTGCATTGTTATCCTCCACTCATTCAAAACCAGCCCACTCGTCTTCGTCTTCCACATCGTTTTCCTCTTCGTCTTCCTCCTCGTCTTTTTCCTCGTCTTTTTCCTCGTCTTTCGCATCATTTTCCTCCTCGTCAACGGATGTCTCCCTAACAAAACAGGCGGCAAAAAATCCAATACCTCCATCTTCTTTTGAATTAGATCTCACACACCCACCTGCCAACTTCTTACATGTCTCAGGGTCTCTTGATAATGCAAAAAACTCCGACTCAATACCCCGTCTTTCCCAACTTGGAAGCACATCGTCTCTGGTCGCCAATTTCCAACCCTGGCTTTGTATCTGTGGATCAGAAAGCAAATCAATCACTACCCTTTCATTCTCTTCGACGTGTATAGAACAGGTAGAATAGACAACTTTGCGAGCACCCGGAAACGATAATGCATGCTTCATAATGATGACTTGAAACGAGGCCAATTTTTCAAGCCTCTGATCGTTACTCTCTTCTTCGTCTGATGCCCTGCCAAAGATACCAGACCCACTGCATGACGGATCAACAATGAGACCAGTGACTTCGGGAAAATCATTTGAATTTATCTTTGTGAAATCATTATGCAACACTTGAATCAATTTCTTTTTCAGTTTGCCAAGGGCACGTTCACTCATGGTGCGTAGTATTCCTACTCGTTTCTCATCTCTTTCAACTGCATAAACAACGGAACTGCTATCATAATTGGGAAGATATGATGCCACATGTGAGGTTTTATTTCCAGGGGCAGCACAAGCATCAATGATTTTGGTGTGTTCTTTATTGTGGTTCAAAATATGAGCAGGAAAACACGATGCCCGATCTTGAATAATAATTTCACCTAACTTGTAAGCTTCAGTTAGGGATAGTTTTTCTTTTGGATGGATACCAAATAGATTGGGAATGTAGTCATCGGCGTAAATTAGTCCTGGTCCTGTTAAATCTTGAAAGCTATTGACCGGTTGTAAATTTGTAAAGAACTGATGCTTTTTAAAGAACCTTTCGGGATCTATTTTCACCGTGTTAATTCTAAACCACCTCACTGGAGTTTCATCTTCACACTCTTTTGTTGGTAATTGGTCAACTGATTTGACTTTGTATCTCAACTTTAATTTGATAAATTCTGCCTGCAATCTTGTCTTGTGAGCCAACACCGCGTCTTTAATTGGATGCTTCCCACTTTCAATTCTACCCCTAGCACTGAATATCAAATCATGAACTAACAAGGTCAACAATTCTTTGCTAATCTTTGACTTCAAGTCTCGTTGGATTTTCGATTTTTGAATAATCTGTTGTATGTAGTCATTATATTTTAAAGTGGAATAGACCAATGCAAACACATGCTTTGGATTTGTCACCTTTTTGTCATTGAATATACGTTTTTGAAGACTCCCATCATTGTGTTTGAGGAACTTTTCTGCGTCGAAGTACAACTTCATCTGGCTCGATGAGGGAAGGAGGATGCCGCATTAAAAAAAGCGATGAAAATTGCGCAAATTTTAAAGAAACAAAGAAAAGGTGATGAAAGTAAAAACCGCATCACTCGAGAGTGCTGCAAAATATCCTTGATTCACGAAGCTGTCGCTTTGAAACCCTTTATACATACACTCGCTTCAACACCTCTACATCTACTCGCTTCAACTCCATAAACCTTTGGGGAGGTACCGCCACGAATTATCTCTTCAGATCATTCATTTGCTTCAATTTCTTCTTTTTCTTTTTGTTTTCTTTTTTTTCTTGACTTTAAATTTTGTTCAACACCACAAGCTTGATTCAAATCCAACCACCACCAACACTTCTTAGAGGCCACAGCATAATGGCACCACCACCTCCACCCAATGCTTACCAACCAGGAACAAAGTTAGTTGTCGGATCACATCAAATCTCGATCATCAAATATATCTCTGCAGGTGGTTTCGCCCATGTGTACACATGTCATATTGAACCCGCATTCCATGGATCAAATACTGCTTGTTTGAAGCGGGTCGTGGTTCCAAGCAAGTGGCAATTGAGTCTCCTTCGTCAAGAAGTGGATGCTATGAGAAGGCTACGAGGAAATAAGCATATTGTGTCGTATATTGATTCCCATGCAGCTCGTTTAAATGAACCTAACAGCCACCACCAGCAACAGTATGAAGTGCTATTGCTAATGGAGTATTGTGAGAATAACGGATTGATTGATTTCATGAATACCAGGCTAGTCAATAAACTAACAGAGAAGGAGATTATTGATATAATGTACCAAGTGACGATTGGTGTTGCCATGTGTCATCATTTACGACCACCACTTATACATCGTGACATCAAAATTGAAAATGTGTTGATTGATTCTAACCATGTGTTTAAGCTATGTGATTTTGGATCGTCAGTAAATTATATGGCGCCACCAAAGAACCCACAAGAGCTACAATTGATGAAGGATGATTTGATGCAACACACAACACCGCAATACAGAGCACCCGAAATGATTGACTTAACAAAGGGGTTTCCCATAGATGATAAGCTGGACATTTGGGCTTTGGGGATTTTCTTGTACAAGTTGTGCTATTACACAACCCCATTTGAACTGCCCAGCCAATCAAGTTTGCAAGATTTAGAAAGAACAATATTGAATTGTTCAGAAACATTGAGATTCAAAGACCAGCCAGGACTGATGTTCTCACCTAGATTAAAGAATGTCATCAAAGTGTGTTTACGTGCAGACCCTAGGCGTAGACCAAACGCCGTGCAGTTGTTGGGAGAATTGAGTCAAATGAAAGGAGAAACTAAAGTACCAAACGTAATCCCAGTCAGTATTTTGCAATCCGCTGAAGCAAAAAAACCGGCTGTTTCAGAACCCAAGAAACCAATCAGTCCCACCCCGGAACCAAACACCAAATCTGCCAATACTAAGTCAGTTGATGCCTTTGCATCCATCGATAAAACCAAATTTATGAAAAAATTGGATACAAGAACGATTTCATCACCATTTGAGCTGGAACCAAAACGAACAATAGCCCGCCCACTCAGTGCGTATTACGACAATGGTCACAAACCCAAGATATACTCACAGGGAAACAAGTCAACACCATCAATCCAAGACAAAGTCAAACAGGAACTCGCAAGGGGCTATGAAACCACTGATTTGGGCGAGACAGAGGACACCATGGAATTTTTGAAAAGCAAGGAAACCGGGAATCATGAAGGCGGCATGAAGTCGGCATGGGACAGCTTAAAGAGAATCAGCACTGGTGGAAGCAACACTTTGAGACGAATCAGCACTGGTGGAAGTATCAGTGCCAACAACACAGGTGCTTCAGACTACGGTAGTAGAAGAAAGAGTCTTAAGCAAAGATTAACTGGAAGTCGAAGATCATCTGATGAGAAGCCTGTGACATCATCAGACGAAACGTCTGAGAAAGAGAAGCTGATTCAAAAACGAATGCAGGCATTACTTGCCCAAAGCGAGTCGCAACAAGTCCGCAAAACTGCACTGGGTTACGGGCGCTTCACCGATAAGAATGTGGTGGACGACATTGATTCCATTAATGAGTCTCCTTATAATAAAAAACCTACAACAAAGAAACTAGCACCACCCAAAGTCCCTGTCAATTTATCATCATCGAGACAACATAAATCCCCCACTCCGGAGAATGTCAAACCACCAGCTACCAAGCGTTTACCAAAGCACAAACCGCATAATCCCCACGATAAGTCGGAACTTCATTACGACAAGCACAAAAAGCCACCTCCAACTAAACCGAGAAAACCCACATTTCTCAAAGCAGGTCAAGAGCAAGTTCGAAGGTTGAGTACCGGTAGTGATCTATCCTTACCCGATATAGATGACTTAGAGAAGCAATTTTCGAAACGATTCCCAAATTATGTCTAAACATGTCTAGCATTGAATACACATCACAAAACATCATTACAATTTGCTACTACTCTTTTTCAAAGTTAGATCAAATGGTGTGTGCTCTGGAAGCACATACCCATGAATATCAGCAAGATCTCCTTTTAATAATTTGCCAAACTCTTGTTCTCGTAACCCTTGTTTGTCTTCTTTTAAAACAACTTCAGGAGTGTTCAATCTCTCTTTCTCGTAATCTTCATTTCTCTTTGTCAAGAAATCTTTGATGACGGCAACTACTTCATCTGGTTTCTCACCATTGACCAAATGTTCCCCATCAGGGATGTCGATGCCACCAGCAAAAAACTTCGGATCAATTGAACCCCTAATCCAAGCAGTACTCTCTGGAGGATTCCATTTTGCTTTTGTTCCCACAACGTGCAAAAATGGCACTCTCAATGCTGGGAATGCCAACATACCTTTAGGAAGCGACATCATTGACCCCAAATAAGCTGCAATTTGAAGATTCTTTATGCACTTGATCTTGTACACCACTTTACCTTCTTCATCCTTGGTCTTGTAAATCTCATCAGCCATGTAATCGTTCAACACTTCTGGATTATGTAATTTTGTAAAGGAAAACTTTTCAAAAAAGTATTTAGCATCCTGTTCAGTATCAAACGTATCCAAAATGAACCCTGAAATCTTTTTAAACAATTTCATGTACTTTTCGGCACTATCTGGAGAAGCGTACAAGACGGGTTCAATAGCGATAACTGAGTCAAATAAAGAAGACTCCAAGTAAGCCGCGTAAATGGCCATAAAACCACCCATTGAATGACCTATGATTACAGTTCTTGCATCTGCATCGTTTTTCAAATCACCAGTGGTGCGAATTTCATTTTCAACAACTTCAATCACATCTCTGGCACCATCATCCCATGTACATACAGGGCCCAATTTCTCCGCGTTGGCCAAACTTGAATCACCATGACCAATTGCGTCAATACTGACAACAGTATCCAAAAAGCATGGCACTTGCAACGATTGCGAGAGTTGAAACAATTTCTTGATGTGATAGTTCCAAATTGATTTATTGAATCCTGTTCCGTGGCAAAATACAAGATTGTAAGTTAATTGTGATTGTGGGTTTGGACGTGGGCAATTTGATTTGTATTTGTTATACACGATTGTCAAATTTTCGGCATCTTTTGCTAGTAATGTAGAGCCTTGCGCTCTAGTTGGGTGAGCTCTTGTCAGTTTCTTTTCAAGTGTAAATGACATTGCTTATTGATACTTGCTGGAGGTTTATCATCTTGGGATGTGTTTTTGATTGGCTTTAAATAGAATTGTATAGCCACAAAAACGGAGCACCTAAAATAAGACTGTGAAATTTTGTTGCAGCAAAATTGTCCGAATGAAAGAGTGGGGAAATGTTTATTTAACTTCGTGATCAATCTACGCCAAAGAGAATAGCCGCTATGGTTAAATACAAGCTCCAACTAAAAGCTATAAAACATTCATCTCTCGCAGGCACCTCGGTTCTTCGCAATGTGGCGTTTTCGCATTCTTTTACTGGACCTCGGAACAAGATTTAGTGCAACTTTATCCGAAAAAGTTTATTTCTCATACAAGAATCTCTAATGGCATACAATTACTCCTCGGAACTGGAATATTCCTCTATACTATCTAAAATATTATCAACCCCCTCATCAAACTTTTCATTAATCACGTCAAACAAACCATCTCCTTTAGCTTTCAATACTCTGCCAAATTTCCTTCTTGGTCGCTTCAAATCATCTCCATTTGATTCACTGGATGATCCATTGCTTGAACCACTCCAACATGAGTTCAAGTGACTGGTGAATATGGTTGAATTGTGGTAAAACCAATCAACCATACTCTCATCCATGACGGGGTTTATAGGTTTCAATGGCGTTCTATTGACATAAGCAATGGTAAATTTAACTAAACTCTTGATATCGGCTGATGGACGCTTGCTAAACAAATGCACTATACTTTGATAAGAGTCACCAAATCCAACAAAAACCAATTTTTTCAATTTGGTGAAAAAAGAAATGTAGTTATCCCAGACGTATAAAAGTACTTCTTGTGCAAAAATGGTGGGGTTGTATGAAGATTCGTGCGAAGTGGACAATCCTGGGATTGGTAATTGGAAAGAGGGAACGTTGATGTCAATGTAACCAATTTTGTCCTTGTTATCACTATCTTTTTCCTTCTCCACTTTATCCATTATTTGAAATAATGGTTGCTCCAATAGTATAGACGAATTGCTTTCAATTATACCTGTAGTTGGATTAATATTTGCCCATATCTCTGGAGGATCATGTATCGTCAATACAATAGATGTACAATCGTAAATTTCTCGACTAGCCATAATCAACTCATCTATCTGTTGAGGCAAGTCGCAAGTAAAATTGGCAGTCTTTTTATCTCCCTTATCGTGGTTTATTATTGGTAAGTTGATGAATTGTTTCTTGGTGTAAGCTTCATTGTTTTGGTAGAATCTGATTGGATCAGATATGTTGATCAAACTATACCTCTCTTTATCGAGGTTGGGTAAATCATATACATCGTCGAACGACGTCTTTGGCACTCCTGGTTTCAAGCATTTCCAATATTTAGATTGTATTTTGGTAACCTCATCCACAACCTCTATGGCATCACCATGTGGTTGCATTCGTATTGTATTTTCAGGCGGTTCGCCGAGTAAAACTTTGGCTACTGCCAATGCACTATTACTAATGGAGGTTAAATTGTATCCTCCTTCAAGGATTACCGCCAATTTACCTCTCGCTATTGCCTTTAGCAAATGTGTCATGTATCCGTATCCTGCAGGACTCACGTGACAAGCACCAATCACGTCCCCATCAGCTGCATCAAAACCAGAACTGACAATAATCAAATCCGGATCATATTCCAACATAACTGGAATGATGACCTTATTGAATGCATATACATAATCACCATCGTGCATCCCATGTGATCTCCAAGGAATATTCAAGTTAAACCCTTCCCCAGCACCTTCTCCAACTTGCTCTGCGCCACCATACTTTGTTCCTGGATAAAATTTACCATTTTCGTATCTGTGTAGTGAAATATACAAAACTCTTGGATCATCATAGAATGCCTTTTGGGTACCGTTACCATGATGGATATCCCAATCAAGAACAACAATTTTTCGTACCGATTCAGGGTATGACTTGAGGATGTTTTTGGCAGCCACTGCAACATTACTAAACAAACAGAATCCGCCGGGAGAGTCTGGCTCAGCATGGTGTCCTGGAGGTCTGACTGCTGCAAGTGAATTTTTGACTTTTCCTTCAACCACTGCTTTACAAGCTTCGATAGCTCCACCACAAGATAATTTAGCGGAAAAGAAAGAATCGTTGTTGACGTAAATGGAATCACCAGTGGCCGTTTCTTTCAATAACTCATCCTTGGTCATTGTTTCAGTAGATTGTATATGCTTTAGATGTTCCTCAGAGTGAACTTCCAATATCTCGTCAGCGGATGCTTCTCTGATGGGAATCTTCTCCATGTATGGACCCAATTCGTCAATTCCTGATAACGAGTAATCCTGAACTAAACCAGCTTCCACTAATTTTTTATAGATTCGATATATACGACGAGGGTCCTCTGGGTGTGGGTCGGTATATTCAAAGTAAGATGTAAAAATCTTGGCATGGTATCTCATTCTCACGTCGTACACCAATCCGGTCTTTAATGGTATGTAAAACAATTCAGGTTTAGCTGGAGGCACCACAACAATTGGTCGCGGCTGAGACTTTACCACATGATGATCATTCTTTTCGAAAGATTTAGATCCGTTGACTTCGCTGAATCCATTCTCCTGTTTGATACCATCCTCTTCAAGCTTGATCTTTTTCAACGGCGGCTGTTCCTCGATCGTGGGGTCATTATTTGACTCGTCTTTGTCAACTGTTTCTTCTGCAACTGCCTCAGCCGGTACGACATCTGTTCTCGATTCACCATCATCATCATCATCATTCTCTTCTTCTTGCTTGACAACAACAGCAACAGCACCATCATGTTCATCTATCTTTGCATTAGCGTTGACAGTTTCGTTTGTTATTGCATCCGTTGTTTGCTCAACTGGAGATTCTGATTTCACGTCCTCGGACGCAAATTCTTTTTTCGACTCGTCAGACATGGTGAAGATTTAGGTGATAGAAGTGGATTGTGAACCAGCAATGTAAATGAGTGTGTATGTGTATAGTATAGGCCAGCTCCGTATCAATATTGTTATCCCAGGAATGTGTTACTATTCAATAATGATAATTGCAGCCTGTAAAGATGGTTGTGAATGTCTAGATTTGTTTTTTTTTTCTTTCTTTAATTCTTTTTATTTAGACAACAGAAAGATTCATTTAAAGAGAAACAAAATTATAATTTTTCAATCTCTCTCTCTCATTCAGTCTCTCGGTCTCATTGACGCACACTCACACACTCGCTCTAGAGTTTTTGTGTTTTATTGTGTCTCTATGCAATGAAAGCAGTAGCCTCACTTTTGTGATTTGTCGCATAATTCAATGTCACGTTATTCGATCACACGACAAATGAGCCGTTGCACTTAATCCGAGACTATGACTAGGCACCACCGTTGTTGAGACAAAGAGTTTCCTTATGTCATTGTTAGTCCCCAATAGTAATGATCGCCACGATGCACACGGTGATCCTAACGAGGATGCATTGTTTTATAACTTAATTGCAGAGCGAAACTTATCTAGTCTTGGACAACACATGTGGAAGTTTTCACCGCAACATGGATTCTTTAAACAATCTGATCCAAACACAGATGACATGGAATTTAGATACACAGAAGAAAATTTTGGTATAGAAAAGTCTTGGGGGGCGATAATCAATGAATTGAATGAATTGAACGCATCTGCTCCCTCCAATGTTCAATACAAGTTGATTTTCTTTGCTAGGCACGGTCAAGGATGGGCAAATGTTGCAGGAAGGAAGTACTCAAAAGAGGAGTGGTACAACAAATGGAGGTTCTTGGGTTCAGATGGTGAAATAACTTGGGGTCCAGATGCAGATTTAACTGAATTGGGGATCAACCAGGCTTTTGAAAATCACGATGCTTGGAGAGAACAATTGGATAAGGGAGCACCATATCCGAAGTCCTTTTATGTTTCTCCTCTTCAACGATCGATCAAAACACACATAATTACGTGGCCCGATACGAATCCTTCGGTGATTGAAAATTTACGAGAAACCATTGGATTGCATTTATGTCACAAACGATCAACCAAAAGTCAACTTGAATCAAAATTTCCATTCCTTGTGTTTTCTAAAGACTTTGAAGAAGAAGATAAGCTTTTTGAATCGTATGTGAATCCAAAAAGAGAGCAGCTACACGAGCAGTTTATTAGAATTCATGATGTGTTGCAGGATATCTTCAATAATGACAAGAACGACGTTATTAGTATAACTTCGCATGCAGGGACAATCAGAGCATTTATCACAGTGATCGGACATAGGAAGTTCACCATACCTACAGGAGGGATGATACCCATTGTGGTAAAAGGTGAAATGGAGTAGTAAGTTCATCTCATCAAAAGGGTGAAAAAAAAAATCAAAAAAATTTATTAGGCACAAAAACTGGCTCATCAATAGAATACGTAGAATAGACTAATTCTAACATCTACACCTTTTTTTATCAATGTCAGAGATAAAGAGGAGGAGTAAAGAGCATCACGGTCTAGCACCGGCCAAAAGATCAAAGACTGTGAAGTCCAAAAACCCTGTCAATACAGAAACTCAACTTTCTGAATGTTTCAAGACTGTATCGACATCGCTTTATGTTTCATTGGCGCCTACATTCAACAATGACCCCGTGATTGGAATTAAACAACAACATCTAGATTCATTGGTGATGAAGTTCCATCCAAAGTTGAAGGGGGTAGTTCTATCATATTCAAATATAGAGTTAGAGACGGAGGCACATGATCAAAATCTCGCGAAAATAGAAGGTTCTTCCCCATTCACATTTATCTGGGTCAATGTGCAGTTTCTAATCTGGAGTCCAAGCGTCGGTGACATATTGGAAGGAGACATTTTCATGCAAACTCCATCACATTTGGGAATATTGATTTGTGATGTATTCAATGCATCGATTAAACGATACAATATCCCTATGGGTTGGAGTTTCACGAGCAATCAACAGGACGAGGTAGTGGAAAGCGGTGACAAAAAATCGTATGGGTATTGGAGCGACGAAAATGGACAAAAAGTTGATGGTAAAATAAAGTTTACTGTGAAGAACGTTTACACCACCGGACGTGTTGTCAGCATTGAAGGTACATTGATTGGGCCAGGTGAAGAGAGAAGTGCTCAACCTGTTTATGAACAAAAACATAGCTCAAAATCAGTGTCAAGCGGTAAACATAAGAAGTTTGATGACGATGAGGAGGAGGAGGAGACAAACACTGCTGTCACCACAACTGAAATCCCCGAGCCCAATGAAAACGAGGACTTACCTGCCTACATCAACAATAGTGAAAACGAAGATGAAGATGATCAAATTGTAAACAAGTCCGATTCAGCTGAAGATGAAGTAGAATCCGATTAAATAAACTATTTACAAAAAAGAAATAAAAAGCGACATTGCATATATCCATTTTTTTTTTAATGTCTAGGTCTATCATCATTTATCATACGCCATATAACATCCTTCTCTCGCTTTGTAGGTCTATCAAAATTTCTCCTCCTGTATGTCCCCGAACCAAAGATTAAGCGACGTAGAAACAGACTGTTTTTCTTAATTGCTAAAGAATAAGTTGATGACGACACATTCATTGAAGAATCATTAGTCCCCATCATTGTTAATCTTTGAACCTTGTGCAATTTCTTGAAATTAAACCACGTTATTAGCCCTCCTTGTATAAGAGAAAACACAACCACCGCCGCGAATCCCAAATTTGAATCTTCAATGTAATTTTTCAAGTTCATTCCGTAAAACGCTGGGATTAACGTTGCAACAGTTATGCCTAATGTGTAAACCGTAACCTTCAACTCAAACAACATGAGAGAATTTCTATTTGCATCAAGAATGATATTGACAATTTCTTCAGTGGCGCGAATATCATTCAATAAACTACCTGCTTGTTGAACACACTCATCACATTGTCTATAATAACTCTCCAAAATCATTTCCAAATCCTCAAAACTTTCTTCTTGTTCATTTCCTGGCATTTTTGGCTTGCTTAAATACATGCCTGCCAAGTCTTCATCGTTTTCCAACAATTCTTCCAACACATCTCTGATTAACAATGCCTTTTGGTGGAAACTAGACAATTGTTTCAGTCGTATCAATAGTTCCTGCAACTTCTTTCGATCAACTTGGTTTTCCAACTCTCCCAAAATCATCCCACAACTGGAAATATATGTCTTGATTTCCGCTTCCAAGTAACTCATCACACTAACTAAAATCAGCTCCAATGCCCTGAACTCGTATGGCATAGATGTGGAATTTGATGACGACTTCAACTTCATTTCTAAATCGTACATCAATATACCCAATTTCGTCGCCACTTCACTATTGGAAGTGTCAAACACCATGACCGAGTTCTTCTTGATTATGGCTTTTATATACAACAAGTTGACCAATATGGCATTTGATGGACGTATCATGATTGTTGGGACAACGTCAATCGATGAAGTATCGATCTTTCGTAGATCTCTTGGAAACAAGTGGTTTTCTTTTAGAAATTGCATCTTGGGGTATTTTTTCGACACGGAGGTGATGTTACCTTTGGAGTCAAATATAGTACATGAAACGTATAGATCATTCGGTTGTATCGGTTTCAACTTGTTGAGGATTCTGTGGTGATGGTCATTGTTTGGTTTTGCATCGAGTGGTGGTTCTGATAGACTTGTGGTTAATGGTATGTGTCCTTTCGATGTAGAAGAAGAAGAAGATGTAGTGGTAAGTGAGTGCCAGTGTATTCTCGGCCTTTGCAAAATCAGCCCATATCTTGGAATACGTCGAAGTATTCGATGCATGGAGGTGTTTGGTAAGTGATGTTTGGTTGATAAGGTTGAAAGAAAATTGTATCAATGCCGCACAGCAAACGATGGACCTCAGTTTCTTTTTCTTTTTCTGTCAGCAATCGTGGCTGATAAAGATATGAATTCTACAAGAACGAACATACTTTCTCTTGTGGACAATACTACCACTACCAATACTATCACTACCGCCGCTAAGTTGCTCCACCCTTTCAGTTGCAAATTTATTTATCTTTAATTGATGTGTGTATAAAGAAGTAAAACTTTATTTAATCGAAAAACTTTCTTGTTGGTGAAGGACCAAATAATGCTAGTCTAATGGCAGGCAATGCTTCTTCTTGCAATATTTTCAATCTCTCTTCCAAAGTGTTTACAACCTCAATTTTTCCGGTACCATTCACGATGATTACCCCGCCAGCAATATCTTTGCTCAAGAAATCCTTTTCATCAACAGTTACATCGACTTTTTGTTTAGTCTTTTCTTCATAGTTCTTGGACGCTTCCTTTGCTGCCTCTTTCGCAAGATCGACATCAACTTCTCTCACTTTAATACTTACTTTATTCTCCAATAACGTCAAGATCCCTTCTTCAATCAAACCAACCAACACAGGCTTATACTTGGCTTTGTCTTTAGTGATATTGTGTAACTCTTTTTCAGCGTCGTCAAATATCTGATTCAAAAACTGGTCTTTCTCTCCAAGAATCTTCAATCTAGTTTTGTTTCCAATTGTTGACTTGGTGATTTGCTGAGCCAAGCTTGCTTTTTTTAATTTTTGTTCATAAGTGGCATCAATGGCGGACGTTTCCAACCTCACGGTGGATGCTTTCTCAATTTCATATTCCTCGTCTGCCTTCAACCTAATCTCCTTTGCTTTCTCCTTTGCTTCCTTCTCAATGAAGGCTTGCATTTTGGTGAGCTCGGATTTTACCTGATAAGAATGAGTTAGTATAGAGTCAATGGAACAACACACTACGTATTAATCTGTTACATACTTGTTCGTCCAGTAATGCCATTGTGTGAGATTGTGTTTTTTCTGTCTATGCGTCAGCTGATTGATGGACGGTGTTGATTAATCGTTCATTAAACTCTCTCGTTGAGAATTGAAACTCAGAGAGAAAAATGGATTAACCACTTTTGAACGCCGCGCACGCCTAAAACTGCAAAAAAAGTATAGCACTACAAACTTCCTCTTTATATTATAAATACGCCCTTTTAATCTATCAAATTCTCTTTTATTTATACAATCTTATCCAACGCGTTCTTAGCAAGTTCAACACCCAAGAAGGTGGCAGCATTTGCAGGGAATGATCTGGCCAATGCAGGACCAACACCTGGGAAGAAAGCCTTGATACCACCCTTTGCGTAAATATTTCTAGTAGTTTGAGCAATGGAGATAGGTACATTTGAGGATTGTTGAGTTGATTTGATGGTGTCAATTGGGAAAACACCCAACCACATAGCAACACCTGCGAAACCACCAGCAGTCATAATTGCCAAGATTGACAAATCTTTACCGGGAGTTGATAATTCCTTTTTCAAGTATTCATAGGTAGCAAAATACAATGCTGAACCTGGCCCATCTCTAGCCAAAGTGGCTGCTGAACCTTTGAAAATGGATCTAATACCACCAGTCTTGTACATATCGACTACAACACCACCCATGCCTTTAGATTTTGCTCCTTCTTGAATTTGCATCATAACCTTGACTCTTTCGAATGGAGCTGCGACTAGAGTAGTTGGAATGGCACTAATGAAACCAGCAGCTGAAATATCTCCAATGGTGAATTGCTCAATTGTTTTACCAGTAAAAGATCCAACAAGTTTTTTACCAACATCGTAACCCCAAAAAGAAACGGCAAACATTGGTGTAACTCCCAACAATGGTGGCAAAACACCACGGTAAAGACCTCTCAACCCATCTTTGGCAATTGTTTCTTTAACACACTGTACTGATGAATTATACAAACCAGTTTGTAATCTCACCTTGACCAAATCGAACGGGTGTCCAGTCAAGACGGCACAGATACCACCAAATCCACCGGAGGCAAATGATTTGACATTATCTACCAATACTGAATCAACGTCGTCCATATTTGAAATAATTTATACTTTGTTTTATATAATGATATTTGTTATGTATGTACCAAGTAAATGGATCTTTGTTTGGCAAAAGATTTGCGGAGAAAGGCAGTGCAACGGTAAAAAAAAATGACTAGCAATGGTAAGCAAAACTCAATGAAGGATATACCCTTGGGATAAGTTTGAAGAAATTGGCTTATTCTTATATGAAAAAGGTCAGAACTTTTTTCTTTTTCAAATCATAAGAAATAATTTTGAAAAATTTAGAATACGAACTTCTCTTATTGGCGCCGATTTGAAAGAGAAAATCAGAAAAAATAAAATAAAATATGGGGTTCTTTTGTGGATGTCTAAAAAGTGGGACAGAAAAAGATACATGCGTATATACATGTACTCACATATCTGCAATGGAAAGCGGGGTGGAGGTGCTCTTACAGGGTCCAGAGAGATTCATATGGTACTGTATTCGTCATAATTTTCGCCAACAGTATGTCCTAAATTACGAACTTTTTTTTTTTGGTTGGTCTTGATTGTGTTGATTGTTTTGATTTTCTATTTCACCGAGGTTCATGTAAATGTCAGCATATTGCTCGGTTGATTGTACATTCTGTGTCATCATCTTTTTTTTTTTTTATCAGCATACAGTACATTGTGGTGGTGATTGTTTTCTAATGCACGCGGAAAACGACACATTTAAATAATCCGATGCCACACAAGTTGGTCCATCACATACCTTCGGACTCCAATGAGTGATCAGCAACTGCTTTCACTTAGGTATGAAAAATCCTCGAGAAAAGTTGAACTTTTTGGAGTAGTGGCTTTTGCGTTTTCACGTGATACTTTTCTTTTGAAAAGTGGGTGCAATCTGAGGGACCGGTGTGTTTATCGATGCACCGATGTGCTTTTTTAGGCTCTATATATGCGCTTATGTGTCCAGCAAGGGTTGGTCACGAAAACGACTGCCCTGTTCAGTTTGTGTCAGGAATTTGTAACGAAATTTCGTAAATGCTTTTACCAGAACTTGGTTTCAAGTTTGATGTATACATCTCTTACAACGACCGAGAAAAGAAACCCCCGACATGATAGCTGGTAGAAGCTCCATATACAATAGATACGTTGAAAGAATTGCAACCGGGTGTTGATAGAATCCTGGTCTCCAGATGAAGCAATAGTAGTTATAGAATTTGCAACACAAAACGATCTCGCTAACAAGGAGGAGTCCACTACTTTTTTTTTATTTTTACCAATAGAAACTTCCTGAAAACCTTTCTTCTTTAGAAACGACAATTTACAAGACCATTACGGAAAATATTGTGCACTCTGTCAATACTACTAAAAGCTTACAACCCAGGCTAACTTTATGCTTGATTAGCTGGAAGTGTTTAACAAAAATAGACGTTTCAAGAATGGGGGCGGAACACCAACCACATCCTTCAAGTCACACGCCTCACACATTTCACAAGTAATGCCACACAATGCAAACACTGCACGCCCGGAACAGGGCGTGTCAGTAATTCCGTATAATAGCGGATACGTTCCAGTGCTTCAAATGAAGCCTGCATAGAATCTGCGAATGAAAGCTATCGCTGGTTTTGCCAAAATACAGGGGAAGGAAAATACTTACTATGTGCCCCAAAAGGGACGAGTTTCTGAACTGAGTCGTACTCGGTAGGTGCGTAATGAACACAGATACACCACCAGGTCACATCCCGCATATCTACAGGCTGACACATTCTCCAAGATTTGAGTGCAGGCTATAGCTTAGACGGTGTTGTTGAAGTTTTTTGTACTACAATTAATCCTACCTCGAAGAAAGTGACAACATAAGCGGAAGCTACTCATCTACATTTTGTACAAACTATATCACTCTGTGCTACATGATATACAACCACTGATTACTGACATACAATTTCAAATTGATGAGCCGCATTAAATTACCAATGTGGAAATAAGAATACGAAGCAAGAGAAGAAAAAAAAAATAATTTTGTCTGTTGTCTGTTGTCTGTTGTCTGTGGTTTTTTTTTTTCTCTCTTATTTTTTTATTGAATTTTAATTGCGGTTGTCGAAACAGAGTGTCACCAATTTCACTTCAACAAAACTGTTTTCATCAACAGAGGTAGCCCCATCACGAGGACAAATACATCACTTACCGAGCCAATCAATCAGCCAAACTCGGCTCATATTACGTAACACACACACACTAACTCCCTACAATCAGTTTTAACCATTGATAGACTCATTTTCACTGTATGGGATCACAACGTTCACTTTTGCCATCCCCTTGATCGTCAATTTTCATTGGACAAAAAGATTTCGACACACTCAACAGAACGAGAAGAATTTTTTTTTTTCTTTTTTTTTTTTTTGGTTGAGCATATACGCATTCCCATTTGCATCCAAACACCAATAGTTAAAGGTCGCGTCGAGTTTTGATTATATTTGCTGGGGCCCAGTTTTACCATTTGATATTACAAACCAGATTTCACCCAGGAATAGTTGCCGGCATTGCCAAAGTTTGAAAGGGGGGCATTGAGACCTGGCAATGGCTATACCACCGGGAAAGAATGATAGCAAATCCAATCAACATGCCGCTGGTGCTCGATTTCGTCAACGGAAAATTTCCGTTAAACAACCGTTGTCCATATATAAGCAAAGCGATCTACCGACACTAGATGGTTCGGATTTAGAACCAAGTCAGATACACCATTTGAATTCAAATAACATAGGACAACCTCCACGAGATGTTCATGCCGTTGAAACAGGTGTTGATAAAAACGAGGAGGAGGAGGTGCATTTGCAGCAAGTGATCAATGCGGCTCAAAAAGCATTATCAAGCGCAAATGCAGGAAAAGCGAATGAGGTGTACATTCCGACACCAGACGCATCCAAGATATGGACTGAAGCTGCAAAGTATTACAAGGATCAAAAATTTAATGAACCTGAAACGTACATCAAGTTTAGTGCCACGGTTGAGGATACGGTTGGTGTTGAGTACAACATGGATGAAGAAGATGAAAAGTTTTACAATGAAGTATTATCAAAAATTCAACCTCCACCAGGAAAGAAGAAGCATGACGATCTGGCAAAGTGCACGGAATTGGAATTTGAAACCATATGCGATAGATTGGAAAAAACAATTGAAGCAAGGCAACCCTTTTTATCAATGGATCCATCTAACATTTTGTCTTATGAAGAGATGTCCAAGTATATTATCGAACAATTTGAGAGCACAATCAAAACAAGTAATCCATATATAGAGTCCAGCGGCGGTAATTTGGAACACTTATCGACAACAACACTCAAAGAACGACTATCTAAAGAGATCAACTACAAACCTTTTACAACCCTCTTTGATAGGGATCAAGAGCATACAACCCAAGTACGACCAATACCCAAATTATTAGAATTTTTTGGGAAGCCTATATACGACCACTGGGCTTTAAGAAAGATTGCGAGAAAGGGCAAATCAGTTCATCCCACTCTTAGATTTGAAGATCCTAACGCTAACGAAAAAGATAATGAAAATGACCCATATATCTGTTTTAGAAGGCGTGAGTTTAGACAGGCACGGAAAACTAGAAGGGCTGATACAGTTGGAGCAGAAAGAATTCGTTTGCTACAAAAGTCTCTTCATCGTGCCAGAGACTTGGTCATGAGTGTTTGTGAACGAGAAATTTTGAATTTACGAAATTTGCAGGCTGAATTTGATATATTCAAAACTCGTTTTGAAGCTAAACAAGTTAAAAGGGAATTAGGAATAAAGGGTGATGATTACTTGTTTTTTCCACATAAGAAGAGAAAAGTTATCAAACCCAAGGAGGACGAAGAGGAGAAGGAGAGGAAAAGGGAAAAGAGGAAACAGGAGCAAGAGCATGCCGCAAAAGCCCATCATCATCAACAACAGTATGCCTTGCAACAACAGAATGCAAGCCAACAAAATCAACGCGACGGAACATCGACAAACCAGCCTTATGTCAAACTACCACCATCAAAAGTTCCTGACATGGATCTTGTTACGGTTTCATTAGTTTTGAAAGAAAAAAACGAGACCATCAAACGCGCAGTATTGGACAAGTTACGTAAAAGAAAGGAACAGGATAGAGGATTTGTGAATGTCACCGACGACCCATACGAACCGTTTTTTGATATATCCACTAATGACAAGTTGGTCGAACCAAGTCACATACCATATTCATCTATTGCTGCAACCAACTTTCATCAGTTTAACACCTCAAATTACCTAAATGAGCCTTTGAAAGCTTTAATAGAGGACAACAAGTCAATACCTGGCGTACGCACATTCAAAGGTTCCAATGGAGAGCTAATACCAACAAAAGCTTTCCCCATTACTTCGGCACTTTTACAAGAAAAATTCACAAACAACAAGTTCAACTCGCCCAGTTACATTGCACAGTTGTTGCAGGACATTGAGAATAACAACTACGATCACTATATTCACGGTTTCAGCAAGGAGAGTGCCATTGAATCAACAAGGGATGCAGAAGAGAATGCTAAGTTTTCAGAGCCAATATTGAGGTTACGAAAGCGAGTTGGTAGAGGGGGTCGTGTTTTCCTTGATAGACGCGGCCAAACCACTACCGATGTTGTTGATGAATTTATGGATTTTTCTCAAATATGCGAGGACGAGGAAGAAGTGCCCAATGTTTATGACAGCAAGGTAGACGAGTGGAAACGTTTAAGATCAAGGTGGAAGTATGACACTGATCTACTGGAATCACAGAAGGGAGCACTTGACCCTTTTAGTCTCGATCCGTCGAAGCTCAATAATATTAGCGACGACACTCAAGCCATCAGATTCGGATCAATGTTGTTATCTAAGTCGTATGGACTTTTAAAAGAGTCTATTCAACAAAAGCAACAATCCTTTATGCACCTGGCGCGTATGAGAGCTCTTCAACAACAACAACAACAACAGCAACAACTTGCGAATCGACAAGCCCAGGCTCAAGCTCAAGCTCAAGCTCAGCAAAAGCAATTGAATCATCAATTTGGCAATGAGCACGTGCCATCATCATCTCCCAACCAGCAAAAGCTGAAGCGGACATTGTCAGAACGGAAAAATACTTCAAACTCAGTCAATAATTCCAAACCTCTTTCTCCAGCTCAAAATTCAATCAACAAACTGGCAGGACATGTTTGATGAATTTCAAGACAATCAAATTAATTAATGCATTCTAGGTGTAAATATTTGTAATATATCAAAGCATAAATAGAAAGATAATTAACGTAGAATTGTAAAGCTAAAGTTTCGACTGACGGATTTCCGGAGATTAAGTTGCTGTGCGGAACGGAGTTGCAAAAAGGTGTGGAGTATATTACTAATTAGCAACTACGAAAACTTGAGACAAATATAAATAGCTGCCTTCAACTCTCTTTCTGCACCCAAAAACTTTCTCAATCATACCACACCATTACAACAATGTCCGCTTATAAGAATTTGATTGTCTTTGGTGCACACGGTAAAATTGGCCAACATTTGATCAAGCTAATTGCCAAGCTGAGCGTCAATGCTACAGCAGTTGTTAGAAATGACGACCAAGTAGCCACAATCAAGAACATTTCATCTGGTTCTTCAAACATCAGTTCATCAAAATTGGACCTTGCCGCTGCATCAGTTTCGGACTTGACATCAGCTATCAAGGGTCACGATGCTGTTATTCTAACCGTTGGCTCAGGTGGAAAGAACTTGTTACAAGTTGATTTGGACGGAGTAGTGAAAACTTTTGAAGCCACAGTTGAAGCTAAAGTTAAAAGATTGGTTATTGTTAGTGCTTTGTTTGCCGAAAATCGTGAAGCTGGGCTCAAATCCGGGCTCCGGGACTACTACATTGCTAAGCACTATGCTGATCGTATTTTGATTGATGAATTTGGAAACAAATTGGATTACACAATTGTCAAGCCTACACTGTTGACTGACGATTCACCCACTGGTAAAATCAGGTTGTTTAAGAGTCTCAGTGATGACCATGGATCCATCTCTAGAGCTGATGTTGCTCAAGTACTTTTTGATATCCTTGGTTTCAAAGACACTTTTGGAAAGAGTTTTGATATTGCTAATGGAGATAAAAACATTGATGACTCAAAGACCTATCAATAGAGAAATTTGTTCTTTTTATAAGTCTATCAAATCTACACCCTCTACATATTTCGATTAAAACAATCCTTCAATCTCACCATCATCGTTAACCTCGACATTCATGAAGCCAGCGTGTGTTGGTAAACCTGGAATTGTCATAATTTCTGCCGCTAAAGCATACAAATATCCTGCCCCTGCAGAGCACCTCACTTCTCTAATTGGCACAGTAAATCCAGTTGGGACACCTTTCAATGAAGGATCATGTGACAAGGAGTATTGCGTTTTGGCTATACAAATAGGCAATTTGTCAAAACCTTGTTGTGTGTAGGTTTCAATTTGTTGTTTTGCCAATGGAGACAACTCAATGTCCTTGGCTCCATACATCTTTTGAGCAATCTTGTTCAACTTGTTTTCAACTGTGTCGTTGACATCATACAAATACTGTTGTTCACCTGGTGGAGCTTGTTTGGCGGCCCTGACTACTGCTTCTGCCAATTTTTTGGCACCTAATCCACCTTTTGCCCAATGGTTCGATGGAACTGCATAATCAGCGCCAGCTTCCAAAGCCAACTTTTCAATCAACTTGAGTTCAGCATCAGAGTCAGTTTCAAATTGGTTGATTGCAACAACCACAGGAGTTTTGTATTGCTTAATGTTTGAAATTTGTTTGGCCAAATTGGCACACCCTTTCTCCAACAACGCCAAGTTTTCCTGGACGTATTCTTGAGGCAAAGACTGACCAGGTTTGACGTCGGGTGCACCTCCATGTAATTTCAAAGCTCTGGTAGTGGCCACCAAAACGACAGCATCAGGTTTCAATCCCGAGCTTCTGCATTTGATATTGAAGAACCGTTCACCACCCATGGTAAAATCAAAACCAGCTTCAGTGACTACGTAACCAGGGTGTCCGTTGTTGATTGGGTTTGAAGGTGAAGTCAACTTGAGCGCCACTTTATCGGCCACAACAGAAGATGCACCGATAGATATGTTAGCAAAAGGTCCTGCATGAACAAACACAGGAGTTCCTTCAACTGTTTGCATCAAATTTGGCTTGATGGCATCTTTCAATAATGCTGTAATAGCACCAGCAACTCCGATATCTTCTGCTGTGATGGCAGTACCGGTTTCCTTTTGTGTACCGATCACAACTTTACCAACACGTTCTCTTAAATCCTTGAGAGAGTTTGAAAGAGCCAAAATCGCCATCAATTCACTAGCAACTGTGATATCCATACCAGTCTTTCTTGGTGGGTATTTACTGGCTTCATTCTTGCCTTCACCAATCGTGATCTCTCTAACAAACCTATCGTTACAATCAACCACTCTCTTGATGGTGATGGACTCAGGGTCGATGTCCAATTTGGCAAACTTTTCAACCTCATCAGCAGTGAGGTCGTCAGGATTGGTTTTGTTAATGCCCAATTTTTGTAACCTTTTCAACATCGACGAAGTAAAACTTCTCTTGCCCTTTTTAGCTGGCACCAATCTTTTGTAAAATCCACCAATGCTTTTCGATGTGGCTTCGTGAAACATTCTTGTGTCAACAGCGGCACAAAGCAAGTTTTGAGCAGCTGAAATGGCATGTATATCACCTGTCAAGTGCATGTTGAATTCGTCCATGGGTATAACTTGTGCGTAACCTCCTCCAGCTGCACCTCCTTTAACACCAAAGGTAGGTCCCATCGAAGGTTGTCTAACATTGGCAATAGAGTTGTAACCAAACTGCGCACCAAGTGCTTGCGCTAATCCCATAGTTGTGGTTGATTTTCCCTCACCCAATGGCGTGGGAGTGATACCAGCAACCAAGACGTAGTAACCCTTGTCATCTGCCGATCCCTCAACTTGAGCGTCAAGTCTCTCAATAACAGCTTTGGCATCAACTTTGGCTTTGTAATGACCAAATGGTTCCAACTCCTTATCCAATAATCCCAACTCTTTTGCAACTTTGGTTATCACTTTCGGTTTCTGAGCCCTTGAGATATCAATGTCGGATGGCACCGGGGTCTTTAAGTCCAATGGAAGTGGTTTGAATTGATGCTCGTGTGCCTTTTTAGCGTGCAATATAGCAGCATCGTACACATTTGAGCACAACATTGCCACCGTCATTGGACCAACACCACCGGGTACGGGGGTAATGAAACCAGCCTTCTTGACCACGTCATCGTAGTCAACATCACCCACTAATTTCCTTCCGTTTTTGGCTGTGGGGTCTTCTTTGTAGTTGATACCAACGTCAATGACAACGGCTCCATCCTTTACCCACGACGATTTGACATACTCTGTGATACCAACGGCAGCAACAACAATATCTGCCTGGGATACAATGTCGGGCAAGTTGTTTGTATGACGATGACAGATTGTTACTGTACAGTCCTCATTTCGCAACATGGTTGCAACAGGAGTTCCAACAATATCCGACCTTCCTATGACCACCGCATTTTTCCCTCTCAAACTGATTCCAGTGGTCTTGATCAATTCCATGATACCATTAGGTGTACATGGTTTAAAGTGGGGTACTCCTCCCTTTTTTGACAATTGACCCACGTTGTAATGATCAAAACCATCAACATCCTTTTCAGTGACAACGGAGTTTGTAATCAACGTCTCATCAATGTGTTTGGGCAAAGGCAATTGAACTAAAATGGCGTGAACATAAGGATCTTTATTCAAACGATCAATCTCATCTACCAAATCCTCCTGACTAATATTCTCATCAAATTTGAGAAGATTTGCCTTGATGTTGGATTTTTCAGCAGCTTTCAATTTGGAGCGTACATAAGCTGAAGAGTCTGGTCTTGACCCAACTTGCACTATAGTCAAAGAAGGTTTGAATTTTAGCTTATCGAATTGCGTAGCGTCAATTCCATAATGGTCTTTGTTGTATTGCAAAACTTTTTCAGCAACGTCATTTCGTATTTTGGCAGCCAACTTGGTTCCTGATACAACGGTTGCGTTTAGTGCTAGTAATGACTTCGAAAAGAGCCTTTGTTGAGAAAACGTCAGTCTCAAAACACGGTGGGTTGACCTCAATCTCAACATGGCGTTTTTACGGTTGTCACGACTGTAGTCCGATGAGTCCAAACTTAAAAAAGACTCATTTGAAAAAAAAAAAAAAAAAAAAAGAAAAAGAAAAAGGTTAAAAATATTACTCAACCGTTTGTTACACAAAGCTGCTTACGGAGGAAGTTACAAATCTCTGTCACCGCGAACTATCAAGAGAGGGAATAAATTTTGATTAGTAGCTTAAGACAGAGGCAACTCGTTATTCATTCTGTAGATAGCATCACCCTCATTCACATTGTTCTTCCTTCTCTGTACTCACAATGTTTTCCTTATCGACATCGTCATTGGGTAGAACCAATGTAAGATCCTCGGCTGTCCTCAATTGATGCAACATCACTTGTGCACGTGAAACACCTTGCTCCTTTGTTGAAGCCAAACCAAGCTTACTCTTTCTTGTTGTTAGTCTTCGCTTGAGATTATTAACACTTTCATATTCATTTTCAACAGCAACTGTGTCCAAGTCCAAATCTGAGGGCGAGACATCAGGCTCCGATGTCTCAGTTAACAATTTGCTCTTTCGATTTTCTCTTTTTGTTTTGGCATGGTTAGAAGTGGACTTCAATTTCTCCAACAATGAATCGATAACAGCTGACGATTCTTCAACACTATCAACAAAGTTCTTTTCGTCAGCTTCTTCAACCGGAGTTTTGTTTGCCGATTCATCTTCAATTTTCCTCTTCCTAGCATCATAAACTCTTTGTTCTTCTTCCCTTTGTATATTGTCGATATGCGCTTTCTTAAATTCAGCCACAAAAGTGGAAATTTTTTGAAAAAAACTGTCTTTTGCCTTTGCATCATTTGGCTCTTCACCAAAATACATCATCAATGATTTGAAGTTTGACATTGTTCTTCGCATGCGAGATTGTACAAGGGCGTTTCTGCTTGTAGCGTTTTGCATTGGAACAGTGACGGTTTGTATAATCCGGTCAGATGGATGCAAATCCTTGTCTCTGCTCAATCTTCCATGTTGAAGTGAATTGTTTATTATTTCCACCTCTTTATTGAAGGCTTTACAGTCGGCTTCCAATTGTTCAATTGATACATTTTGAGTCTCAGTTAAAAACTCTAAATCATCAACAAAGGACCCATATTCCGAAAACGATTGCCTAATAATCTTTTCAATATAATGGAGAAAGCTCATCGAGTTCAGTTCATCCTTCATATACTTGAGCCTCTGCAAGGAGTCTAACTTGAATCCGCGAGCTTGTTTTGTTTGCTCATTCATAAAATTCCCCATGATTTTCATCACGCTCAATACCCGTTTGAAACCATCCGACTCCTTCACACACAAAATACCCAGATCAATCAAGTCCAATTTTTCTTTCAAATGAACATACTCTTTGTTATACGACTGTGTGAAAAGTAATGCTTTTGACCTAGCTCTCCAATAATGCTTGAGGTTGAAACACAATTCAAGATACAATCTGTCAGCTCGATCAAGTTCATTGGGATCTCTTTGTGGCTTTTTGCCTGTGCGAGGGTCACTTGAATACGGCAAAAGATTCTTTGCCAAACTATCACTCACTTCAACTAACGAGTCATTATTAAAGAATTCAATAACACTAATATTCTCCAATATGTCCGGGCTGCATCTTAAAATCTTCAAAACAAGCGCTTCATCTGAAACCCCTGCAAACATGTGCAAATTGATTCCAAATTGTTGTGCCAAATCTCTAGAAAGAAAGGATACTTTTGCTGTTTTAGAGTCGGCATTTGCTCTTCTATTCTTCTCCAATTCGGGAACTTTCTTCAGTGGTTGTGAAGCAGCAAAGATTTTCTCAATTTCGGCAAATATACCTTCGTCTGCAAGCTTTTCCAGAATTGAGGAATCCTCAACTTCGTTCCAAAAAGTCTTTTCAATATCGTTGATTTTATTCCAGTGTAGTTGCTTCAACTTCACTTTAGGTTTTAACGTAGTTTGAGGTGGTTCGTTGGTGGTACTTTGGTCACTCTCAGAAAGGGAAGTATCGGCAGATCCGGACACAGTTTTCAGTGTGGTCAAAAGTAATGATAATGGTGGTGGTGGTGGTGGGGGTGCACCAGGTGGTGTTGATGCAGATCCTACACTATCAATTGAGACAACCAGTGAACTAGATGTATCTTTTTGAGCAAGTGCAAATGGTGGCAAAGGCGGCGGAGGAGGTGGCGGAGGAGGTGGCGGAGGAGGAGGTGGGGCTATGGGCTCAGCTACTTGCATTCTGACCCCTGCAGTTTCTTCTGGTTTTGATGATGCCAAAGTCTTGTCTTTACCTTCCAATTTCAAGTCGACCATAAAAGGTGGAAGAGGTGGAGCCAGTGGTACATTCACTGACCTCGTAGCTATAGCTGCTCTTGTACTTTTGCCCAGGTCTTCCAAGAATGTAGGTACAGGAGGAGGTGGAGGTGCAATAACAGGCAGAGCCTGCGATAGAGCAGCCGTAGGAGACTCGTTGCATTTGGCTTGTTCAACGGCTTTGTCCCCTTCCTGGGAAGCACTTTCCGAGATTGAATTGTCATCTTTTTCTTGCACTGGTATGTTTGGTCTAGAATATAAAAGAGGGGGGGTGGGTGGACCACGAAAAGCTTTCTTGGATGTTTCGAGGTTGGTTCCGTGGAAATCAACTAAAGCTTCAATTTGATTATTTATCTCAACATCATCATCAGTTTCTTCTCGATTGCTAAGGTCTTCAAAAGAATGGTTGATATTCCGATTTCGGAAATTTTTAGCCTTGTCTTGTTCAAGCTGCTTTATTTGCCGTTGGAGCAAGCTGATTTGACGCCCAAGTGATTTGATCTCTTGCAAATGTGATTCATTATCTGTTGCTAGCTTGCTCTTGTTTTGCAATTCAGCATTTTTTGCAAGACTTTCATTTAGCTGCTTTTGTCGCTTCAACTCTCTCTTCAAAGTTTTGGTCTCAGCAATGGCATTGCGAGCAATAGATTCTGATGCTAAGGAGTCAATCAATCTTTCAACAGTTCCAGCTGAAAATGAGTCTTTTTCATTGAATAGGAGTTGCAGATGGGGACCAGTCTCGATTAAGCTATCAAGAAGTAAGAGAACCTTGTTTTTTAAGCCACTCGAGTTCAGCGAGGATTCAAGTTTTGCAATTTTCAGATACACTTGTTGAGCAAGTAGACTTTCGTTGTTTCTCGGGAAACTAGATCCAGATGTTTCTGGCTGCGACTGGTCTCTCAAATCGATTTCTCGTGACTTTTTCTTTTGACTGCCAAAGAGTCCATATCTGCTTAGCTCTTCCAAATCATCAGAGACAACAAGTGAGCTTGCCAGTACCGATTGTGAGTCAGTCTCGTCATCATGGTTCAGAATAGTCTGTGGTGTCGGTAGTGTAGGTAGCGTCTTGCTATGTCTCATTATCTTCTCCTCTTCATCTTCTCTTGCCAACCGTTCATATTTCTCCAATTCCTGATGGATCCTATCATCTTCAAACTGTTTGATTGTTTCAAATACAGAGAGTAGATGTGATTCTTCAAGCTCTTTTCGGATAACAATCCTCTTGCGTGCTGGCCCGGTCGTGTTTACAATAACATTAATCAATATGAGTGTGATGGTGATATAGTTTTTCAAATACGAATGGTCGCTTACCTTACTTCCCCAGCTTGCTGTTCTCAAAGAGCTCCCAAAAACTTCCAACCACGCTCTAAAATGTGATGTCTTCTTATTGCTGAACGATAAATCTCTTAAGTGATTGACTATATTCATTCGTAATTCTTTGTGGCCATTTTTCATCAAATTAACTAAAATCTCGGTGACGAGAAACCTGGTACTCATTCTGGTAGATGTTAGTGCTCCCATTAGTGATGTCATGATGACAGATTTACTTATAGGGGTATCATGGTCATTATTCGATTGTTTCAAGTATGCCTGGTTTTCTAATGCATTCTTTAAGCATTTGACGAGAAGGTATTCGTGATTGTATTCCTCATCTGACTTTATAACTTTTTTACTAATCAGCGACAAGTTCACCGCTAGAGCAGTTTCCCCCTGTAACGATAAGAAGCTTTGGGTCCATGTCACTTTTTCTTGCTGGAGTAACTTGTTTTCAGCTAGATGCTTCTCCAACTTGACCAAGCTCTTAAGATCAATGTCTTTATTTAAAAGTTTCCAAACGAACCAACCGGGAGAACCCTCATTTATCATAGTCTCTCGATGTTGTTGCGGTTCTTTTGGAAGAAAAAACGATCTTCGTCGCTTTGAAGGCATAGGAGCACTATCTGGTTTTGCATGTGAACTCAAATCAGGAGTCTTGGAGTGAGTGGATCTAACATTTTCTGGTAACGATACAGCGGACATTGAAGCGAGCGACATTCGACTCAAATCAAAAAAGCTATTTGTCTCATTTTCAGTTAAAAGAAGGTCCCATTTCCGTTCAGTCGACAGATTTCTCAAACTAATTTTAGCCTTTTCAGGAAACGCTCGTATCGATAGTAACTTTTCAAACAACTTTTCCACAATCTCCTTACTGGGTATCTTATTCTTGTTAATGGAAGCTCTTTCGAAAGTATCAATTGTTTCATTCTGTCCCTGTATCGTTGTCACATGTAATGAGGTGGGAGTTGGTTTTAACATATGCCAAGTGATTTGATCTTGTAACCTCTTAGTTAAATTGTCTTGCCAAAGCTAAAGTGATAAGTAAGTGCAAGTACTGATGGTAGCTGTATATAGTTCATCCAAATGGTATATGGATTTGCAATCTCTTATATTATGTGAATTCAACCGTGGGCAAAGGGTCTTATTGTCTTTTGTATATATTTCCCCTGGATCAAAATAAAAAAAAAAAAAAAAAAAATTTAATTAAAAATTAAATAATGATAAATTGTAAACAACACACTACTATCACACAGACCGACAGAAACAAAGAGAGATAGAATTCACATCTTGAAAACGTCGTGTCGTAGTATATATATCTACGACACTACGACGCGTACATTTTGTGATACTACCAAAAAATTGTAAACAAAACAAAATAGAAATGAGAAGAATCTACGCCGTGATTTTGTTTTACAACCAGCTTCATTAAAAAATTCACCCACCAAGCTCCATAGATTTCGAATGCCAACCAAAAGCAAAAAGCAGTCTACCTTGGGTCAACAAAGTATACTCGCTTATCTTGGCATTGATGGAAGTAAAGCCAACAACGACAAGCCCAAACAACATCACAACAAGCACATATCAAGGCAAAATTCGATATTGAGTGCCACTAATAACGATGATGGGTTTGGTGATGATTCAAGCTATGATACGTCAATTGACACAAGCATGGAAATGCTGAATTTCAAAAATCCGACATTGGAAAGCGCGGTTTTACAACACAGGGCCAATCAGTCTTTGTCATCGCAAAGAACCCTAAAAATCCTTGGGGAGTCGAACTTGGTCAACACCACTCAAAGCGGGAAAGATAACCTCAAAAGAACAAACAGCGATATACTAAGCACTTTTGAGGGTGGCCAAGCCAAAAAAGTTGCAAAGCTTACAAATTTTAAATCGCCAACAATTTCCCAAACAGAGGGAACCCAATTGAGTACAGAGCAAAAGCTGGTTATTGATTCAGTTCTTGCTGGATGTAATGTCTTTTATACTGGGAGTGCAGGTACTGGTAAGTCAGTGGTACTTCGTGAGTTGGTAAGGATCCTTAAAAGCAAGTATGGAGATAATATGGGTGTAACTGCACCAACTGGAATGGCTGCTTGTAATATTCAAGGTCAAACCATTTTCAAGTTTTTAGAGATTGGTCTTGCCTTTAAATCTGCGCCGGATCTTGCAAACATGATTAGAAAAAATCACCACAAGTTGAGTAAATGGACAAGATTGAGAGTTTTGATCATCGATGAGGTATCAATGATTGATGGGGCGCTATTTGACAAATTGGAGAATGTTGCTCGATTGGTAAGAAAATCTGACAAACCTTTTGGGGGGATCCAAATCGTATGTACTGGGGATTTTTATCAATTGCCACCAGTTGCTGTGAATCGAACTGCCCAATTTTGTTTTCAGTCAAAATCATGGTCTAAAGTTATTAACAAAAACATTGTTTTGAAACAGATTTTCAGACAAAAGGGGGATCACGATCTTATTGAAATGTTGAATGCACTTAGAACAGGGGAGTTGGGTGATGCGATTGTTGCTAAATTTAAAGACCTTTCGCGAACAGTACATTATGACGATGGGATTGAGCCGACCCAGTTGTTTCCAACCAGGAAAGAGGTGCACTCGGCCAACAGTGACCGATTAAAAAAACTATCCTCAAAAGCTTACGAATTCATGGCCAAAGACAGTCACAAAGGTGAACATGTTAAAAAACAATACGACCAACTTCTATGTGAGGAAACTTTAGTCTTGAAGGAAGGTGCTCAGGTGATGAACATCAAAAACATCAATGACCATTTGGTCAACGGAACACTTGGTACTGTTATGTTTTTCACCACATTGAAACTCTACTTGAAGATACTAGACATATATGGTGCAATTGAAGCAATGGACTCGCAGATGTTGAAAGAAGTCAAATTCATTACTTCGCGTATTGGTTCAGTAAAAAGTTGGACAGATGATGACAGATTGGTGTTTCAACAAGTTCCGGACGAAAGAAAGACTCATTTTGAGCTGCTTGTGCAGATGGCTGTCCTAGAAACAACAGCCAATATCTTACCAGTTGTTCTTTTCAAATTGAATGGTTATGACGAAGCTGTACTCGTTGATAGACAAGAGTTTACTGTTGAAACCGGACACGAAAATAGAGCGGATGGTAATCCATATAGAGCTCAATTACCCTTGTTGCTTTCATGGGCAATGTCTATTCACAAAGCACAGGGTCAGACCCTTCCTCGTGTGAAAATAGATTTAAACAGAGTATTTGAGAATGGACATGCATATGTGGCTATATCCCGAGCTGTGAGTAGGGAGACTTTGCAAGTAAAACATTTCAGCATAGGGAAAGTAAAAGCATCACCTATTGTGAAGCAGTTCTATCAACATCTAGAAAAGTAGATTAGCATATAGCAATTGAATCATTGCATGAAGTAACCGATGCGGTTTATCTGTAGAGGTAGCTGAGTTTTATGGGTCCACTTATATAACTTTATCTCTTAATGGTAATTCTGTGACGACCCTTTTAATTATGTCGCGTGCAACAAGAATCGAAATTGCGCAGCAAAATAATGCTTGCCTCGGATGAAATCAATCCAATCAGTTACTCCTACCCAGCAATAATGAATCAATGGTCGGAACCGAGCAAGAAGATATTTGAGACTGGAGATGTAAAGAGTTTTGAGAAATCCATAGCGTTTCGTGAACTAGTGCAAATTTTGAACAAGATCGTCTTAGCTGTGCAAGATATTAAGGTACCACCCGGAGTTTTGGATCCAGCTATAGTAACCAGAGATATCACGGTATTAGATAGTGACAACTCTGCCACATCGGTACAAGAGGCCCATGCATATCAAGAGAATGTGGGAGTCATGCTCAGGATACTACATGATCTTGAACAGACTATTGATGATACTCCCCCGGTCAAGGGACCCACAAGATTTGGCAATATAGCTTTCAGGACTTGGCATGAAAAAGTAGAGCACGTGTTAAACTCATTGACAACCTTACGCCCGCCCGCTGGACTAAACATAGACGAATTCTTGATTGAAGCAAGGTATTATCTTGCCAATTCGTTTGGCTCAAAGATTAGGATTGACTATGGTACTGGGCACGAACTTTCATATTTAGCATTCGTTGGAGCTTTGATGCGATATGATATACTCAAATCACCAACAGGAGAGGAGCTATTGGTCTTGTTTTCCAAATATTACGATCTTGTACGTCGTTTAATTCTCGTGTACAACTTGGAACCAGCTGGTTCGCATGGCGTTTGGGGTTTGGATGATCATTTCCATTTGATTTACATCTTGGGGGCATCGCAATTTTGCAATGACGCAACGGCGCCATCGGTGAGAAGCATTTTATCAAGGGATGTACTAAATGGCTACAAAACATCCAATCTTTACGTCAACGCAATTGCATTCATTTTCAAGTTAAAATCAGGTCCTTTTAATGAGCATAGCCCAATATTGAATGACATACATGTGTCTGTTTTTCTTTGGACAAAAGTAAGGCAAGGTCTTTTAAAAATGTATATGGTTGAGGTTCTTGGAAAGTTACCTGTAATTCAACATTTTTGGTTTGGTGACAAGTTGTATCCATGGGCTGACCTGACTTCAATGAAACAACTCCCCGTGAATTACAGCGAAGACGCAAAGAGTGCAAACACTACTATTGACAAAGGGAATAGTGCTGGAACGAGTGCTCCATGGGCCAAACCTGGTATTCATCAAAATACAACTTATACACGTAGGTAGATTCTAGTTTCTAGTTTTAAAGTTGAATGGTGTTCGACATAAAGGACAAGTTGAATTTCCTGAGCTCTTGAACCATTTGTACAAACATGCAGCATGGAATTTATTGTTGCATGTTTGACACGTTTTCGACGGTAATGATAAATCTTGATGCAAGATTGAATAACAAATTGCGCAATCTTCAAATCCTGAAAAATGTAGATTGATATTTTTGCAAAAAAGTTCAATGGCATCACTGATTGAACCGTTTTGTAAGGAAATAAGTTTCTGCGATGCCAACAACCAGGCTTTCCATCTATTTTCTTTTACTCCAACCCTCGCAGGTCCATCAATGACAACATTTTCCAACGGATAATGAGCAGGAATTTTGACCACCATCTCGAGCTTTTGATCGTCGACGAGATATGACGTTTTGATTTCATTAGATACACGATTTATTTTGATTGATAAATTATCCTCTTTTGCCAAAAGCTTTTGTTTCTCAGCTTCGACCTGCTCCAATACCTCTTTGATCAACGGCGGTGACAAATATTTACTGGTTATTCTCTCAACCTTCATTTGTAGCTGTTTGTCTCTGATTTCCTTAAACCAAAGTTGGACCTGAAATCCACAATACTTGAGGCATTTATAGTACACGTGAAGGGCGAGCACTTTCAACTCCTCCTCACGACTCGAATCTTTGAACATGTATCTTATATCATAGTCGGTAACACTTTCAATTGGGAATGTTGACAAAAACTTGTTACTAAAATCCACATGATCAAAAATGTAGTACAAAAGTGTTTGGAAATCTTTGCCTTCCAACACTTCATTCAAGTAATCATTTTTAATTGACAAGGTGACATCTTTGAAAAAATCGGTGATTACGAGCCACGATAGCATATACCTGAATATGTCTGCAGTTGAATCAACTTTAAATTTTTCCGCAATCTCCAAAACAGGTGAAGGTAATTGCGCTTTCTTATTCTCATCTTTAGATAGTTGATACTCAATGACAAAATCGTCCTTCTCTTCCTTGTACAATTGCAACAAATAATAGCTGCTGAGTTTTTGCTTTGTAAGGGAGACTGTTTTGGCGAGAACAATCAATAACTGAGACTTGAATCGTTGTACAAGTTTTGTTGATATTTTGGAAAGTTGAAGAGCTCTCTCCAAAATTGTGTCCACCAAGTAAGCAACTTGACTGGCATTGTTGTCATTCGGAGCAGTAGCGAGCAATTCAATCAATCTCTCGTCCTGTAGCTCCAATCCATTAGGGTTGCGCTTCAACATGCTTGCATAAACTTTCAAGGTATAGTACTTCAAATCTACCCTATCATCGGCCATATCGAGGTTATCAGCGATAATCTTGTTGACCAAGTCAACATAAATATCAGGTAAGGTATCCTCAACTGTAAACAAATGGCCTAGGAAGATGAGTACTTGAATTCTTATATTGATAAATTCAGGATCGTATGCGATTGACGACTCAAACCAATCGTCAATCTGTTTCAAAACCATGGCTAGCTTTACTCCGGGGAAAACGTTTTTCAAGCCGGTCTCTTGATTGAGAAAAGAGACAAGTATCGTTATCCACTTCAATCCCAAGGTAGTGATTTCGCTTTCCCTTTCGACGGCCAAAATCTCGGAGAACGCATAATTTCTGGCACGCTCTAGAGTTTGCGAACCGAGAAAGTTTTTTATACCATTAACAAAAGCAACGCTTTTCAATGGATGCTTCAATAACTGGACATAGTTGATCTTCAATGATTCAAATTGCAGAAGACTCATTTGCTCCGATGCATTTTCAATAGTCTTTGTTAAACTCCTTCCTGCGTAGAAAGCAAAAAGGTCATTGCCTTTGGTTACCAAAGCTAATGGATTCTCCTCGTTGTCACCAATCAAATCTGCGATGCACTCCGTGTGTTTCTCTCGAGCATGTTCACCGACGACCTTCATCAAAATGATTTCCTCCTCCTCGCTAACGTTTTGGGTGAAAACATAATCTGAGACGAGCTCCTTGCTGATCTGTGTCAACACTTTCCACTTGGGGTTATCCATTCTCAACTCAACGATGAGTTTTGCTAAGATTACTGCTTCCTTCGGTACAGCTTCCGATCCATAGTTACACAAGTATACAGCCGGACCTAATGCATTTGCCATAGCAATTTCAAACGGTTCTATCCTGTTGATGAATTGCTTTAATTCTAATTCAAATACTTCATACAGAATCGGTGCCTCACGGAGTAGTTCTTCAACATCAGTCAACTGTGTTTCAATTGAACAGGTGCGAAGGTGCATCATCAAGGACGCATAAAACGAAGCTTCATATTGACGTAATGCTTGCAAGAATTTTACCAGTTGCTTCACGTTTCTCCAAGCAAATTTTATTACATTCTCGATACCTAGCTCGATAGTAACATCAATGGAATTGGTTTTCAGGACGATGGTAATAAATGCAAGAGACGATTGTTCGTCCAAACCTTTTATTACATCACGCAAGGCTTCTTTGTCTCCAGATACTAATAATTTTTCCAAATATTCTGGCTCAGCCAGATCGCGCGACTTTTCTCTCGAATAATGATATATATCAGGGTAATCTGATTCGCTAAAATCAAAATCAAATGACTTGACAAAATCATCTCTTTTTTCAACGTTCGTTACCAAAAGATTTGCGAATGACTTATTCAACAACTCTACCAACTCTCTGTCAGTCAAAATCTTTTCGGAGAACACTTGATTCAAAATCTGTCTTGAGATGACGTATGACGTACCTAAGTGCTCCGGCAATTGCTTGACAAATGCTTCCATCGTTGGCGTAATTGTATCATTCACCGCCAAGTATGCACTGACATAGCGCCCAGCAAGAACGATATCCACTTCTTGAGTATTACATTGCTTCACCGCCAATTCTACCAACTCGGTAGCTTGATCTTTGAGATTCAGCATTTTCAATAACTCAAAAAATCGAACTAAATATTCATCAGTGTACAATGTGTCTTCAATATGCTTTTGAATCTCGCATTGAATTGCGCATAAAGATTCCCTCAACAATACCTTGTTCTCAAAATCCCTAAACTGTGATATTAGCTCTTTGTCAGTTGATTGAAACCTCGATTTTTTGGAATTCAAAACATTGTTTAAAATCAATTTCATGTTCTCGACCTTGTTTTCGTCAAATAAATCCATCACCTTCATTGCGCATCGCAAACAGGATGTTTTGAACATTTCACGATTCTTTACAAATTGCTCCATAAAGATCTTTGTAAAGAACAGAGACTCTTCTGTGTCCCTAAAATCGATTACCTTTTTATCATCCAGTTTGAAATCTGTAAACAATGTAGCGACTACGTCGTAGTAACTAGGATCTGAGTCACAAGGTCCTAAACGGATATAGCTGTGTAGTCTTGAGGAACTTTTGCTTCCACCTATGTCCCAAATTGATTTGCTCAACTCCCAATGCTTGGGAAATCTTGTGAGTTGGATCAAAACTTGCCAGAACGGGAGAATCACCGGGGCGTATACAATTGCCGGTTTATTCTTTGCAAATTTCACTTTCATAACTGCTTTGGAAATTGTTTTATACAAAGCTTTTTGATCCATTGACTCCAAAAGGAAATTCTCTTTAGAACACGTTGACAATATTAACGTCAATATACATTTAAATAGACGCAAATTCATCGTATCTTCTTTCACACTGTGGACAAATCTTTCCCATATGACATCCAGGTCCAAGATCAGCTCAATAGATGTAACTAATTGACATTTCTTGTAAATCTTCAAAAGCATATCAATAGAGACCATCAAAGTGCGGTCGTACTTAATCTGAATTTCTGAGTCAGATAAATACCTAGGATCTGACAAAGTTTCTGGAGATTCAATAGTGGCAACTGAACCGACCAAGTTTATAATCTGCTCCTCAAAGATCTCCCACACTTTTTCGAATTTGGTCTCATCGCCTTGAAAATTGTCGAGCAAAAGTCTCGCTGCTGTTCTTGAAACGCTTTTATCTGGGTCCATGGTACCCATGAGCCAAATTGGCATTGTTATTTTTAAGTACTTCCCATATCTTTTTGAGCCCAAGATTTTCAAGAGCGTGCCTTGAATTTGATGAGTCATTGCCCTCACATCTTTGGAATTGTCAAGGGCAATTTTGGGGTACAACTTTACCCAACATACGACTGCGATGTCGTCAAACTCCGTCGATTTTTCTTCAATAATCGAAAGGAGATCATTGAGTGCTTTTTCTTTTGTTTTGGGATCTTTCTTACTTAACGACTTGAATATTATGGCAAGGTCTGCATTAGACACTGACAGAAAATCGGGCTGGTTGGTGAAATAATTCAAAGTGACATCTAATCCCGCGCTTCCTAAATTTCCCGTGAATCCTTCCTTGCTTGTCTCCATTTGCAATTAGGTTGAATGTATATGTAATCAGAGGAAGAGTGAAAAATTGTAGAGATTTTTTTTTCTCTTTCTCTCTTTGGTATATGGTCTCGTTTGCTAAAATACGTCATTGCGTCGTGACTTTTGTGTCACTCTATCTACTTACCAATCCGGATCAAGAAATGGGTTGTTGTTGATATCTTTCTTTGATTTAAGGAAAAAGTCAAGTTTCCTTTGCCCTTCAACCACGGTTACTTGCTTTTTCGGTGATGGTTTGTTCACTTTTTTCTTGGTTGGCAGACGTTTTGGAGGTGATATCGATGGTTTTATCTCAAATGGTATAGGTTGTGACAAATTGAAGTACCTGCTTGACTTTTTGATTGGAGAGTTGTCCAATTGATCTAATGTTGTCTTTTGCTGCAGTGAAGTTTTGCTACCTTTACTGCGAAATTTCTCTTTCTTCTTTTGAATATACTGATCAAGTAGTTGAGGATAGTATACTTCAACCAATGATTTGGGAACCCAGATGTAGCTAATTGAATCTTCATCACCTTTTCTCCTGTGAGGTGATTCAATAACTCTTCTTGCTTCGACCGACATGGGGAATGCGTTACGAACTTCCCGTTCGTCGTATTTAAGCATGACTTTTCCAATACCATCCTCTAATTTTTCATTGGTAACTTTTATCATACTGGCATATGAGGCCAATTTGAATATGATATATTTGATTTGCCAATTGTAAGTTTTGGGAACAAATAAGTAGTCGGTGCTCAGCACTATCAAAGCTGAGTCGCCGTCAAAATCTATCTCCTCTATTTCGCTCACACGTGAAAGCTCCTCCCTCATTCCCGACCCCAATCTTATTTGAAAATTTATCGAAAGCTCTCCCGAGCTCAATGTCCAGGGCAAGAATACCGGTAACCTCGTCTGTACTAGTGGGAAAAAATACAATAGCACGAAATATTCATCAAATTCAAACCGTTCCGTGACAGCAAAACCACGTCCAAAAATGTCGCGATTCGAGCCACGCAACAGTTCATTGAGTTTCTCTAACAAATCGGAAAATAGCGTTTCTCTTTCTTGTTTATCTTTCTTAGCATCCCAAGGAAAAACCGAATTAACACCCTTTTTGACAAAGCAAGCTTCTAGTTCCTCAGAAAAGTCTGGTGGTGGTTCAGAAGGTGTCAAATCACCACGTTTTGCTTCTTGTAATTCCTGTTTGGTCAAGGATCGGTTGTAAAACTTTCCAAACAAAGTACCGCTTAGCGCCAAATTTGTCGCATTCTTAATGCCCATTTTCTTAACTCCTGATGAGTAGTCACCCCTTCTTAATGTGGCCAAAAATACCAATCTGGATCTAGTTAATCCGGTTATTTCTTCAACCTTGCTCATATTCACTGGAGTGACGTAATATTTTTGCTTCAAAGTGGCCAGCTTCTTTGTTGGTGAGTGTCCAATGTCTTCAACAAAGCGACTATAATTTCTCAAAACTTGAGTAGCGCCAAACACCAAACTATCAACGTCATTAGTTATTACGAAGTCCACAATTCCCAACTTTTGTAAGTACGCGCATTGTGCCTCTGCTTCTCCTGTAGCTTGGACAAACTCAATGCTATTAAGTTTCAAAACATCTTTTAGGTGCTGGATAAATTCTTTGGGTTCAGAAAAGTTTTCCGTACGGTGAAGCTTTTCTAGTTCTTTCTCATGATCCAGTGGCTTCCCAGCTCCAGATTTGTCGGGTTTCAAGATTCCATCAAATACCACCATCACCGATATATTCAAACCAACCAAGGCAAGAATCTTGGACATGAAATTTTGTGTCAAAATGGTTTCTTTATCATTTTCGGGAATGGAGCTGTGATCTGCGTGGAAGATAAATATGTAGGCATCAATGGCTACTCTTGGGGGACGACCAAATTTTGTAATATATTGGTCAACCAATTCATCAATGGTTATTCTCGCGTCAAACGCCGGTCGCAAGACCTCCCATAGTTCAGGGATACCCATTTGTGATCGCTTTCTACGCTATTGAGTTTTGCAACTTGGTGCAATAAGAAAGGGAATTGTGATATAAATAATCGCTACTTTTTTTCCAGCTTTATTTACAATTTTTCCATTTTGGGATTTTAAGCTCAATTAGACGTATGACGTATTGGTGTGGCTCCAGCAAAACTTTTCACATAAGAACTCCTCATAGAAGCTAAGGCGTCGAGATAAGTTATTTTATCGAGTTTGGCCATCCTATCGAATTCAAGAAAGCTGATGGACACTGCGTTACTTTAGGCTACGCGTCGGGGAACTGAAAAAAGCCCATAACTTTTGAGGCATCAATTGAGCTCAGTCGTCGAGTATTGTGTTATTTCTTGCCTTTATGATGAGCTTCAATTCGTATTCTGTGTTTTTGCAAGTCGCTCTACTGTGTGCTTTGAGCTGTCGATAAAAAAGTCGGCATACAGGGGTTCGTATCAGTCGTTGCACACAGACGCAGCATCACCAAAAAAAAGAGAAAAAAATCTCCGCTCAAACATACTCCATTGTCGTCAGTTTATCACCACGGACTTTTCAAGATCATTCATCAAGCCTAGCGCAACACGATGGAGGAGAAAGCTGGACAGCTACTATGTGGTGGTTTCCAAGGCACTAAGGTCACCTCACAAGCATACAAATTGATTGTCGAACACAAGATCTCATCAATGATATTGTCCCGTAAAAATGCAGTTAATGTGGAACAAATGTCAAAGTTGATCAAAGACCTACAGTACATCGCATACACCCAAGGTAACTACAAGTATCCACTCATGTTTGCCATTGACCAAGAAGGTGGGATTATGAACTCATTGTTTGATCCCGATTTCATTACTCAGTACCCCAGTGCCATGGCAATGGCAGCAACCGGTGACCCACAATTGGTGTACGAGATATCCAAAGCCATAGCAATAGAGTTGAAAATGATTGGTTTCAGTATCATATTGGGGCCTGTATTGGATGTGGTGACAAAACTTTCGCACCAACTCGTGGGAGTAAGAAGTTTTGGGACCACGGTTGATGATGTACAAAAGTACGGTCTGATGTGTGCAAAAGGTTTACGAGATGGGGGCTTGTTTACGGTGGGGAAACACTTTCCTGGTATAGGCAATGCAACTGTCGATTCGCTACTTGAGTTGCCCATGATGGGCGACACTTTGAGTCAAATTCGACAAAACAATGTTGTACCTTTTGCAAAATTAATTGATGCAGGTTTATTGAACGGAGTAAGTGTAGCTGGTTGTGGGGTGCCAAATATTAGCCCTGACGAGACGCATGCGTGCTTATCACCAGTTATTATCAATCAACTATTGAGACAAGAGTTGGGCTTCAATGGGTTTGTCATTAGTGAGTGCTTGGAGATGGAAGCATTGTATCACTCCATCGGGTTGGGTCAAGGAGTAATTCTAGCCATTAATGCTGGTTGCGATTTGGTAATGGTTTGTCATGACTTGAAGTTGCAAAATGAAGCCATTGAGTCGATAAAAAAGGGTATTTTGAATGGCAACTTGGACGAAGATGTAGTTGTCACTAGTTTTGAAAGAATAGAAAAGCTACAAAAACAATTGCCGACTTGGAAAGAAATTTTTCCCGATGGTATAGCATCAGCACAACAAAGCCCTACTTTGTTCAAAAATGAGTATCCGGAACAATGGAGGCGACATCAAGAATTGGCATCGTTGGCCTATCAAAAGTCAATAACCTTGGTGCGCGATTACGGTGGCTTGCTTCCATTGTCCAAGCACTACGAACAGACATCGGAAGTTGAGTCAATATTGGTATTGAGTCCTTTGCTAAGTCCAATCTCACCAACACAATCAAAACCAGGTAAACTTTTTACTGGCGAAGAAGTGTTCCAAAGTTTTGGTAAGTTTCTATCCAAGCATCCACTTAATACGAGAAAAAAATACGTTGTCTTGCATACAACTTACACCGCGAATGGTTTGACGCCACTCCACGAGTCATTAATCGATAAAGCAAACGTTGTTGTTGTGTTTACTAGTGAAGCTGCGCGAAACATGTATCAAATTGGTATTGTCAAGTACATTTCAGTACTATGTGGAGCAAACCCGTCCTCATTTGGAGGAAAACGGTCAAAGCCAGCCAATCCTTTGCGAAAGCCATTGATTGTGGTTGCCACGCTGTCGCCTTACGACTTTTTCTATGATAAATTGATGGGCAGTGTGTATATTTGTTGTTATGATTACACAAGTAAAGCATTGGAGAATGTTGCTGCTCTACTAATGGGTGACTTTGAACCACAAGGGTGTATACCGGGTGAGCAACGAAACGCCACAAAAAGACGACACAGTCACGATGAAGTTAATGCCAAACAAATCAAAAGAAAGTGGTTGGTTGATGAGTTTGATATGGCAAGGGATTTATCTGGTTTGATCAAATTGTGGAAAGAAATTGAAGGAGGGGAAGATAGTGTCAATATGCAAGATGAGCAATATTGCAAAAGATTGGGGGGTCTTTTATCCACCTCTAATCAAAAGCATTTTGTTGTGCGCAATTCGTCATTAAACATCCTATATGGAGCTGTGTTGACGTGGTGTGATGGCACTATGGGACACATACTCTTCATTGTTGTTGAAAAGTCCAAGCGGTTGCATAGCATTGGTAAAAATTTGAATGCTAGAGCAGAGCGATATCTTACAAGAGAAAAGAACTGCAGCGAAATCAGGTTGGGATCTTCTTTCCCCCTTATTATGTTTCCAGGAAATCTAAGTACTGGTAGCAATTTGTTTTTGAGACGCCTTGGATGGGAAAATGACAAATCGCCAAGAAAGTGGATTTTGGTGTTGAATGAGTTGAGTGGGTGGCTGGTACCGGAACGTATTCTAAAAGAGTTGATGATTGTTGGTGTCAGGTTTGATGTATGTACTGGACAAAGTCAGTTGGAGAAATTGATTCAGAAGGGAAACCTAACACCTCAGTATAGGGCTTTTTACAAAGAGGCCATCAAAAACATACCGTCGAGACTGATACATGAGGTTAAAATTATCATTGCATTGGAACCAAGTTCGCAAAACGTGATTGGCAGTGTTATATTATTCACCAATAAATCAGAGTTTTCCAAATTCTTCCCGTTCATTGATCAGTGCATTAGTGAGGACTTGCGAGAGAGTAGTATTGCTGCTCCTGTAATAGGAGGGATCATTGCACCAGTAATTGATCAACTGTATGCCAACTTGGTGGATATCTTCAAGTACGGTTTGATTTGTAGTGCCATCACAAAGTTGAAGAACTACATACTCGACGAAGATTCATTAGATCAATGCATCATGTGTGATGTTGTTGATGACGAAAAAACAATAACAGGTATACGCGATATCGGGTTTGAAAAATGGAAATACTACTACGATTATTATGATAAGAAGGCAACTCAGTGGAAGAATTGATATGGTAACGGCTAATTGTATACATTGTAGATAGACGACGGATAAAATTCCACAATCTTTCACCCGCGCGTCGGAATTTTTATGTCGAGTAACCGTCGTGACATATTTTTTTTTTCCCACGTTAAGGAAGAGCCGTTTGTATGAGATTTCCGATTCTAGAACTAATGAGGTTTTGTTAAAATTTCGAGCCCCTTTTTGGTTTGCCGACTTGGCAAAGTCTATCACCACGAACCTTCATGATCGTGCGTTTGATAAATCGCTTTAATTTTTCAATTATATTAGTTCTAGTGACCCCGGTGTTCTACGTAATAAAGCTTGCGATTAAAAGACGACCGGAGAGGTGAGAGGAAAAAAAAAAGAATTCTAAAACGAAAGCGAAAATGCGGGGAACAAACTTACAAGAAGAATTGAGTTTTAGCGAAATAGGGGGAGCATAAATAATTAAATACGAAATGGCACATCTTTCATCTCATGTCATTGAAATTGAATACTAGTCATTTTGGGCGACAACGTTCTAACCCAACGTTTTTTCGACCTCTTAACTGTTGTGGAATCTTTCATCAATTGTTTGCATGTGCTGGTGTCAAGATTACACAAAGAGTCCCTGGACCACCGGAAAAAATCGTAACAACTCAGCCTATTCATTTCCGTGAATACTGTTAAGGAGCTTGGGTTTACAAACAATTGAAGTGTGTCGCAAGCTGCCTTGATAAAGAAAAGCAAATGCTGCTGCAGCTTTTAAAAGTAACGTGTTTTTCTTCGTTACTAAAATATTTTTTTGTTGGAAACTAAAAATCTGCAACACTGTTCACTTGTACGAGTTTATTGCAAAATCAGGCTACTCTTTTCATTCGGAACAGGTGGATACTTAGAGCAGAATCGGCTAAACTACGCCAGTTCCTCTCGCTAACGTTAGTCCCTTTCGTGGCTGTTCTCAAAATCGTTGCTGGCTGCGTTACAGTAAGCTTTTTTGTGTTTCCAAATTTTTCGACCTCGGAAAGAATCGTTATCCCGGCATGGAGGATGTCGGAACTCTTAAACCTTCTTACCCCATATTTCGTTGCTTTTGTGCAAGTGTACACGACCGATCCCGGTAGTTTCTGGTTGTACTCAACAAGAATCAACACCAAGGGAGGGGTGTCTTGACAAGACTAGCTGTTGCTATAAGCTGCGGTAGACAGTGAGGGGCTTGAGAACTGGATAACAGCACTGGCAACGACGAGACACCCAGCAAATCTATAGGCAATATAATGTTACATTTTGACAAACAAACGATATATGGTACAAAATTGAAAAATTTTCTTTGGTTTTTTAAATAATTGAAGAAGTGGGTTAATGGAAGTAATTTCCTGAAAAATCTTTCAAAAGTTATAAACCAAAAAGAGTATAAATACACCTATGATTTCCCTCTCCAATTCTTTTCAATTTCTTCTTTCTTATTTTCCCATTGACTTTAACTAAATAACTACAATCGTATATTTATTCAATAATCATGTCACCACCACCACCAGCTGCCGTTGAATCTACTATCAACTTCGAAGGACACCCTTCAATCAAAAGCACACAAGACCCATTGGTGAAAAAATTGAACTTGACGACTGACACCATCGTCAGACACAATGCCGCACCACCAACTTTGTACGAAGATGGTTTGTTGGAAAAAGGAACTACCATTTCCTCCACTGGTGCTCTTATGGCTTACTCCGGTAAAAAAACTGGTAGATCTCCAAGCGATAAAAGAATTGTTGATGAAGAAACCTCATCAAACCACATTTGGTGGGGTCCTGTCAACAAACAAGTTGACGAATTGACTTGGAAAATTTCCAGATCAAGAGCTTTGGATTATTTGAGAACCAGAGAAAAGTTGTTTGTTGTTGACGCTTACGCCGGTTGGGATCCAAGATACAGAATCAAGGTTAGAATCATCTGTGCTAGAGCTTACCATGCTTTGTTTATGACCAATATGTTGATTAGACCAACTGAAGAAGAGTTGAAAAACTTTGGCGAGCCAGATTTCACCATTTACAATGCCGGTCAATTCCCTGCTAATGTTCACACCAAAGGTATGACTTCATCTACCTCAGTTGAAATCAATTTCAAAGATATGGAAATGGTTATCTTGGGTACTGAGTATGCTGGTGAAATGAAGAAAGGTATTTTCACTGTCATGTTTTATTTGATGCCAATTAAACACAAGGTTTTGACTTTGCACTCTTCATGTAACCAAGGTGTTGACAAGGGTGATGTCACTTTGTTCTTTGGTTTATCCGGTACTGGTAAAACCACTTTATCCGCTGATCCAAACAGAAAATTAATTGGTGATGATGAACATTGTTGGTCAGACAATGGTGTTTTCAACATTGAAGGTGGTTGTTATGCCAAGTGTTTGGACTTGTCTCAAGAAAAGGAACCAGAAATTTTCAACTCCATTAAATTCGGTGCTATTTTGGAAAACGTTGTTTACGATCCAGTCACCAAAGTTGTTGACTATTCAGATTCATCGATTACTGAAAACACCAGATGTGCATACCCAATTGACTTTATCCCATCAGCTAAGATTCCATGTTTGGCTGACACTCACCCATCAAACATTATCTTGTTGACATGTGATGCTTCCGGTGTATTGCCACCAGTATCCAAATTGACCAATGCTCAAGTTATGTATCACTTTATTTCAGGTTACACTTCCAAGATGGCTGGTACTGAGGAAGGTGTTACTGAACCACAAGCTACATTCTCTGCATGTTTCGGTCAACCATTCTTGGTCTTGCACCCAATGAAGTACGCTCAACAATTGTCTGATAAGATTTCTGAACACAAGGCTAACGCTTGGTTATTGAACACTGGTTGGGTTGGTGCTTCAGTTGCTCAAGGTGGTAAGAGATGTTCATTGAAATACACCAGAGCTATCTTGGATGCTATCCACTCTGGTGAATTATCAAAGGTTGAATACGAAAAATTCCCAGTCTTTAACTTGAATGTTCCAAAGAGCTGTCCAGGTGTACCAAGCGAAATCTTGAACCCAACCAAAGCTTGGACTGGTGGTCAAGAATCATTCCAAAAGGAAATTGAATCTCTTGGTAAGAAGTTCAATGACAATTTCGTTAAATATAGTGATCAAGCTACTGCTGAGGTTCAAGAAGCTGGTCCTACTGTATAATAGTGGTTTTATTCCTTTATAGTCATTTTTTCTATAATATCATTTATTGGTTTCTTCTGTTTGGTTAAAAGCATTAAAACTACGATATACTCTAGGAATGGCGATGTTGAGACGATAATATTGTCCAGTGTCGTAATTTAAGTTGTGTCGCAATTTTTTACGACACACAACATTCCACCATAAACTAAACCCACCATTTAATACAATAGTCAGATTTTTCCATGGAAAACCAAACACTAGAAAGAGTTTATTTGATTAAGTATTTGGTAAAATCTTCACTTACATAGCTGTGCCAATTTTTTCTTTTTACGATTGTAACTGATTGAGTCAAATTTTGTAACAATTTCCATGCATTTTTCGAATGCATCACTGTGTTCAAGTCATTTATACAAGCCATATGGGGCGAAAGAGAAGGTCATGCAATTAAGTATCTACTGGTTTAAGCATGTGGGACAGACTTAGCTACGTCCAATAATTGCGATACTCCCACATTCAAATCTGCCCTTCGTCACTTCATCTCAATTCTACGATGAACCCAATACTTTTGCCCTTCTTTGTTAACAGGCACGGCTTATGCAAGCTTATCAAAATGGGAAGAGAAGTGGAACTTGCTATGCATAATCTACAAAGGTTCCCAAGCGGGTAGTTGCAGCAAAATCTTTTCGAAATCGACTGTAGTGATAAATAAATGCTATTGTTTCTTGCTGCGGAAGGATTGTATCGGTAAGCCTATTCACAATGAACTCAATATTTCCCAAAGGAAGCTCCCACATATACAATCGCAAACCATGGTGGTTTGTTCTGTCAGTGTTCATTGAATTGAGACAGTTCTTGGTAGAGAAACGCAAGCTAATGCTTACATAAGCGCTTGAAAATTATATCCGCTTTTATAACCGTTCCGCTCATTACACGAACATTACACAATTAAATGTACAGTGGGTAAAATCAACCCCTTTTCTGAGTAAACTCCGACCCTTCCATAATATGTCAGGCTCCCTTAATGCGGGGACAATGCGGACTTCCATTTTTTTTTAGAAAAAACACATGCAATCTGACGATCACCCTCGAGCTGTGTAATGGTTATTTAACTCGGGCAACGTTAGCTACCGATATAAAGAGATGGGCAATTCTCTTTTCATGCCTGACATCGATACAAACATGCCTCTTCTTCAACTACTACAACGAGGTCAGCATGTTAGATTTTAACATCATGGGTTATACCATCAGTTTGTTTGTTCTAGCACCAGCGTTGATCGTGCTTTATGTTGTGTACAAGATAATCACGGAGGTATATTTAATGAAGAAGTTGGGAGCATCCAGAGAAACAAATGTTGTAAGTGACGGAGCTTTTAGTCTCAAGCTTGCATTCACGTTGATTGCAAGTAAAAACAATGGAACCCTCATTGACTATGTTGCCGAAATGTATCGCGGTGCCCCACATCCTGAAGTTCCTACATTTTCCCTGAGAATTTTTACGGTGAAGTTTTATTTGACTAAAGATCCCGAGAATATCAAAGCACTTTTAGCTACTCAGTTCAACGACTTCTGCTTGGGTACGAGGCACGCTCAGTTTCAAGCGTTGTTGGGTGATGGAATATTCACTTTGGATGGCAAAGGATGGAAAGACTCGAGACAGATGTTGCGTCCACAGTTTGCCAGAGAACAAATCTCACATGTCAAGATGTTGGAGCCACACATTCAAGTTCTTTTCAAGCATGTGCGCAAGAACAAAGGACAAGTATTTGATTTGCAAGAACTATTTTTTAGATTCACCGTTGATTCAGCCACTGAGTTTTTATTTGGGGAATCAGTTGATTCGTTGAAGGATGCCAGTGTTGGAATGCAGGCTGATTCGAACGAATTCGACGGAAAGGAACAATTTCCACAATCATTCAATTTTTCCCAAAGCTACTTAGCGTCGAGAGTGGTTATACTGTTTATGTATTGGGTCTTAAACTCCAAACAGTTTAGAGATAGCAACGCAGTTGTTCACAGATTCGCGCAACATTATGTTAAAAGAGCCTTGTCATTATCACCAGAGGAGTTAGAGAAACAGAATGGATATGTGTTCCTTTACGAGTTGGCTAAACATACAAGAGATCCAAAGGTTTTACAAGATCAATTGTTGAACATTTTGGTTGCAGGCAGAGATACAACAGCTGGATTGTTGTCATTTGTGTTTTTTGAATTAGCCAGGAATCCTGCAGTATTGGCCAAGTTGAGAGAAGAAATTGGCACCAAGTTTGGATTGGGCAAGGAAGCTAGAATCGAAGAGATCACTTTCGAGTCATTGAAGAACTGCGAGTATTTGAAAGCAGTTCTTAACGAATGTTTGCGTTTGTATCCATCAGTTCCACAAAACTTCCGTGTTGCTACAAGAAACACAACTTTACCTCGTGGTGGAGGACCCGACGGAATGTCCCCTATCTTGGTTACTAAAAACCAAGAGGTTCATTACAGCGTTTACTCAACGCACAGAATGGAAGAATACTACGGTAAGGATGCTAATGAGTTTAGACCCGAGAGATGGTTTGAGCCACAGACAAGGAAATTGGGTTGGGCATTTGTTCCATTCAATGGTGGTCCAAGGATTTGTCTTGGTCAGCAGTTCGCTCTAACTGAAGCTAGTTACGTTACAACCAGATTGGTGCAAGAGTTTAGTTCCTTATGGATGGATCCAAATACTCAATACCCACCACACAAGATGTCACATTTGACAATGTCCTTGTATGATGGATGCAATGTCAAGATGGAGTAAGGTGATACTTTTAGGAAGTAATGTTATCGTTTTTTCAGCTTAGATTTGAATTTTGAGTATTTACTATGTGAACATACAGACGCGATGGAAGGATAATCTAATGTAACGCATCCTAAAGTGCTTGAAATGAATAAAGCAGTGGCTAAGTAGCCGATATCTCTCTTCTAGCCTTTATGTTCATCATATTCTGCCTTCAGCTCAGCTTTCAAGCTAGTTACGAACTGGCTAGCTCATGTTAACTCAGAACCCTTGCACATGATTATTCTACTTTGCAAAGGTTTACTCTAAGAACGAAGCAATTTCACCCCTTAATTAAAAAGGAGTGCTTTTTCATCTTGAAAACTATTGATGCGGACGCGGACTTTAAGAACCACTAAGCAATGTGTGACCTCAACATCAAACGTTTGACGACAAAGAGGGGGAAATTGTATGCTTCTATTACAAGTGCTGGCAGTCACAATGTCCTCTGACTACAAGAACGCGAATATACTCTAAGTCCAATGCGGAAAGCTTTCGTATGACACGTGACATTATTTGTTGGAATTGGGGATGTAGCCTAGATTGAAGCGTCTATTTATGGCAGTTAGTACGTAAAACATTGGCCACCTGAAACATGAACAAATCTTTGGCTTTGTGCTCTTACGGAGTTAAAATATTATAACCGGAATTAATGCAGGAGCATCTAAAAAATGAGTTTTGTGACGTATTTGATGTGGGGAGGAATTACCAACAATTAATAATAAATACATTCGGAGTTTGGGTTGAAAAATTTTGTGGTTTTGTTTTCTGGGAAGAAACGATACTGCGGAGGTCATGGACAAAGCAGGCCCTTACTTTGTGACGATTACCCATGTGATAGAAAGTTACATGTCTAAAACTTCGTTGCAGATGATGGCATTCTCAGTGTTTCTGGAAACTTTATCTATGAAATCTCAAGAGTACCAAATTTTTGCCTAAAAATCGCCTACATCAAACCTCAAACTTTGGTGTCAATTAATGTACATAGGTCGTTAAATCATCTGCACAATCGATATTTGCTAAGGTACACCTCAGAAAAGAAGAAGAGCATGGTTAGAATTACCGCCAAAACGGTATTCTGCACATTAACTCCGCAGTGGTTCTCCTTTTATTTGTATTCCCCCTTATCTTTATTTCTGAGGGTGAGAACAAAGTTCAGCATGTGAAGAGCAATTGTCACGATTGTTACTGGGACCCTCATTTGTTATTTCACAAGTCTGGTGTTGTAATGTTGTCTTGAATAACGTAAAGCGGATTTAAAAGATAATTGCGGATAAAAACCAACGATATTACAATAACCTATTGTGTTTGCATATATGTAGGATAGTCATATTCTTTTGTTACACAAATGGCATGTGAAAAAAGTATTTCCTAATTAGGGGCAAACCAAAAAATGTTTGATATATAAGGAATCCAAAATCACCACAAATGATAGTTGTTCTGCATTTATTATTAAATTCATTACCAAAGATCAGTAAAATTCCAACAATTATCAAACAAACATGTCAGATTTTGATATTATGGAATACTCCACGAAGTGGTACATCATAGCACCAGCATTGATCGTCTTTTATGTTGTGTACAAGAAAATTAATGAAGCATACTTGATGAAGAAGTTGGGAGCGGTTAGGGAAACAAACCCCGAAGGCGATGGCTACTTGGGATTCAAACTTCCATTCTGGTTAATCGAAAGGAAAAAGAACGGAACTCTTGTTGACTTTTCTGAGCAAAGATTCCATGAAATTTCACACCCAGAAGTTCCTACACTTTCAATGAGAATTTTCACAGTAAAGCTTTGGGCGACTAAAGATCCCGAGAATATCAAAGCACTTTTAGCTACTCAGTTCAATGATTTCTCCCTAGGTACAAGACATCCACAGTTCAAACCTTTGTTGGGTGATGGAATATTCACTTTAGATAACCAAGGATGGAAAGACTCGAGACAGATGTTGCGTCCACAGTTTGCCAGAGAACAAATCTCACATGTCAAGATGTTGGAGCCACACATTCAAGTTCTTTTCAAGCATGTGCGCAAGAACAAAGGACAAGTATTTGATTTGCAAGAACTATTTTTTAGATTCACCGTTGATTCAGCCACTGAGTTTTTATTTGGGGAATCAGTTGATTCGTTGAAGGATGCCAGTGTTGGAATGCAGGCTGATTCGAACGAAATTGACGGTAAGGAACAATTTGCCGAGTCTTTCAACTTTTCTCAAAACTATTTGGCCTCGAGGGCAGTTATGCAAGGATTATATTGGCTATTGAACTCCAAGAAGTTTAGAGATAGCAACGCAGTTGTTCACAGATTCGCGCAACATTATGTTAAAAGAGCCTTGTCATTATCACCAGAGGAGTTAGAGAAACAGAATGGATATGTGTTCCTTTACGAGTTGGCTAAACATACAAGAGATCCAAAGGTTTTACAAGATCAATTGTTGAACATTTTGGTTGCAGGCAGAGATACAACAGCTGGATTGTTGTCATTTGTGTTTTTTGAATTAGCCAGGAATCCTGCAGTATTGGCCAAGTTGAGAGAAGAAATTGGCACCAAGTTTGGATTGGGCAAGGAAGCTAGAATCGAAGAGATCACTTTCGAGTCATTGAAGAACTGCGAGTATTTGAAAGCAGTTCTTAACGAATGTTTGCGTTTGTATCCATCAGTTCCACAAAACTTCCGTGTTGCTACAAGAAACACAACTTTACCTCGTGGTGGAGGACCCGACGGAATGTCCCCTATCTTGATCACCAAGGGACAAACTGTGAATTATTCCGTATATGCAACCCACAGACTGGAAGAATACTACGGTAAGGATGCTAATGAGTTTAGACCCGAGAGATGGTTTGAGCCACAGACAAGGAAATTGGGTTGGGCATTTGTTCCATTCAATGGTGGTCCAAGGATTTGTCTTGGTCAGCAGTTCGCTCTAACTGAAGCTAGTTACGTTACAACCAGATTGGTGCAAGAGTTTAGTTCCTTATGGATGGATCCAAATACTCAATACCCACCACACAAGATGTCACATTTGACAATGTCCTTGTATGATGGATGCAATGTCAAGATGGAGTAAGGTGACAGTTTCTGTTTTCGAAAACTTGTATAATATGGGCTCATTAATATATTTATCACGATAACTAAACCATGTAAATGTTTGAAGTATTCTTACGGATTGTAAAATAAATGCTATCCATAAGATTCGTTTATTCACCTTTCGACGTAGTTGATCATCGTGTAGTTGTGGTGCTTGAGAAATGCTACTTTGTCGATTAAGTTCTGATTCTTTTCTCAAATCATTAATTTCACCTTTCAAATCTCCATTTTCATTATTGAGTACGGAGTCGTGCTCCTTTGCTTCACTCAATCCGTTCACTTCCTCATAGTATTAGTCAGTGTCACTTGCTGCTGAATCGTCATCGGACTCCTCCTCCTCCGGTGCATTTATCGGTACCTCCTTGAGGGTATATTTGCGATAAGCATCGTCATAAAGCTGATCTTGTTTGCCACTTCTTTTTGCCCTCACAATAGCATTCCGAGGATTTTCGAGAAATAAACCTGCAATTTTCGAAGACCTGAGGATAATATCATCATTCATCACCATTCTCTTGCATGCTTGAATGCCTGTACAAAAGTGAAATATACATTGACGTTGCAACTTAAGATCATATTAATGATATCCACTACTTCATCGAAAGCTAATCCAAGCTGACCAGCGAGTCCAACTCTTATAGGCAGGTAGACGTAAAGCATTTCTTGAGGCACAAAGACGGAATAGACTTTGTTGATGAGACACATTTTTTGAACTCGTATGTCATCCAACATTCAGGTACACCATGTATTAGCAAGCGCCACTATTGTTCGTCTTCAGGAACAGACTGAGGTAAAAGTTTTCCATGAGCCAATGAGAGGTACCGAAAGTACCAGCTCGTTTGTAAGGGGTAGAAGCAAATGGTCAGCGTGACGGAAGTTTGACCACGTCTTTATTCGGAAGTGTGCGAGAAGTTATAAAAGGAGATAGAAATCGACCTCTACCGCTAATGCGCCCAAATGTGGGAATGATTCTCCTCTCATGCAATGCATCCAATTTGGCTGTCCCTGTTGACAAAATTTTGTGAGATTCTCCTTTCATATCCAAAATTGTTTCGCCAAAGTTCCAACAATTTTCGGGCGGAATTCCATAAGTTCTGATAATATTTTACAACTCTTTGAAATGCTCTAGAGTAACACATTCGAAGCATGGATAAGGGGTAGTTATTGATGAGCTGGGGATAACATAAATTTCTTTCTGACGTCTCATGAATTGTTTGATCCCAGTTTTTGGGCAACACTCGACTTCTCTAGTCACCCCTGGCCAAATTTGTAAACTGTTTCTCATCTCATGGGTTACCTTTTTTGTACATTTCAGTTATTGACTTATGCAAGTATTCTTCGTCTTCTATGTCTAACTTTCCGGTCTTTAACTTTACACTCGCGTTTCTTTCTTGAGTCTTCCTTTTTTCTTCAACATTTTCGAGGTAAAGGTCAAAGAAAGATACAAGCCCCTTAAAGGTAATCTGGTTGCAAGACTTTTCACTTCAAGTGCAAGTTCTATATGAGCCGATGTAGTTGAGTCAAATATTTGTCAGAGGTGTTATCTACCAAAATCTCAAGATCCTTAGTTTACACTTTTGCAACATTTCCTCAACTCGATCTACTACGTAGTGGTAGCGGTTGCCACACGAAAAAGAAAAAAAAAAAAACGAATAAAATCAAGTTTGCACCAACTAGAAGCCCCATCAAAGCTAGCAACTTCTTAATCAAAGTCGGAATACAATGTCCTATCAATGGTCATCAGACCTGTTTGCCGAAATTTACAATGCCATCAAGTTTGAGGCAGACGTTGATGTATCGGCCATCGATTTATCAAGTATATCACATGATCTTGCACAAGTTTTAAAGACTCCATCACCACTGACTGAATCTCGAAATAAGTTAAAATCCCCACTTAAGTTTAGTAATGGCGATGTGGTCCGATTGAACGAGGAGTTTGTTGAATTAAGTGTCTTGCTAGCCACAGAGCTTGATTTGGATGAAATGTGTACTGCTGAATTGTTATATTTCAGCGAGGATGTCAGTTATAAAAAGGGGACATCATTGCTTGATAGTGCTAAATTATCATACTTTGGTCGTGGTGAATACATTTTGAATATTTTGATCTACCTTATAGGAAACAAGATATTGCCCTTGAACGCAAGTGACGTCTTTAAAAATACGTTAGAGAGCTTTCAAAAAGTTTATAAACTAATTGATATTGTGAATGACATGATTGACAAACAAAAGGTGACGGGGGACTTGCTGAGTTTAGTGTTTATCAATGGGATCAATTTCGCAAGGTCTCAGTTGTTTAAATTTCACGAACTTTTGGGCACTTTATTGTTCACAATGAGTGAATCTTATTTTGAGGATATCGGAACTGTTGACAATTACGAAAAGGTTATAAAAATTATCAAGCTATTGCAAAATGATGACGTATTTATCTTTCATTTCCTTCCGTTCGTTTTAAATTTTCAAGCTAAAGCCAGGGAGAGTGCAGGATTGATTGATCAGTTGTACACTTTTATTACAAAATCAATTCTGGTGGGGGAAAAGGAAGATATGTTTGACTTATCGCAATCTCAACTTCATGGATTTGAGATTGTAACGGGGCTCATTTTCTTGACAGAGTTTATTCCATGGTGTAAACAGCATGATATCGAGAAGTACGACTTTCAGAAAAATATTGTCGTTTACATGGAACAATTAATCTCAGTCGGAGTAATGGAACTATTATTGAGCTATTGTGCGGAAACTGGTACACCAGAAACAAGGCGTGTTTTCGAATTATCAGATACATATGACTTTAGATCATTACTACAAAGAACTGTTCCACCGTTTGTGCCAAAAAAATTTGAGTATTCAGGCTCTGCAGAGCTCTTACATTTGGCCAAACAAAGACCCGACTTTGTGAATGTGGTCAAGTTGGTTGATGTGTCATATTTGAAATTGAATCCAGAACTCAATGATTCTTTGGTATCTCCATTATTGCAGCATTTTTTTGGAACTTTTGTTGCAGATGCCGCATTGATTTTGACATCTTTACGAGATAGCGAAGAAGATTTTGCTTTGTCCTTTTTGGATAGAAATGAAGACATTAGCGATGAGGAGAGCGAAAACGAAGAGCGTTCGAAAACGGAAAAACCACGTTTGCTGGAATTCGATGAAATTGCCCAACGTGCTGATTTGGAGAGATTTTATTTGGCTTTTGCGTACAATTGCAATAACAGACCCGATTTGTGCTCGGCTTTTTGGGCCGACGAAACCAACTCTAATGAAGTATTTGGATTTTTGTCATGGGGTTTGAACAATAATACATCACCTTTGATTGCTGCTAGCTTTAGTGTTCTTTTGGCAGCATTAGCTTCTGGTGGATCCAATATTGCAAGCAAGATATGGGATATCTTGATCAACAACAATAATCACGCGAAAAAGAATGATTATTCAAGAATTTCTATTGAATCTATCGTTGACTCATTGAATTACTACATTGAATCGCTAAACACTAACTTCGAACAAGACTTAAATGACCAATTGAACATATATCATAAGCGTCATGAGCTTGTTTTCTCAAATAAAAGTATGGGAAATGTCAAAGACACTGGAGAAAACAAGATTGTTATCGAGCTTGCCGAGGACTCTATTGTCTCAATATCTGGATTTGTGAGGTTGATTTCATCAATCATGATAAATCTATCAGGCTCCGAGCGTGCAAATCAAATCAAAAATGTAGCATTCAATCGCTTCATGCCAATCATCAAGGGATTCTTGAAATTTGACAATTTGATCAATGGTGGGAAAGTTTTGCAAATTGATGTTAACGCGCATAATTCCACGATGAATCCAAATTATATAAATTTACCCGATATCCACGTTAGTGACGACTCAAGAATTGTGTTGTTAAATTTGACTTTCCAATTACTTGGTAATCTTGCTGAACAGAATCTGGATTCATTCATCAGATATGAGTCCTGGCGAATGTTGGATCGTTGGATGTACCATGGCTTACATTTAGCTCAAACCCAGCTGAATGATTTATTTAGCAAACAAACGGAAAGAAATAAATACTCAAGGAAAAGATCGATTGGAACGATCGAAGTGTATTCCAATAACTTGACCCATTATAGTCAAGTACTCAACTTCGCAGACCTTGTCAAGAAATTGTTGCAACCATTGAGTTTGGAGGATACTCAGAAGTATACTTTGGCTTATCCATGTGATCTAGGTTATGGGTACAGACCAAATAACAAAATTGGAGTATGGCCGTACATTGAATTCCTTTTGGTGAATGTGTTGGGACAGTCACATAGTTTGACAAACGAGCAGTACAGAGACTCTTTGCAAATGTTATTGCTTCAGTTGTGCATCGAGTCCTTGCATGAAGTGGAATGGAAATTCTTGAGTGAGTCCGCATTGAACATTATCAGAGATTTTAAATCATTTGAGTCTATATTTGACTCATTGATTCCAGGATTGCCGATAAATTATGAATTATTTGTTAAGTTGCATCACTCACTAGCAGTGTTTACATGTTTTCTTGACAGTAATGCCTACACTGCACTATTCAAGATCATCGACCATGGGGTGGAATCAGTTAACGCTTCGGCCGAAATCGCAACCTTGGTCGGCCAAGCATTGAATGTGTTTGATTCTTTGTTGGGTATGCAGCAGAACTTTCGTGAGTATTTGTTACCTGTTTTGATACGCAAAAACATACTGCAACAGCCAGTGCATAGAAATTCAATTATGAGTATCCACACATCTATGACTAAGAGTTTGAATCAACCGACTTCCGTCTTTGATAACATATACCACTCCAAAATTCTTGGATTGTCAAGTGTGAAAACTTTTTATGACGTGTTTTTATTCCATTTGTCATCCGTTGCTCACATTGCGCTATTTGTTAATTGTGACAATTCAATTTCTAGTGACGCATTAAAGATATTGAGCAAATTGGGGAAAGAAGATCATTTTAAAAGTAGCAAGTCGGAAGCTGACCCTTTGTTGAGTAACGATCGCTTACTTACCACGTTTTTGAACATTGATGAATCAGAAAAGATCAAGTTTGCCTTTATTGATAAATTTGAAGAGATCGAGGATACGTTGAAGATCAAATTTGAAATTTTGGATTTACTTGCTAGCATGCTTGATCCCGCAAAGAAGACACTCAACATGGCGCATTTCTTGTTGGGATTCAACATCAAAGCAAACAATTTGAGCTTGAACGATTCACAACACACGACTTTACTAGACATTCTTTTGAGCACATTGAAAGACAGCGTCAATTTGATATCAGAGTTGGATTTTGGCAATGGGAACCGTCATGTAATTGATGTCGGTCCAGCAAAGTTGTCATCATTGATATTAGAGATTTTGATCAAGCTTTGTTCAAATCCGGCATCTTCACAAATTAGCATGAGTAAAGTGCGTGATCAAAATTTAGTAGAGATGTTGATTACTTTCCAGCCAAAGTTGGATTTGATGACCAGCTGGTGTGGACACGAGTTTGATGGAGATCTTGATGTTAATGTTGAAAATTACTTCATTAGCTCTTTGCCAAGCATAAACGCATTCACAGCTTTTATCACACAACGAGAATTGGCATTGAACTTGTTGTCATTGGAGTTTTTCAACACTCAGTCAACAACTCAGAAAAAGTACTATGCCGAGCTTTTGATTTTCAAGAACCAGTCTCCCAATAGGACATCAAGAATCGTTGATTTTCTTGATATCTTAAATTTTAACTTCAAGAACTTTGAAGTTGAAAAATATGACTACTTGAATCGGTCATTTGATGTTGAAACGATATTGAAGCAAGTACAGGGTCCAAATTATACTTTGAATTACACCATTTTGGAAAAAATTTATAAAATTTTATGTCAAAGCTCAAACATGGTGACACCCGAATCGAAGCAGCAGTATAGTGAAGAGGTAATGGCTGAGGGAAACAAAATGCAGGAGTTTGTCACGAAGTATCTTGTGATGAATAATTCACGTGATGTTCAATTGAAATGTCTAACGTCGTGGTGCCAGTTGATGTTGGTGTTGCAAGATGAGATAAACTCGGGTGATTTTATCATTGATGTTTTTAATGCCATTTTGCCGAAAGTTTCAATCTTTATTGAGTCAGACACGGTATTTTCAGAAGAGTTGGTGTCACTTTGTGGGTCGCTATTCAATACTTTCGTGAGCAAGTTTGCCAAGTTTAATGACGACAAGCAAGCAAAATTGGTCGTAGAGCAACTAATGCCATTGTTCCAAACATGTATTTCCGGAGTGATCAATTCTCATGCTACGCCCAGTATGCGATCAGAATTTTACTCAATATTGAACAAGTTTATTCTGAAAATTTTTCAAAATAGGTTTTTATCGACAAAGGTTATGGAATTGGTAAGATCCGTACACAAAAAGCTTTTGCCTATCATAACCAATGACGCATTGTATTCTGAAGGGCTTTCACGTATTAATTCGATCTTTTTGATCGAGTCGCTTTTGAAATTGGAGAGTGCGAGCCTGAGTCAAGAGCAATTCATTTTCTCCCACGTCCTCAAGCAAAGCTTTTTGTCGCAAGTTATTCGTGCATTAAGACGAACAGACCAGGTGATTAGGTTGTCCACGTCACCGACTTCCGAATTGACGTTTAACGAACTTTTTGTTGAACTTACCGCGTTTAAGGCGAACGTATACTTACTCATCAAAATAGCTCAATCACAAAAGGGAGCTTTACAATTAGTGCAAAATGAGCTTTTTGCTACTTTGAAAAGCATGGATCTACTACAAATTGATCCCGACTTGGGCTTAACATTGCATGCGCATGAAGTTCAGGATTTTAAGAATATTAGTATAAAGGTGCTTTTGGATACACCTTTGTCGTTGTCAGACTTGGTCAATCCAGATTCCAAATATGAAGACACGATCTCTTTGAATGAGTTGGTGGTTCCAATATTTGAGTTAGTTACAACGGTGCTACTTTCTATGGGTCCGACTTACAAGCCTGGAGTTGTGCAAACAAAAGAGTTTATGAAGAAAGTTGACGAATTGGTTATGGGAGTTTTGAAAAGAGACTACTTGTTGGAAACTGGACAAGTCAGTAAAGCTCTTTCTGACAAGGAAGGTGATGAAATATTATTGTTGCAAAAATTGGTGCGATTATTTACCATTATAGATTCAGTAGTTGGAGCTTAGATTTAGACATTACACGACTTCTTTTTTTTCTAAGAGCACAGAAACTCGCATCACTTTTGTTCAAACTTAATTCTACACTTGCAACTGTTTTGACCAAACTCAACCATCAATGTCAGAATCCGATTTTGATAGGACAGACCCTTCAAAGTTTTTAGGTGACCTAATAGGCTCCCCGGTGAAAGTCAAGTTGTACAGTGGTGTCGAATATCGCGGCGATTTACAAACTATTGATGGATACATGAATGTTGTACTAGAAAATGGCAAAGAGTTCATCAAGGATACGATGACTAGAGACTATGGTGACTTGTTTCTTAGAGGCAACACAGGTATGTAATTGCGGGTTTTGATGATCAAGTTGTTCAACTTTTTGGTACTAACAAATTCCACCTAGTTTTGTACATCACTGAAAATTGAGTAGGAGATGGTTATTTTGAAGGAGTAGGGTGAAACGCAGAGTTGAGTAAGAGGGTTCCAATTGAGAATTGAGATGGATGTTGTTGTTACACGTTCGCTAGTGAGAAAAATTGGTTGTATTCCACACACACTCATCCGTTGTCTTCACTTTATTACAAAAATATAGATTCTTGTGTAATTTCAATCAACGATATGTGAATGATAAAAGGTCAAGTGGACCGAGTCAAATTGATATAGCCTATCTTTGGTGTGGTAGAGTTCACTTCCTCAAGGTCGTGTATATATTCCCAACTATCTCTGCAATGAAAACTTCTGGCAAATAGAATTAACGCATGAGACCAGCGAGAGTGAAGAAAACAGAAAAAAAAATCGGTTTTCAATCTGGACAAACGAGGTTTTCTTACCAACAACAACAACGATCAACTATGTCATTTGTGATTAAAAGGCAATTGTCGTCATTGATTCCACCAAAGATTGCTTCGGCTAAGGTATGTGATATTGCACTTGTGGGTATTGTTATAGAGATGGGCATTTGACATGTGGTACGCAGAGGGTTGCTTCGTGGCCGTCTTGAGGATTGGGGTAGTACACAATCAAGGAGGCCGTGACCTTCTAAGTTAGTAGAGTATTTATTGGAATTGTTTGACTTCAAACGGTAAAGATATTCCATTTTACCGTCACATGTGAGCACCAGCTAAAAGCGTTTTCAACAAAGCCACAATCCGGTTTCAAATCGTACACCACCACTAATGAAACAATTCAAGTACTAACGCATCTTTTTAGAACCTTGGTTCAGCTCCAAATGCTAAAAGAATGCAAGAAGTCGTTTCTTTTTACAAGAAATTGCCTCAAGGTCCAGCACAAGCTGCCAAGAAACCAACAAACCCATTAGCCAGATATAGAGCTGCTTATTTTGATGGTGACAATGCTTCAGGAAAACCATTGCTTCATTTAGCAATCGTTGTGCTCATTTTTGGATACTCCTTGGAATACCAACACTTGAAAGCCCACCATTAAAGTGTGAGAATATAGATTTTAAAAGAGATCTTTACTGAAATCAACAGTATACAGAGCAATGTATAAAATATTCCTTAAATGTTAGGCTCTTCTATGTAGCTTACTTCGATTGCATTCTTGTGATTCCTGTTGGACGAATTGTAAAATCTCGCACGACCTTATTTAGGGTCCCGTACTTCTGCGATTTGTAGATATCTCTGTAGACGTAGCCCAATTAGAACCTACAAAAAGAGGATATCTGACTCCACACAGCCACTTGTTACCGATTGATTCCGTTTGGTTTTTGCTTTCATAAGTGACCCACTTTTTAAGCCATTTTCGTTGTCCAACATATCTTTAGCAAAAAAAGGGTTGGAAAAGGTCCTTTTTTTTTTCTATTCCTAACTAAATTTTTTAAACAGCCAAGATTTGGATAATCAATAATCTCAATTGTCTTCTTTGTCGAGAAAGCAAACGACTAGTGGTTGCGTCTAGTCAAAGATTTATATCAAAGAAAGCATCCTTGTTGGTATCTTTTGTATACTACATTTTTTTCACGGAGTATCCTCCACATTAAAACCCAAGAAAAAGGAGGCAAAGTCACAACAATAATCGCATCGACCGAAGGTTGCGTAATCCATATTGAATTTAATTTATCTACAACCAATTGCGTTTGAATCAATACAACATAGTATTTCTATATCATGGATGCCGATAAACCATTTGTTCAAAGGGATATAAGCAAGAGTCAGTTGGCCGATGGCAACCAGTCCAATACTCCCTTTGTTTCACACCCAGCAACCCCTCGTATGTTGAGAAGTACTAGTGGGAATTTGAAGACAAAATCAGAAGTGGATACATCTGGCCTGAATGAAAAGAACCTGGATGCGCAATTGTTACCACCGCTTTCGATTCCATCACCTGCTCCAACCCCGGTCGGAGTCTTGAATGTACAAGGACAAAAGGCGAGTACCAAACCACTCCCTAAACCGAGGGATGTGGTATCACCTACACTGAGTAAGGGGTCGCAAGGGCAGAACCCACTGCAGCAAATGAATCGCAGTCCGATGACTCCGAGCCAGTATTCTAATCATCCGTCTCAGCAACGCCATCAGACACCTCAGCTGCAAAGGCAACAACCATCGTATCAATATGATCCTAACCAGCAAACACAAACAAATCATGTACCCCATCCATCAAGTCAACTTCAACCATCACCATCGCAAACGCCGCAGCAACAACAATACCGTCTGCAGCAACCACTGCAGCAACCACTGCATCGTCTGCAGCAACCACAGCAACCACAACCCCAACCCCAACAGCAACCACAGCAACAACAACAATCTCACCAACCCCAACAGCAGCAGCAACAGCAGCAATTTCATAGAAAATCTATCGGCGATTGGAACTTTGTAAAGACCATTGGGGCTGGATCCATGGGAAAGGTGAAGTTGGCTCAGCACAACACAACTCACGAGATTTGCGCAGTCAAGATTATACCACGAGCCGCAAAGCTTTATCAAAGAGCTCATGCGCATGATCCACCACCACAGACGTCTCAAGAAGCTGCTCAGAGACACAAGGAATTCGAAAAGGAGTTGGCAAGGGACAAGCGAACCATTCGTGAGGGTGCGCTTGGTAGATTGCTATTTCATCCGTTCATTTGTAGGTTGTATGAAATGGTTCCCATGACCAACCACTACTACATGTTGTTTGAATATATTGAAGGTGGACAAATGTTAGATTACATTGTTGCTCACGGCTCTTTGAAAGAAAAGCATGCAAGGAAATTTGCACGGGGAATAGCTTCAGCATTGGATTACTGTCATCGAAATAATGTGGTGCATCGAGATCTTAAGATTGAAAACATTATGATAAATGAGAAGGGGGATGTAAAGATTATTGATTTCGGTTTGTCCAACTTGTATTCTCCAAAGAATTTATTAAAAACATATTGTGGGTCGCTTTATTTTGCTGCACCTGAGTTGCTTAGTGCTAAACCTTACATCGGGCCAGAAGTTGATATTTGGTCGTTTGGTGTGGTGCTATATGTGTTGGTTTGTGGGAAAGTGCCTTTTGATGACCAATCAGTGTCTGTACTTCACGAAAAGATCAAAAAGGGTAATGTAGAGTATCCGAATTTTCTTTCAAAAGAGTGCATCAATTTGCTATCGAGAATGTTGGTGGTGGATCCTAATAGAAGAGCTTCTCTTTATGAGATTTGCTCGCATCCTTGGATGAACAAAGGCTATGATCATAAAGTGTCAAATTACCTTCCACGAAGAGAACCCTTGCGTTTACCATTAGACCCCGAAGTTATCAAACAGATTGCTGCATTTGATTTGGGCTCGGCACAAACCGTGAGTGATGAATTAACAACCTTGCTCACCAGTGTTGAGTACCAAATGAGCACCGAAAACTGGTACAACATAACAAGACAAGGCAAGGAGTATGCATCTGCACCAAACTCCAATATTCTTCCTGATCCCACTGGTGGGTTTCATCCATTGATCTCGATCTACTATTTGGTGGTTGAAATGAGAAAGAGAAAAAAGGCAAAAGAGGAAGCTATCAAGGCTCAGCTTGCGCAACAAGAGCAACAAAAACAACAGCAGTTGCAACAACAATATCAACAACAAATGCAACAGCAAAAGCTCCTACAACAACAGCAACAGCAACAACAACAGCAACAACAGCAACAACAACAGCAACAACAACAACAACAGCAACAACCGGTTTACACATCCACGCCAATTCCTGTGGAGGATTATGCACCCCAACCAATCAAGGGTGTAGACACAACACCTCGATCTAGAACACAACAACAATCGCATGAGACTGCTACTCAAGTCCCTATAGTGGGGCAATACAATCCATCTAGAGAAACCCCAAACACGCCGCAACCTAGAATTGTTGAAACATTTGCTGGCACCTCGTCGTCGAAAACTTTGGACCCAAGGTACGAGCACTCGTCAGGTGTTACATCACCAGCTGCTCAAACCCCAGTTATTTCAATTCCTGAGCAAGCCCATACATCCAATACTCCCTCCACGTTTGACAATCCACCCATCGCATCGAACAAGCCCGATCAACTTGAAATTCCTTCCCAGCAACCAAGAAGTCCTCGAAGCACTACTCCGATTGATACATTGGATCCCACAAGAGGTGGCGGCGGAGCTTCAGGTGGTGGTGCCGGCTTCAACAACTTGTTTAGGAAACTTTCAAGTAAGAAATCTAAAGGCTCCGGATCTCCAAAGGTTGTCTCCCCCCCTAGCCATGACTATGATTCTGCAAGAGGTCTGCCTCATTCTTCTCAAAGCACCCTTGATCCGTTGATGCGTCGTGGTGTAAGTATGAAGGTGACAGCAAAGGAAAAAGAAACCGGTGCTAGGTTATCACCTACGAAACCGGAAAGAAAAGACAGGAAGCGAGACGCAGCAGTGCATGCCCACTCTGCATCTACATCTACACCTAATCGTCCTCACGGGTTCATACCTGTTGAATATTTGCCACCACTACCAAATTACGATCCAAGTACTAATACAGTGACTCAAAACACATCTACAAAACAGCAAACTTTAGCAGTTCCATCATCACGTAAATTGCACCCTACAGCAAGAGCCAAGTCAGTTGGTGGTCAAATTAGGAAAGATGCGTATGGTCGTGGCAGAAGTAATACAGCTAGTCAAAACAATGCCAATATAGATCTTGCTCATTCAACTAGTCCCCACAATACAGAGTTGTCATTTGATGAGAGTGCCACAGGAGCATTATTTGATGATGTTAAATTGGATGATATGGAAGTTCAAGAAGTACCGCAACTTACCGAGGACGAGATTATCAAACAGTATAATGAAGCTAAACCCGGCTCAATGCCATCTATTGAGCATTGTAAGACTCTATTCTTGAAAGGGTTTTTTAGTGTTCAGACAACCTCAACCAAACCATTACCAGTGATTAGATACAATATCATCAATGTTTTGAGTCGGTTAGGAGTCAGATTCCAAGAAGTTAAAGGAGGTTTCATTTGTGTTCACACGCCATCAGTACAACAACAAGAACAACATCCCTTGCCACCTCCACCATCACATGAGGATGATGCAGAGGATCAAATTTTGGATGCGTATGCCAGCAATGATGATGGAAATGACGAAGAAAATAAATTGTATGGTGATGCATTCAAACTGAAATCATCAACTTTAAGGTCTTCATCATTTGATGAACCAAAAGTGGAAAACAGATCTGAAGGTGCTCGAACTCCAAGTCGTCAAACATCGATGAATATGCAATCATCAGGACTATTATCACCATCAAGTACCCACAACAAGCCACAAAGATCATTAACTATTGGTGGGGGTGGTGTAAGTGGATCCTCTGGGCATAGGAGAAAAGTTTCTATCGGTAATACGTTCCTCAATACTTATCGTAAGAAGAATAATTCACAAGTGCAAATGCCACCAAATACCCCAGCTACTGCACGTACAATTAGAGGAATGTATGGTGATCACGACAACGGCGAAGATGATGATAATGATGATGATGGTGACGGTAATTTCCACAATGGAAGTATATCCAACCGTACAGGAATTGATTATGCCAATGATACTCTTGAACTTGACAACTCAGCCGATTCATTGAGCGGATACGCGGGGGGAAGTGATATGTTGATCTCGTCCAAGATTGAACATCGTGCTAATCATCAACGCACAACCAGTGCCGCTAGCGCAGCTAGTGCTGCAAGCAACTCTAGTCAACAATACCAACAATACCAACAACAACAACAACAGCAACGTCGCAGTGGTGGTGGAGGTGCAGGAACAAGTGGCTCTTCCAAATCCCCATTGAAGTTTGAAATCCATATTGTTAAGGTGCCCCTTGTAGGATTATACGGTGTCCAATTTAAAAAGTTGTTGGGTAATACATGGAACTATAAAACTTTAGCTGGTCAAATTTTGAATGAGATGAATTTGTAACGAGTGGGGGAGGCGAAGCATGGGTGTGTGAGTGAGTGCGTGTTTATAGGTTGTGTGAGTTTTATTCGTTTTTTGAATTCTTAGTGAGTTAGATGTAGAGTTAAAAGAGGTGAAGACGGATCACTCTATTTTTTTTAGAGAAAAGGATAGCAATTGCACTATTCAAAAATGGTTCTCTTTATAAATGCAACCTACTAGTCACCCAAATTACCAACCTCGCATATGTCTTTGTTGTCTTCTTTCAAATCGTCTTTGACTATCCAATTTTGGATCATCAGAAGTTGGGATGCCACCACCACTTACATCACGAAGACGACGGCCACCAACAGTACGTGACTGATTACCCAGGTGCAGTTGTTGTTGTTGTTGCTGTTGCAGTTGTCGTTGTAGTTGTTGCAATCTCTCTCTTTGTTGTCTAGCTTCCAACCGAGACGATTTTTTCCTAACTGCCAATAACCCTGCCAATTGAACCTCCTTTTTCTTATTTGCGATAAATTTCCGTTTCTTAACCTCATTAGTGAAAACAGCATCAATAAATTTCGATCTTGACAATTTATTAATCAAGTGACGTGGTGATGTTGAAAATTTATCACGCTTCAACTTGATCAAGTAATCATTGAGCTCAAATACATTCTTGGCAATCAATTCCAAATGAATATTGGACTTGTCGACATCAAATTGTGGTTGTGAAAAATGTTCATTGGGGAATTCAGGCGAGAGTTTACGCTTTTTGGGGATTTCCAATGCTGGATAGTGGATGGTTCTTTTGTATAATCGGTTATTGTCAAATAACAGGAGCCATTGGGATTGGAAATCAGGGTCAATGGATTTGTTTGTCCCGGTGTTGGTGTCGGTGTTATCAGTGGTGAAAATGGGGTCAATACGGGTGTATTCTGGTTGATTGGGGAAATGTCGATCAAGCCAATCCTTGAATTTATAAGTGGTGGAAATGTACGATATGATAATGTACAACACCTCGATCTTGTCTTCAATTAGTAAATAATCAAATTGAGGCAAGTCTTGTTCACTTTTAGCTGCTGGGCCATCATCATCAGCCTCGACCACGGCATCAGCCTCGACCACGGCATCAGCCTCCACTATTTCTTCAGCATCCTGTTGTTTCTCTTCTTCTCCACTTTGCTCAATATCATCACCATCTTCTTTGATTTCAATAACATCAGTAGGCACAGCAATACCACCCAAAGGTGTACTAATACCAAAATATTGTCTCACAACTTGCTCAAATTTAAGCTCATTGGATTCTTTACTGCCCATCAAAGAATGAATCAAACTCAGCTTCAATTTATCAATAAACAACACTGAGTATGTATTAGGAATAGCCAAGCCATACTCATCATTGTCGTACGTCGATGGTTTGGGGAAGTAATTCAACAATTCTAATTCGAAAATATCGACATCGAAATATTCCAGTTGCAATTTTAGAAATCCGCGGAAATTATACAACCAATTAATGACGTAGGTGTAGTTGTACGTATTACGTAAATTTTGTAACGTTTCTGCATACGGCTGGTCGGGTGACTGGTTGGGGAGGATTAAAGGTGCGTGTTTGGATAACGATGTGATTTGATCTTGAGTGCCAATGATTAACGAGTCGAGTGATGGTGGGGGATGACTCTGTTGTGGTGGTGTGGGTTTTGGTTCGGGTGAAGGTTCTGCACTCGATGAGTCGATTATGACCCTGCTGGATGGCATTGTTGTTGACAACAGGAAGAGTTTTGTTAAAGTTTGTGGATTGCGTCGCGTTCGAATGAAAAATTCCCTTCACTTGCGAGAAAGTATGAAATTTTACTCAATGTCGCATGATTGGCATTTCGTGACATTCACTTCAACTCGAAATTGATTTTGCAATCCTACAAAGCTTCTACAAAGCTTCTACAACGCTTCAAACATAACACAATCATGAAGTAAAAACAACACACTCTGTATTTCCCAAAAAACTAATAGTAACATAAATATATATACATATACACAATCAAGAATCAAAAATGAAAAAAAAAAAAAATATTCTATCAATTCAATGGAACTGAAACTTTCATAACAAAAACCACATAGCTTTAGCTCCTCCCTACTCCAACAACTTCTTCAATTCATCATTCAACAGCTTAATCAAAATCATCTCATTACTAATCCTCATCAAAGCACCATGTTTCGATAAATTCGGCAACCCTTCTTTGTTAACTCTAGCTCTCTTCGTCTTGCGTTCAGCTTCATCCAATTCTGGCAACTTGGCAAATGCTTCCAAGTCAATAATTTGTTCAAGACAGCGTTGGTATGCTTGTTTGCACAATTGACGACGTTTTTGTTCAGAGTTGGAGTGGTTAAGGCGCTTTTGTTCGAGTGAAAGAAGGGGTTTGTTGTTTGAGCGTCTGCGTTTCTTAAGGTGTGGTTTTGATGATGGCGTGGTAGAAGGGGTGGACGTGGACTCTGAGTCGTACTCCTCTTCTTCTTCATCATCATCATCATCGTCTTCTGCTTCTTGCGTGCCTCGTCTCTTTCTACTTTCATCGCCTGATGTAGGTGGTGTAATCAATTGAGAATTTGTTGATGATGAAGAAGAAGAAGACATGCTTTGTTGTTTTGAATCTGTCTTGACATCCTTTAATTGTTTTGATGGTTTTGTTGGTTTTAAAGGACTCTTTTTCAATAGTGATGCTTTAGATCCACCTTGTTTTGCTTCTTCAACTTGTTTTTCAATTGGTGGTGATGAAAATGGTGATTTCGCAGGCACTGAAAATGCTTCAGCCAATTCATTTTTGAGGGCAACGTGGTCTTGCAATTGCTGCTGTTCTTGTTGCTGGTGTTGTGGATACTGTTGTGGCTGTGGTTGAAATTGTGCTTGCATTACATTTGAATGAGTTGTAATTGTTGGGTTGGAGGTAAGTGGTGATAATGAAGATTGGAAACTGGAATCTGTTGGATAAAAAGGTTGCGGTTGATGCAATTGAGGTGTTTGGTAGGTTTTTTGTGGATGTTGGCGTGGCTGTGACTGTGGCTGTAGCGGCAATTGTGATTGTGGTTGTGGTTGCGGTTGTTTATTGTGTTGATTATGCTTGGGTATACTCATTGTACGCATTTCGAAATTGAAATCAAACCCAAACTCGTTACTATTATTATTATTATTATTATTGTTATTATTATTGTTGGTGGTGGTGGTATTCTTTGGTGATCGACTATTGTGATAAAATTGTAAAGGATCAGCAGTTGCTTGTGGGTTTGCTAAACTATCCAAAAACCGTTCCAATGCATTTGATTCAGTGTTTGTGAAAAAATGATCAAAATCGTCATTTCCTTCCTCTTGGGTTTGTTGTGTTAGCTGCGTAGGTTGTAGTTGTTCCTGTTGAGTAGGTTGTTGTTGTTGCTGCTGAAGGTATTGATGCCCTCCATTTATTATTTGTTGTCTGGAATCAGCAAACTCATCCTGGGGTAACTCAGAAGATATGCTTGAGTAATGTTGTTGTTGTTGATGCAGTAGGTTTTGCTGTTGTTGAAGTTGCTGAGGTTGATGAGGTGGAGGAGTGGGTAAATTGGTAGTATACTGTGAATTCAACATTTGTACTTTATTCAACTCTTCAAATGATCCAATGGCCGATTTTTGTTGCAAAGTATTGTACATTGAATAAGCTTGTTCAAAATCCATGTCAGTTGAGAATATGTCCAAAAAGTTATCAAACCCACTAGTGGAATTGGTGTTTGTTGGTTGATCTGGATCTAGTTGTGTAGATGTCATCATCATTGTCAGTGGTGAATTATTATTCATAATATTAGCTAGAAGAAGCTTGTTCTTTTGTTAATAATGCGTGGGTACGTGTCTGATGTGGGCTATCTAGCTGGCTTTGGTGGTATTAAAGCGATTGTAGAACTGAATTGTGTGTATATATATTTGATGAGTAGCGTGCACCGCCTGTGTGTGTGTGTGTGTGTGTGTGTGTGCGTGTGTGTAGTATATATGATGATGATTAAGTAATGCTATACTATTCTGTAATGTTTTGCTTGTGAAATTTTACAACACACAAATACTTTAGCAAAGAACAAACTTGAAAAAAAAAAATTGAAATTGTATGCACTCAATTTAGTGTAATTCTAGGTTACCTTTTTGTCTAAGTAACTGGTGTCTGATGAAACCTTTGGTAGTAACTGATGGTAGTAATTTGGTATATAAGACTGATAATAGTAGTATAAATTTGTAGATATTGGTGATGAAGATTAAATGGTATATTATTTTGTATATATATAGATATATATATATATATGTACTTGTAGTATGCTTAACAGTTTGTTATAGTAAGTATGGGGGGTGGGGGGATGGATATTACCAAATATTACTATTATTCAATTGTAGCTTATATACAGGTTAACTCCGTTGTATACATAATAATATTACATCACTGATTGTTATATATGCACTTTGTGTAACAATGGTTCTACTGTTATAAAGTAGTGTACAAGACAATTTAACGGAGTATGCTACCGAATTCAATTTAATTTTTTCTTGTTGTTAGACGAAGTACTTTACTCTTTTTTTTTTTTAGTTAATATGTTTCTGCTATAATTTTTTAAGTTGCCTTGCATTAAATCCTATAACATCACTACTTGCCCCCCTCCTCCTCTCTCTTTTCTTATTGTCTTATTGTTAAGAATGAGATAACCCACGGAGTTTTATCTATATGTATATATTCAAAGTATTTATTTTGCGGAGAACAACACACAAACATGTTGTGTGATTCAAAGACACGGTGTAACAGGAATGGAAAGGAGGGGGTCATGGGTTATGGGTCTTGAATCTCATAACCATTCCTTCCAATCATTTCCTTTTCTTTTTTACTCTACGACTGTACTTTTCAATTCTATTCGCCCTCTGTAGTAGGAACAGCTAATGGCTGTTTAATTTAGTATGCAAGTGAGCAGAAAGTAAATATCATTTTAAATGAGGACAGGGTGTTCCTACACAAACAGCATAAACAAAGAGTAATCAAGTAAAAAAGTATAACTTTACACAGCCCAACAAAGTGAAACTGTTTACAATGTTTTGATTGATAACGATTGGGAAACACCACAAATATCAACAAACAACAACAACAACAACAACAACAGCAACAGCAACAGCAACAGCAACAGCGAATCAACTGACACACATTCTCTTCTTGTTTGTGTTTTTCTGAATTTCATCCTTTTTGTGCATACATTGCTTTTGCAAGAATCGAGAGTCATTGGGGTTTACTCTATGCAAAGATTGATCTCGTGCATCTTAAAAACGATGATGCACCCATACTTGGCTTTGAATATGTCTACAATACGCTACTTTTTTCAAGCTCCCAGCATGGTAACGAAGGTTTAAGATTTCATTACCGTTGACAAAATGCCTCTACTAAAGGGTCTAAGTTGTTCTAGAACTTTATTTTCTTACTGTACACGGTAATCCAATCATTGCCTTTTGGATTTGGTGTTAACGTCACCAAATGATTTATTATTCTAAAATAATAACACTACTTCCTTGATCCCAACAGTGACTACTGTTACATCCATATTCCTCCATCCTCCTCTTCCACTAAAACCTTTTCCAATTCCAAATTTTTGTCAGTTTTCGCTAATAACATTTTATCGAATCTTAACTTCTTTCTGCCATCTATTTCAAAAGGTTCATAACCATTGCTTGAGAAACAAAAAGTAAAAAAAAAATCTACCACATTAGGAAATAAATTTCACACCAAAAAAAAAAAAAGTTTAAAATCAAACCTTACCCTACAATTGATACCATTCTACGGTTTAAACTTTCATTAAAGCCGTTGTCTCGAAGCAATGCGAATCTCTACATGTGGTGGAAGAGTAAAGTGGGGCAGCAATTCCATCCTCCGCCTTGTTTTACTTAAAGTCCGCTCAACTAGCAAATGACTGACGGATAGCGGGAAGATTTTGAAAATCATCAAATCTCGTGACATATAAAGCATAAGCAACTAATTATAAACCTTACTACTAAATCCAGGGGGGAGGGGCAGGGGATTCGCATATCCATCGTATGACTCATGATACTATTTTTCATTATAGACTGCGATCAACGGCAACGGATTTCTAAAAGAGTATAGACTTGTGTGGGTGCGTGCTTGCTTTTGTTAGTACATTTCTAGTCAAAATCCCTGTAACATCTAAGTTCCTCCATTTTTTATGTTGTTTGATGACGGCTTTTGATCGTCATGTTTAGTCAAAATAAGGATCAACGAAGCTTAACGTGGATGTTTTCAACCAATTGACCGCGGTTACTGACCAGTGTTGCAATCCGTGATAAAATTACAAAACATTGGTGTCTGCTAGTATTCTACCTGTTTCAGGAACAAACGTAAAATCGCATAACTCATCAAGACGTTGAGGAAAACATTTGCAACCGGTAACTCCGCTATATTTATATGTTGATTATACTCGTTCCTCCTCTTCTCTGCTCCTCCTATGTCTCAATTTCTTGACGCAAAAATTGCATTTTTGACAGATACATTGACGCGTATATCAATCAAACATTTTGAAAAATAATTGAAAAACTTCTGCAAGACTTGCCTCAATAGACACAAGTTCCCGCCATTGATGTCACTAGACACACTACTAGCCCAACACTTGCCCAAAGATGAGCATTTCAAATACATTTACATCCAATCAAAACCAACATACATCAAATCACCAATAAATATTCCCAAATCAACCCCTGCATCAACCCAGGAGCGACCTGATACTGTCAAAATACGACACTTTTTCAGCTTAATTGATCAAGATGTTATTGTTTTGGGGATTGAAGTATTTACTTATTTACAGATATATCCAACTTGTATTGATCAATATATATATGTATCTAAATGTGATACTACTGGATTGAAAAAATTGAAATTTCGAGTTGGCGACGTTGTAAGGGAAGTGTTGCGGTATATAGTGGATTATGATGTTGAAAGATACAGGATTAAAGACAAGAAACCTGTTGAGCAGCTGGGTGAGGTGAAACTGGAAAAGAGTAATGAGTCCGGTGATGGTGGTTACACAAATTCAACTGTGGCATTGATTGACAAACTACAACGCAAATTGACAACCGATCCGAGTCATTTCGGTACCCTACCATACTATAACAACAACACCCCTCACCCCAAAACTAGCGGCTCTAATTTCCAATATCGTAAACTACCCACAACGCAAATCAATTGTCATATATGTTTGTTCACCAAAACAGCACCGCAATACATTTTCCCCAATTCATCTAAAAACAAGTACAAGCATCTTGGTAATGGACAAGTATTGCTCAAATGGTGGTTGCGGATCATTGAATCTGTATGTGGAGACCAATGGCCCGTTAAAAAATTGATTATCCCCGGTTCGGATACAGTGGCGATGCGCAAGTTTATTGATCCATTGTCGCAATGGTCAATTGGTCACATATTTAGTGCTGATGGCTCTGATTCCAATCACGAGTCAAATGAAGCCAATGCAAAACTGAATTTAGCGGTTTATAATATCCCGCTTTTCCCTGATGATCCAAAAGGTCGGTTTTTGGAACATTTGATTGTTGAGAATCGTTATTTCAATGTTTCAGTTGATCGATTTTATCAAGAGTTGGGTTTCAGACAAGAGTTTAGATTAGGTGATTGTGTTGGGTTGATTGGGTGTAGTAAAAGCTACACAACGGCAGAGCAACACGTATCCGAGGCGACGGTGGTGGATGAAGAATCCGTGGTTAAAGATTCAAATGATGCTCATACTAAAGATGTGATTGTTGTATCCATCCATCATTATAAACAATTTATCAACAATGTAATAAAACTGATCAATTTTGATAAATTGATTGACGTTGAGTATTTAACCCAATTGCAAATCCCTAGTTTTTTCAAGGAGACTATTGGCATGGATGAGTTTGAGTATGGTGGTGTTGCTGAGGAGAAGAAAAAAGAAGAAGAGATGAAAAAACTTGGCGATGTAACAGGGGAAAAGAGAAAGTTGTTGTTAGATGTAAATGGCACTGGTGGTGGTGGTGCTGCTGCTGTTAATAAGGCTAATGATCTTACTGGGTTGATCAAAAGAAAAAGGAAGAATTAAGGTGTAAATTGATTTTGTTGCAAACATATCAAGAAACAGCTGCAAAAAGAAAAAAAAAATATCAGGAGAAGCAATACTTTTCCTGGTTTTGCCTTCTCTTGTGCATAGTCACTCCATCCCCCAAACAAACCTTAAACAAAGCCTTTTTGTTACAAAGAGATGAAGTTGGGATACTTTATTATCTACTTGGTCACCACATCATCATCATTTGCGTATGCTTCAGAGTATTCTAAACGGTTGAGTGCAAAGATATCATCAGTCATTTCACCAAAATTCTACACTGGCAAAAACGGAAACAGTGATGAAGTTGACAACAAGAGTGGTTATGGTTCTGGTTCCGTGTTTGATCATTATGTTTATGGACAAACACCTGATTTCCACGTCCAGCAACAACAACAACAAAGCCCCCACAATCAAGCTCATCCTCATTTGACTCATGCAAATGTAGTTCCACAATCCAAGCAATACGAACTCCCACCATCACCCATGATTTACCCGGTAAAATTGCCATTCCCACAATGGCTAACTGACTTCACTGGATTACATGAATGGCCCGGTTTGGATCCACCATATATCCCCTTGGATTTCATTGATTTCAACAAGATTGTCCCTGTCCCCAAGCATCCACAAGCCAGTTGTTCCTCATTACAACTCCGATCCCCAGCATCTTGTTCATTTGATTGTTTTAATTGTGTTGAATTTGATGATGTGTACACATGTCCCAAATTATCACAAACATTTGATGATGGACCTAGCCCTTATACTTCTAAACTTCTTGATGCTTTGAGTGAATCACAAACGCAAACGACTTTCTTCACATTGGGAGTCAATATCGTTCGGTTCCCCGAGATATATCAATCTGCATGCTTAGCAGGTCACATAATGGGATCACATACGTGGTCACACAAGTTCCTACCCAGTTTAACTAACGAAGAGATTATCGCTCAAGTGGAATGGCTGATTTGGAGCATGAATGCTACGGGGTTCCATCTACCCAAATGGTTTCGACCACCTTATGGTGGGATTGATAATCGAATCAGATCGATATTGAGACAGTTTGGCATGCAGCTGGTGTTGTGGGATTTCGATACTTTTGATTGGAAAATGCTTGATCATTCTAATATGAGGAATGAACAAGATGTGTATAATGATGTGAAAAAGTTTAAAGAGGAGAGAAAAGGGGGAGGAAATGCTGGCAAAGGTACTTTTGGTAGCGGTGGTGGTTTGATTTTGGAACATGATGCTATTCAACGTACTGTTGATGTTGGTATTGAAATTTTGAATAATGTGGTTGGTGGTGGTAAAGATCACCAATTGACGGTACCGAAATGTGTTGGTGGTATTGATTATATAAAGTCGTTTCCCAAAGAATAGGAGCTGGTGGTGGTGGTGAGAGCAGTATTCATTTGTATAAGTTTTTCAGTGACTTGGGTATCAAAACTTTCAATGACAATTTAAAACTAAACAATTATGTTTGTATAAAAATGGAAATAGTAGCTATAAAAATATATAAAAGAATGGCAATTGAACTGGAATCAACTATAGTACTGTGTGATTAATTAGCTGGAACAGGAACTGAATTATTCTTCAACAAATCATCCTTTTGCTTATTCAATTCATTAGCAGCTTCATTCAACCTTGGTTCAATCTTATCTCTAGTTTCTTTTAAAAACACCTCTGCATTCTTACCATTAGTAACAAATTCTTGAGTTTGATTCTTTAAAGGAACAATATAGTCATCATTCAAAACTTTAACCGTCTTTACACCAGTATTATAACTAGCAGTTAAATTTTTTTCCAAATACGACTTGTTTGCTGGTGTTGACTTCAACTCTTGATTATAAGTGGATACAATCTGATGTTGAATTTCATTTGATTTTGAATATGCAACACCAGTAATATTCAACACAATTGACTTGATGGTGTAATAAATTTGGAAAATTGAATCTTCAGCCTCATTTTCAACTGGCTTGAGGAACGCATTGTTGATGTGGATAATTTGTTGATTAACTGGTTTGATGAAATTGGCCGTGGTGAAATTGATAACCTTGTTGGGTAAGTCAATGAAAAAATGATCAAATATACCCAATGCGTAAAGATTCAATCCATCGAAAATTTGAGCAACTTCGTAAATTGGTGAAATTGTCAACACATTACCAATGAGAAATTGATAGACGGGCAAGATAAATTGTTGGTAAATTGATTGGAAGATTGAAATTGATAAAATCAATTGCTCCAATTGTTTAACAAGTGAGTAATTGTTCACATGTTGAAGAGTCTTGGAGTCAAACTTCTTCTTGGGTAAGGATTGTTTAACCTTTTGTTTAACTTGGTTGATGTTATCAGACATGATGTTGTAGTAAGTGTGGGTTTTTAATAAAATTTGTGCACGTGCTAAAAAACCAAAACTCAGGGGGGGGGGGGGTGTAATATATATATATATATATGTGTGTGTGTGTGTGTGTGGATGTTTCGGACTCAGATTACTTTTTGTTAGTAGTAAACTTTAATAATCTAGTGGTTGGTGTAGTAAAGTAACTTTAGTAGTCAAAGGGATACTATGTTGATGATAAAAGAAGAACAGAGGGGGATTAGAAAGTTCAAGTAGAAGGAAAATAGGGAAATTTGCTTGTGCTTTTATACCCTGACTCGTTTGATAAAAGACTCAAAGTGTAAAAATATATACATCTATATATTTTATGGTTAGTTATAGGTAACAACAACAACAATAAACAGAGGAACAAAGGAGGACAGAGAACTAAGAACACATGCATATAGATACACAAGAGTAGTCAGTAAATAACACATGATACATATACTAACTACGCAATATGAGTTTACACTAACCACTATTCATCTCATCAAAAGAAGAAAGTTTGGCATGCGATGAATGGGTTAATGTAGTTGTCTCTGATAGAGAGGTCTTTGGAAATATCACATGCTATAGAAGAGTGCTGGACTACATCAGATGACTATTATTATTACTATTATTACTGTTTTTTTTTATTATTATTATTATTTTGTTGTTGTTGTTGTTGCTGTTACTGTTACTGTTATTGAGTTATTCTCAAATCAAACTATGTACTTATTCTCCTGTGTCATAAAGAGTATTTCTGAAACAAATCTCTATATTAAATATGTTGTTCTATTTGTCTTATGATGATGTAATAGTAATACTGACGATAATTCGGATGATTACGTATTAATACACACACACACACTCTCTCTCTCTCTCGTTATCATCGGCTTATAGCATCATTGAATTCATATTTACAACAACAACTACTACTACTACTACTACTACTACTACTACTACTACTATTCTTCTACTGTGGACATAATAATATTTTATGCTTGCTATTACAATTTGCATGTGATTTTTAAAGTTGCTCACATTTTTGTGTATCTTTTTTCCTTTTTTATGAATTGTGGCTAAAAACTACTTCTTTTATGTGATGCAATTGATTTTAGTGTAACATTTTACTTTTCAACACACATCGTCGTTTTACCACTAACTACAACTAACTAAAATTTTCATTCAATGATAATACTTTTAAGGGTTGATGGATTGTAAGAGTAAGTGTTATGCATCATCATTGGTTACTAGAACTTACTCTATGATGCATATGCAACTGAATTAATCACCATTACCATTACCGGTCACCGGTAAAAATGTGGCCATCAAGAAAAGATTTTTTCCTTCCCTACACTGTTACACCCCCCCTTTTTTTCCCTGTGTTTAAACACTGTGGTTGACTTCCTTCTGTTTTTGTAACTGAGTCATTTGCTAGCATAGCCTAATGTTACATGTATACATGTACACACATATATCTATAGATAAGAAATAACAACAATTAACATTTGATGCAGACACCAACCAAAAAGAATAAAAAAAAAAAAAAACAAAAAAAGCAAAAAACACAACCAAATTAAAAAAAAAAACGAAAATATAATAAACTCAATTCAGCAACAAACGTTTGGTAAAATCTGAATGTTACTTCATCCAATGAAATTGTGTTGACAGAAAATACACACCCTTCAAAGGAGAAAAGGGTACATACGTAAATCAAACGTTTGCTCTTTCCTTTTCAACAGGAAAGAAATCTAGAATCACATGCTTGCTTTAATAACCAGAAGGACAGTGAATAGCGTAAATGTACTTTGCTGTCATTTTAGGTTTTTTCTCGTGATCAGAACAAACTAAATTTCCCTCCACCCCCTGATACCTGTCCTTATTGTTTACAGACTTACTTGCGATTGTGACGAGTGAAGATTGTTTTTGACCGAAAATGGTAATGAAACCTACACATTCAGATTTCTTAACTCACACACTGACAATCACACACACACACACACACACACACAAATTGTTTTCGGCTTTGTGTCGTTTTCGTAACTTAAAAATAGACTTTTAGTTCATGGAACACGGGTGATGAGATATTTTTATCAAAAAATGTCAAATGTTTTCAATGACATTGACAAGTTTACTGAATAAAGCGAGGCTTATAGTTTGCACTTTTGGATGTGTTATTGAAACAATCCGTTTGGCTGTGCAGAGCTTGCTTTTTCCTGTGTTGTCCTAGCATCAACACTTTTAAAAATCCACTTTTCATGCAACTTATGCCGAGGGAACACTTATGTTACACAAAACTAGCCACTGCTGAGCATTGTAGTTTTTATACAATACGAGAAAATGTCTTTTTAATAGCCTTGTATAATTTTCAGTTTTACGCGTCGCCTTCTTTGGTTATTTATCAGAGTTATTATTTGATATCTGTCGTGTCGCATTACCACCATCGAGTGATTACTCATTGTAACAAGCTTTGGTCTTTTCCTTTATTTTTTTTTTTCTTTTTTATTTCGTTGTTTGCTTCTCACGCTTACGTCCCTGCTACCCCTTCTTCTGTTTGTAAAATTCTCTTTCATCTGAAACCTCTCGTTGCCCCTCGTGTTTTATGCCCCACTTATATGCATCTAGTTATGTGTACTCTATGCTAAAAGAGTTAAGAATAAGGTTTGTGCTATTTTTCGTCAAGACAATACAGTTTGTGTAACTAATGAACGATTTCAATCGTTTCATTGCAAGAGAAAGTAAGTTACGATTACACCCCCTAATTCTAACTTTAGTGTCCATGGACTCGTTGTGGAAACGATCAACAGTTTAAGGCATGTATAGAGAAGACGTTTCTAGTTTCGATGAGTAGTCGCCAGTTCAACACAGCAATTATGTCAACCATTCTTCTCGAGATAATATCGCGCTTTTTTGTTGTTTCGTACAATTCTCCTCTAATTGTTTGTGTGTGCAATTTCCTCGGCACGCTGTAAACTACATTTACACAATATACATATATTAGAACGCTGTTTAAGGTCATATAATTGTCACGTTGCGTTTACAACTTTTAGAGAACCCTCGGGTTAATACGGACTAATATTTCGAAACTTATCCCGGCGGAATGGATAGGCAATTTCTTTGGATTTACGACAAGAGTTGTTGTTCATTCGACGCTTCTCTGACAAAAGGTTATTACTTTATTCATTACAAGGCTTTGGCTTTATGCAAATTAAAGCTTTGAGCACTCGTTTTGACATCAAGTGGCATATTTAATAATATACACAATAGGTAGTGTCGCAATTTTCTAATGTCCAAGAACTTCTTATCACGACACTAGACCTGTTGTCAATTGTTTATTATGTTTTTTTCCAGAGAGGCATTTGAAGAAACGGAAAACAAATCTCCAAGTCATTTTTTCTCTTTTTCCTCTTTTCTTCTTCTTCTTCTTCTTTATATACATCCTCTTTGTTGATCTTTGCGTATTTTGTGTGTTGAGTCTAAGCAAACTAACTTCTTACCTTTGTAATTACAATTTTTAAGTTCTGAAGTTCTTTCAGGCCTGAAGTACTTTTGAAATTGTGATTCTGGAAAAAGAAAAAAGTAGACACATTTATCTCCCCACAATTATCGACACACCTTATGCCTTTCAATATAGAAATGATCGAAAAAAAAGGGGGATACAACAAACGTCGCACCGATTTTTTGATTGTCTCTATCGGAAGGACAGGTGGCAGCTTCATTGTTTAAAAGAGCACGAGGACAGCATGGAGTGAAACTGAGCTTGGTCTATTCAGTTTAATGCAAAGTTGTTTTCCAATTCAAAGGGCCCTCTTTGGGGGTCTTTCCAAGGCAGTTGCTTTACATTTGCATCAAATTGAATAGCTCGTGTTGACGGTTCTTTCTTTTCGTGACATCTGTCCTGTATCGATCATTTTCATGATCAAAAATTATATCGCTAATCGTGTGACTGTGTGCATCCTTATCGATTAAAAATAGTATGTGTCAGCATTATCGGTTGAAAGTTTTTTCACTTCTTAAACATAGTACGTTGTCTATTTCAAGTCGCATACTATAGTAGTACCTTCGGGTTACTTACTTTGTTGAATGTGAATATATTTTATCGTTCAAATTGTTGTTATGTTTGATATGAATATCAATCCATTTAATTGGACTGTCGAACCTTGTTGATCTTCTTTATCTCCGATTTGGTGTCACTATTAGTAGCCTTGTCCTTGAGCTTGACGTTTTCTCACTAGTATGGTGATTCCATCTACGTCATCTATCTATTACAAATGATGTCTACTTTTCTACATATGGCTACAAATATGTTAGTGGGCACTTAATCCAACCCACTCTGTGATTGATACAAAACACATTGTTAGTTGCAAATTTTCAAGTCAATGAGTCTTATTGCATGTTACTCGTCCAGAACGTGTCAAAATTTTTGCAATAAAACACAACCTATCACGTGCCCGGTTTTTCTTGTGTATTGTCCTCCCCAGAAAATATTCCCACTCAATTTCTTTCTTTATTTCTTCTTGTCTAGAAAGAGTTTGTTGAACCGTGTCATTAGTGGCCTGATAATATTTTGTACTATAGATATACTATTTTTTAGTCTTTTTTGCATTCTTTATACGAATTGATAAATTTTCAGCACAATTCTTTGTTAATATCTTCAAAAGAATTATATTTTATCATGACTTCACCCCTTTCAATAAAAAAATGATCAACTTAATCAATAAAGTTGATCATTTTTATCAAAAGGTGGGGGTTAGACCTACATAAATTTCGAATAAAGTTGTTACGCCTACTATTTCAATTTTTTTTTAATTCAAACTACTGCTTTTCTGTGAACTCTATTTTATCATCTTATGCTTTAAGAAATCCAAGATCTGTGTCAAGGTGTAATCAGTTTGTGAGTAACTTAAAAACTAATCTTTCAAATAGACATTGAAGACTGTTTTTTCAAGAATTTATAAAAATCCACTATCAAATCTGGCGTTTAGATGTTTGATAAAAACATAGCTCATGTGTTCATAAGTTAAAGTGAATGTTGAAATATATATTTCAATGTTTATTACGTGTAGAAACTATCCACTGAATGGATTGTAGAGTTTGAAATTATCTCTAGTCTTTGTTGATTTTACAATCTTCTAAAACCTCTTTCAAATTTGTATTTGATACAACTATACACACACACACACACACACACACACACTTATTGTTGCTTGCATTCAGCTGGTGGTTGTTTCTCACCTTGACCGTCTTGACCATTTTCTCCATCTTCATCTTCGTCATCGTCATCGTCATCATCTTCTCCATCTTCATCCGAATATTCACCTTCTTCATCGCCATCGAATTCGTCAGGATAAGCAAAGTCAACTGCATCACCGGTAAACCAATCAACTGCTCTGGGGATCAAACGATCTTTGATTTCTTCACCCAATTGGTAATCCAATTCCAATCTAGCTTCTAACTCCTCGTCTTCTTCTTCTTCTTCATCATCGTTGTCGTTGCCCTCTTCACCATTATCTTCAGCATCTTCATTGTCCTCGCCTTTTTCAACTTTTGGTGGTTTTGGTGGATCAAAAAAGTTGAAAAACGATTCAGTTGGGGTAATTTTCTCAATAGTTCTTGTTTGTTTAGTTGTCTTATTTCTTTGCTTTCTCCTTTCAATATTGATGGTTGGATTTTTCTCCTTTGACTTCCAATTGATTTCACATCCAGTAGCATGATCATAAACGAAATCTCCACTATATCCCAATTCAGCTTGATAGTGGTATGTCTTGGTCAATGTGGTATTGGACAAATGTTCATTGTCACCAAATTCAAAAATTAATTCAAATCCTGGTGTTGACAAGTATTGCATACGAATGTCAATTAAATGTTCCAATACTTCTGAGTCTCTATCGGTGATGGTTTCGGAAACTGTGGATAAGTTTTCTAAAGCAGTCAACCAGAATCCAGGAATACCTTTGGCATCTTTACCCACTGCTGATTCTTCCTCCTCTTGTTCTTCTTTGTTTTCGTCATCCTCATCGCCCTCCTCTTCTTCTTCATCCTTCTCTTCAAGGGATTTTCCTTCTTCAATTTCTTGCTCAGTAGGTTCAACATCTCCAACAATAACTTGCTTCCTCTTGGCATAGAGTGGTTCATACTTCTTAAAATACCTCTTTTCCAACTCCAACAATTCCTTTTGAAACTCAGCCTCTAGTTTCATTTGTTGCTGTTGTATAGATTTCAAACCATAAACCCTATTCTTGACAGCTTGAGGCAAATTAGCAACATAGCCACTATTCTTACCCACCAAATCACCCAATTTTCCTTGAATCATAGATAACAACACTGGATTATTAGCCAAAGTTTGATTAATCTTGTTTTCATTGCCTTCTTCAATCGTTGGCACTGTTGGTGGCTGCGATTTCAAATATGAGTTGGTGACGGAAGCAGGTGTATTTTGTGGGGTGGGTGCTTTGGAAATATCACCGTTCTTTTTCTTGATAGGTTCAGACATGGTAGGAAATCAAACTACTGGGTGTTATTGAATAAAAGAAGCTGTACTCTACTTCCTATTCTTATTCCGATCAAAATAAATTGCCGAAAGGAAAAAAAAAAAAAAAGAAGAGGATTCTCGCAAAATTTCTTTTTTTTTTTTTTCCTTCTTTCTTCTTCTTTTGACGAAAAGAGTTAAAATGGGACACATTCGACCACGAGGTAGAAAAGCTTTATCAATTACACAACTTTACTTATTTGTTAAGCACCCCCAACTTGAATGGATTTCTCCGAAAACTCAATTGAACTCTCCATTCCAATATCATCAAACTTTCCATCCAAATAATCATTAATCTCATCTTTTCTCTTTTCCCATTTCGATACTTGACTGATTTTCTCCTCAATTTCAGCAATTTCATTATCAATAGTTTGTAAATTCTCTTCACTTGTTAAATCATGTAATTTCCAAGTACCTTCTTCTTCAATTTCCAAAATGTAATCATGGTACTTCATCAACAATGGACGATGAGATAACGTAATGAATGGAATTTTTTTCAACTGCAAAAGTTCAAAAAGATAATCTTCGACATCAGTGCTAACTGCATTGGTACTTTCATCAAGAACAACCAATTTAGGATTCTTGAATAAAACACGAGCAAGACTAACTCTTTGCTTTTCTCCACCACTGAAAACGTCCTTCCATTCCTTAACGACATTGAAACTACCTTCTCTTTTCAAAAGATATTCCAATTTAACTTCACGAAGGATGTGGTATAAATAGTCATCATTGTATCCCATTTCCAACATTTCAACATATGAATGAGGGTAAATGATTTGATCGCGTAGATTTCCCGTGGTGAAATACGTCTTTTGAGGGAGATAGAAAATATCATCATCATTAGGCTTGGATAAAAGCCCACTGTATAATGGCCATAATCCAGCAATAATTCTAGCAATTGATGTCTTTCCTGATCCATTAGAACCCAAAATCAACATGTTCCTCAGCTTAATGTGGAAATTCAAGTCTTTAACTAAAGGCATATACTCTGAACCCTCTGGTGTTGGTATAATCACTGGAATGTGTTCGAATCGAAGTCCATTTGGGTAGTTGTTTTGAATTGTTCCATGGATATCAGCAATACCCTTTTTATCACCATAATCGAATCTAGGCGAATGCACACGATGTAATTGCGTCAACAACTCAAAAACTCGATCAGTATACCCAGTCAATGTATTTACATCTTTTATCGAGTACATCAATCTCGATCCAGCATCAGCAAGAGACAACAATAATCTCTTATTGGTGATAAATTGCCTCATGTTCTTACGTTCACTTATAGCATCTGCATGTGCATCGGGCGCAATATCCTTCTTCTTTTTACCTTCAGCAGGCCACAATTCATCCAAAAATACTGGCAATCCAGCAAAAATATACCCCCATGCTGACCAAGTATATTTTAAAACATAATCTTCCAATGTTGCATACCAAAAGTGGGTATTAATCTCCTTTTTTACGTGGTCCATCAATTTTTTGAAGTTTTCAGCAAGTTTTGATTTTTCAATAAGTGATCCTTTGTAGAATCCAATTTCTTCACAATTGGTCATAAAATTCAAATGCTGGTTAAAATAGACACCTTCAAGATGAGCACCTTGTGCTGACAACTTACCAAATGCGGGAGTTGCCCTCTTTAACATGATGGCCGTTAAGAAATAATTGGCAAAGATACCAAGTATAGCACCACTGCCCAAATTGTCTCTTAAATAAACCGCAAAAAAAATCAAATCGATAAATGGTTTACCCATCGATGAAAACAACGACGATAATGAAGAGCAAAACTTGGTCACATCATCAGTGATGTATTGATCAATATTCTGTAGTGCTGAAGCTCCTAAATCAATCTTGTAATAAGCCATAGTTTGATCGAGATACATATCATGAATATATCTAGTCAAGTTGGTTCTAAAACCCAAAGCCAATCTTTGATCCAAGTACTTGATAGCAGCATTGGTGTACGAGGCCGGGAATGCAATCAATAACCAATATATCAAATCACGAGAAAATTTCTTTCCATTTGCAGCAATCAAATTCTTGACAATTTGACCATCCAATTTAGCCACTAGTAACGATAGCCAGGTTCTGAATATTAGAAAAAAACATTGCGATAACAATAATGATGTATTTTTGCTGTAAAATTTAGGAATCAAAATCCTCCATATGATGGCCAATTGACTGAGGAATTTAGAGTTGAATAAAACTCCCTTTTTCTGCAGCAAAAGACGTTGGTGAACAGCAAAGTCCTTGTATAAATACTTGTCGGCAGCGTACAAATCATTATTTGGCTTGGGAATTATAATCCTCTTGATGGAGTCTTTACCACTAGGGATGAAAACCTCTCTTGTACCATTCTTTAACATATTTGACGACTGACGAATAAGACTTGGTCGTCTCAATTTTTTAGCCAATATGTACTCATTATACTTGTTTATGATACCTCGTATGGAAAAATACAATCCAAATCCAGCAGTAGCAATTAAGGTGCTAAAAAATAAAACCACTGGACGGGATTGGTAATTCAAGGTGACTTTGTTGTGTTTGTATGTAACAACAAACTCTTGCAACAACAAGAGGATATTTTTCACATCCTGCTTATTGTAGCCGGCTAATCGTGATATGTTTACCATGACCTTAGCTGGTGCAGGTGAGTCAAAGACAATCGGTGCTTGATTCAGGGAGTTGATATCGAGTGTGTTCACCAATTAATTTTTTTTTTTTTTCTTTCATTGCTTTGTGGAGTAGATTTCTACACGTGATTAATGGATATTAATGTGCGAGATTACAAGAATGTATTGGAGCTATATAATCAGCGTGTGACATAGGGCAGGACATCACGCTCAATAAGGACGGGGGTCCGCTGCTCGGGAATGTCTCTAAGAGTGTCTGCTTCGTTGGCTACGAAATGGGAGCAACGTTAAACGCTATGTTGCACCATTTGAAACTCAATAACCGCTAGCAACAATGCATATGACAACTCTTCACCATTGTAATCGAATCATGTCTACTTCTTTGTCATTCTTTCAGCAACACAGCTTTTAAATCTCTCAAACTCCTGTTCACAATCACCCTTTTTTATTGTTTGATATTTTAGTAGTACACAATTACCATACTCTGCACCATATTTTGCACATCCACTTGCGGCATTCATCAACCTCTTTGCCGGTCTAATTCTCGTGCCATTAGACATTGTGTTTGAGGTGTTTTAATTCTGAGATGGATCAGCTCTTTGAGATATTTTGTAAGGAGAAAAAGAAGCTTTTTTTTTATTTTTTTTTACCACACCGAGCGAGCCACAATACAGAACAAAGTATTAAGCACCAGAGGGCTGTACCAAGATGGGTTGAAAGTAGTTGTATTCCATAATGATTGCGTTGGATCAGCCTGGGTCACTGTCCGCTACTGTTCTAGCAACCACAATTCCTCCCTCTTCTATGATTTTTACCACCTAACTCGTATTTACGTAAATCCTCTGCCCCTCACATTTCGCACACCCAAAATCAATGACTAATTTTTATGCGCATACGGCACGCTCAATGGCTCTATAAACTGTTATCTCGTGAGCAAACACAACACAACAACAGAGGAAAAAAAAATTATCTCGGAAATAGAAAAAGAATTCTCTGTGTTCCGTACAAAAGTAACCTGTACGCAACATATCTTTGACACAAGATCTAGAATAATCCAATTCAAACTGGTACCTCAAACGTTTTATTTTACGAAGTATAAGTACAGTGGAATCTCCTCGAGCAGAAGAAAAACACCAGCACAATTAGACACTGAAACCACTCCCTCCCATTACCACTGCAAGTCCTAGAAATTTTTTTTTCTTATTTAATCCGCAATGGACCCCACAAACGACCCAAATTTCATGCCCCCGTCAAAGAACAAGAATATCGAGCCAACAGCTCCGCTGCATGCTATACCGCAGAATATTCCAATCCAACCATTTGTAATGGAAGATTTGGGCGAAGCTTTGGATGATCCAGCGCCACACCCTGCTTCTTCATTGAAACCAGCAGTTATTCGAGGCAGATCGTACGAAAGTGGTGGTGAATCTGAGTCACGGTACCATTCCAAAATTCCTCGTAAGCATACTGAGTTGACAAACTCATCATCAGACGAAGAAGAAATCATTGTTGATATCGCTGAGCCAGAGGAAAAACCACACAAAGAAATTCTTCCACCATCGATACAGGTACGTTCTTCACAAATTGCTGATTTGGAAGAAGTGCCCCATGGAATACAACGACAGGCTACTGAGTTGTCCGACTACAATTTTCCTACGCATAGATTGGCTACTACATTAACAGATGAATCAAAGTCCCCCTTGGTCATTGTTGCTTGCGGAAGCTACTCACCCATAACTTATTTACACTTGAGAATGTTTGAAATGGCATTAGATGCTGTGATTGAACAAACTAGATTTGAAGTCATTGGTGGGTATTACAGTCCTGTATCTTCAAACTACAAGAAGCAAGGATTAGCTCCAGCGCATCATAGAGTTAGGATGTGTGAATTGGCTTGTGAACGTACCTCGTCATGGCTTATGGTTGATGCTTGGGAATCATTGCAACCAAAATATACCAGAACCGCATTAGTCTTGGACCATTTTAATGAAGAGATCAATATCAAACGAGGAGGAATCATGACAAAGTCGGGCAAGAGAAGAGGGGTCAAGATTATGCTATTAGCAGGAGGTGACTTGATCGAGTCCATGGGAGAACCAGATGTGTGGGCTGATCAAGATCTACATCACATTCTTGGAAAATATGGATGTTTGATTGTGGAGCGGACGGGATCTGATGTAAGAAGCTTCCTTCTCAGTCATGATATCATGTATGAACATAGGAAAAACATTTTGGTGATTAAGCAATTGATTTACAATGATATCTCCTCGACAAAGATACGATTATTTATCAGGAGAGGAATGTCAGTACAGTACTTATTGCCCAATTCGGTTATTAGGTACATTCAACAGCATAATCTTTATGGAGATTCAGAGCCTGTTAAAGAAGTAATGTCGGAACGAGCAGACTAGAATTCAAATTTAGAAATTCTTCCTTCAATAAATAGAGTTAGACATATATATGTATAATATAAACAATTCATGAGTTCTTTACCATTCTTGAGTTTTCAACCCATATTTGCTCTTCTTGGCACCTCTTACTGGGGTGATCAACTTTGATCCACCCTCCAAAAATGAGAACTTGTCTCTTCTTTTTTCCTCAAAAGCTTGGATGTACTCCTCTTTTTGTAATGTCAATCCAATATCGTCCAATCCATTAAGCAAACAATGTTTTCTAAACTCTTCAACCTCAAAATGTTCAACCAAGACGTCATCAGTCTCACCATCTCTTATCTGCTGGTTTGGCAAATCAATCGTCAATTTGTGTCCACCTTCAATAACTGGTATAAGCTTTGACTCAATAACATCCTGAGGTAATCTAATTGGAAGTAAAAAGTTTTTGAAGGAATTGTTGTAAAAAATATCACCAAATGATGGAGCTATTATTGACTTGATACCAAAATCTTTTAAAGCCCATGGCGCATGTTCTCTAGATGAACCACATCCAAAATTGTCACCAGTGACAACCAAAATTTCAGCTTTTCTGTATGGTTCTCTATTCAAAACGAAATCGGTTTCAACATCTTTACCATTCTCCTTGACAAATCTGGCCTCGTAAAACAACCCATCTTTTAATCCAGTTCTTTTGATGGTTTTCAAAAATTGTTTTGGAATAATGGCATCGGTATCAACATTAGCTTTAAACAATGGGGCTGCGATGCCGGTCAAGACTGTAAACTTATCTAGACCACCGGCAGAGTCCGAAGTAGGTTTAGGTTTTGGCTGAGTTGGTTCCGGTATATCCTTAAGTCTATCATCTTCAACAGCCTGCGATACATCCATTGGTACCTTTTCATGCTCATACACAGCATCTTGCAATTCTTGGTCTTCCTCGCCCAGTTCAATCGCTACTTCCGGCTCATCTGAGTGTATGTGTTCAAATTCCCTGATATCGGTAAAATGACCCTTTATAGCAGCGGCAGCAGCCATTGCTGGCGACATCAAATGAGTTCTTGATCTAGCTCCTTGACGACCTTCAAAGTTTCTATTTGATGTAGAGGCACATCTTTCTTCTGGACTCAATATATCAGGATTCATCCCCAAACACATGGAACAACCTGCTTCTCTCCATGTAAAACCGGCAGCTTCGAAAATCTTATCAAGACCCTCTTTTTCAGCTTGTCTCTTGATAAGACCGGAACCTGGCACCACTAAAACTTCTTTAACATTGTCAGCTTTCTTGTGGCCTTTTGCAACCTTAGCTGCAGCTCTCAAATCTTCAATTCTCGAGTTTGTACACGAACCAATGAAAGCTTTGTCAATTTTGATTTCCTTTAATGGGGTGTTCGGGGTCAACCCTTGATATTTCAATGCTCTAATCATACCCTCTTTCTTGATGGGATCATCAACTTCAGCTGGATCAGGTACTTTGGCGGTTATTGGCAATGCATCTTGTGGTGAATTACCCCAAGTGATGGTTGGAACAATATCCTTAGCAGCAATCTTGATATCGTAATCAAATTTTGCACCCGCATCTGAATGCAATGTTTTCCAGTAATTTACAGCTTTGTCCCACTGCTCGCCTTTTGGTGCCAATGGTCTTCCTTTGATATATTTGAAAGTCGTTTCATCGGGCTTGATCATACCTGCTCTGGCACCAGCCTCAATTGCCATATTACATATCGACATCCTTGCTTCCATGGATAACTCTTCAATAGCCTTACCCGCAAACTCAATAACGCACCCAGTACCACCAGCAGTACCAATTACACCAATAACATGCAAAATCAAATCCTTGGAAGTGATACCTTCACTCAAAGATCCATCAACAAAAATTCTCATATTTTTGGACTTTGTTTGAATGATAGTTTGCGTTGCAAGAACATGCTCAACCTCTGAAGTACCAATACCAAAAGCCAAAGAACCAAAAGCACCATGGGTAGATGTGTGTGAGTCACCACAAACAACAGTGGTTCCAGGTAAAGTGAATCCTTGTTCTGGACCGACAATATGGACGATACCTTGTCTGCTATCACTCATTCCAAAATACTTGACATCAAAATCCTTTACATTTTGTTCTAAAGTCTTGACTTGTAACTTAGAGTCACTTTGCTTAATAAATGAATCAACATCTTTGAAATTGATTCTTGGAGTTGTGGGGATATTGTGATCCACTGTAGCCAATGTACAATCGGTTCTTCTCACTGATCTGTTGGCATTTCTCAACCCTTCAAAAGCTTGTGGCGATGTAACCTCGTGCACCAAGTGTCTATCGATGTACAATAAATAAGAGTTGGACTCGTCTTTGTAGACAATGTGGTCCTCGAATACTTTGTCATATAATGTTTTTGGAGCCATGATTAAATTGGTGAGAGTGACTTTAGTGTGAATATTTCAAAGATTTCGTTCAATTGAATGGTATAAATACATGGCTCAATTTTTTTTCTTTTTCATTTTTTCACCAAAATGCGTCATCTGCATTACGGACCGGAACAGGAGCGGTTTCGGCCGCACCGCTTCTCTAATTCTTTTTTCCTTTGGCTGGGCCAATGATATTCTCACTAATCATAAGCTCTAAATTTGCACCTTTTTTTGCAGGGAAACACACAGGGCGGGACTAGCAAACACGGCTGGTGATATAGGAGGCTTATGAACAAACATTTGTGGGTCCCTCTGGCCTCTGAAAGAAAAATGATCACTTTGACGACTCTATGTTTGAATTTTTCAGCTATATTCGAAGTTCGTGAGTTTTTTGTTTGTGGATGGCATCGAACTTGAGGATTGGAGGTATCCGTCTATCATCAATAGTGACGTCATGTTCAAACAATTGTCCCTTATTTCTCCTTTGATAAGAGTAGGCATAAGGAGCGAAGATCGTGCTGGTTGCATATTCTCGGAGATTATGCGTTTTAAAAAAGTTCACGTGCAATGATATCGGAGATAGGGAATAAGGTTTTCTCCTCATCTATAAGAATCTTACCGGGGCAGCCCCCCCCCTTTGAGCCCCATCACCCACAAATGACAAAGTATAAATGTAAGGAGTCGTCCATAGTCCTAAATTAACTGAATTCTTCTCGAGAAGCTTGTGGTATCATGAGTTATTCCAAAACACAATCAAGACCAAAGTATGCAGTCATCACTGGTGCTTCATCTGGTATAGGATACGCATTAGCAACGGTGTTTAGTAAAAGAGGCTACAAGGTTATCGGTGCTTCCCCACAATCAGTATTGCATTTGCAAGACCCGCTTGTCAAAGAGTATGGAGTTATCTCGGTTCCGTGTGATATCACAAACCTTGACGATCTAAAGAGGTTAAAAGATATTGTCCTTAAGGAAACCGGCGGTTATGTGGACATTTTGTACAACAATGCCGGTATAGCAATTGGTGGTCCTGCAGCAGAGATGGATGAGGCAAAAGTGAACAAGATCTTCCAAGTCAACGTCATTGGTCATATCAATGTCACGAAACAACTTGCCCCATTTGTCATCAATGCAAAAGGATCAATAATCTTTACTAGTTCTGTGGCAGCTAGAGTTCCTCTTGCCTGGACAAGTATATACAGTGCAACAAAAGCAGCTATTGATGCATACGCTCAAACATTACACGGCGAAATGGCACCATTTGGTGTTAAAGTCCACAGTGTAATAACAGGAGGGGTAAATACGCAAATTGGCGCCCTGGAGCCACTTGCAGAAACCGAGAAACGGTTCCAACACTCTTTGTATAATGTTGATGGCATTTTAGAGAGTACAAAAGCAACGAAAGGGATGAGCTTGAAGAGAGGAATTAGTCCTGATTCATACGCCAACGATATCTCCAAAAAGGTGTTAAAGAGACTGAACAAATTCAACTTATACGGAGGTTCCAGAGGGTATACATTGCACGTCATGGGGAGGTACTTTCCATTGTGGTTAGTTGAATATTTGATGCAAAAGACGTTCAAACAGCTCAAGGCATTTAGAAACATCAGGAATGCAGTTAGGGAGCAAAATTGATTTCGTGGTTTGTGCTTATGTATGAATGATGTATAGTCCCCTTTGAATACGTTGGTATGCTTGCTATGTCTTTCTATTCATAAGTTTCAATATCAATAAGTTTAGTTGTGCTCTCATATTAATGCAATCACCCTTTTCAAACAACTAACTTACAATTCGTGAATCGGCTTGTCCAATGTGCCTTTTCGACGGAATTGCAAATATATATCCGCACCTGGTTTTCTGTTTTGACTCCAAATGCCCCACACTTTTGACGAATTCTCGTTATCGAAGTTATATATAAAAGTGGCAAATTGTCAATGTGAAGATAGCTTCCACAACTTGTCTCTTCAAATCTGCTTTTCATAAAGTGCCTTCTTTTAACGAACAAAGCTCCAAAATGAGTGAATCCGAACGGAAAAATACAGATCAAAAGTATGTGCTCATCACCGGCGCTTCAGCAGGTATAGGATATGAACTTGCCAAGGTTTTCAGCGCAGAAGGTTACAAGGTCATTGGTGCTTCACGGACAGTGATGGACTCACAAAGTCCTCTTGTTGCAAAACATGGGGTTATTTCGGTCCCATGTGACATCACCAAACTTGATGACATCAAGAGGTTGGAAGATGTTGTGTTCAAAGAGACTGGGGGCTACTTAGATATCTTATACAACAATGCTGGAATTGCTATCGGAGGTCCCGCGGCCGAGATGGATGAAACCAAAGTGGACATGATGTTTCAAGCAAATGTAATTGGACAAATCAATGTCACCAAACATCTTGCTCCGTTCGTGGTAAACGCAAAGGGGATAATCGTTTTCACCGGTTCTGTATCTGCCAACTTGCCGCTCGCATGGTCGAGTGTTTATAGCGCCACAAAGGCAGCCATTGATGCGTATGCTCGTACTTTACACGGGGAGATGGAACCATTTGGAGTGAAAGTATACAACATAATTACAGGAGGTGTCAACACCGGGATTGGTGCCAAAGAGTCACCCGCAGAAGTTGAGAAGCTGCTTCAAAACTCATTGTACAATGTTGATGGTCTTTCTGAAAGTATTATTGCCACAAAGGAGATGACTGAGAAGGATGGAATGAATGCGGGGCTCTACGCTAGAGACGTCGTTCAGAAAATATTGGGTAGACCAAACAAATTCAATTTGTATGGGGGAGGTAATGGCTACACTTTGAATTTTATAGGAAGATACTATCCTTTGTGGTCGGTAGAGTATATCATGCAATGGTACTTCAAACAGCTTAGGGTGTTTAGAAATATAAGAAAACTGGTCCTGAAAGGTGCTTGAGGGGAAACAACGTGTGGGTTTTACAACTAATGCAAGTCTTTGTCTTTTATCTCCCCTACCTTACTTAATTATTCTAGGTGTTTACTCCATAGAAAGATATTACGTACTGCCCTTGTTCTATAAAGAATTAAGCAGCCGAGTGTTGCGTTCTTTTGTTGTAATAAAACTTTTGTTATGCTTTTACCAGAGATACGCCTCGAATTAATTCCGCTCCCATTCAAAGCCTGTCATTTGACAGTGTAGGGTGGAGTTGAACTAAATGGTGGAGCTTTACTTGCCACTTCCCCTTAACACCCCGCAGAATATTTTCTTCGCAACATTTTTTTGTGGCACAATCTAGATTTGTCTTGTGATAAAAACCGCTCATATAAAGACTAGCAAATTCTTCAAACAAATGGTGTATATTAACTGTTATATCTTCCAATACCTACTGCTATGAGTCATTTGAAACCAAGAAATTCTAGTCAAAAATACGCAGTCATCACTGGTGCTTCATCTGGTATAGGATACGCATTAGCAACGGTGTTTAGTAAAAGAGGCTACAAGGTTATCGGTGCTTCCCCACAATCAGTATTGCATTTGCAAGACCCGCTTGTCAAAGAGTATGGAGTTATCTCGGTTCCGTGTGATATCACAAACCTTGACGATCTAAAGAGGTTAAAAGATATTGTCCTTAAGGAAACCGGCGGTTATGTGGACATTTTGTACAACAATGCCGGTATAGCAATTGGTGGTCCTGCAGCAGAGATGGATGAGGCAAAAGTGAACAAGATCTTCCAAATCAACGTCATTGGTCATATCAATGTCACGAAACAACTTGCCCCATTTGTCATCAATGCAAAAGGATCAATAATCTTTACTAGTTCTGTGGCAGCTAGAGTTCCTCTTGCTTGGATTAGTATATACAGTGCAACAAAAGCAGCTATTGATGCATACGCTCAAACATTACACGGAGAAATGGCACCATTTGGTGTTAAAGTCCACAGTGTAATAACAGGAGGGGTAAATACGCAAATTGGAGCTGAGGAGACAGTTGCAGAAGCTGAAAAGCAATTTGGAAACTCATTGTACAATGTCGACGGAGCAATTGAGAGTGGAAAGGCAGCAAAGGAGATGAGTGTGCGAAACGGGGTCAGCGCAGAGCTGTATGCTAGAGATGTGGCTCGAAAAGTGTTGAAGAGACTGAACAAATTCAACTTGTATGCGGGAAGCAGTGGATACACGTTACATTTTATTAGCAGATACTACCCCTTGTGGTTGGTTGAGTATATCATGCAATGGTTTTTCAAACAGCTCAGGGTTTTTAGAAATATTAGGAAATCCAGAAAGTAGATTACGTTGAACAAAGGTTTGTAACACTATTGAAGTGTCGCTAAAAGCATAGAGAGGGGGATGCTCTCACATTCAAGCTTAGGAAAATATAATATGCCACGTAGTCCATATCTCTGGCTACAGTATTGGAGAGTTTTCTAGTGGAGCCAGTCCAACAGGAAAGCGATCAAAGTTTAAAGTGCTCACTTATACGACTTCTGCCCAACTTCTTCCACTCTGAGCGCTATTTACACTTGTAATAAGCGTAAGTCCTACTCAAAAATAATGGTATATTGTTATTATAAAATCATAATGTGTCTCTTCTAAAGGTGACAATTTTTATGGGTTTTCACAATTTCCGCTTTTGTGAGACTTCGTCTTTATTGATGAGGTCGCGCTAGCTCAACGTCTGCCATTAACTTTTCAAATTACATCGAGAGCCCAGCGCCACCCACGCAACAGAAACAAATGATCCCAGCAGGAGGAAGAAGATCAAAAATAAGACCACCGAGGAAGTCGTTGATCAGCTCCTCAACCTCTTCCGAAGATCCTATTACTGATCCTGCCGACGATTTCGCCAAAAATTGGTCGATTTTGCAGAATGCAATTACTCAAATCCAAAGCAAGAATGTGTCAAGTTTATCCTACGAACAACTATATCGTAAAGCATATGTTTTGGTGTTGAGGAAATTTGGCGGCCAGTTATATGACAATGTCGCCGATACAGTAAAGCAACATTTGCTAGAACAAAGATCTCGTTTAGCGAGCCTTAGGTCCAGTCCCGAGCAATTTATGCGTTTGCTAACTCAAGAATGGGACGAGCATTTGCAAAGCATGAAGTTCATTAGTGATGTGTTGATGTATCTTAATCGTGTGTATGTAAAGGAGCACAAGAAGCTTTTGATTTATGACTTGGGGATTCAATTATTCAAAGAGTATGTGGTGCTGTACAATGACAACGAAATCGGTTCTCGAATGATACACATTGTGCTTGATGAAATTAGCAAAAGCAGAACGGGAATTGTGGTTACATCGAGTATGTACATCACTAAGATCATAAACATGATGGAACTGTTGACAGAGAGTAATTTGTCATCTGAGATACAGTATGGTGACAATTACTACCAAACCGTGTTTGAGCCATTACTTTTGCAAAACTCAAACGACTTTTTTCTGAACTTATCTAAAGATTTCATTGCATTCAACCTGGGCTCCAAATATTTGCATGCAACGTTCCAATTCATCAATGAAGAGGAGAAACGTATCAAGTTTTTATTACCTCAGACTACACATGCAAAGTTAACTGCCTTGATGGACAGTGTTTTCATAAAAGACAAGATAGACAAAGTGATACAACTGCAACAAGAAGGACTTGATTATTGGCTTCAACCAGTGATGGCAAATATCACCAGGGATTCCGGTTTTCAAGATTCTAATCACCGAACTGAGTTGAAAATACTATATCAGCTTATAGGTAGAATTGATGATGAGTATCAGCTTTTGAGGCTTAGATTGAAGGAAGCAATTGTCGCTCAAGGAAGTTCGATTCCGGATATTATTCGCTCAACGGTGGAGGTCGCAGGACCTGAAAAGAAGGGAGGTTCTTCGTCCCAAACGACATTTGCGATCAAATGGGTGGATGCGGTTCTACAATATAGATCGTCCATGCTCGAAATTTGGCAAGAGTCATTTGATCAAAATCTTGTCGTTGAACAGACTTTAACCTATGCAATGAGAGATTTCATCAACGGGACAAAAGGAAAAAATTCAGCAACCTCAATTAATGCTCCCGATCTACTATCAATCTACATGGATTACCATATAAAGCAATTAAGCAAAGGCTCAACAGGGAAGGAGTTGTCAACTCAATCCGGTGATCAAACTGAAATACTTATGAACAAATCTGTGCAGTTACTTCGATTCATTAAAGACAAGGACGCTTTTGAGGCTTACTACGCAAACCATTTCGCCAAAAGGTTTTTAAATGCAAAGGGTTCAACTATTGGAGCTCTGAAGAGTGGCGATATCGAAGAAATGCTTCTTTCCAAATTGTGCGAAGAATTGGGGTCTTCGTCTTTGGATAAAGTTATAAAAATGAACAAGGATATTAAGATTTCGCGAGACACCACTCGGGACTGGAAAAATCATTTGTCAAAGGTTGAACAGCTGCTGTCTTTGATTGAACTAGACTTGAAGATTTGTAACGTTTCAGTTTGGCCAAATTCATTAACAAAAGATTACAAAAGTAGCAAACCAGATGGCGAGGAGTTTGCTTTCAAATGGCCAAGACAATTGAGGGAAACAATACGTGAGTTTGAAGAGTTTTGGCTCTCAGGAAAAAAGAACGATAATAAGTCACTCTATTGGTCACCCAAGTTTGGATCTATTGATTTGAAAATCACTTATCCATCGAAAACATACGAAATTAATTTGTCAGTGTACTCAGCAATAATCATGCTACTATTCGCACCAGGCCTGTCTTTGGATGGAGAACCTAACCTGGCATTTGAAGAGACAAAGGAGTATTCTTACCGTGATATTGTCGAATTAACAGGTATACCCAGTCTAGAACTTAAGCGACACTTGCAGTCAATAGCTGTTGCGCCGAAGCTGCGATTGTTGATCAAAATACCAATGAGCAAAGATATCAAAGAGGACGATGTTTTCCGCTTGAATGATAAATTTAAGTCACCTACCGTCAAAGTCAAGGTCCCAACTGTTTCCCTAGCATCCTCAACTGCAAGCGGTAAGAACAAAAAATCAAAAGAACAAGAAGAAACTGACGCTGTAAATGCAAACATTTCAGAAGGGAGAAGGATTGAAATCAATGCCGCCATAGTGAGGATATTGAAATCTAGAAGAACTGTCAAGCATAACGAGTTGATTGAGGGTTTAGTCAAACAGTTGAGCAATAGGTTTCAACCACTGGTGGTCCTGATTAAGCAGCAGATCGAGGATCTTATTGACAAGGAGTATTTGGAGAGAGATGCGAATGACAGAAACGTATATCATTATATAGCATAGAGATGAAAGTGATGTTTCGGTAGCGCCACTTTAAGAATCAACAAAATCTATAGAAGAACAAAAAAAAATACACGACTTCTATTCCTAAAAGGTAGTCAGAGCCCTCATGTCAGCCAACGACGTACTAGATGTTCTCGAAATTCAACGAGATGAACTTCCAGCTCGCAAAAAGCAGAAATTGTCCCCAGCAGTGTCAGAGGGTGCCGCAGGCAACGGCAGTCAACTGAAACCACTCACGGGAATGGCAAGAGAGTTGTACAATCTTGTGGGTCCTAACACGCCTTCACTTGGCCTAACGCCAACCCAAAATACCAAGGATCGAAAAGGGTTTAGACCAAGTCCGTGGACAAGATTGATTTTCAAGGCAAAAACAGATGGGATCGAGTTGAAGCATTGGGTGAAAGGATCCGAAAATTTACATGCGCTGGTGGAGGAGTCCCTGAAGCCGTACTATTTTGAAAGATTCAACGTGGATATAGATATTCCTGAATTGGTGGACGAAGAGACTTACACAGAGATTTGGAAGGACCTCGTGGATGAGAAGCAAAGTAAGGCTGAAGAGAAAAGTCGACAAGAAAAACTGAGTACCGACAACAATAAGAACCAACCAAAAAATAACGAACACGAGCACATCACATCAAAAGAAAACGACACTACAAAGGACAAGAAAGAGGAGAAAACATCACATGATAAAGCAGAGAATGGGACGATTGTCAATACATCAGCAGAGGGAGATTTGAAAGACAAGGAGCATGAAGACATCAACGAATCGTCTCATTTCAAAGAGTGGAGTTACCAAGAAACTCGAACTTTATTTGACCTTTGCAAATCATTTGAATTAAAGTGGCCAATTATACAGGATAGATTTCCAAGCGGAGGTTTTTCAACAGAGGATCTTAAGGAGCATTTTTACAATGTTTGCGAGAAGATTCTTTCTCGACAAGAAATAAAAAACCAGAGTCTCATAGATTCTATCAGGTCATACTCCAAAGAGAAAGAGATTGAAAGGAAGCAGTATCTCGAAAATCTTCTTCTCAGGACCCCTGCAGAAATTGCAGAAGAGGAGTCACTAGTCATCGAAGCTAGAAGGTTCGAATTGGCAGCAAAAAAGATGCTTATGGAGAGATCCAACTTGTTGGGACTTTTAGACTCTCCGCAATCTACCCAAAACGTTGCTCAATTTCAGTCATCACAAGGCATTGCCAACTTGTACAGCAATCTTTTGGCATACGATAAACACCAGAAGAAGAAGCAACAGCAACAGAAGCTAGTTGCACAGGATCCTATACCACCACCAATACCTTTGGCTGCATCATCATCTTACAAACGGGATCGTGGCTTTCAAACTCAACTACAGCAGTATCTTTCTAGCTTATTGAAACAAAACTATCACACAAGTTCAGCAATCAAACAAGATGCAAATGCTATCCACCAATTACTATTGAAACGGCTCACACAAAAAGAGGAGGAAGCGTATGGATTGTATTATCATGGTACTGAAAAGTTGACCCCTGGTGTCACCTTGAGATCTCAGCAGAGGTTGCTGGGATTGCAACAGAAGCAATCTGTTTTGAAAATGGCCGCAGCACTTATGCAAGAGCTAGACATTCCTACTGCAGGTGGAAGTGCCGTCAAGCCAATAATGCCCACGAGGAAGACAATGGCAAAGTACGATGAACTCTTGAGGACTGTGGTGACTTTGTTGGATGTGAAAAAGGCCAAAGACAAACTAGAATCAGAAATTTCATTAATCAGGAGCCAAAGAGGACTTCAATAATTGTATATGTATTTTTAAAATTCAAGATCAAATTTGGTATATACTTCGTCAGTTGTAGTTGTGTAGCCGGAGAATGTTTGGCGAAACACTTGAATAAGCTCCTGTTCTGGGTCAAGCTTTCCACCGTCAACACTACTCTCTGATGGAATCGATGTAGCCACAAAAGGGAAAGCCTTTCTTAATTTCTGTTCAAACTCCTTGAACATAAACTCTAAATCTGAAGGCACCCAATAACCCTCAAACAAAACATGCCGAGTCGAACCCAATATGGCACAAATTTGGGAAAATGCACGAACCTTGTACTCTTCTGCCTCCCCAAAAGTACTTTCGTCATCCAATGCATTCTTGAAAATATTGAATACCTCCATGAAAGTCTTGGTCGAAAACTGGGACCGATGTCGAAAAATAGCCAGGTTGTACTTAAACAAAATTTTGTAAATACTTTTCCACTTTCCGACTTCGCTCTTGTCTTCCATTTCCATCAAACCACGCAATCTGGAATTACATTCTTCCATGCTGGCGAGAACATGGGGTTCATGCTCACCCAGATTAAACTCGTCGTCTAGCTCAAGACCATCATTAAAATCGTGGTGTAGCTGATGCGCATTGTTCACCACCTCTGCTTCGACACCCAACAATGATCTTATTTCAGTTAAAAGGGCCCCATTTCTATTATCAAGGGTATAAAAGGTCATTTCTTTGAACAAGGTAATACAAGAGTCCTTATATGCAGCATTACTGCAATTGTTACTTTCCCTCTTGATACTCTTTAGCACCTCATAAACCATCATATTCAATTCACTCGGCGAGTCACAAGTACTCGAGCGATTGAGCATGTTGTTCAAGATACCGAATTTAGTGCTGATCAAGTCATTATCAGGCACATTTCTCAACCTATGGAAGGAAAATAACACCCATCCTAAACCGCTCAAGCGATCAATAAATTCAAAAAGTCGTAAAGGTGTCTTAAAAGAGGCCAATCCTTGAATGACATTGACAACAACAGATTGCTTGCAATTATTCAAATTGTAAAACCTCGACACTTCCATATAAAAGTGGAAAACATAACGACCTCGCACCAGTTCGTTCCCTATAAATGGATATGTTTGTAGCACTAGTTTATCCCCGTTCTCGTCCAAAAGGTGAGACACCAAAATCCAGATTGTGATACAATCACAAATCAATTTATCACTCATCTCTGAAAACTCATTGCCATTCGCTAGCCTGTGCATATACGAACTGGCAGTGTCAAGTGATTTCTCTTTCACGGTGTTGAGACTTTTCATCACCAAGGGATTCCTTAGCTTTCCTTTGAGTGCAAGGAGCTGCTCACCAATAGACATACCGATTCCGGCAATATCTATATTGAGTTTTATTGGCAACTCCACTTTCATTTGCTTGATTAGTAATAACATCTGAATCAAACTCGGTGGCTCTACTTGTGACTTTTCAATTCGGGATCTCAAAAAGCGTAGAAACTTTTTCCACAATTTCAAAACCCCGGGAGTGGAAAACGCCATCGATGCTAACTTGCTTGTCATTATATCCACACCCTCTGTTGGAAGTCTAGCCCCTTTAGACAAGGCGATTTCAAACACAACGCTAATTCCTTCCACTGCTTGGTTGAGAAAGCTTAAGTCGGTAATGTCATTGAGGGATGATATGAGAATCTCCACTTGTGTCCTCAAATTGGTCTTAGAAATCAGACTCAACAAGATCAACAAGTTAAATTTATTGCAAAACATGGCCCGCTGCTCTTTTGAGTTTGAGTATTGTGTTGTGTTGAATGATAGCAACTTCGTTACAAGTCGCTTTACTTGGGAACCATCTGTTAGTGATGAAATATGCCAAAATAGTAATTGCAAAAACCTATTAAAGAACGAATCTCCTGGTATATCAAATCGTGACCTGACTTGCGAAAGCACACAGAGAAAATAGTCCTCATCTGGAAAATTGGCAAACCTTCGTGATGTTATGTTTCCATACACCTGTAGAATCAATTTATCATCGATTTTCCAATTCCTCATACGGTTCATGCTGAAGACAATCTCAATGTACCGATAGTATAGTCCTAAATCAGTAGTGTCGTTAAACTTTTGAAAAACCAATTGCAATGGTTCCCATGTGGCCTGTTTTCTCGTTATACAACAAAGGTAAAAGACGCTTTCTAAAAGGTCATAAAAGTTGTATCTATTATAACTTTGCACAGACATGCAAATCGAGGACCACCAAACCCCTTGCAACTCTAACAACCTGCACATGACATAAAATGACTCCGCTTGCTTGTTTGCAGAACCTCCACGAAAATCCAACATCTCAAATTGAACACTTTCTGCCATGGAAAAAAACCAAGACCAGTACGAAACTCCATAAACAGCCATATTTTGCCTTCTACTGACTCCTTCATTTATAAGACCCATAATCAGCATACTGTACTGAAGTAAAACCATGTATGGAAGGCAAAAGAATTTGTCACTTTGTTTCATCACTGAACTGTCCCGAAGCGAAGCAACCATTGTATTGACCCAACTCCAATCTGACTCCGAAGGAGAGCGTTGGAGAATCAAGGTCCAAGCTATCAATGCCCCAACACAGTGGTAAAAGTCCCGTTTACGAATTGTACCCCGAACAATCTCTGAATTCAAAAGCAAGCACAACTGGTCTGCCAGCTCCCTTGAACCATCAATGTCAAGCAAGGACAATTGGAAATGCTTCTCTTCGAACACAACTGAAATTGGATCTTCAAAACGATGGAATGTTTTACCGTCCCCGGTATTACCGAGTTTCATCAATTCAATATCATTGAGTAAACATCCTGGAGCAAACGTAGGTTCATGAGACAACTGCAATTGATCATTGGAATAATGATTGAAAACTTTTGGTCGCTTTCGTAACTGATAAAATCCTTGTTCACGACTTTCAGCCTCAATGTCAACAGATGCTAAAAGTGGTGCTCGATCACCGCGGCTTCTAGATCCTATAGTTGACGGTCCGAAATAGCTTTCGATCAATCCTTGATTGGCAACGCAGTTTTTCTCTTTCTTTTTAATAAGCTTACGAGTTCCTGTGAATAGTGCTTTAGTGAAGGACTTGGGTTTAGCTTGTCTTTGAAACGAAGCAACACGAGCAGTAGGCGCTCTCTCGTTTTCAGCCACATCCCCTAGTGAATGTTCCGCTACATTCATACTGGATCTCTCGTCAACTGATGACGCGAAGTTATCAATCGTATTATACCCAGAGCGTGCAGTCCAAGTAATATTTTCATCATGCTGCTTTCTAGCATGACCCAAACTCGACTTTCTTCTGGCAGTACGAGTTATCGACCTCCGAGCTGAATTCTTGCTTGTCACATGAGTCCCGTTTTGTCTACCAATGTCATACGGATAGCCTCTGCTTCCGGGTTTGATCTTTGGCGTTAATTTTATTCGTCCCAGCCTTGAGTGCGCAGTGGATGTGAGCATACGGTCGATTACGTCATTCTCAAGAGCTTCACCCAAAACATCGTTCGTATTCTGTAAGGCATAACGCTCATCGTCGTTGAATGAAAATAGATCTAGATCACTGTCTGACTCCGTCTCTGATGTAGAGCTAGCTGATATGTCCGAATCGTGAAACAAAGTTGTTTCACGAGATTGCGATAAATCATGTTGCTCCGCTAGCAAGTCATTCGTAACATAATTTTCGGGTGATACGTATTCAGCGTCATCGTCGTTTAAAAAAGTGTCCTCGAAATCATCATGCAACCGAAATGAGCGATTCCTGCTCCCTATTTTCTTGATGGCAACTCCCCTTTTGAATGCACGCTGGGGTTTAGCTTTTTGAACCAGCCGTGAAAATTTTGCTTGGTATATAGGTAGGTGCTTAGCAGATTCAGGTAATATTCCCTTCAAAGCATTTTTTTCCTTTCTGTATCGGCCACCAACCCTGACATATAAATTTTCTTTCTCATTTTCTTCATCAGAACTAGAGTACAGCTCAGTATCTAAATCAATGTCTGCCTCGGACTCGTAGTTGTTGACATCATATGCCACATCATCCAGTAATTGGGAAGATTCTAAATGCTGGTCTAAAGTGGGGGTACTTGGATTCATCTCATTTGTAAATTCGACATCGCCATTGAAACCTGACCCTACACTCCCCCTCTCTTTTTGTTGTTCCTCTTGTTGAGCCTCCTTTGATTGCTTCCCTATGATGGCGTAAAAACTTTTTTGCTTGAATTTTTCATCTTTAGGGTATTTGCTCTTTAGCCTCAAATAGTTGTAATTTAAAAGTTTCACAACAGCTTCAAGGTTCTGGCCATTCTCTTCATACACAGAGTTCAACTCGTGTGCATCTGCTAGTCCCAAATAGGATGCTTGATCTGATAAGTAAGGATGCGTACTAGCAAAGTTACGTTTTCTCAAACTCCTTTCGGACACAAAAGTCAGGTACTTGGAGTTAATGTACGCCTGTAGGTGCCCTGCATTTTCTTCATTCTCAAAATGTATAGGAACGGTTTCCAAAGGTTTTGGGCTGGTTCCGCTGTGTATGTGCTCCACTTCCATCAGGGCTTCCTTATCGCTATCTTCAACAACTTCATCTTCCTCAGCTAGTACATCGAGCGGAGTTGAGGTATTGAATCTCCCCAAAGCATTTTCTAAGGCTTGTCGTTTCCTATTCGGGAGGTGTGATAGTTTTCTTTGAAGAATCTGTCTCGATATTAGTGACACATCGAGTGATCTCCTCTCTTCTTCATCAGAATCGGAGATATCACTCATTGCTATTTTTTTTTTCCCAATACGATATCACTGTTGTGTTTTGTTTCGTATCTTGGCAATCTTCTTTCCTATAACACTATACATGAACTGCGAAAGTAATGGGGTCGATGAATCAATATTGTAAAGACAACTCGAATGTGTGAAGAGTAGTTGTGAGTATTCTATTTACATTCTCTTTGTCGCGTAAAAACAAGAAAAAATGATAAATCACCTTTAACGCGCTGCAAGAGGTCACGTGTAGATTGCTGTACCAGAGCTACAATAACTCCCGCTTGAGAGATTATGCACACAAAATAATGCATTCTATACTTTACTTCAAAAGGGATAACCTCCCTTCCTCGATTGTGCGATTTGCATTGTCTATACACTTAATTCACTGTTACATGCGCCATTAATGGCGAGTGACTTTCCCTGTCTGTGTAACTCCCTTTGTGACAATTTCAAAGTATTCGAGTAGAGCTCATCATCAACGTATTCTCCAAAGGTCAAATATCCTTCCAATTCGTGTGTGTAGAAATACTCTCGATGATACAAATCCAATTTCTTATTCGTTCGAAGTCTCTCGATGAGATCAGGGTTGGAAGTAAACGGTCTTGAAAATCCAATTACTGTTCGGTCATCAGAATTGACGTCTTGAATTAATGACGAGTAATGCTGGATTTTACCATCAACAATGGACAAGTTGGAGTTGTTTGAGGCAATACAGCTTGGATCTCCTTTATAATTTGTGGCGTACCCACCAGCTCTTATGATAACACCAGACCATTTCAGTAGTAATGAGGAGTTTGATCTACCCAATGGATTTTGATCGAGCGATCCTGACACACGTGGTTCCTGGATTGAAACGTAAGCGATCTCGTTACCAGATTGTTTAAGTTCCTCTAAATAAGACAACACATGTTGACAATAAAGCAAAGGAGGAAAAGTTTCATCAATGGGGTACTCATCATGTGGGTAAATCATTCCAAAATGGGTTGACCAAGCGCTTAACCTCACCCCAAATCTCGTGCATCCTATACTAGGGTGTTTGATAAACATCTCGATAATCTCAATCAAAAACCTGCACCTATTTTCAACTGACCCACCATACTCATCATTCCGCATATTGGAAACGGGGGAAAGAAATTGCTCAATCAAAAATCCCGAAGTTCCGTGGAGCTCAACAAAATCAAACCCAGCAACCGTCAAACAATTCGATGCAGCTGTTACAAAGTCTTGCTGAATCTGATGTATTTGCTTAACGGTCAACTCTTGCAAGGGGTAGTTCAAGTTCCTTGCAGCTTTTGCCTGATCTGGGGAGTGATATATGGGCGAAGGGGCAGCAAAAGGAAGCCCCTTCTTCTTTAGCAAGTGTACATTTGATGTGCGTCCTGGTGCAAATATTTGACACGAAATGAAGGATCCATTTGCGTGAACTTTATCAGTTATTAGCTTTAGGGCTTTGCATTGTTCGAAACTCCATGCTCCTGATTTATATGGCATCAACCCACTTCTAGGTGAGACTAAGGTTGACTCAAAAATTGTCAATGATGCCTTCACCTTACTTCTGGAATCGTAGTAATCGACCATCAAATCGGTTGGAAAATTTTCTCCATCATTTGTGGATCGAGACCTCGATGTTGGTAAGTGCACCACCCTGTGGCTCAATCGGACATCATTTCCAATAACTATAGGCTTGAATAGATTAGTATCCTGTAGCTGCATTGTCTGGGCCTTGTGGTGACCTTTTCAAATTCGATTTTCATGTTTCATAGCTACATGATGGTAACTTATACTTTTTTCGAAATTTTGAAAGCTTTTTTTGTTTTGTTGAAAGAAAGTTGCATCCGATTCGGAACGAAGTTTTACCGATAACTAACCGAATGAAGCTTCGGAACAGATTGACACACTTTTAGGTTTGGGCCGAGACACCCCAAATAAGAAGAGTGAGCACCGGGTACTCCCATTAAAGTGATGGTGCTCATTGCAAGTTACTCCTTCTCGGGTCTGTACAAATTATGGACGTTTAATCTTCCTATTGAAGATATTGTGGCTCCAAACAGTGTAATTTTAGGTCAAAGATCAGCCAAGCAATGCCGGGGGAGCACAGAACGTTTCCAATAGAAGAAAAGATGTACTGTGGAAGCATCCTTTCTCCACATTTTGTAAGAATGTCGCAAATTTGCTAAGGGGTTGATTTAGCGAAAGTTATTCCGAAAGCAAATGAAAAAAAATGAAAGAAAAGAAAACCAATTGCACTTTAAATTCAAGGACGGACAAAGAATACAGCCACTCACTACACTTCTTCAGTAATTATTCGAAAATTGCCTAGAAGTCTCCATTCATGTCAGTAGAAGCTAATCTGCGCTACTCCGAGCTCATCAACGAAAACACCGACAACAATGAAGTATCTGATCCATCCAGCTTCACAACATTGCAAAAAGTGGAGTTTGAAGGGGAAATACTCACTATAGACACAAACAACTGGAGGCATTCGAGACTACTACAAATTCAAATCGTTTCCGCTTACTTCGTTTTCATCTTGTTTGGATTAAATGAGCAAACTGTTGGAACATTGATTCCCAAACTACAAGAGCATTATCATCTTAGTGACTTGCACGTTAGTTTTATATTCTTTTGCTCCGTCTTGGGCTACTTGACAATGGCCTTTGTGAACAACCAGACTCATGATAAGTTGGGAATCAGAGGGGTAGCGGTATTGGGTGCCTCGGCAATGTGTTTGGGAAATTTGAGTGCATCGTTTAAACCACCTTTTCTTATTTTTCTTATTTGTTATTTTTCGAATGGAGTGGGTCTCGGCGCTTTGGATGCATCATTGAATGCATGGATGGGTAATTTAGTTGATTCGAACCAATTGTTGGGGATCTTGCATGGTTGTTATGGTATCGGAAGTTTGGTTTCACCTAGTTTAATCACATATCTCTTGGAGAAGCCTAGCAGTCCGTGGGATTGGAATACTTATTATCTTTTGGTAGCTTCCTTTGGTGCAACTGTGCTCGTTTTAGTTGGATATACATTTAGATTCGAAACACCAAAAAAGTACAAGTACATGGCGCAGTTAAGGCACCAAAAGTCCAAAGAGAACAAGCTACAGGATGGTGCAGATCCAAATGAAGTTGAACTCGATGACATCAACAAGACAAATTTTGAAATTGACGAGGACGACGAAGAGGATGAAGAACACTCAGCTACTTTTGCCCAAGCTGTGAAACTGCCGCTCATATGGGGGTTCGCGGGAATTCTTTTCATTTATGTCGGTGGTGAGGTTGCATTTGGTGCTTGGTTGGTTACCTACCTTTTAAGAATTAAGAACTGGACATACAAGGCTTCATCACACATTGCAACCACTTTTTGGTTTGGACTCACAGTTGGTCGATGCGCTCTAGGCTTTGTCACGGCACATTATTTCACTACTGAGTTGATGGCAAATCTTGCATACATTGTCGGTTCGTTATTGGGGTATGTGCTCTTTTGGCTCCTATCGTTCACGCAACAAGTAGGTCTTCTATTTATAATTGTATTCTTGACGGGAGCTATGGTTGGTCCTATATTCCCCACTACAATTGTTGCACTGGTCAATATTTTACCTGCAAAATTCCAAACTGTCGGTATCGGCTTCATCTGTGCTTTAGGTGGTGGGGGTGCTGCTGGAATTCCATTCTTGATTGGTTTAATGGCTGATTCTAGTGACGGCGGGCTAAAAGCGTATCCGATTATGATCATTATTATATTTGCTGTGCTTTTGGTGCTGTGGTTGGTAATTATGAAGAAGCACACGAGAGGTTACAAGAGGAATTTGATTTAAATGGTTGTGTGTGGGTAATACAACAGAGACTGCAAAAAACCGACATAGAGATTGGACTCGACGGCTTACTACATTCATGAAGCCTTTTTAAAATTACTTAGAATTTATACATTAAATTACATTGCTTTTTCTCAGTATACACCCTCTGAAGACTAATCTAACTATCACGCTATGTCCACTTATTATTATTATATCTTTCCACCAAGCTCGGTCCATTCGCTAGGCGTGTAACCTTTCTGCGTAAACGCATGGATTGAAGCAATTTCATCTCGTAGCTGGCTATTGACCAACCTATGTCTTGCTAATTTGTTCTTGCCTTGAAAGAGCGATGATACAATAACAACCGCAAATGCTTGTCCACACCCTCCTGACATGTCTTCGACTTGAACGAGTTCTGCATTTAGACGTTGTTGGATTATTTGCTTTAGTGAGTCTGATGTGAGTGCTGACATGGTGTAATTGTATTCGGGATAAGCGGGTGTAGTTGTATTCTCATCAAATGATGGTCAAGATAAATCGGGTTGGGTAGTCATTTTGCAAGAGAACGCACAGAGAGAAAAAGAAAAAAACAAAAATCGTAAAATGAGACAATGAGAAAATGGACTTGTCGCTGAATTTTGCGACACTAAGTTTTTGCACCCCCATTTATATAATACATTTTGTACATTATAGCTATAACATCACTTTGCATCTTCTTTCAAAGTTGCTTCAATTTGATTCAATATCTCTTTAGTTGTGAGATCCTTCTCTAATCCATCAAACCCACAAGCATTGAAAATTTTCATCAATTCCGGTGGTATAATACTTAATTCCTCATGTTGCTCGATCAATTGATTTACAACTTCAATAGCCAAAAAGTAAGCATCCCCAGATTGATCATTTTGACCTTGTGATTGTTTTGATATGAGAATATTTGGAGCTAGAACAGTGGCTAAATTGTGTGCATCCATTTTGGATCCAGTATCTTTATCCACTTCAGAAAATGAAGCCACCCAACTGAAAAAGTAAAGCAAAACCTCAAGTAGATTCCGGTGGTCACGAGGTAGTAAGCAATATGTAAGCTGGAGGATCCTCTTTTTCAGTTCGAGGGTTGGTTCTATTTGTGAGGAAATCCACAAATCATAGTAGTTGAATGTTAGCAATGGCGTGGGCAACTCACGCAACCATTTCTTCATCAACGCAGCAAGCTGAACCGCAGTATGAGCACTGAAATCTGGTGATTTATATGGACTCTTGTTGATTTGTTCCGTCAACTCGCGAAGTTTTTTAATATTACCATTCAATCTGAAAATTCCTTCAACTGACATATCCTTTTGCTTCAAGGCGCTAATCACGTCATCGATAACAATAGGGATTCTCAACTTTGAAGGTCCAACACCAAGGTCTGAATCGACTCCATATTTCTTAGTTAATATGCTCAATTCTGTTCCAAACACCGCATTGACCTTGTCCTTTGATGCACCACCGCCACCAAATTTTAACTTTTCCCAAAACGTCGGCGGTTTCTTCAACTGAATCATCGTTATCAATTCATCCTTGTTGAATTTGTCATGACTCATTTGGCAAAGAATCGCAACGGCGATATGCCTCATAATGAAATGCTCCCGTTTGGTCAACTCAGAATAAAATTTTTGCTTGCCAACAGTGGGAATCTCGTTACCAGGGGCAGTGGTAGTGTTCAAAATATGATCTAAGGCACTACTGGGGGTAGTTTGTATAGGACTGTGTCCACTACCCTTGAGTTTATGGGAACTTGTTCTTTGATATAGCTTATTTTGATGCTTAAAAGCATTGGGTCTTTGATCACGAGCTTGCTCAGCGGCTACAATTCTTGGAATGTCGTCCAAAGTTAATGACTTCTCGTTTTTTAATAAATCAGATGTACGATCGAGGTGTGTTGATGTCATTTGTCGTTGAGGCTCATCTCTAATTTGTAGCTGCTTTTTGACAGATAATTCTTCCTTTCCATCAAAGGAGAGTTGCGACCCACTACTTGTTTTCCTTCCAAACTGTGGTGGAGGTTGTGCTTGAATTGCCATATCTCTTAGATCAGCAGAAAGACCACTATCTCCAGCCTTTGAGATATCAACTTCATCTTGGTGCGCTTGGTCACCCTCAGGAGCCGTGATGATTACCGACTTTCTTGCCTTCTTTTTAACCGATTGCGACAATTTCTGGCTTTGTCTTTTACTTCTTAGCCTAGTTACATCATCCAAAGTTTTGCTATAATCATCTTGTTCGTGTTGATTGTTTGGCGTTTGCAAAAGCTCTGATTCTTCCACTCTTGGTCCGATTGTAAGGTTATTGAACTCAATATTCATCACTGAGCGTGACCGTAGCAAAGCAATCTTCAAAAGATAAACCAATTGAGATAAATCGGTTACTATTTCAAACCCAGTTATTCCACTTCCATCATAGCAATGTGGGCAAACGATAGATTGGCGTGCAATATCAAAACGGGCTAGGCCAACTTCCGATTGACCAATGGGTTGATTGCACCTGAAACACACAAAACATTTCCAGTGCCACCTGTGGTCACCAAGTTTGACACATGATTTCTCAATACTTTTGGAGCAGGCAGTACAAGCGTCTGTCGAACTCAGAGGAACGGCCAATTTCGCTTTAAACTCTTCCAAGTCTTCAATACTCTTAAGTTTATTCGACTCAATCATCTCATACGTTGAAACGAGTTGTAAAAAATGATTCAATGCATCAGTGGTTCCGTTCAACTTGTTCAACTTTAATGCATTATACAAACCAATTCGTATCAAGAGTTTCAAATAGTGAGCAGACCCAGTGATAACAGACAACAACTCTGCTGATAAAGTTCCAGATTTGGATATACTAGCTGATTTTCTCAAAATGGCCAAGTAACTCATAATCTTTCCTGTGATGTTTCTTGGCTCCTTTTTCAAAAATTGGAAATATTCGTTTTCATTTACTGAAGAGTCCAGATGTTCTTGCTCGGGCAGGTCATTCTTCACCACAAGTGTTGTTGATGCCACTTTGCATTGCTGCAATACGTAATCCAAAGCACGAAACAAAATTTCAACATTTAAAATCAACTTACCAGTGACGATTAAACCGTTGTATTTATTTCCTGTGCACGCATTAAGAAGCATATCGGAGATACATGCGGCAGTGCTCTGTTCATACCCAGACAACATCAACCAGCAATTCATTACAACCTGCTCAATGTGTTGCTCTATACCCACTAGCTTTTCTGAGTTGAGACTGGAATCCGACATTTTGATAGCCCTCAAGTCAGCTAGTTTCTCGTCAGCTAAGCCGTATGTTTTTTGCAATCCAACAGAGTCGGCAGTGATGCAAACATTCCAAAACTTGTGAACCATAAAACATTCTGGATGCCAATGTTGAGTCCTTCCACCTCGGTACAACTCCACAAATTGTTTCAAAATTGATGATTGGCACCCTTCACAATGTGACGCATACAACTTTGAATAGTGGAAATGGCAAAATATATCATTTTCATGTTCAAAATAGCTTTCATCTGAATCGAACACGTGTTGACAAACTGAACACTTGAAATGTTCCAAATGGTATTTGTTGCCCAATGCAGTAATGTAAGGCCCACGCAACGCATTATTGCAACTAAAACAAATCAAATCAAGCTTCTTAAAGTAATCGTATTCACAAAGAGCGACTTGTGTCGAAGTCCCATCTCGTGTAATTTCGAATGGGAAAAACTTTGCTGAACACTGTTTACCACATTCATGGCAAGTGAAACAATCGACATGGTAAGCACTTTGAAGAGCACGTACAAATTGACCAGTGATTTCAAGTCCACATTTCTGACACACTTTTCGGCTCTTTTTCTTTGTTTTGGATCTACCAGACATTGTCGGTTGCCGGTCAGGTGCAGGCAACGGATCCTTATTGACTCGTATCTCCTCATTGGCTTCTTGCTTTTCAGGTGTTGGTGATATGGCAATGGAGTGCCTTTGAGATGGGTCGAGGTTTGATCTATGTGATGATGATCCCCCTCTACGAGAACTTTGTCTTTGCATATCTGGCGTATGGTGTCCGTTACTTGAGCTCACATTGATCAATTGTTGTGGCTGCGGTTGTTGTTGTTGATTGGGAAAAGCCGAATTCGATTCCCTTGGAGTATCAGACAAGGGCGGGATCAATGTCGTCCAATTTGGTTGTGAATCGGTTGGTCTATGCAGCTGTTCATTGTTCCAAGGACTTCTGCTAGAGCTAGGATGTTGCTGTTGTTGTTGTTGTCGTCTTATTTGAGGTGATGGTGGGGGAGCAGATGAAGGTTTTGGGGACGAAACATTCATAGGATATGTGGGATACTGCTGATAAGCATTATGACTAAGTGGGTGGAATAATCGATTTTTGGGGTTCTTTTGATCAGAATTATGAGAATGTGATCGCGAGTGCCTATTCGCACCTAACCGTCTATCCGATGGTGGTGCAGTATTTGGAATTGGATATGTTTGTGGATGACGTACATAGTAATAGTTTTGTACATCATCATTTCTGGTCACTGCCTGCATTGGGGATGCCAATTCGCGCGCTTTTTGAGTTGATCTTAATTTGTCCTCTGGTATGGGTTCTTTATAGTCATCGGGATCCTTACTCATGGTGGTAAACTTAGTGGGTTTCTTGATATGTAAAACTCAAAAGGGTGAGTAGGGAAAGGACAAAGTGGTAGTAATAGTATCTTGGTCTCAGCACAAGCGTATACACAACGGTTTTTGGCTAGAGGGTTAAGCTTGAACAAAATATAAAATTGGCGAAAGTTATTAAAGAAGGACGAAAAGTTGGATTAAATAAGGGGGAGGACCGTAAAAAAAACACACAGTAAGAACACTTTACTGTGTATAAACAAAGGGAAGTTTATTGAATCACTGTGGCTTTCTCTTTTGGTTGGTGTATGGGATCAGATAGATGGATTGGTAGTGGTGGATATCTGTGTGAGTGCGTGGTACGGGAGCTGAAATGGTTCTTGACAAAGTATGATTTCTTATAGTTGACAGTTTTGATTTTTCTTGTTTGGTGCTATTTTTTTTCTCTGTTGTTTTGTTTTGATTTTTTTTTGTTGTTTACATTGTACAAGGTTGTATGCAGTATGTGTGGTAATGCTATTTCAAACTGTCAATTCCTTCCACACTGAGTAGTTTATAAGGCGGATCTTGTAAAGTATAAATAGGAAAAGAGAATAGTGCGTGTAGCTTCAATCTGGGAGATAATGATAGAGTTTAGAAGCTTTCCTCTTTAAAAGCGAAGAGCAAACGCTTAGAGCTAACTCTAATCTGCATGAATAAAATTAACCACATTGATATCAAAGCAAAGAGTTTGGTGTTTCGAGTTAAGTCTTTGTAACAATCACTGTCATCTAATAAGATCAGCAATGTTGCTTGAATGGATTGATTACACCCGGGCAACAACTTGTACTCCTTTGACTTCAATCGTGACTAAAAATAAACTTTTTTTTGGTTTTCTCACCTTCTACATAAACGAGGATATGAAAATTAACACGTATTACATGATGCATTCCATTAGATAGACTAGACTACTGATTGTGAGCCTTCGTTTGCACTCACTTGTTTCAACAATGAAAAGGGTGAGCACAATACCTCGTTCATGCGTTGGAAGATTAGTGTTACAAGGACGTGGAAGCTAACCACTATCTTGCCTCACAAACAATAGCTTTCAACTTATTGGCTTGTCCAATGGTGCGGCTTTCTCAAAACAAATCAAATATTTGCACGTGACCCGTTACTCTTTTCATCAACTCCCACTTGAGATTTGCATTCCAGCTGAAGTTGCTGTCACGAAAGCTTGAGAGTGTGCTTCATAAAACAATATCGAGTTGCGAAGAGTTAGTGGGGGATACCTCCACCATTCCATGTTCTATACAGATCATCCCTATCAAACACTTGCACTTATGCGGTAAAAAACAAAAGTTCAGGCTGTTTTTTTTTTTTTTTGGTCTCATTTTGCAACAAAACTTTGGAGAGATTTCAAGAGTTCCTGCTTTTTGCAAAGGATGCTATTCAAATGTCAAAGTAAAACCACTACAAGTTCTATACATCGCTTTCCTCGTAAACTGAATCAGAAGATTTCATCCGAGGAAGAGATTGAAGCTTTACGTTCGAATTACTTTAATTAGTGAACAAAGTAAAATCACGGGTAAACTTTCCCATTTATATGAAGATTTAGCTTCAACTTTTCCTTGCAACTTTCTTTGGTGGCCCGATTTCTGCATGTTTGAAATCAGAAAAAAAAAAACCTAAAGTGCCGTGTAATGCACGGTTTTAAGAGACAAGAACTTGTAACTTAGTAATGTTAAAACTATATCAGTATGCCTAATTTTGGTAAATTCGTTCATTCGCGGCTAAATGCTTTGACGGGGCGTCGAAGGAATTGCGGTTTCGGGATGAACACAAAGCGTGCACAAGAATTTCTATTATACGAGAATCTCTATGTCACAATGATAGGTGGGGGCATTATTTTCTCGGCAATTTCCGCCTCGTATATTCTGATGATTGAAGTACGAATCGTTGATAAAATTTTTAGCAGACTCACCACCATTTAAGGTTTTATAGTTGATTGATTTCTAATAAGTAAGAGTGTTTTTAGTCACTGTAATAAGCCAAGATTTTGAAGTGCTAGCCCCTAGAACAACAACCCTTTCTTTAACCAAGGTAATATCGGTAAGAATATTTCATCATGTGAAAACGCGCAATATCAAACATCACCAATAATTTAAGCTCTACTCTTCAGAATACAATTCGTTCTGTAAACCATGCACCGAATGCCGTCTTTAGTGCGATACAAAGGTGAGGGGACAGGTTTGCAGGTTATTGATTTTTCACTCTTTGTGTGTACGGCACTTTTGTCACATTTTGAAAAAACTCAATACTTTAATACGGAAAAGATGTTCCATTGACGGACGCTAAAAAAAGAGGTGAACTTGATGCATTGAATAAACTTTGGCCATGCATAATATAAACATTTTACCACAATGCATCTCTATTGTCTATTGTTATCTGCCAATAGGGTTAAGACGAAAATAATCATACATACAACAATGATGGAGTTAGGATTTACAAATCAACGACGTAGCTACCCAGGTCTCGAATTGAGGTTATCCGCTTTGGAAGAAAAGTCATAAGATAGCCGAGATCAACTTCGGGGGTATTTTTGCCAGTAGCTCTCTGTTTTAATTTTGACACCTGGTGGCTATTGTCTTCCAAAGCTTCACACAATTGAAGAACAATAAAAAGAAAAAGAAATTTTAATCTTTGCGGGATATTTGGTTACATCACAAAATTTTCACTGTCAGAAGACGACCATATGATTAAATTTGTTTTCAATTTATATTTATGTTACAAATGTGAAGGATCACAAGAAGTTTATGAGCTAGTGTCCCACATTTTTAGTAAAAGCACAATCTTTCCTTGAGTAGCTGGGAGTCTTTAGCATGTTGCCACTGTAAGAATCTTCTCTTGAACCACTGACTCCAACCACAGCAAAGTTCCTTCGATATTAAGTCACATGGAAAAGTGTATTCAACGCACATTGTTCATTCTATAAAACCAAAAGAAACCAATTTATCCTTACAAACCAAACAAGATGCGCCTGATCATTGTCACATTCTATGCTCAAGCGCTTAAATTGTACTAAATTACTACATTCATCAACTTTTGAACTTTGTGTGACAAAAGCTTAATTTTAGAAAATTATTGAAACGCGCAACCCTCCACAATGAATAGTTGAACATAAATCAATGCAATATGTTTTCTATGAGGGGTTTAAAAAGGTCACTAGAAGAATCATTTTTCGTGCCTTTTTTGGTGCCGTGCATGGAGAGCACCATTCTTTTTGAGTGAAGTTTAGACAATAAGCTTTGCTTTGTACAACATCGCATGATTGTTTTAAAACAATACAGATCTTCACCATACGACCACTAGCCGGATGCGGAGACACTTGAAAGGATGGTTTTACTCTATGACGTGCATCTACGTATATATAGAGATAAAATCCTCCTGTCATAGTTGGGTGTATATGTCTACACACCTTATTCAGCAATATCGATCCAAACATGAGTACTGAGAAGGTAGCAACAGTGTCTGGTGGTGTGGATCCAATCACATCCGTTCACAGTACTGGAAGTCACTTGGATGCACAAGACCATGAAGTCAATTTAGATGCTGTTTTGTCCAATCCATTGTCCTTGGGTGAAGTTGGTACCACTTTAACTGACGCTCAAAAGATTTTTGTTATGAAGCGGTTGCATTTTGACTCATTGACTAGCTTTGATGAATTACCACCTGAGTGTACTTTTATATTTGAAAAGATTGAGCAAATGTCGACCGAAGAAGCTGTTGAAATTTTAAAACAAGCCATAAAAGACCACAAGAATGATGTTAACATCAAGGAACACGATTTGGAATTATGGCAAGAGTTGGTTGACTACCAACCATCAATCTTGCATCAGCAATTACAAGGAGGAGAGAAAACAGAGTCATTCTCTGATGACCATAAAAAGGACAAACTTCCCGAGTACACATCAGTAATCGAAGCAAGTGAAGTTGATTCTATTGACCCTTCAACTGGTAAGCCTGAAATTGTTGACTGGAGTCTACAAGTTAGATTGGAAGCTGTATTGATTGCTTATTGGGCGCCATATCCGGAAATTAGAGCAATCACTCTTCCATTTGATGACCCAACTATCCCTGCTGAAACATTTAGAGTTTATCTCATTGGTATCATTTGGACTGCTATTGGAGCTGTTATTAACCAATTTTTCACCGAAAGACAACCTGCAATTTCACTTGCTGTTGCTGTTGTTCAAATCTTTTTATATCCTAGCGGTTTACTTTGTGAATGGATCTTACCTAAATGGAAAATTAAACTTTGGAAGAATTGGGTCATTGACTTAAATCCTGGACCATATACTTATAAAGAGCAGATGTTGGCCACTATATTTTGTTCGGTTTCAGGTGGTGGTACGTCATATGTATCATCCAACATCTTGATGCAGAAATTAGAAATGTTTTACGACAACAAATGGGTTGACTTTGGTTACCAAGTATTGTTGATCTTGTCAACAAACTTCATGGGTATTGGGTTAGCGGGATTAATCCGTAAGTTTGCAGTTTATCCTGTCCAAGCAGTGTGGCCAATTATCTTGCCAGGCATTGCCTTAAATAAAACTTTATTGACCAAGTCAAAGAAGCAAAACATCAATGGATGGAAGATTTCAGGATACTCATTCTTTTTCATTGTTTTTGCTGCATCATTTCTTTACTTTTGGGTTCCTAACTACTTGTTCCAAGCATTATCTTATTTTTCGTGGTTAGCATGGATCAAGCCTGATAACCAAAACCTTGCTGTGGTCACTGGTTTCATTGGTGGATTAGGACTCAATCCAATCCCCACCTTTGATTGGAATATGATTAGTTTGAACAGTCCATTGAAAGTGCCTTTCTATAACCAAACCAATTTAATCACTGGTATGTTTATTGGGTTCTTTACTATTCTCGGTCTTTGGTATTCAAACTACAAGTGGACGGGATATATGCCCATCAATTCGAATGTTATTCACACAAACACCGGTGAAAGTTACAGTGTTAGGGCTGTGGTTAATGATAAAAGTTTGTTTGATAACGAAAAGTATCAGGAAATTGGCCCTCCATTTTATTCTGCTGCAAACTTGTTTGTTTACGGGGCATTTTTTGCGATCTATCCATTCCACTTTGTTTATGAGTTTGGTATGCAGTACAAACAAATGTGGCACGCATTGAAAGGGTTGGGTTCAGCACTTAGAAACTTTAGGGAATCAACTTATGAAGGGTTCAATGATCCACACAGTGTCATGATGAAAGTTTACCCAGAAGTACCTGAATGGGCGTATATGTGCATTTTGGTCATCTCAATCGTTTTGGCCATATTGTGTGTCAAAGTGTATCCAGCTGAAACTCCAGTTTGGGGTATCTTTTTTGCTTTGGGTATCAATTTTGTCTTTTTGATTCCATTGACTACTGTTGCAGCTAGAACTGGATTTTCGTTTGGTTTGAATGTCTTGGTTGAGTTGATTGTTGGTTATGCCATTCCAGGTAATGGTTTGGCATTAGCATTCATCAAAGCTTTAGGTTACAACATTGATGGACAAGCTCAAAATTTTGTCAACGATTTGAAACAAGGTCACTATGCCAAACTTCCACCACGTGCAACCTACAGAGTCCAATTGCTTTCAATTTTAGTTGCTTCGTTTATCCAATTGGCTATTTTGAACTTCCAAATCACTGGTATTAAGAACTATTGCGAACCAGACAATAAACAAAAGTTTACATGCGTTAACGGTCGGACATTCTACAACGCTTCTGTCCTTTGGGGTGTTATTGGTCCAAAGAAAGTTTTTGGTCACTTGTATCCAATTTTGCAATGGTGTTTTTTGATTGGATTTTTGTTGGCGTTCCCATGTATCGCTTTAAAGAGATGGGGTCCAAAAAAGTTGGTAAAGACATTCGAGCCCACAATTGTTATTGGAGGTATGTTAAACTACGCACCTTATAACTTATCTTATTTCATTCCTGGTGTTTACGTATCCTTGGCTTTCATGTGGTATATCAGGGGCAAATACGAGGCATGGTGGCAAAAATACAATTATTTACTTTCGTGTGGATTGGACGCTGGTGTTGCCTTTTCATCAATCATCATTTTCTTTGCTGTCATGTATCACGAGAAGGACATCAACTGGTGGGGTAATACTGTCATGTATAATGGTTACGATGGTGGTATGACAGGTTGGTTAAACGCTACTGAACTGGCTCCTGATGGATACTTTGGTCCAAGAAAGGGGCATTATCCTTGAAGAGAGGGAGACGTTGAAAAAAAGGTTTTTATACTGTATTTAGTTTGTAGTTCAAAGATGATGATGTTATGACAGCGCGCTATAAGAGGTGAAAAGTTGACCCACGTAATAAATTCATAGCGAGATGTTTCAAATATTTTGTGGGAGTCACTACCTTATAGGGCCTCTCCGGTTTTCGATCTACAAGCTCCTTGATGTTGACGCAATCACAAGGAATACCATGCTCTCAGAGGTGTCTCAATCAGGGGAGGGGAGTGCGTACTTTTCTTTGTGAACGACTCCTTGAAATTTTTGTGCCTTGGGATTTTCCTCTTATTGTTTAACACAACAGGTCCATCAGTGATTTCGACAATAACCCACAAGCCGTCACAAGCGGTATTTCGAAAATCAAAATTGCTGGCCACATTTAGGTCACTTCATCACTACGCGGAGTAATCGAGTGACGTGTTTTATTGTTACTCACTCTCGAATCTGATGCACCAAATTTATTATTTTGTGGGGAAAGACAAAAGAACAATAGCAATACTTATTTTGAAACAAGACCGTGGGCTTTTACGATTTCACTGATTTCCCAGTCCACTTGATTTTAACTGTGTTTGCATGACTGAAATCCAATGAGCAATTTGCAACCACTCGGTTGAATGGTTACCCCACAAGAGAGGCATTAAATGCAACATCGCTAAATTGAGCTCGCGTAACAGGGGTGCCGAAAGCAGACGCCAACAAAGCCATGCCCCATACCACTCGAACCTGCCTCTAGATATTACTCAGCTGAATCAGCAGGTGTTTGGTCGGGTACGACATGGTAAACTTATCATGAAACCACGAGACCAATATTATGGTTTTGTTACCAGAAATACAATTTAGATCACGTCAAAAATGTCTCCTTTAGGAAGTGTTGACACAAACCCAAATCTAGCCGGAAAAAGGATAAATTCCATCACTGATTCAAAAAGATTATTTCCAATTACTTTTTTGTATGAAGTAGAGTAGAGGTGGAAACAGGTCCCCACCAAATGTGAAGCTTTCTGACTTAGTAACCATCTCAAGAGTTGCTATGCTTGATTTGCATAATCAAAATGGGTCATTTCACATCTCTCAAATACTCATAAATATGACACTCAATTTCGTACGGCACGAAAAAAAAAAAAGAAAATGCTAAATAAGATTCCGAGTTCGATTACACAAACCTGTTTACATTATCAGAAAGCTAACCACAATTTCAGAAAACAATAAAAAAGTGATGTGGCATCAAGCAATAAAACTCACGTTATCATCCAATAAAATTGCGAGAAAAGAATATTATCAAAAGTGTATGTGGTTAGTTGACAGAGGAGTTTGAACGGTGTAACCAAAACCCTTCAACCGATCAGTTTCAAGTGCTTGCAGTCGTCGTAAGAATTGTAGTTACTACATCATCAAAAATAGTGATGCTTTTCCTTTTCTCGAGATTCAAATGCCATCAACCTGATGCCACAGATAAGCTTATTGAAGGTTTATCCGCCTTTTGGTGCCGTACGAACACACGTCCACTAAAAAAAAAAAAGGCTTGTCCAAGAAAAATTTGGAAAAGTTTAGAGTGACTAAAGTCTCATAGCATGCGATACTTGGCACGGATTAACATTTTTGACAGGAAAGTATTTGTGTGGAAATATCGATAGTTTCTGTGTTAACCCACTTTTGATAATGAATTTTACCCATTGCGCATGACTTGATTTTGCTTACATGAAAACACTTAGCTATTCAGGAAAATACTAGCGGAGCAAGGGCGAAAAGAGGTTCAACTGGTAACGAGCAGTCAAGCTGAACACAGTTGAGTTTGTCATATCTGAACTGATTGAAAACCGCCAACATTAGCGAAAAAGCCGGTACATTTTTTGATCCTGTCCACCTTTTGAAAGTTATTTCAAGAAATTTAGGCTTCAAAACTAATGCACAAAATACAAAAATAGAAACTGTGGATTGACTTTTGAAATTCATGAAGCCATACTCGTTTGAATATCTACATTCATACCTGCTCCATTTTACATGGTTCCAAGGTCACACTCAGGTATCACCCAATTCTGGTGACCAGACTCAGCTGGTGTTTTGTATCTCCGCAACAAGCTGGTTATGAACTGAAGTGGCGTTTTCAACGAAACTGATAACCAGTTTCAATTTAATTGATTAGATACGAGTTTTTGTGTGACACTGGTAAATTGCAACAAAAAAAGCAAAAGTGAGTGTTATCCACACACGAGGCGTCTTGTTTTACGCCCAATGCATTCGAAATTGAACCTAATTGTGGTTACAGGAAACAAGTTTATTAACTTTATCACTTGATCAACTTTGTTGTGCCGTGCGTGTTTTATTGTTTCTTGTGGTTCATATCAACCAACTTACGATCGTTCTTGTTTTCTATTGTATGCATAGAGATGAAATTACAATAAAGATATGTGATTAATTGTTGAGATTATTGCGCAGCAGCAACAGCATATAAGAATAGTAGACCCTGCACCTTCTTTCTCTTGTTCAAAATTTTCAATTACAGCACTTTCCAACAAGAATAGCTCCCACTCGCACCCATCATGAGTAGTGAGAAGAATGTTCACTCAGTACATGAGACTGCAGCCCCTATAACATCACTTCACAGTGCTGGCAGTCACTTGCAAAGAGAAGATCATGAAGTTAACTTGGATGCTGTTTTATCAAACCCATTGTCTATTGGTGAGGTCGGTACTACCTTGACTGATGCTCAAAAGGATTATGTTTTGAAGAGATTGCATTTTGATGCGTTGACGAGTTTTACTGAATTACCACCTGAATGTACTTTTATATTTGAAAAAATTGAACAGATGTCAACTCAGGAAGCTGTTGAGATATTGAAGGATGCTATAGAAGAACATGAGTACGATGTTAATGTTCAAGAACACGACTTGGACCTATGGAAAGAGTTGGTTGATTATAATGCTCATGGATTTCACCACCCCGATGATGAGAAAAAGTCAGAGTCGTCAATTGATGAAAAAGGTCACCAAGTCAAAGTTTCAACACTCTCACATGATGCTGAAACGTCATCAAACGACCCTTCGACTGGTAGACCAGAAATTGTTGATTGGGACTTGCAAGTTAGGTTGGAAGCAGTGTTGGTAGCTTATTGGTCTCCATACCCTGAAGTCAGAGCTGTTACCCTCCCATTTGATGATCCTTCCATACCAGTCGAAACATTTAGAGTTTATCTCATTGGTATCATTTGGACTGCTATTGGAGCTGTTATTAACCAATTTTTCACCGAAAGACAACCTGCAATTACACTTGCTGTTGCTGTTGTTCAAGTGTTCTTGTACCCAAGTGGATTGTTATGTGAATGGATCTTGCCTAAATGGAAAATCAAACTTTGGAAGAATTGGGTCATTGACTTAAATCCTGGACCATATACTTATAAAGAGCAGATGTTGGCCACTATATTCTGTTCGGTTTCAGGTGGTGGTACGTCATATGTGTCGTATAACATTTTGATGCAAAAGTCTGAATTGTTTTATGACAACAAATGGGTTGACTTTGGTTACCAAGTATTGTTGATCTTGTCAACAAACTTTTTGGGTATTGGTTTGGCTGGATTAATCCGTAAGTTTGCAGTTTATCCTGTCCAAGCTGTTTGGCCTAGTATCTTGCCTAACATCGCATTGAACAAGGCATTGTTGACCAAAGCAAAGAAACAAAACATCAATGGATGGAAGATTTCAGGATACAACTTCTTCTTCATTGTTTTTGCTGCATCATTTCTTTACTTTTGGGTTCCTGACTACTTGTTCCAAGCATTATCAAACTTCTCTTGGTTAGCATGGATCAAGCCTGATAACCAAAACCTTGCTGTGGTCACTGGTTTCATTGGTGGATTAGGACTCAATCCAATCCCCACCTTTGATTGGAACATGATTAGTCAGAACGCACCTTTGGAGGTGCCTTTCTATAACCAAACCAATATGATATTTGGTATGTTTATTGGGTTTTTTGCAATTCTTGGAATTTGGTATTCAAACTACAAGTGGACGGGATATATGCCCATCAATTCGAATGCTCTTTTCACAAATACAGGTGAAAGTTACAGTGTTAGGGCTGTGGTTAATGAAAATAGTTTGTTTGATAACGAAAAGTATCAGGAAATTGGCCCTCCATTCTACACCGCTGCCAACTTGGTTGTTTACGGGGCATTTTTTGCTATCTATCCATTCCACTTTGTTTATGAGTTTGGTATGCAGTACAAACAAATGTGGCACGCATTGAAAGGGTTGGGTTCAGCTTTAAAAGATTGGAGAAAGTCGACATATGAAGGTTTCAATGATCCACACAGTGTCATGATGAGGGCATACCCAGAAGTGCCAGAGTGGGCATACTTGTGCATTTTGGTCATCTCAATCGTTTTGGCCATATTGTGCGTCAAAGTGTATCCAGCTGAAACTCCAGTTTGGGGTATCTTTTTCGCTTTGGGTATCAATTTTGTCTTTTTGATTCCATTGACTACTGTGTATGCCAGGACTGGATTTTCGTTTGGTTTGAATGTCTTGGTTGAGTTGATTGTTGGTTATGCCATTCCAGGTAATGGTTTGGCCTTGTCATTCATCAAAGCTTTAGGTTACAACATTGATGGACAAGCACAAAATTTCATAAATGATTTGAAACAAGGTCACTACACTAAGCTTCCACCACGTGCAACCTATAGGGTTCAGTTGCTTTCTATATTCGTTGCTTCGTTTATCCAATTGGCTATTTTGAACTTCCAAATCACTGGTATTAAGAACTATTGCCAGTTGGACAACACCCAAAAGTTTACGTGCCCAAACACAAGAACCTTCTACAGTGCTTCTGTCCTTTGGGGTGTTATTGGTCCAAAGAAAGTCTTCGGTCACTTGTATCCAATTTTGCAATGGTGTTTCTTGATTGGATTTTTGTTGGCGTTCCCCTGCATTGCTTTAAAGAGATGGGGTCCAAAGAAGTTGGTAAAGACATTTGAACCAGCAATTATCATTGGAGGTATGTTAAATTACGCACCTTATAACCTATCATACTACATCCCTGGTGTTTATGCATCCTTGGCTTTCATGTGGTACATCAAGGGCAAGTATGAAGCATGGTGGCAAAAGTATAATTATCTTCTTTCAACTGGTTTGAGTGCTGGTGTAGCTTTTTCATCAATCATCATTTTCTTTGCTGTCATGTATCACGAGAAGGACATCAACTGGTGGGGTAATACTGTTGTCTACACTGGTTATGATGGAAATATGGTAGGAAGATTGAATGCTACTGAACTGGCTCCTGATGGATACTTTGGTCCAAGAAAAGGGCACTTCCCTTGATCATCTGGAGGGATGTTGACGTTTCATTTCATTGTTGGGTTAGTTTGTATGTTTGTTCATTTTAATATAAGTAACGCGTGTACTAGACTTTATGGAGGAGAGCATTTGATTTTGCTTGGCATGTAAATGACAGTCGCGGTTCCGGTAATATCCTGCTGTAGATTTATGCGAAGGAACTATGCGAGATCAATATGAAAGGTGGGTTGAAATCTTTGCTTTGCTTCCAGAAATGCGGTAATCACGATAAGACTTAAAGCCAAAGGCCCCAAATCGCAAGGAAAGAGCGTAATCCCAGACCCAAAACGAGGTATATGAAGTGCGCAGGTATTCAGTTCTCTGTGAATTTAGAGCCGCACGAGCATTGAGTCAAGTCAAAATAATTTTGTTTCTTTAAAATAGGCTTTTCTACTCTTGAGTGGTTCCTGCGCCTCTCAAATTTTGAACTAAATAAATTACCAGGAAGTAAAAAGGAAAGCGCATTTGATTTAGGTGATTTTGTGTCATTAGAGAAGGAAATTTTGTTGCGACGAGCGTTGAAAATTTGCACTCGAGACAAATCCAGTGTCGCACGTAACGAACTTCTTCGTCGACATGAACGTTGAAGAGTGTTTTATTTTCTTAGAACATTGCATAGAGAAAGGAGACCTCATGTACTTCCATGTGTGAGCTCGTCGTATCTGTCTTTCAATGTAAAAAGCTCACCCCTTACAGATTGGTGTGCTTGTCGGATGAGAAATCTTGACAACTAGATGCTCAGTAAATGAACATTCCTATGGTTTAAATCAAAACGAGATAATGGCAACTTCACAAATTACTCAGTATGGCATTGGTGGTTGTTGCTTTGCCGGTTCAATGACTATTCGTATCACTAGGCGCTCCGTCTGTTTGCTTCCTATGGTCCGTTACCACACGGCACAAAAGGCAAAACAATAAGAGAAATTTATGATAGATCGGCAATACACCAACGCGCTTGATATTTTGCACAAAGTCGGACATTGAACTTAATGTGAGTTCAAAACAATAGAAAAATACTTTATCTTCCAATAATATCGTTTTGTAGAAGTGACAGGAGTAAAGAACGATGTCTGTGCTATATACCTGAACGAGGCAGTCACATAACACCTGAGACTCATCTTGGACAACCACTCTTTTGGTTTGAAAGAAACATCTGATTTCCTATTTGGACCATATAAGTTTTGTGTAGATTTCCTTCATATTTAGCACGAAGGGAGATCTGCAATCTAATTTTAGATTTCATTTCGTGACAACGACAGTAAGAACTAAAGCAAAAAAAATCTCAAGTCTTTTAATCGCGAAAGGTTGCCAATGTTTTTGTCGTATGGCCTTAGGAGACTTAAAAGATGAAAATGTCACCCAAACTACGTACCTCGTAGGTGTAATTTTTGCCGTTTCCTAAAAAAGTTGTAGTTATAGAAGTATTACTTTTTTTTCTTTTTTTTCTTAGGAGGGAGAGGGGGAACCTGTCATTCCAACTAGTAAGGAGGCTCTAAACTTTATGCACAAGATACTAAAAAAAAAAAAATCCTAGTCATTGGTTCTGTACATGTGCCATTCCAATTTTAAGGCATTTGGATCACTTAGGACCATACAACTATTGCATGCTTGAGCTTGGTGCTACGTAACCTACAATAACTGGCACCAATTTTTGAAGTCCTTTGGTGATATGATTGTGTACAGAATCGCAGAGTAAAACTCAATCCAATCTAAAACGAGTGATCTTTATTTCACTATATACTTGTTGAGGGTTGAGAAAAGGGCCATTCATGTGGCCCTACATAATCCAAGTACTTTACTACTGTTTGCCATTGAATAAAGCTGTGGTCATTAGAAAATGGGGCGAAGTGGGTTATCTATAAAACAAAGCACACAAATTTGAAGACTCGTCGGTGCCGTACGAGTAAATTTCGATGTTTTTCGTGCTACAAACAACCCAACTTCGGCGCCTATTGTTCTCCATACTATGCACAAAGGTGAAAATAAGTCATGTAACACTTTTCGTTCTGTTGGGGCCGACTCTGTTGTCTATAAGAACTGCGGATTCCTCTCCATTTCTTCCTATGGTATTTTCTCATTCCCCACCAAACTGTGTCAGCAGATATCAGTGTTCAAAGTAATGAATAGCGAGAAAACTGTTCACCCAGTAGCTAGTACTACAGCTCCAATAACATCGCTTCACAGTGCTGGCAGTCATTTACAAACGCAAGACCATGAGGTTAATTTGGATGCCATTTTATCGAACCCATTGTCCATAGGAGAAGTTGGAACCACATTAACTGATACCCAAAAAAATTATGTGTTGAAAAGGTTGCATTTTGATGCGTTAACCAGCTTTGAAGACTTGCCACCTGAATGTACTTTTATATTTGAAAAAATTGAGCAGATGTCAACTCAGGAAGCTGTTGAGATATTGAAGGATGCTATCAAAGAGCATGGAGACGATGTCAATGTCAAGGAACATGACTTGGACCTATGGAAAGAGTTGGTTGATTATAATGCTCATGGATTTCACCACCCCGATGATGAGAAAAAGTCAGAGTCGTCAATTGATGAAAAAGGTCACCAAGTCAAAGTTTCAACACTCTCACATGATGCTGAAACGTCATCAAACGACCCTTCGACTGGTAGACCAGAAATTGTTGATTGGGACTTGCAAGTTAGGTTGGAAGCAGTGTTGGTAGCTTATTGGTCTCCATACCCTGAAGTCAGAGCTGTTACCCTCCCATTTGATGATCCTTCCATACCAGTCGAAACATTTAGAGTTTATCTCATTGGTATCATTTGGACTGCTATTGGAGCTGTTATTAACCAATTCTTCACCGAAAGACAACCTCCAATCACTCTTGACATGGCCGTTGTTCAAGTGTTCTTGTACCCAAGTGGATTGTTATGTGAATGGATCTTGCCTAAATGGAAAATCAAACTTTGGAAGAATTGGGTCATTGACTTAAATCCTGGACCCTACAATTTCAAAGAGCAAATGTTGGCAACGCTTTTCTGTTCAGTTACCGGTGGTAGTACGTCATATGTGTCGTACAACATCTTGATGCAAAAGTCTGAATTGTTTTATGACAACAAATGGGTTGACTTTGGTTACCAAGTATTGTTGATCTTGTCAACAAACTTTTTGGGTATTGGTTTGGCTGGGTTAATCCGTAAGTTTGCAGTTTACCCCATTCAAGCTGTTTGGCCTAGTATCTTGCCTAACCTTGCGTTGAACAAGGCATTGTTGACCAAGTCAAAGAAACAAAACATCAATGGATGGACAATTTCAGGATACTCATTCTTTTTCATTACCTTTGCTGCATCATTTCTTTACTTTTGGGTTCCTGACTACTTATTTCAAGCATTATCAAACTTCTCTTGGTTGGCGTGGATTAAGCCTAGTAATCAAAATTTGGCTATTGTCACTGGATTTATGGGCGGTTTAGGACTCAATCCGGTGTCTACATTTGATTGGAACATTATCAATCGTAACAAACCTTTGACTTACCCCTTCTACAATCAAACCAATATGATTGTTGGTATGTTTATTGGATTCATTACCATTATTGGGGTTTATTACTCCAACTACAAATGGACAAAGTACTTGCCAATCAACTCAAATGGTCTTTTCACAAACACTGGTGAACCATATAGCGTTAGGGCGGTGGTTAATGAAAATAGTTTGTTTGATAACGAAAAGTATCAGGAAATTGGCCCTCCATTTTACTCCGCTGCTAACTTGGTCTTGTATGGTGCCTTCTTCCTTATTTACCCATTCCACTTTGTTTATGAGTTTGGTATGCAGTACAAGCAAATGTGGCATGCTATGAAAGGATTAGGTGCAGCCTTAAAGAATTGGAGAAAGTCGACATATGAAGGTTTCAATGATCCACACAGTGTCATGATGAGGGCATACCCAGAAGTGCCAGAGTGGGCTTATTTGATTATTTTGGTCATCTCAATCGTTTTGGCCATATTGTGTGTCAAAGTGTATCCAGCTGAAACTCCAGTTTGGGGTATCTTTTTCGCTTTGGGTATCAATTTTGTCTTTTTGATTCCATTGACTACTGTGTATGCCAGAACTGGATTTTCGTTTGGTTTGAATGTCTTGGTTGAGTTGATTGTTGGTTATGCTATCCCAGGTAATGGTTTGGCCTTGTCATTCATCAAAGCTTTAGGTTACAACATTGATGGACAAGCACAAAATTTCATAAATGATTTGAAACAAGGTCACTATGCCAAACTTCCGCCACGTGCAACCTACAGAGTCCAATTGCTTTCAATCCTCATAGCATCATTCATCCAATTGGCAATCTTGAACTATCAAATCACTGGTATCAAAAATTATTGTGATCCTTATAACACCCAAAAGTTTACTTGCCCAAACACAAGAACCTTCTACAGTGCTTCTGTCCTTTGGGGTGTTATTGGTCCCAAGAAAGTTTTTGACAACTTATACCCAACTTTGAAATGGTGTTTCTTGATTGGTTTCTTATTGGCGTTCCCCTGCATTGCTTTAAAGAAATGGGGTCCACAAAAATATGTGAAGACGTTTGAACCAGCAATTGTCATTGGAGGCATATTGAACTACGCACCTTATAACTTATCATACTACATCCCAAGTGTTTATGCCTCGTTCGCTTTCATGTGGTATATCAAGAACAAATACGAGGCATGGTGGCAAAAGTATAACTATCTTCTTTCAAGTGGTTTGAGTGCTGGTGTAGCTTTTTCATCAATCATCATTTTCTTTGCTGTCATGTATCATGAAAAAGATATCAACTGGTGGGGTAATACTGTTGTCTACACTGGTTATGATGGAGATATGGTTGGTTCGTTGAATGCTACTGAACTGGCTCCTGATGGATACTTTGGTCCAAGAAAAGGGCACTTCCCTTGATCATCTGGAGGGATGTTGACGTTTCATTTCATTGTTGGGTTAGTTTGTATGTTTGTTTACTTTGATGATAGTGATTCTAACTTTAAAATTGTAAAAGTAATCAAGCACTCTCTTAAATGAGTTCATATCGATTGGAGTTTTGTATCACGTGGAATATCAATGGCAGTTAGTTAATGCTCATTTGACAACAATTCTGCTACAACTGCATCGAGTTGTAAACCCAACAACACTTCAAGAAGTGCCTTTGCTGGCCTACATACTTTCCTCTACAATTTGTTGGGTGACCGGAGTTGGGGAGACTTCAGTTTATCAACTTTGTGTCATTAGCGAAGGAAACAAAAAGAAAGAAAAAACAAAAGTCGCCTTGACGTCGCTGTGTGGAGTGGTTACATTTTAGGATGCGGGAGACAAGCGTGCGATGCAATAGGATGCATTGTTGCCTTAGTTTTTGTTTTGTAGGCCGCGGACGAGTATCTGGCTTACACAGGCGCCTCTCGTTGCTGATCATGGAAAAGCAGTAAGTTTGCTTGACTTAGAGGAAAGATAGTTAGAAAGGTGGTTCATTGCAACTCAATTGTAATATCTATTATAATTCAACTGATCAATGAAGCAGCTACAACACATTTCCTCTTTTCATTTGTGGAGTCTCAATGTGGAGGAGCATTTCGGTTAATTTAGGATTTGAACAATGTCACCCCGAAAAATTATATTTTGAATGATTTTAAAGTTTTCAAAAGGAGACAAACCTCAATTTAATTTCATTTGCTACAGAACAAACCAATTGACAACAAATACCTACACCCTTCTTCGCATTATGTCAGACGTCAAGGTAGAAACAATCGATACCAAACCATTCCAAGATCAGAAACCAGGTACTTCTGGTTTAAGAAAAAAAGTTACTGTTTTCAAGCAACCTCACTATACTGAGAACTTTATTCAAGCAATCTTGGATGCCATTCCAGAGGGAAGTAAAGATGCAACTTTGGTTATTGGTGGTGATGGAAGATACTATAATGATGTAGTCATTCAATTGATAATCAAGATTGCTGCTGCCAACGGGGTCAAGAAAGTTATCTTGGGTCAAGATGGGATCTTGTCGACGCCAGCTACTTCTCATGTGATTAGATTATTGGGAGCTACTGGTGGAATTATCTTGACTGCAAGTCACAACCCAGGTGGTCCAAACAATGATTTGGGTATCAAATATAATTTAGGTAATGGTGGACCCGCACCTGAATCGGTGACAAACAAGATTTTCGAAATTTCCAAGACATTGACCAGTTACAAATTGGCTCAATTGGAAGACGTTGATATTTCCAAGATTGGCCAAGTTAAAGTCGGACCTATTGAAGTGGAAGTAATCGACTCTACTAAGGACTATGTCGAAATGTTGAAGGATATCTTTGATTTCCCATTGATCAAATCATTTTTGGATAAAGCCACAAAGGAAGATGGGTTTAAGGTGTTGTTTGATGCATTGAATGGTGTTACTGGTCCATATGGATACAAGATTTTCGTTGAAGAATTGGGTTTGTCTGAATCATCAATTCAAAATTATAAACCGTTGAGTGATTTTGGTGGCTTGCATCCGGATCCAAATTTAACCTATGCGCATACTTTGGTAGAAAGAGTTGACAAGGAAGGTATAGCTTTCGGTGCTGCTTCAGATGGTGATGGTGATAGAAATATGATTTATGGTGCTGGTACATTTGTTTCTCCTGGAGATTCGGTTGCAATTATATCTGAATACGCTGATGCTATTCCTTATTTCAAAAAGCAAGGAATCTACGGCTTGGCCAGATCAATGCCCACTTCCGGTGCCATTGACTTGGTGGCCAAAGATAAAGGCGTTGATGTGTATGAAGTCCCCACTGGATGGAAATTTTTCTGTTCTTTATTTGATGCAAAGAAGTTGAGTATTTGTGGAGAAGAGAGTTTTGGTACTGGATCAAACCATATTAGAGAAAAAGACGGATTATGGGCCATTGTCGCTTGGTTAAACTTGTTGGCTGATTATCATAAATCAAACCCAGGTAAACCAACATCAATTGAAATTGTGCAAAACTCCTTTTGGGATAAATACGGAAGAACATTCTTTACTAGATATGATTATGAAAATGTTTCTAGTGAAGGAGCCAACAAATTGATTGACTTGTTACAAACCATTGTTGATGAACATAAACCCGGTGATGAATTAGCACCAGGATATATCATCAAACAAGCTGAGAATTTCTCCTACACTGATTTGGATGGATCAGTATCTTCCAAACAAGGATTGTTTATCAAATTCACCAATGGGTTGAGGTTTATTGTCAGATTGTCAGGAACAGGGTCATCCGGAGCCACGGTGCGTTTGTATTTGGAAAAACATTGCAATGATTCATCAACTTATCAATCAAAAGTTGATGAGTATTTGGCTAAAGATGTTGAATTCGTTTTGCAATTGTTGAAGTTTAAGCAGTTTTTGGGTAAAGAAGAACCAGATGTGCGTACTTGATCAAAGAAGTTGTTACAAAGAGACTCTTTTTCTTTTTAATTACATTTGAAATTAGTTTGTTGAAATACACAAAATTATACAAAACCATTTTATTACAGATTTATGACGTGGGTGCTTGCTTCCTCTCTCTCCCCCCTTCTCCTCCTCCCCCTTTCTCTACTTTATTTCAATTTCGACTTCTTTTCCTTACCTTGAGTTGTAGATGACGCATTTTCATTATCTCTCTTTAATGAAGGGAGTTTGAACCCAGTATCAGCCGATTTATCATGTGTTGGAACCTCTCCTGGTTTTGGTGTGTTGGATCTACTACTTGATCCAGATCTCGATTCCCCAACATCTCGCTGCTGCTGTTGCTTTTGCGACTGACCCAATCGTTCACTCAATTGAATCCCCAGACGTTGAGCTTGTGCCATTTGTTGATCACCTTGAGGTAAATACAGCTGGTACCCGACAACTTTGGCATTCGACACAGCAGCAGCAATTTCCGGATCATTAGGGCGATGATACAATAATCGTTGTCCTGATCCAACGCCAAATCGTGACGCGTTCAATTCTTGTTTACGGTTGTATTCATCCAATTGGCTAGCTTGTAATTCAACAGCTTCTTCTAATCTTTTCCTCATTGATGTTTCCCGTAACCTTGCTGCGTGTTCCATTGCTTCTAGTTCCATTATGCGTGTACGATACAAGTCGTTAACGAGTTCTAGTTCAGAAATTCGCGTTTTCAAAATGGTGACTTCATGATTGGGATTGGTGTTGGATCCATTGTTGTTGTTGTTGTTACTGTTGTTGCCATTACTGTTGCCATTACTGTTGTTGTTGCTGTTGTTGTTGCTGTTGCTGTTGCTGTTGTCACGGTCCTTAAATGTTTTATCGTCATCTCCTCTGGGGGTTTCATCACGACTAGGAGTATGTGAAGGTTGCTCTGAGCCAATTTGTTGTTGATGTGGGGGAGCTACAATAGATGATGATGACTGTTGTTGATTTTGATGTGGAAGCAGCTGTACATGCAGTTGAGTAGTAAAACTATTCAATGAGGGCAAGGTTATCTCACCAGTAGCAACCTTATGCAAAGGTGGCAATGTGGGTGTTGATGATCTTGATTGTACAGCTGAAAAAGCCGGTGACTTTGTGCTTAGCGCTGGTAAACGTGGCAATTGAGGTGGCGTTACACTTGAGAAGATCGATGACGAAGAGCCAGTGGCAGTTGACATTGCACTTCCACTAGGTCTTTCCTTATTACTCATCAATGATATCCCCTTTTGTCGAGACCCAATACCAAATTCTGGTTTGAATGTGGCGCTTGGACCTAGTTCATTCGACAAATTTTCCAACACCCCAGCTGCTGCATGCATTGAATTCGATTCCGCGGTTGACGAAGCATTTACTGTAGAAGTGGTGTTGGCGTTGGCGTTGGCGTTGGCGTTGGTGCCAGTGGTGGTTGTTGTAGTTCCTCCCGCTATGGGTTCATTTCTCACTGCAGATGACGATGTAGTTGTTGAAAGCATCAATGGTGAGGTAATTCTTCTTAATCCAGGAGCGAATTGAGTTGGAGTTGACGACGGGTAATGTAAAGGCACTTGTTGGTGTGCTTGCAACACGTGGTTCGGTAAATGTGGTGGGAAATGTGGTGTATGGTGCAACGAGCGTTGTTGATAGTATCCATTTCCATTTATTGAAGTCAAGTTGTTAAATGAATGAGACCCGGAAGCACCATTATTATTGTTGCTAATGTTGTTGCCGGTTCCATCTTGTTTGAAAATTGCTGGTGAGTTGGCATTGGCACTGGTAGTAGTAGTGGTAGATGCTGGTAAAAGTGGTGTATACTCTACACCGTTTGAGTTACCAGATACACCATTCTTGTACTTTTTCAGTTTAGGAGATTTTCTACCAGATTTGGAATCTTTTGATTTCAATTCAGGATTATTTGTTGAAGACGCTGATGCTCCTGCCTTTGAAGAATGAGTTCCTCCTGCACCATTTTGTTTAACTCTATTTCTTGACTTGATTGTGTCAGTTTTCAAACTAATTGGTCTTGGTCGTCCATGCAATTTGAGAAACAAGCCACATGCATTACACAACACTTGACCAGTTTCATCTCTTCGCCATAATGGTGTAGTTTGCGTCTTGCAATTTCGACAAACGGGACTTGATAAATTAGTTCTTGATGATGATGACGAGCCATTTTCGTTGCTTACTTGGGAAGTGGAGGGCTGCTGCGGTTGTTGTTTTGCAGTAGCATTAGAGTGGTGATTGGCTATTGGTAAATTGGTGTTATCTGTTGGCTTGGGAAACGAACCACTTTCATTATTGGATCCAAGTGATGGTAAAGATGGTGATTCGTGACTCTTCAACTTTGATGGTGGAGTTGGCAAAGGGTGAGAAATAATGTCACCAGTCTTGTAACTTGGAGATTGGAAAGTAGATGGTTTACCACTAGATTCATACTCCACTTTAGGTCTTACTGCAGGTGGGGTAGACAAGGCAGAAGCTGGTGTTGTCGCTGACTCCTTGACATGGCTCGTTCTGAACTCTGCGTGGTGAAGAAAACTGTGGTGGTTATCTTCAGTTCCGGTTGCTTCATTTGCAGCTGTATTCAGTTGCTGCAGTTGCTGATGTTGCTGCTGCTGCTGCTGCTGCTGCTGCTGCTGAACTACAGTCAAGTCTTCACCATTTGCTGCTTTGAATGTATCTTCAAACTTTGGTAGCACAGTAGAAGTTGATGTTGCAGTTGTTGCAGTTGTAGGTGGACTCTTCAACTGTACTGATTGAGAAGGACGCAGTTGAATATCAAGTAAAGCCATGGTTGAAGTAATAGTTATAATGTACAAGTGTAACAGTAGAAGTAGCAGAAGTAACTGTCAGTGGTAGTAGTAGTAGTAGTTTTGGTGATGGTAGTAGCAATGAGTGATAATCAACGTGCGGGTGTGTGTGTTAGTGTGTGTGTGTGTGTATGTATACGGTCTTTGATAAGAAAAGAACAAACTGATAGTGAAAAGTGAAAAAAAAAAGGAAATTTAAATGATAAATAAATTTTTCAATTGGTTGAATGTGAGGTGAAAAATTAACCAAAAAAAAAAAAAAAAAAAAAAAAAAAAAAAAAAAAATTTTTGAGAAAACAAAAAAAACCCTTCTCGATAAACGAATGTATATGATGTGTGTTGTAAAAAAATTGATTGAACAAGGAGTTTGTTTATCTAAGTTATAGCGCACACCTTCTCAAAGTGAATGGGTTTTTTAGTGGCCACGTGTGATAGCAATAGGGATGACAATTGAATGTACGTCTATACTATGGTGTGCAGTGTGTGTGTGTATGTGTTGCACCTGTTTCTTCTAATTCTTATGATGATGATGATGATGATGATGTGATTATAATGTTTGTTACAACAATTTGGTTGTTTTTATCAGTAACAGAGAAAGAGAGATTAAAAATAAAAAAAAAAAAAAAAAGGTAAAAATTTTTTTTACTAAAATGGTAGTGTACTGTTGCACACTATTTATAATTAGTAGCACTTCTTCATTTATTGTACGATCTTTTTGTTTGGTGCTTTGTGTTTTGTTATCTAATCAGTAGTATACACAACAATCGCAAGGCAAATAGTTGTATTCTTCTTCTTCTTCTTCTTCTTCTTCTTCTGTTTTTGTCTGTCTGTCTGTCTGTCTGTCTGTCTGATTATTTTTTTTAACTCTATTTTGTGTTAATGTCTGATTCAACATATACTACTACTAAAATATAATATAATCACATACACACACACACACTCTCTCTCTCTCTCTCTATTTTAGTAGCTTTACTTTTATCTACACCAACACTAACACTAACACTAACACAAGACTACTTCTTTGACACTCTTGGCATTTTTTTGATAGAGTTGTACACTTTTTTTTTTTACTTTTCTATTTTTGGATAAGCTGAATTTTCAACTCCGCTTCCCCCCCTTCCCAGGCTTTTCCCCTTTTTAAGTAGATTAGATAAGGTTGGGTAAAACGAATAGAAAAGATGAGATGTAAAAAAAAAAATGCATACAATTGATAAGACATAATAGAGGAGTGGAGAATGCGAAAACTTACTTTGCGCGTTCTTTACTAATTGGGAATACAATTGAGCTAGCTGGGGGGTACAACTTCAAGCTGGAGGTGAGGAGACGGATTTCGTTTTTGTCGGTACTTTATGCACTTAGCTCGATATGTATAGCTGAGGAGTTAGGCAAAAAGTTTAGTCGTGTATTATTGGTCAAATAAAGGCATTCGTGTCTTTGTGTAATTAACTTTCTCTATATAGCATGGCTAGAACTTCTTCTTTCTGTAGATCTTTTTTTTTTTTTCACCAAGGTGGAGAGTGATTGCTGCTTCGATATCAGCTCCACCTTGAAGTAGAATTAAGTTGTCCCACCCTCGAAGCTTCCTTTAGTGGGAGGGAGAATAATTGTGTAGATTAGATAACTTATCTCTAATATGTCACAAGCATCTATCTTTGTTATCTTTTGTGCGTAAAAACTCATAGCAAAAGAAAAAGAGAGAGGGGGATTTTTCCGTAAGGCACCAAAAGAAGATAAGCTTTGAAAAATGTTGTCCTTATTTCTTATCACTCACAACCAATGAGCCACAATTTTCCAGTGGTGTGCTGAGCAGGTGATTCCAATTGGATAAATAGCAGAAGATAAGAGCACGTACTATTGCGTGCTTTATATTTGCGTAGATAGCTTTTGGTCCGTAAGCATAAGGGTTGATGGAAGATAAAGAGCCTTCTTTTTCTTTATTAGGCAGATTCCTTCATATCTTATCCAATTTTGTGGGGTCTCATAATTGAAGAGTCTGTAAAATGCACCACTCTCAGGGATAGTTTAATCTTGTTGTTTTTTAGCAATCAAATTCAAACAAATTCCAAAAAATTTGATACTTAATATAGAGAACTCTTTTTATGCGAGATTATTGAAAATACCAGGCATTTTAAACACTTGATTACCTCTTTACTTAAGTCTCAAAGTCATGAACACCATTGACACTACTTGAAAGTGATAATGATGAGGCCAAGAATTGCTATACCCTAATCAAATGCTACCAGTTGTAATTTAGCTTTATACTTTGGAAGGCGTAATAGGAGTACTCGTTATAATCAGAAGTTGCAAAAATTCCGTGGACATGAGCTCCGCTGAAGTTCCATTATTGCAGAGCTGTCAAAGATGTTACCTCGTAAAAACAAAACTTCTACTATTCTGATTATTGCCTTCGCACTGTTCGGTTGTTATCATCTTCTTTTTTTTTTTTTCTTTTCCACCGGTGCTGCTACCAAGAGAATTTTCGAAAGGGGGAAGGGGGTCTAAGCTTTAAAAAATACGACACAAGCAAGAAAAGAAAGAGGGTGACACGTTAAATTTTGAAATCTCAAATTGCTTTGGATTATAAGATCACAAAGCACAAAGGGGCGAGAGAGAAGAAAACTTAAACACCCAATTCGAGTTCAGTTTCTTCGCCAGAGCATATGATTCTTTGGGAACAAATATTGTACCTCAATGGCTCTTTGTGGTCAAACGGATGGAAAAGACAGAAAGAGAGTGACAACACTGTGATATGCTTCTGCATTGTAGAGGGAGAAGGGTTATGTAAACACGAGGCGTGAATGGAAAAGGTCAATGTGTAGTAGGTACCAGAATGACCTGATTTTAGTCCATACAGTCTACAGCCCGCCTTACATATGCTATCCACGCATCACGAAATCGAGTCCAGTTATGCATAGCGACTGCGCATTTCAAGAGTATCGTTTTGACATTCTGCTCCCTCAGCCACTTCCAATTACACGAGAAACTTCAGTGCGTGTACACCGCCACAAAACAAAAACAATACCTTCTCTCATATTAACGTATTTTGATTATTTATAGCATTACCTTTTGTTAGTGTCAAAAGACAACAAAATTTGACACTGAAAATTCCACAATTGTTGCGCCTACATTTTGTATTAACAAAAATTTTCTTTTCTTGTGATCTTCATTCAACACCACCACACCTTATTCTTATTACCATTTCTATATACACCCAATCAATCAAATCACACGATTAGATTAGATTTAACCACCATATAGTACTCACCTTTTATTTCTTTTTTGACAACCAAATAGATCAATTCCAAAGACCTCAATCACTGGTGGTGTTTGTTTGTTTATTTGTTTTCTTTCTTTTGCATACTTAAAGACGATTTTCTCCTTATCGACAGAAAAAAAAAAAAAGAGAAAAGAAAAAAAATTCTCAACAAACTATAAACACACGTCTAACATAACATAATATCTCATAAGACAGAGTTTTTTACAAACCGATATATCATCACATAACACATTCATATACATATCAATACAATGGTGAACGGTCCTGCTGAACTTCGTAGAAAATTAGTCATTGTTGGTGATGGTGCCTGTGGTAAGACTTGTTTATTAATTGTATTTTCCAAAGGTACATTCCCAGAGGTATATGTTCCCACAGTTTTTGAAAATTATGTTGCTGATGTTGAAGTTGATGGAAGAAAAGTTGAGTTGGCACTTTGGGATACTGCCGGTCAAGAAGATTACGATAGATTAAGACCATTATCATACCCAGATTCAAATGTCATTTTGATTTGTTTTTCAGTTGATTCACCCGATTCTTTGGATAATGTTTTGGAAAAATGGATCTCAGAAGTTTTGCATTTCTGTCAAGGTGTCCCCATTATTCTTGTTGGTTGTAAATCTGATTTAAGAGATGATCCCCATACCATTGAAGCCTTGAGACAACAACAACAACAACCAGTTTCAACTTCTGAAGGACAGGCTGTTGCTCAAAAGATTGGTGCTGCTGATTATTTGGAATGTTCCGCCAAGACTGGAAGAGGAGTTAGAGAAGTGTTTGAAGCTGCTACTAGAGCTTCATTGAGGGCAAAAGATAAGAAGGAAAAGAAGAAGAAGAAGTGTGTTGTTTTGTAGATAATTTTATCATATAACCTAATCCCCGCACCCATTTTACAAATGTTTTAATTGAAATATAGTTTTATAATGAAGAAGATGTAGAGGCTTGGAGCATTGGCGGTATGGTTGAGAATAGTCTTGAGCTCTGTCATTGCTCCATTTCACGAAATCACCCGCGCCTAGCTTTCAACTCTGATCCAATTCTTTGTTCCACCTCACACAAAAGAATCTCAAAATCAACAAAACAGGCTCTGAAAAAAGAAAAAAAAAAAAAAAGGAAAACAGACAGCGTAGCTCTGTAACATCAAAACAAACTCGCAATAACTCCTCCTACATCCATCAAATGGGATCCTTACGTTCTTTCATCAAGTCAGTTCGTAAAGCCAAGACGATTGCTGACGAACGTGCTGTTATTCAAAAAGAATCGGCCGCTATTAGGACATCATTCAGAGATGTCAGTCTTGATCAAACAACAAGGCGAATCAATATTTCAAAATTGTTGTACTTGTACATTATGGGTGAAAAGACCCATTTCGGTCAAGTGGAATGTCTCAAGTTACTTGCGTCGCCCCGATTTGCTGACAAACGATTGGGATACTTGGCGTGCATGTTGATTTTGGATGAAAATCAAGAAGTGTTGACCTTGTTGACAAACTCATTGGATAATGACATGCAACATCACAATGCATACATTGTTGGATTAGCGCTTTGTTGTCTTGGTAATATTGCCTCACCTGAATTGGCTCGTGATTTGTACACCAATGTGGAAACGATTATTGATTCAAAGAATAATTTTTTAAGAAAGAAGGCATGCTTTGTTGCTGCTAAATTGGTCGAAAAGGAACCTGATTTGTCAGAGTTTTTCTTGCCGAAAGCATTGGATTTGATTAATGAGAAAAACTCATCGGTGTTGTTGGGTACATTGAGGTTGATTGAGGCATTGTATTATGTATCGAGTGAAAATAAATCAGCCTTGACAAAGACAATTCCCAAGATTGTTGGTCATTTGAAACGAGTTACAACTATGGGGTATCAACCAGATTATGATGTTATGGGTACGACTGATCCGTTTTTGCAAGTTAGTTTATTGTCTGCTATCCGAACATTGGCAATTGACTTACCCTTTTCAGAAGAAATTAACGACATCTTGACTCAAGTTGTATCGAATTTGGATAGTGGAAAAAATGCTGCCAACGCCATCTTGTATGAATGTGTCAAGACCATTTTTGCTATTCAATCTGATCAATCATTGAAGATCTTGGGGGTCAATATCTTGGGTAAATTCCTTGCTACAAAGGATAATAATACGCGTTATGTTGCTTTAGATACGTTATTGAGCATTGTCAATATTGAGCCATTGGCTGTTCAGAGGCATAGATCAACCATTGTCAATTGTTTAACTGATGGAGATATTTCCATCAAAAGAAGAGCGTTGGAGTTATCTTTTGGTATCATTAATGAACAAAATATAAGAGTGTTGGCGAGAGAAATTTTAACGTTTTTGGAAGAGTGCAATGACCAAGAATTGAAACTGTATGTGACTTCACAGTTGACTATTGCTGCAAACAAATTTTCTCCAAATGATAAATGGCATTATGATACCTTGGTCAGAACTTTGAAAGCTGGAGGTAACGCGTTAACACCTGATATCATTTCCAACATGCTTGCTTTGATTTTGCAGTGTAATGACCAGGAGTTGAAGAAGCATGTTGTGTCGAAGTTGTTTTCGTCATGTTTGCAGGATGAAAGTCAATTTGGGTTAGCATTGGTTACCATTTGGACTTTGGGTGAGTATGGGGACATGATATTGGGATCCACAGTTGAAGTGGGTGACAAACCGGAGCAAGTGACTGAGGCGAAAATTGTTGACTTGTTTGATGAGTTGCTTGATAATTCTACATACTCCCGTCAAGAGCACATTCAATTGACTGCGTATGTATTGACATCAGCATTGAAATTATCGGTGAAGTTCAAGAGCTCTCAAGTGATTGAACGGTTGAGGCGAATAATCAACTCCAAGACATACGATTCAAATTTGGAGATTCAAATTCGAGCAGTGGAGTATCAAGAAATATTTGGCCAGGATGCGGCATTGAAGCGCGGGTTGCTTGCTAAAATGCCAGCGCCACCAATTAAGGAACGCGAATCATTGAAATTGCACAAGACAGGTAATAGTCATAAACGGAATGAAGGCGGCTCTGGTGGTGGTGGTGCTACTGCTGGTATTTCCACAAACTCCACTCAAGATGATTTGTTGTTGGATTTAATTGATACTGATGATGCGCCAGCAACTGCTAATAATGATATACTATCGGATATATTTGGTGACAGCAACAAGAATACAACAAGTCAAGTCGCCAACTCAAGTGCTCAAAAGGGGATTGTTGCATTTGAAAATAGCAATGTAAAAGTATCATTTGTTCCAAGACAATTTGTTCATGGTGACGCTACAGTAGAGGCAATCATTAGTTCCAAAACTCCATCCAAAATCGATCAATTTCAACTTTTGATTGCTGTTCCCAAAACGCAGAAGTTGCACATCACATCAACTTCAGGTGGTGATAGTTTAATTTACAACCAAAATCAAATACGTCAAGTTTTGAAAATCTCGGGTCAACCGGGATCCAAGTTGAAGCTTAGGATCAAGCTTAAATATAGGGTAGATGGTGGAGGTGGCCTAGTGGAAGACCAATTTGATTTTGCTGGGTTTAAACAGACGTTATAGAGAATGGAGATGTTTACCTCGGCTTGAGGTACCGCTTATTATCATACACAAAATCTTTGGCATCCGAGAAATTTTTTTTCAGCTTCAATTTCTTTTTTTTTTTTTTTTTTTTTTTTGCTTCTGCTTTTTTAGCATTGCTACAGTTTTTTTTGCGAATCACAATAGAACAACAAAGAACTAAAAGAAGAATTATGTCATCGACACAAATCCAAACTGAACTGTGTCTCATTGGTGAATGAGTTTACTTGTTTGTTTGTTTATTTGTTTGTTGGGGGCTCTCTTTGCAAATGCTTTTGTCCTCTTGAAACTGAAACTGTTTGAAAATTTTCATTCTATCATTCTTCTTTCTACTCTGTCACTCTCGTATCCGAATCCACTATGTTTAGAAGAACTATCCAATCACAATTGCGTTTCAAACCAATCAGACAATTGAGATTTACTAGACAAATTTCCACCGATATCAATAATGGTCAAAAAGGATTGCCAACATGGCCCAATAAAGAAGCCTTTTTCAGTGTTTACGCCAAAGAAGGACGTGCTTTAGTTGGTTGGTTTGTTGCCCTTACTGGTATTATGCTCTGGGGGCCATTGGCAATTGTTGAATTGTCTGATTCTATTGATCATGTACCTAAAGATCATACTGCTCAAGTGACCGCCCAAAGAGTTGGTTTGGATGAGTTCAAGACTGAGGTTAATATCCCACAAACTTATGTTGGTCCAGATAAGGAAGATGATGGCGAAGATGATGAATAGAGAACAGAGGTAATAGAGTTTAATTAGACACGTTTAGAGAGATGGATAGCAATGTATTCTTGAATGCAGTTTTATTATATGTATTTTCTCTTTTCGTCACAAGTTGTAGATATCCCACAACGACTTAATTCTATTAAACCGGACAATATTTTTAATTTTCCGATTTTGCAAACTGTGCAACGTTTTTAATTCCGACTCAATCAAGTATTCCTCTTCATGACCTTCGACATCAACACGTTGACATTTATCCAACAAAATCTTATTCTCTTGCTCAAATTGGGTAATAATATTTATGATTTCGCCCATATCGAAAATCAAACTATTGATCAATTGATCATAACTAGGTTGTTGCTTGTATCGAAACAAGTAAAAAGTCTTTGATGCAGCACGATCAGCACTACGGGGAACTTCTTGAATTTCAACAATGTTGGCTTTAACTAATTGATAGATTTGACTTCTGACAGTTTTCTCCTTGAGTAGTACTGCTTGAGCAATAGATTTCTCGTCGGCTAATCGTAATTGTTTGATGCATCGAAGTACGCGGAATGTGTCATCTTTCATTGTGGCTTTGATTAGGGACTCGTAGTTGAACTGTTTGACGGCTTGTGATAGGTGGCAAAATGAAACTGTATAGCGACCTGGTGATACTTCGATAATGAATTTGGTATAGGTCCCTGATGCAAGTAATTGTAGATGTTGCTGAATAATGGATAATTTTCGATCATCATTGTCATCAGAAGAGTCAAATGTGGATGATGATGTGGCTAAGCTGTGGCCATTTTCTAGTTTCATCTTCTTTGTGGTGGCATCGACCAGGTTATCGTCGTTATCGTCCTCTGGGTATTCTCTCTTGACATTTACTCCCAGAGTGTTGGAAATAATGGAACCATGTAAATCCAAGACCTTGGGTAGGGATCGCAATATATCCTTGGCGGTGAAAATAATCCTTTTCTCAGCAACAAGTCCACTTTCTTGCCCGTTTTTGAAATCATCAACATCTCCAGGACCATTCAACAATCCATCAATTTCAAGAAAAGGATGTGTCAAATCAGGACTATTACTTTCAATTGATTTCAACCCAGCTTGGAAAACCATGGCTGACAAGACACCAATTCTTGACTTGGCTAGATTTGTAAATGCTATTGTGCGTGAATGTTTTTCGAATCGGGCCAAGTTGAAGCAAAGCACCAATTCAGGGTTCAACTTCTTTACTCCATGTTCATGAATGTACAAATCAGCAGTTGGTGGATTTTCAATAAGTTTTAAAATCTTTTCTTTACAAGTGGCGATTATTTCAGCCACTCGTTTGATTTCTGAAGTTGTTGCTGATCGTGGTGTTTTCTTCATTGTGTCTTCAAATAATTGATTCCAAATATCATTCATGTCATGGTTATCAAAATCACGCAACATTTTTAACCACCCTTCATTGAATAATCGAAGGATGATCTTTTCCTTGGCTAAACGTTGTTGTTTATCCTGATCAAATTGCTTAAGGTACTCTTCCAATTTGATATGACCCAATTCCATTACATTTTGCACCACTTCTGCCTCCTCTTCGCCATATTCTTGAGTAATGTGGTTCAATATATCACCACTGTTGATCAATATCTTTAACCCAGTTTCATTGAGCGAGTAATGGGTAGATTTATCCCTGTCCTGCCAGAAATATACACAACCAAGTTGAATTAATGAAACAAGTGCTGACTTGACTGATTTTAATGTAAGTTGGGTACGTTGACTCAATTCTTTAGCGGTTTGACGACCTTGGGCAATTAGCACCGAGATGATTTTTGATGCCACTTCACCTAAATGAGTCAGCGCGACCGATGTGTACAAGTATGATTTGGGGGATTGTGCCCTCACTATATCGAAGTTATCTTTCTCCATGACAGGTTTTTCGTAGACTAGGGCTAGCCCGGGATATGTGATTAGGCTTGTGGTGCTGATGAGTTTTGCATTACATACAAAGGAAAAAAAAAAAAAAAATTTGGTTCTGGTTCATTTACGATGAGGCGAGATGGAGACGCAGTCCGTTCTTTTGTCTTTCTTCCCGCTCTTCGCCCCATCAATGCGGTCCATAAAGCGGTGCGGCTTGTGCAGAAAAAGCTTACGTTGAGAGCTACAACCACTGTAGTGAGCTTACTCTACAAGAGTATGAGGTGGCCAGCACCCAGTCACCGCCAACTAAAGAGGAATAACACCCTGTTCAATACGCTTTTTGCATACAGAGATCATATGATATATTGAGTGATGTTACATCCAACTACTAACTACATACTAAAGGACTATTGTTCTGCTGACTCAGTATTAAGGTTTCCTTTTCTTTTTTTTTTTTTTTGGCATGTTGCAGCGGGGAAAGAAACCGTATATTAAGCGAGTTTACATCAACAGGTGACTCTTTTCTGTAGTGGAGGCTTTAGTGATACCATTAAGTTGGTAGTTCTTGTTGGTCATACTCTTAAAAGTTTTTATATTAGTCATGCTACGGCCACGTGTATGAGTTGATGAGATCGGATCTAAGACAGGTTGGCTCATACTGGAGCTATCAGGAAACTATTTTTATGTATCAGAACATGGGTGACGCTTCTCATTCAAGCATAAACATGTGAAAATAAAGTAGTATGATGTAGTATCCATAGTTTGTATAATGTAGTAATAGTAATGATGTATGTTGTTATCGTAATTATTATTTATATAGTGAGGGTGTGTATCTTATCATTGCCTGAGATAAGAGAAAAAATAAAAAACAATAACAGAGCACAACAATCTAAAGCACACGCACACGCTCACTCACTCCCTAATCTGAGTCATTTTTACAACAACAAGGAGAAGAGAAAGAACCAAACACAACTTTTCCTTACACTTTTTTACAATCACACCACCCCCTTCACCAAGCAACACAATCAACGTACAGAACTTCGTATCTGCTACATCACCAAAATCATCATCACTCAGTGTGTTTCCATCTTAGATTTTGCACACGCATTTTTACACAAGGAGCACGAGTGATACACGTATTTATTCAACGCTTCCCACCTTTCATTCACATAGGCACTTCAATACGGAAGAAGAGGCTTCGGCAAATAGTCTACACTTGAAGAGATATATTTAAGCACAGTTCGGGCCCTTCAGATCTACAAAGCGTGTTGTGTGTGCCCTAAAAAAGCAACAACAGAGATTACATTACTAAACTTTCGCGTCTACGGATCATTTTTCCTTAAACACAGACACATACACACAAATTACAACCACAGTTTTTTCTTTTCTTTTGGCAACAACAAAACCAAACAAATACACCCTACTCAGCATCATTGAGAAACTCTTGGAAAGAAGAGTTTGTCATTTTCAAAATAATAGGAGCGAAACATAGACCATCCAACGCCAATCAAATCCTATAGGGAGAAAAATATTTCCAGTGATTATGCATAGCCTGAGTTCCATATAGAAAGAGTCCAACTTATTCGCCACACCAAATATCCAAAGTTACAAAACACATTACATTATTCACCATGTCAGTTGATTACAATACTCGACCTCAAAGTGACGCTATAGCCAAGAAGCAAACTGCAAAGCTTACCCAAGTATTGATAAATTTCTTTACAAAAGCAGCTCAAGTTATACTAGATTCGAGAGGACTGTTTGAATCGCAATCGTTTAATGAATCGCCATATGGTGACAACATTGACCAACAAAGTCAAAGAATCAACAAATGGTTCAACCTTCATATGCTGTCTTTGTATGGCGCAAGCAAAGAAGATTTAAAGTTGTGGAAAACAGCCGATGTGGTGACAATCCCACCAATGATAATTGAAACGTATCTTGACTTGAGACAATTGCCAGCAAATCAAACATTGGTGCTATTTGATGATCAAAAACACCCTTGGACTGTGGCAAATGCAAACGGCAAAAAGCAGGAAGTTGTTTTAGAGCGTTGGCTCATCGAATTTGACCAAAGAATGCCCAGCCAGACAGCTGATGAGCTACTGACAATCTACAAACAGGCAATCATTTTGTTTAGGACACTATATGGTTACTCTAGGTTAATGCCAGCTTATAAGTTGAAAAAGAGGAACATGAAAAAGTTGTCCTTGGGAAACAAGATCCTCGACGGAAATCAGCCCATAAGTTCCAAGGGAAGAATTGGCTTGTCTAAACCGATTATTGATCTGTCCAATTTACAGCAATCACATACTACGCAAAAAAACTTCACTCCAATCAATACTAGCATGGGTGTGTTGAAAATTTCAATAGCATACAGGAATCATTATGACTTTTGTCTACACGAACACGAGGAGGTACTATCAGCACATTTTGGTAAACGCGATGAGGATGCCAGGAAATTAATGTCTCTTTCACCTTCGTCATCGTTGACCTCATCCAAGGGTAACAGTCCACTGTTTACCAAAGGTGAATCATTGCCAACGAAAGCTATTACAAGGGAACCATACAAAGTTGGGTCACGCGAGATTTCACCGACTCCGGCACCAATCAACGCGGGTGTGCAAACTAGCCAGCCCACCACTGTGCAAAACATTCCCTCCTCATTGGAGAGAAAAGTTTCAATCACCAGCAACAAATCAATATCTAATGCGTCTTTGGCTGCATTTCTAAGAAATCCAAGAAGTAGCACGCCATCCACCAATGCTGTCCCAATTGCTGGTAACAACAACAACAGTAATACGTATGGTACTTCAATTCCCAGATCAGTAAGTTCATCCACTGGTCATGATGATGGGTTGTTTTCCCACCCTGACAGCAGCAACAACACTCCACGATTCTCGTCCTCATTTGGTTCCAGAGCCAGTCGTCGCTTCAGCAACACTAGTATTCGTCAGCATACTCCACTGTCTGATTATTTTGGTCATGGTAATAGTGTTGATGCGGCATTGAGTGGGTTATATATGGATGAAGACATTAATGATTTTGTGCGAATGATTGATAGCAAATCGGACTTGAAATTAGGGAGAAGCAACACAGATGATTCTGTCAAGACAAGACCAATTATTGAGTCAGCTGATAGCAATGATGTGAATATATTGCGTAGATATCAACTGTTGAAGGGTAAACATCAGCAATTGGGTGATAGTGTCAATGCTAGTGTCGTGTTACAATCAAGACAAAGTAGCCGTAAGAGTTCATTAAATTCGCCACCAGGATCATTTGACCAATCCCAATTGATCGTGTCGTCATTGCAATCAAAATTGAGAGAAACGTCACCAACAGCTACCAGTATTGAACCCAACCGGCCGTTGATTGTATCACGCGGGAACTCTTCTAATGCAGCTCATTCCACGATTACAAGCCCTCCAAGGCCGACCAACACCAACACCAACACCAACACCAACACCAACACCAACATTAACGCCAATACTAACGCCAATATTAACACCAACACTAACACAACTGATACAAGCCATCAAGAACGAAAAGCTAGCCAGACAAGATTATCGTCCATCCATTCAGTCCCTTCAAATAGTGTCAGTAGTGGTACACCTGGAAATGCAGCAAGTGTATTACCTTCTATCAAAAGCAAACCAACAACTGTTGTCACAGGATTAGCCACTAGCCCCTCAATTTATGACTACCGATCATCATTCAAGATTGAAGATGCATCTGAGGAAGATGCTGCTTTGAGAAGAAAGGCTAGTAAAAAAGATGATTGTGAGGATGAAGAGGACTTGTTGTTCACCATGAGTGATATGAATTCAAAGTAGGTGATTGTAGAGTCATTTTCCATTGATGTAAATAGAGTGATAGGAAATCGTTGCATAAAGAGGCTACTCTTAAGTCTACCGATGATATAGGTACTATCATTAAGTTATGTATATTAAAGACCCTGAATATAATCGTATTTTTGCGTGTTTTTTTTTTCTTTTTGTGAATACCAAACCTCAAATAAGCTAAGCTCCATCAATTACTCATCGCCATCTTGACCTGGATTACAAGATTTGTAACCCAAAAAGGTGAATAATCTCCAAACACCCCAAGCCAAAACGGCACCCAAGATTGGACCAACCCAGTAAATCCAGTGGTAATTTGGGAATGATCTACTAGCAATACAAGGACCAAATGATCTTGCAGGGTTCAAACCAGCACCAGTGTAGTAGACACAGATTAAATGTCCCAACATCAATGAAACACCAATAACAAATGGAGCCATAAAAGTAGCTCTTGATTTTTCAACAGCCATCATCAATACAGTAAAACACAAGATAAAAGTACCAAAAGCTTCCAAAAACACTCCTCTTGATCTTGAAGCGCCACCACCCAAGGCGTTAGCAAATGCAATATCACCGGGAGTCATTGCTGAAGCAGCACCAGCAGCAGCCATACCAGCAATCATTTGTGCAATCATCATGACAACCCCTCTGATTGGATGAATAGCTTGAGCCAAAACTAAAGTCAATGTAACTGCTGGGTTCAAATTACCACCAAACTCTAAAAAACATAAAAACACCCATCATCACTCCAAACCCAAACCCAAATGAAATCATAATCAATTGCATTGGATCAGATCCACCACCTGGTTGTGGGATGTTTGGATCTTGGTTGGCAATTTGAGCAATAACAAAAGCAACCCATAAAAAGATAAATGTACCGAAAAACTCACCAAGGAAGGCAATTAAATGGTTTTTAAGTGGTGAATTAGTGTATGCTTCTTGGTATTCTGGTTCGTATACTGGACGTTGTTGTTCAATATCGTCAATTGGTGATGTTGCTTCTACAGTCATATTAAAGATGTAATTGTGTTTATATACAGATAGTGGTCAGGGAAGCAGATTTGAAGGTAGCGATTGAAAGTAAGTTGGGGGAATGTTGTAATAGTTAAAAAGAGAAATTGGAGAAACCGTGGAGGAATTGCGCATGCTATTTATAGAGTTTGGGCTTAAGCTCATCTGGGCTTTTCCAAATCGCAAGCTTTATGGTTAAGAGTCAGTGTAGCCATTCTTAATTCTGTTTGTAAATGTACAACGGGGTAAAATAATGTAAGAAGTTACACAAACATGGTAAGTATCAGTAGCAAAAAGACAAAAAAAGAAATTTTCTTTTTTTTTTTTCTCCTGTTCATTGTTGCTTTGGTCTCATTTCAGCGCCAGTGGAAATATGCCCACTGGGGTGGGCGTGACCCCCCTTAGGGAATAAAGGGTGTTTGGAGTCTAGCACTGACTGTTGGGGCAATGCTGTTCCTAAAGTCTCCTTGTGTGCATTGCATGGGGCCCTAAGGGATGTAGCTTTCTTTGCAGCGCTGAGCATCTATAAAATCGAGGCCGAGGAAGTTGAATTGCAGATCTAATTAGAGTCTACTAAAAAAATTCTCAAGAAAACGTTTAAAAATGAGGGGAGAAGGAGAGAGAGCAGAAAGATGAAATTTCCAGCGACAATTAAGCTCTTAAATGGGGACAAAGAAAAAAGAAATTCTTGGTTCATTAGCGTTATGTATGAGTGATATTGTTTATTCAAACTAGGCTTCTATAACTACTTAGTTGTTTTCCAAATGAAACGGATGGTTTTTGATTAAACAATTGCAATTTGAGTATATATAAACCTTATTGTTATGCAGTTTTAAACTGGTACACAAATTGGCAAAGAAAAAGTTTTTTCCTTCATCGTAAACTAAAACTTTACAAGGACAAGGAAGACAAGGAGGAGGAAAAGAGTATTTTACAATAAGAGTCATTCATAACACAATAAGAGAACAGATCCTTCACTCCGTTGTATAGACAACGGAATAGTAACAATTGATATACAAGCCATTTTGAAACTAGTGATCTATTCATCTTTGTATTGTCTTTTTTTCTATTCCCGCCTCACTCGTACTCCCCCTTGTAGGTCGGTTCTAGATTAGCATTTTGTGGTTCACGATGACCCAACGAGTGGATTATTCGGGTGTTTTAACTGGTCACAAATCAATCCTTTTTGATTGAGTAAGCGGATCAGATGGGAGCCATGACGTCCACTTCTCAGAAGGAAGGAATTGGCTATGCCAATCCATCGAAGCCACCGATAGACCAATGTACATATAACATTTTAATAAACCGTACTTATATGCAAGGGGGGCTAAAAGGTATTTTAGAAGCAAAAAAAATATTATTATTTGAGTTTTACATTTCCGAATTGCTATTGCTAAACGGTATGGTCATATGACCTGTGGATGGCTAGTTGGAGGAGAATTAATTGAAAGTGAACAATTCTATTGGTTTGTACCTCCTGAGTCAAATGCCCCCGTACTTCCCGTAATGGTTTTCTTCCTTAACTATTTTACACAGACTGTACTCCTTTGTCAGTGTGATTTAAACTCTATTACATTGTTTTTATTATTGGTAGCTCAACTATAATCTCTTTTAGGAAATACATTGGCATACATATAAGAGCTCATACATACAATAATACTTTCCACTAAAGTTGTTCTATTTTTTTTTGGAACAGTACACAAAACTGTAACCGTGATTCTAGGTTCACTTCTTTACTGGAATGTATACCGCCAGAGCAATGTGCTTTTCGCAACTTGACCCCAATTGATCTCGTACGACAGTAATGTATTGTTTGGTTAGGAATTCTTCCACTTTTTCTCTGGCGTGGCTCGGGACTCACCCTGTATTCCATTCGTGACATGAGATTTTTTTCCTTTTGTGTGCATCACAAATTTCATAATATTCATAACCATACCAATCGTTGAAACAAGGGCATTGAAAAAAAAAAAATTCAAAAGACCTTCGATTCTTGGCTATGTTTTGCATAACAAACAACCGCTTTTTATGTACTGCATTTCGTAAATTTACTGACGTAGAAAGTTAGAGTTGCAGGTAAAAAGTATGGGATTCTGTAACGATTATGTAGTATGACGCTTATATACTGTTTTGTAGCGGGATAGGGTACACTTGTACTAAAATCGCATGCGTCTACAATCCCACTCGGCAGTTCCATTTCTTTCCACAATTACTTTCGTCCTTGCGTAGACCTTAAGCATTTCAGTTCTAGTTTCGGAAATACAAATAAGCGACTCAAACTGGGAAATCTCTTGTGTTACAAACAAGAAGAAAAAGTAAAAAGAAATTCTTAAAGCCGGCTTTCACTTGGTGCAGATGAAATTGTTAGAGCAACAGACGATTCCATGGTACGTTGTATATGCATTTGAAAAAAAAAACTATAGTCTATAGCTAAAAGTGGCGAGCCAGCTGAAACACGATTGCTGAAAGCATGCACCGCCATCGTTGCAAAGCCTCTGCTGTCAAAAGCAGATATTCTCTTTCGAATCGAGATTTCTTAAGCGACTTTGCGTCTCAAGGGTTTCAACAGCACACGTCAAGTTTCTTCTTGATATCTTGAAATTTGCCCGACAAAGTAGCCGCAAATGCAATATTTCTTATTATAGTATTTCTTCAATACCGAATTTTCGATTCAAGTTCAAACGCAAAAAGCCATAACTTGTTGACAGAATTGACCTATTTTTAGAAACCTAGATTTCACACTTTGTATTATCAAGACATGTTAGTGGGGAAACCTTGAAACGTCATCCATGGCAAAGAATAAATGGGAGAGACAAATTTTTCCAAAAGTTCTATAGGCGTAGCTTGCAATTGCATGTTGCTTCCCGTCGATACTTTTGCTTCCACCAACTATTTCACCATGAGGTTATTTATGAGGAGGCTGCTAAAAAGCTTATGTTTGGTCACGTGATTTTTATTGTCGCATATTTTCGACACGACTCTGCATCACATTTTGAAAAATGGTGTGCAAGATGGAGACAAAACATATCAGTAACATCCATCTTTGAAACATTAATTGCATACAAGTCGGTCGTCAGTATAATCAACCTGCACATAATTACGTTGACAATGAGCAATAGACTTTCATCACTTTACCGCACGAAATCCAACGATACAACACACAATGAGCAACAGTCGAATCATTCAGCACTATCCACAACAATCAATAATGGTACACGAACAAATGGCCTTCGCAAGTTGGAATCACACTCCAAGGACCTTTCATTACATGATATAAGCATGAATACGTCTCACTATGATCGAACCCATAGCCACAACTCATTAACAATTTTTAAGCTGCAGGATGCCGATGACGTCGTTGATTGGATTGACAGTATCAAATCACGTTATGAAAACTTGAAATCAAAGCAGCGACAGGAGCTAAGCGAGTTGATACAAAAAAAGCAGGAAGAGGACATGAAAAGAAAATTGAAAGTGGATATGCAACAAAGACATTTTGATGATGATTTTGTCAAGTTGGGCAAATTACTTGCCTATAGGGATGCTGTGGAAAAACGGGAAAGAGAAACTACTTTCGCGCTGCGACATGAAGTTCCAGAGTCTCGGTCTGAAAAATTACAATCTTTTCATCGATCTTCACTCTGGAATCATCAGAGGAACGAAGTTGATTTAAGTGATGACGTTGATATGAAGGAGTCAAACAATGAAACTGTGGAACAAGATGGAGAAGAATATGAACAATCCTCTGAGGATCAAGAGATACAGAAATTAGAAAATTATCCGAGTGGCACTATAGGGCTTGACGAACGTGAAATGATTGAAATCTCGTCTAGTGAAGAATCGGAGGCGGAGATAGTGCATAATATGTATGGCCAATCACTACATCCTTCTCGGAATGAGTATCAGGAAAACTATCGCGGCGCCTCTGGGTCAATTCAAACATCTCAAGAGTTGTATGATTATGGACACTCCAACTTTAGGAGAATAGATCCATACGGCAGTAATTTCGCTAACTCGGATGATGGACAAGAACGATATAGTGCGAGAGAGGAGCATCTGCAAGAGGGATTATACGAGGACGAGCAATACAGCGACGAGGAGGCTTACTCAGAAGAAGAGGAAGGCTATTCGTCGAAAGAATATGACAACGATGATGGGTACAGAGATAATGAGGATTATAGAGAACAATACCAACAGGAGATAGATAGGGGATACGATTACCGAACTGCGAAAGACTATGCTTACTACACCGAAACAAATCACCATCCCCAAGGTTATTTGGATTCGCAAGCAAAAAGAGACGAGTCGCAGGAGTCTAGTTTCGAGCCTGTTGTCGAAGAAATCTCTTCAGAAGAAGCCCAACCTGATTACGAGAATACCTCACCAAACAAGGCTGGGGAGGCGATTGTGCAGCATGTGCAAGACCTAGAAGAAGAGAATGGTGGCAGTTACGAACCCGATGATGATGATGAATTCAAATCTATGATTCAAGTTGATGACTATCAACATGATTCTCGAATGGAGGTGGCTCAAGTTGATCTGCTGGGTGAAAGTAGTGTCGATTCAGAGATCGAGTCAGTGGAATACACGGAATACGCATCGACCGAAGCGAGCTATTCAAGACAACATTCTGTTCCTATCTCAATTGGTGCTAGATCAACCTCATCCTGCTCGCAGTCTGAGCTGGAAAACATGCCTTCAAATTTTGATTCACAAGCAGAAGCATTCGCGGATGAGGAGAATGAAGAAGATGACGACAATGACGAAAAATCACGTGTTTCTGCAAGCACATACAGTACATTAGTGGCTTTTGCTTCAAGGGCTCTAAGTGATAGATCATCGCGCAGCTTCAAGGAATCTCATGCACAATCGGGGTACATGGCTGATGCCGAATACACTGATAACAACCTCGCAAAAGCTTCAAAGGAGGATGAAATCGATTCTGATGCAACCTCGAAAGATAAAGATTTCCGAACCGAAGAGATGGCCCCTGTTCCGGATCCATTTTACGCGCAAGAATTGAACGAACACCGAATGAAAGTCAATGATTTGGATGAAAACAGATCCGAAGGTTCTTTAGCTGACGAGAGTCAATTTGAATCACATAAAAGTGATTTCCATGTTGACAGACGAGAGGAACCTGATAATGTTGCCGACACTAACGCACAAAAAGAGATTGTTGTTCTGCAATCTCATAATGGAGAGGTACCTCAAACTGTGTCAGCTCAAACGGAAATGGCTGAAGCTCGAATCGGTGAAGTTGATGACAAAGCCGCATACCTGAGTGATGAGAATCCTCCAGCGCCGATATTCAAATCAATTGAAGAAGAAGAAGATCCTGAAACTGTGTTGCAAAATCTAAAGGAGGCCGAAAAAAAATACAACATAAAGATTGATGCAGTTGAGGATCTTGAGAGGAGTATAAAGTCGTTCTCGGAACCACCTGATGAGAGCAACCCAAAACGCAAAGAGCTCAAACTGGGCGCTTATATGTTAGATGATTTGAATAAACAACTGGCACAAACTCAAGGTCCAAATGAAGTGAGACGAATCCCTGTGCCTGTGTTGGAAAGAATTGATGCTGACGTTAGCGAAACATCTGCGTCATTTGACGGTAATTCTAGTGCCATAGAACTGGACCAAATGGAAGTAGATGATGATCGAGATGAAATCGAGGTGGACAATATGGAGGTTGAATCTGCGGAACAAGTTCATAACAAGTCCTCTGAATATTTTAGCGGCAACATAAAACCTCACGAGAGTAGTGTTCGATCAGTTGTTGGTGTTTCTGAAAAGGAGTTTGACGGGGATAGAGGACAATTAGACGACTTCATGGAAGAATCACGCACATCTGGACAAGGTAGAGAAGAAACGTCTCTACTAAACCCAAATAACTCTTCCCATACAGCAACCGAGCATATTGTTTCTGAAGAACCTGAGTTACAGGATATTGACACGCCGATACTTGACACTGTACATGAATCAAGTTTTATGACCAACGACAATGAACCTACAACGGCATTGGATGAAGATGAGGGGGTATTTGGTGGAGACGAGCTCAACAGAGATGAGTTTGAGAAAGAGGAATCTCATAACGACATTCCAATAGTGGAGACAACAAGCTCCGACGTATCCGACCTGGCTGGGCTTGCTAATGAAAATGATGAGGTCATTAGCATCAGCAGTGGTCCTGATAGTGAATACGAGGAAGTTACCGTGACAAGCACTGGCTCTGATGTGCAAGAAGGTGAAGTCAACGTAATTAGTACTGATAGTAATAGCGACGAAGAGGACCTTACTGTCATTCATATTAATTCAAGTGATGAGGAGAAAGGCGAAGAAGTGAGAAACACAGATGAAAATGAGATCATTTATGAGTCTGCTAGCTCGGGACAGCATATAGAGGATCCAAGCACAAAGGAAACTACCACCACCACCAACGTACAGCTTGAAACAGGTTCATTACGTCATAGTGAAACTGACGAAGTAGTATCGACTAGTAATGCTCTTATTGAGTCCAGTGAAAACGAGGAAACAGAGCTTCAACAACGTCATTACGAGTTTGAGTCAACCAATAGAGATGCTTACAGCGATCTCGTTCAAGACGTTTTAGATCTAGCTCATCAATTAGCTGAAAACGGGGATCATGAAGATGGTATTCAAAATGAATCGTTTTCTGTGCTGGCTACACCGAATGATCTGCGTGTTAAGAGCGCAAGAGAAGGCTACTCGCGTGGAGTGCTGAAGAAAGAAATCTCGCATGCATCAGCTGAGACCAAACTTAGTCCTTCAGAGATCCGCAAGAGATTACTTTCGATTTTCCCCAATATTGGGCCATTAACAAGTCTGGTTAGTGCGACTCATACAGAAGTACCTGAACCAGTAATCCGGGACTCGTCGATGACTCATGATGATGAAGGAGATCATGGAGCCAGATCTACTGAAGTCTCAGTGGGAGAGAAAGCCCAAGGGGAAGAGTCTCGCGTGGAATCTTCGGATTCCGACCAACACCAAAATCTGCGTATTGCAGTCGTTGATAATCAATTGCTCCCGACAGCCACTACCGAAGGCGTGGAGCGTTTCTTGCAAGATGTATATCGCGGGGAATATTCTCGTATAAGACATTTGTTTGAGGAGGCTCCCTACTATGAAAGCGCCCATCGAGACCAAACAGAGATGGTGGAAGGGGAAATTAAAGACAATCCAAGCCAAGATGTAGCTGAAAAAGAGCTCCTTCCTGGATATAGTCTGAACGATGGCTTTATTAACGATGCTTCCAATGTTGATGAAACTGATGAGGAACTAGTTCACGAGGATGACTCATACAATGAGGAGCGGGACAGTGAATATCCACCCAATGACAAAAACGTTAAAGGAGTATTACAAGCAGCTAGCGGATTTTTCGAAGAGATGGACACAGGTGAGGCTTCAGCGCTGCAAAGTGATGAAGAAACTAGCCAAGGTGTTGAAACCATCAAATCTTTGGCCAATGCTGTTTCTGATTTTGTTGAAATGGTTGATGAAGGTGGGTCAGACTCGCATGACAGTGATAGCATCGATGAAGTTGGCAATGAGAACGAGAGCACATCTTCTTTCAGAAGCGAGCAAAACAATATAGCTGAAGCGGCAACCCAATTTGTTGAACAAATGGATGAAGGTGAAACTTTGGAAGAAGCAAGCGCATTGGGTGAGGAGAAACATGGTACTGTCTCGGACAAGAGAACCCCCAATGCCGTTAAGTTTGCCGATTTTGCTTCTAAGAGATTGCATTCATTTGCGGAGGTAGTTGAAAGCCTTCACAGTTCAGTTGAACTGCATGGACTGTCAGAGAATGAAGACGATGGAGAATTGATTACAAGTATCAATGTCGAAATTTCACACGTACGTCCTTCAACAAGAAGAAGGAAAAGGAGAAAGAGTATAAGGCATCGTTTGCAAGCCAATAGACCCTCTCTGGTGTTGCCTATAGTGGAGCCAGAGATTGCAGTGTTACCTGTGCCTGTGTCTGTGCCTGTGCCTGTGTCTGTGTCTGTGCCTGTGCCTGTGTCTGTGCCTGTGCCTTTGCCCGTGCCCACGCCACCATTGGAGCCAGTTGTCGAGAAAGACATAATTGAAGAGGAATCTACCTTCGATTCAAGATACAGTAGCCCAAGCATGGAGAGTAAAAGTGAGTTACCCGATGCATATCAAGATGTGGTGAAACATGGGGTTGATGTCAATGATGCCAATTCCGTGGTTACCTCCGCCCACGTAAGTGAACTACCAGACGAGCCAACAACTGGTCACGTCTCAGATGAAATACAAGCGACATTGGAGACTATCACTCGTATGGACACCACACAACCATCACTTGAGTTTACGGAAATCACTGCCCTGCCAATACATCGACGCAACCCATCAAAACGAAAGGCACGTTCACGGAGGCGGAGAATACTAGGTTTGGACTTGAGTGAAATCGAGCGGTTCGAGCCTATGAACGTTTTTGAGGAACAACATGTTAATGAAACTGGGGAGAACGAGTCAGACTCTAGGGGCAGGAAAAGAGTGGCATCAAATGATTTGTTGCGTCAATCATCGTTTACCACTATGGATCATCCTGCGTCTCGTACAAGATCAAAGTCGCCTTTGAAAAAAAAACGAAAAAATTGAATAAATAATGTAAACAGTCTAAGCTAGGTAGGTCAAACCAAATTCGAACACTCCGAAAAACACCATATTTGTTAAAAACGATCTCGTTATGGAAATTCCCAACCCTCGATAAAACCAACCGTCCTTCTTTTTATAAGTGTCAACTGGTGTCAGTGATAACCCGTGCAGCTTTCTAAATATATTAACCACAGCAGCTTTTTGCACGAGCGATTTAGCTGTGTCTATGGGAAAGATGATGATCCAACTTAGAACACCAGATAAACCACCAGATAATAAAACTGTAAATGGCGAGTTAATTGACCCGTTTTTGTTGGTCAAGTCGTTTGTGAATAATTTTATCAGTTCATACAAACTGAAGTACACTCCCGTAGACAATGAATCACGAAGAAGGTGTAGCTTGAACCCGGAATAAAGTCCTCTGAACCCTTTGGCTGTAATGATTGTGTTGCAAATTTGTAAAGTAGTTGGCGTCCCCAACCTTGTCTTTACACTTCCCAATGACGAATTGGCAGTAACAAGTTTCTCCAATTGGGAATACACTTTGATGAATTCAAAGGGACATGCAAATACACTAACTCCGGCCCCAGCTACACAACCGGAAATGAAACAGACTGGAAGATTTCTCCAAAATGGGTGCTCCTGTCGTACTTTGCCATACCAGTTATTCTGAAACATTGCCGTGTAAATATACGGCTTACAGAAGGTGTAGATTGACACATTGAGGGATTTGGAGAATGATGTCGATATGAGTGGAGCCCAAACACCTCTAAAGAAGCCTCGAACTCCTTCTGCCATGTATGTCCTCCTCGCACAGTCAAGATATCCTTTGAAGTGGCTGTGTGTCTGCATTCTCACTTTAATAGTATCAAGTGGGTACCCAACCAATGTGGACGCTAGTGATGCGCCATATGCAAGTATACCTGAACGAAACGGCTGTAGCTGTTCGGGAAATATATGTACCGCATGTTTCGGATCTAAATGGCTAGCTATTGCAGGTATTGGCTGGTCATTCTTGTGCACGTTGCCTGACATTTGTCGCTTGCTTGTTGAGAGGGGTGCAATTTGTTTAACAATAATGCGAGCTTTTTGTTGATTGGGATTCCATCCGATGGAAATGCGTAGTTGACACAAAATCGCAGATCTAAATGAACTATTTCTCGTAGGTTATAAATTGGAGATAACAATACACGTTAGGCAACGTTATTGGTGCTCTACCTTTATAAGATCTTCTTTTCGGATAGCTGGGAACGATTTGTCTCGAAATTATCCCTTGCTGATGCGTTGTTGGTACAGAAGTTTGCGAACTCGAAACTACTGAGACACGATCTTGAATCTGTTCAAAACCCTCGACACGTGGACCAAATGAGATTGCTTTTAGAGAGATCAAACATGTCGGTTCTAGCATGCTACGCCTATTTCAATGTGACATTGACAAGTATACATGTAATAAAACAAAGAAGACAATAGTTTCATCTGTATAACTGTTTCACAAGTAACTAACTACTTTATTTCCTGGATTTCCTAATATTCTTGTAAACCCTGTGTTGCTTAAAAAGCAATTGCATGAGGAATTCCACAAACCACAACGGATAAAATCTACCCATCAAATGAAGAAGATAGGACCACCTTCCACCATATAAATTGAACCTTGTCAATTTCTTCAACACCTTCGGAACTAAATCTTTTGCGTACAGTTGAGGACTAATTCCATGCGTGGCCATATCCCTCGCTGCGAGGCCACTTTCTACGACGCCATCCACATAGTATAAGGAATCCTTAAATTGTCTCTCAGCTTCATCGACGCTTTCTCCCTCACCTATGTGGGTGTTGACTCCTCCAGTGATGACACTGTGAACTTTGACTCCAAATGGTGCCATTTCTCCATGCAAGGTTTGAGCATATGAATCTATGGCAGCTTTTGTGGCGCAGTACATGCTAGTCCATGCAAGAGGCACTCTTGCTGCAACAGAGCTAGTAAACACAATTGACCCTTTGGCGTTAATGATGTATGGAGTAAGTTGCTTCGTTGCATTAATATGGCCTATGACATTCACTTGGAAAATCTTATCAACCTTTGTTTCATCCATTGATGTAGCGGGACCACCAAGAGCAATTCCTGCATTGTTGTACAAGATGTCCAAATAACCCCCGGTTTCTTCAAATACAAAGTCCTTCAATTTCCTTAAATCATCGAGGTTGGTGATATCACACGGGACAGATATAACTCCATACTCAGCGACTAGGGAATCCTGCAAATGTAAGACGGATTGTGGTGAAGCTCCAATTACCTTGTAGCCTTTTTTGCTAAACTCTTTGGCAAGTTCATACCCTATACCAGATGATGCACCTGTGATTAATGCGTACTTTTGATTGGGATTATTTAATCTAGATTTGCTCATTGCGTGTGCAAAAAAAATTGAGCTCGGGGAGAAAACTCATATTGCAACATGGAAGATATCGGGGTATTTGTATTCGTCACGAGCATTGCACGAACTTACTCAATGGTAGACTCAGTGGGGTATTGAAGATAACTAATGGAAGTGGTAAAAATAGAACGGAGAAAGACAACAATTTCCGCGCGGACTTTAGCTTTGGGTGTAAGCTGTACGCTTGTGATAATGCGGGACAATGACACAACGCAAGACATACATACACATTTTTCAAGGAGCGGCTATACCCAGTGTTAAGGGGAACTACTCCACTAGAAAGGTTGAATGCTTTCTAGGTGTGTGTGTGTGTGTTTGTGGCAAGGTTAAAGAAATGTGTTAAATTTTCTTAGCCTACCTCCATGATGGATCAACATAGCTGGTTGATGATGTCTAAGAGTCTCATCAAATTTTGAAGAGTCTAACAATAAGGCGAAAGTTGTATTGTTACCTTTCAATCGGCAGACTGCCCTCTTCTCTTTAAAAAGGTCCATGGTGTTGCGAAACAACACTCAAAGAAGTATTACACACATTTTGCTGCGAAATGTTCATGATTGATAAGATACTACAAAATCATGCTCATCAAGCGCACGATCAGCCATTGAAGAATGCACCACAACGTGTATCCACTAAGGCGATGGAAATACCGGATCGAGGTTGGGCCCCTCTAACACAACCATTAGCCCCTGCCTCGGCATTCTGTCGGCGAAGTTTACAACGTGATAAACAATAAGGATCTTCACAATTGCAATATTTACAAGCTATTCACATTAGTAACCTCTTCTTCTAGCATCGTTAACTTGTGCCAACAAGTTCTTGAACCCGGCAGAAAATTTCCTTCTCCACCACTCTCTTTTCAATTGTTTCCTATACTTAGCAGGACGAATGTATCTTGATTGAACTCTTTGTAAATATCTAATCTTATTTTCATTACCAATTCTTTTAATCTGGGTGAATGCTCTTGCCAAGTTATTATAATTGACATCAACTGTTCTTCCAGCGTTGGTGCCAAACTCCCTGATACCTTTGGCAACTTCTCGTGGAGTTGGTTGCCTATTAGCCTCGAACCCAAACCTTTCATTTATAGACTCACTAAAGGACAAGTCCGGGATCGAGTTTTTTAACAAGTCATCGATATTAACAGTTGACTCGGGTTTGGGTGAGTATTTAGCAGCAGAGACATCTTTAGATGTTGAGTTGAACCTGAGGGAACCTATGAATAAGGGTGTGATTACAAAACCAGATGGTCTGAGTATCGTTGTTGGCGTTGTGGATTTCTGAAGTAGTCTTAACATGAGTGTAGAGGAGTTTTAAATCGGCGTTATCGTGAAAAGCTTTCGGTTGAATTTTTGCAAAACTTTTTTTTTTTTTTTTTTTTCTATTTTTTTATTTTTTCGTTTCTGTTGGCCTTTTTGTTTGTTTGATCAGTGTGAAATTTTTGGGGACCCAAAAAATAAAATTACTTACAGTAAGAGGGTAATAGCTTATCTATGTTCAATTAAGCAAGTTTCAAATTCAATATTTGATAGCATTATCTGAAACCCTAGTCTGATCTTGCTTTGAACTTTCCAAACTTTACCGAGGGACCCCTATTGGACAAAGTTCGGACTTTTTAATATTTAAAGATGGCACAGAATACAGCGAACAATACAGAGGCGCCATTTGCCAATGCATCGATGTATCTCAACTCGGTATGTCCTGGATACACACTTCTCGAAGATAATGTGCACTACCCACTACCGAACAATGTCCCTGCATCGACAATGGAAATTGCATGGCCAGTGACAATCGGGAAACTGATTAATGCGAAGTTGGAATTGGATAGCGAGTATTTGAATATAGCTCGCCCGCCGTTGGGACCGTTTGAATCAACAACTTATGTTTCCTTGCCACTCCATGTGGTAAATGCATTTAAAGAAAAAGTGCTTCATTGTGATAAACAACTGGAGGGGAACTTGCACATCGGAGCAAATGTCAATCCTTTGACACAAGACCCTTTTCGAAATGCTACAATGAATCCCGGTGCATTGACAACAATCGTGGAAACAAAGCCTAGATTTCAATCAAAGAATCCGTTTAATAAGTTGACATCTAATTTCAACAAGCTATTTGTCAAGGACGAGATTTATGATAACGTGGAAGCATCGGACGTCAGTATTTTGAGCTACAATGACGATTTTGCTTCATGTGGGAAACTATTGATATCGGCAAATGTTAATGTACTTAATGTCATAGGATTATCGGACTCGTCAGAGTTTCAACACACCAAAATAATAGAGACGAAGAAGATTGAGCAGCCATTGCTACGACTACAATTCAGCAGTACATGTATCATAACATCTTTAACGGCATTTGTGTTAAATGAGGAGCCAATAATAATTTTTGGGTGTAATCAAGGCAAAGTAGTGGTTATCAAACCAAGGAGTATGAAGATGAAACAAATTGATTTGAATTTGAATTCACTGGAGCAAGCATTGCATCCGGCGAATGTGTCCACGGTGCATGCGATAAGTCATCCCCTTTATGATTATCTTGTCGTTGCCGGGACGTCCAATGGTGAAGTGTTTATCCTCAACCCGCTTGGAAAGAATGAGTTGCTAGATTATAAAAAACAAGTTGTCGGGACAGACTCATATGTCACGTATTTCCGCAAGTTTGACCTAAGTGTATTTGGGGAACCCAAAGATGATCAATTGATTGGTCACTTTAAATTGTGCCATAAAGCGATAACGGCCATTGCATCAACGATGTCAATGGAAAATTCTTTGCAAAATGACATGTTGCCATCATTGATAGCTGTGGCTTCAGAAGATGGATTTGTCAAGTTTATCGATTTCATGTTTTCCTATCGTTTTGATCAGGAGGAGGTCACCGATAGTATCGTTACCGATATTGTATCCAACTACTTCAACACGGGTGTTTCCGATGTCAAGTTTAGTCCTGATTTGAGATTTTTCACCGTTGTGGGGAAAGGTGACTTGATTGAGGTGTTCAAAATGACCTACTACAACATCAATGCCTTATTGAAGAAACCAGAACGTGCAGGGCGGTCAAGAAGTGGTACAGTAAATAGTCATAACTCACACTATACGTCAATGACGGCAACCCAAAGTTTGCAAGATCTTGTTCCTGAGAGGCTGTACCCACCAATAATAAAATCTATAGAAATTGTTTGTCGTTTCAAAGGGCATACGAACTCGGTCAAGGCAATTCAATTTTTCAAGGATATTGATGAGTCACAGCTGGTGTACAAACTTGTCAGTTGTGGAGATGATGGAAAAGTATTTGGATGGGAGTTTGACTACAAAGCGGTACCGAAGGTAAAGAAGCCACACGCTGCCACCCAAAGCAAACCACGCGAAAGTAGAAGATCGATCCATGAAAAGAAAAGTAGTGTCCATATTGTGGCACAAAGCCCCAGTCCAGGACCAATACATTCAAGATCTGCCCATCGAAGAAATTTGTCATCTTCAGATCCAATTTTAAACACACCTTCATTCACAAATTTGTTATCCACCAAGGGCTTAAACTTGACCAGTATGTTGCTGGATGACCATTCGCCAAAACCAAGACAAACTGAAACAATCATTTCTTTATACAAACTGTTGCTTGATCTAAGAAGCAAGAAGAGTATGCAGAAAAAGTATATTCAGACAAGCACCATTATATCGCCAATTGTCAACGACAAGTACTTGCCATCGATATCTATACCGTTGGTAACTATAGATTTGACAAGTATTGTACCCGATGGCAAGATTGGCAATGTTGTGATAGACCAGCAAGCGGTGTGGTGTTTTTGTAAGAATGGCGATCTATTCAAATATACAGTACATATAAATTAAGCTTTTATTGATTGAAATTGTCAAACGCATTTCCATCTAGTCCAAACCCCAATTCTTCTTCGAGTTTATAGTAATCTGGTCCTAGCGTGTTGGGAAAATCGTTCAAGTTTATGCCACTCATGTTGGCATCTCCGGAATCATATTGATAATTGTTTGATTCAAGGCTTTGGAAAGAAAAATCATTCAATTCTTGTGGTTTGGGGTAGTCATCTTCCCGAATATTTGATGACGAGCTAACATCAAGAGATCGATTCTGTCTTTGTTGCTCTTCCAGTTCTTGTTTTTCACGTTGTTGGATCTGCATTTGCAATTGTATCTGTTGTTGTTCCTCTATTGGTTTTCTGACAAAATCACGGAACGTTCTAACCTCCTCCATGATAAGTTGCTTCATTTCATCTAGTTCTTCAAATGTCTCGAATGTTTTAAAATCGAATTTAACCTGGCATTCAGGTTCGTCTCTAGGGTCATGCCACACTTCTAAGTATGGATGTTCCAATGCTTCATTGACACTAATACGTTCGTGTGGATCCAATGCCAACATTTTTTCCAACAAGTCCAACGCCAAAGGATTAGCATTGGGGAACAAGTGTCTATAACTAATCTTTTTCATAAATGGTAAAGACCTCACATAATTTTGTGCTCTTTGTGAACCAATCTTCACCAATGTCGATTCCGGTGGTGTTCCCAAAATCATCAAGATTTGATTCAATTGGTCAACGTAATCTTTACCTCGAAAAATTGGCTTACCTCCAAGCAACTCTGCTAATATGCATCCAACAGACCACACGTCAATTGCCTTTGTATAATTTGTAAAACTAAGCATAATTTCTGGTGCACGATACCATCTCGTTGCCACGTACTCTGTCATGAATCCTTGATTTTGTTCTGGATTCTCTGAAAAGCCCCTGGCTAGACCGAAATCACAAATCTTTAATTCACAATCCGCATTCACGAGAAGGTTCCCTGGTTTCAAATCTCTATGTAGCACATCTGCTGAATGAATGTATTTCAATCCACACAAGATTTGATATATAAATGATTGATAGTGCAGATCAGTCAATGGTTGGCCCGATCTTATTATTTGATGCATATCACATTCCATTAATTCCTCATAAAGATAAATTTCATTAAATTCACCAGTCAATGGATTGGGGATAATATCCAAGTCGTAAAGACAAGTGATGTTCTTGTGTCCTCTAAAAAATTGTAACAATTTAATCTCCCTCAAAGCTCGTTTGCAAAGGATCTTTTTGCTAAAGATGTTTGTGATTTTCTTGATGGCTACATATGATCCGTCAGCTGAGGAGGACAGATTGGTGTTTGGGTCGGCGCTAGTGCCATCATCGTATTTGGCTGAGCAAACGATACCATAAGCCCCATGACCCAACTCCTTGATGATCTTGAATCGTCGATCAATAATGAACTCCTGGTTGTACACTTTGTTGACTGACCTGCCATAGTATACTGAATCTTGGCTCATTTTGGATGTGCTGTGGAAGAAGCTCTCTCAAGGTAGTGGACTTTTAGACTTCTCTGTGTTCCTTTATAATATAAACGATTTTGCACTCACGGTGTAATGTGTGTGTGTGTGTGTAGTTTTTTTTTTTTTTTTCGTCGCTGGGTGCGCTCTCTGTTTGTTTTGGAATTGTTATAAATAGAACAAACGGCATATACGAAAGAAAGAATATACCAATAGATCAACAATAAACTACTTTATCCTATTGTTTTCCCTCATGGACAATGGTTATGATCTTTCTTTTGGATGCAGAAAGTGCCGCATCGAAGAAGACTTTGTGGTTTGAAAAATCATTATCTGAAATTTTCATTCTCAATTGTGCCGTACCCAATAACCGAGAAACCCTATGGAAACAATGGGTAATAATGCAACAGGGGAAACATGTACGATTTTGTTATATGCGAGGGGAAGGGTGAGGGGGGTTAAAGATTACTTGTACGGTACAACAATGAGGTGGGAACTTTTGAGGCGGTTCGTAGCTTTGCGGTAGTTTCGTTAAAGTCTTAAAATGTGGGAGAAGTGGGCTTAACTAATGGATATTGGAGTTGAAGACTTCTTTGTCTTTGACCAGTGAGAAATTGATCCGAATGAGGCACAATTTTGTACTCAATGTACGGCGTTAACTTGGGTACACAAAACCCATTGAGATCCGATCCGATCGATATTACTAATTAGTTAGAAATGGAGAGTATGCGAATTGTGTTTTAGGAGTAGGCTGTGTTGGAAACAATCGTCGGTTGTTAAAGCTATGATGTCATGGGTGATTAGGCAGCTCTAACAACATGTGATTTCCAAGCTTAAACCTAGTTAAACCTTAGGATTCGCTTCGCTCTGGGTTTTCGTCGCATGTTACGGTTTCACTTTAATCGAATGATTATTGATGCACATGCAGCTGCAGCTGCAACTGCGCATGAAAGTCTCTCTTCCTAGAAATCCCTGAAAGTTTAAAAAAATAGGATACGCCAGCAAAAGGTGGAGAAGAAGAAGAAGGAGCAACGCTAGTAGGTAAAGACAAGTAATCGTTACTATCTTGGAACTCTTTCACACATTGAGTTTATGCAACCTCCGGTTTACAGTTTACAATTGTGGGTTTATGCAATCTCAAATATCCCCACCAATGGCCTGATCAGCAGTGTAGGTGAAAAGTATGGGATTGAATACACGTGATTTGTCGTAATATCTTTGAGTGTGAGTTAATGGGGAGAGGAAAAGTGTTTGCCCTAACCCGCCTCATTGTTTCCATAGTCCTACCCTCCTCTTTGTTTGCCTTTTCTTAGAGGCGACTTTTTGGCGGTATTTTGTAAACCGGACACAGGGAACGGTTTACGAATAAAAATTAAAGTTTGGGCGCTGCTGGTTAATGCAAGTGAAAACAAGCACAATAAGGTGATAAGCGATTATTATAATTCATCATAATTTCAAATGATCAGCTGTCATTGCCATCATTTATTATTTGCAAATTACAATACAAAAAAGGTGGATCTGAGGCGGACAGTATCTGATCGTATCTACTAAAGGAGTAAACGCACTGAAGCGTAATGGATCTTGTAACAAAAAGAGGGGAAGGGGTTCAGGAGTCAAACGTTGTTGTGCGGTCCATCCTCGTATTTTATTTTACGCTGTATGCTCTAGTCTCTCCTTACTCCTTGCTCCTTTTTGTGTAAGAGGTCATGATTTTTCGTTTCACCCAACAACAGATGTAAATTTTATACTTTATTATTTTGTAATTGGTAACTCTTATTACAGGAAGCTTATAGTTTGTTTCAAGTTGTTTTTCTCCTTCAAGGATGTTAATTTTTGTGTGAAGTATAGCAAGTGTGTCTGAAAAAAATAATTTCTGTTTTGGACTGTGGGGAATGATGAATGATACTAAACAAAAAAGCAGATCTAAGGCAACAATTAAGTGGTCATTGCCCAAGCCAGTTGTGTATTGAAAAAAATATGTCATTCAAATAGGCAGGCGATAATTATAGCGATTTCATATCAAAATAGCTCTCCTTGATTATTTTCTTGTTTCAAAAAGTGTAATTTAAAGGCAACGGAGTTGGAAAAAAGTATATATTGACTCGTCCAGGTTTGGTTTATCAAACGCTAACTCGATCGAACCCACAAGCAAAACAATTCATACAACCACTTTATCAGTCAACCACTTTATCTGCCAACCACTTTATCTGCCAGCCATTTTATCTGCCAACCATTTTATCGCAATATTGAACTGCGGGTGAACCTCCAGTTCTTGACAGTATAATAGCAATCAAAATCCTCATAATTAAGTTTCACCTAAAGTCTAATCCAAAACAAAAAGTTTAATCCCATTACACCCAATTGCTAAAGTTTATTCCAGAAAGTCATAAGTTATCTGGTGATAGAAACCATTGTCTTACGGTTTATTCTCTCTCCCCTAAAACTTGTTTTTGAGAAATTCAGCAAACTGTACCCCACTCCACGCAAACAGAAACTTTTTCTTCAATTTGGGTACACATTTTCGGAATCATACTGTCTCTCCATTGTGTTGTTGTGTTTCTTTTTAGCAAAAGTTACACATTTTTTCACCAACGCTGCGGACTGAATTCAATATAAATAGACGCCCAATCTGCTGTTTGGTTTTCATCACGTACAATCTAATTCGCTTTGTATTCCATTTTGACTTTTTTAGTGGTTGAAGAATACAATTATTGCATTGCAGACTCAACTAACCAGCAACGACAACAACAACCCAGCGAAACCCAACTTTTGATTCTTATTTTTTTCGGCGTCTGAATCTTTTCTTTTTTTTTTTTTGGGGGGACTTTATTTTTTCATATCACGCGCAATTTGACTCCGAGAAACTCAACAATAAAACCTCAAAACGATGAACTCCAGTGATAGGACAGAAGACTTGGCCTCATTGTTCTTGCCAGACTCGCTTCAACATACACCTCAACCACCGACAACGCCTGCTACTGCTTCTACTATGACTGAAAGGCTAGTTGACACATCCAACTACTTGCTTCCCAAAGATAATACCGGGTCCACTTCATTGCCAAACAACACCAGTTACCAAGACTTTCTTAATAATAACAACTTCATCAACAGACCTACAGGAGATGAACAAGAGCAACTGATTTCTCATGTCAATCACTATGCACCATATCTTCCCTACGACGCCAACTTCATGGCACATTATCCAAGTTTTCACAATCCAATGTACCCATACTTTCAAGAAGATATACAACCGTATAATGCATTCGCACAAAGTGAACCGTTACAAAGGAACCAGCAATATGAAATGGACTTGCCGCTCGAGGAAGAAGTTAAGGAACCCGTTAGCCCGAAAAAGAAACCCAAGGGAAAGAAACGTGATCTTAAGCATGCTCTAGTGGAGATAGACTACAAGCCAGCGAAATTGAAAAAGCTTTTGGATCTAACACCCTCGGGAGCAACCAGTATAAATGATTACAAGATTATCGACAATAACAACAAGGAAGTATCGGTTGAGTTTAGTGGGTTTCTTAATGGAAAATTTTTTACCAATGATATTGATAATAACAACTACTTGTTTACGAAAAATGAGCTACAAAAGGAAGAAAGTAAGCCCCTCGAAGACCCAAAAATTGTGTCTTGCTACAGGCGAAATTATATTCAAGTGTTAATTAACATGAGACTTGCTGGCGTCACCAATGATTTTAAATTGCTCAAGTTGCAAACAAGTGAGTACGGGTACTCTACAACAAGGGTTATAAAATATTTCAGAATTGAGATCCAAGCTGTGACAAATATCTCCAATTCCAAGAATGTCCCCATTGTTGTGAAAGATTATGAAAAGGAAGTGATGAAGCATGAACCAAAGGATGACATTGTTCAGCCAATAAGTATAGGTGCGGAGCACGTTGTTGTCTTAAATGAATCAGGAGCCAACAATGAATTGGACAAATACTTTGCCGTAAAGAAGCTACAGTTTAAGAATGCCACACCAAACAATGGTAATCTCACTTTTCAAAACTATTATCACTTGAAGGCGAAATTGAGCTGTGTGGTTGCTGATATCTACTACGACGACTACGTTGATGACATGGCTGATCTCAACAACAGTGGAAACACCAATGAGTTTCTACTTGCTGAGTTGGTGAGTGAACCAATCATCGTTCGTGGAAGGAATCCCAACTTTTATGCCGAAAGGAAGGATGTTTTGATACGGTGTCGTCCATACTTGTCGAAAAAGAGCTACCAATTGGCTACAGAACTGGCACGAGACAAGCAAGAGGAGGAAGAGGAGCATGTTAGTCTAGAGTCAACTGAAGATGATATCGATGACCAATTGGATGAAGGACATGTATCACCCACTGATAAACCAAAACAAACAAACTTAACCAGTTCTGACATTGATTTGAACGAAATTGATGGATATAAATACTACCCTATTTCCAGTCATTACTATCTTCCGCCAGTGAATGTGGTCTATTTTCCCCACCGTGCCCACCATCCGATTGAAAAAGACGATTGTGAATCGGCCGTGGAGCCAGTGGTACATAGGAAAAGCTCAAATGTGTATTTTAAATAGATTTATGATACGATTGGTAAGTTTAGCCGAAGTGTTTGGTAAATCGTAAAAAAAAAAAAAACTGCAGATACGGCGCTAGTCATTAATTCGAATACGAAGTGATCAGCTCTTGTTACAATGCCCCTGGCTATATATATATATATATATCCCCCCCATAGACCCATATTTCTTGCCAAGATTTTCTCACCAACACCACAACACTATGAACATTATTTTAGTCTATATTGTTTCCGCTGTTGCAGCACTCAACTTCATCAGAGATTTTGCAAATGGTTGCGAAAGTCAAAAATGCATCGATGCTAGCAAAGCATTAACAAAGAAATGTGAAAAGGAAGAGAGCAACGTGTTGGGATGTATTTGCAAGCTCAACGATGATGATTATTGGAAAAAACTTAGTGATTGTATTCAAAGTTGTGATACCCTGCAAGATGTTATTGACACCTCACCAAGTGGTTTGAAGCAGTTGTATTGTGATGCCGCTCTGGCTTATGCTTCATTGTCTACACTTTTTCCCACAAACAGTTTGGCTTTAAGTGATTTTCAAGGGGAGGGATCTTCAGCAATTGGTGATGTTGTTAGTACCTTATCGGCACTTTCTAAATCCGTCAAGTCGGCTACTGGAACAACCTCTAGTGGAAAGACAAGTGAAACATCCATGGACGCGTCAACAAGTTCAGATAAAACGTCAAGCAAGACAACTTCAAACATGGCTGCCACAATGGGCTGCGGATCTATTATCTCTTTGTTTGTTTTAGCTTTGTTGTGAGTAATTAATTTTAAGCTTTACTTTTTTCATGTGTAGTTACTGCTCTACACGTGATGAAGAGGAAAATGAACCAAGGGAACGGCGTCCTCTGGGTTTATGCAAACCAGTTGATGCTTTTGCAGCCTTAGTACGGTGCGGCGCTCGTTTCTCGTAAGTTTTTCGAAAAATTCCTAATTAGGTATGTACACAAAATCAAAGCACCAAAAATTGGTCGCGATATAAATACTCAACCATCCACCTCGAATACCAAGCAAGTTATCGACATCATCCCCAATGAACGGCTTTTTATTGTTTATCATTTCCGTCGTTACGGCTGCTAGTAGTGACACCATTTCCATCTCATATGATACCAGTCAAGTATTAACATCAGTGCTGGGAAGCACCGTGCAAGCTAGTGAATCGCCAATTGGACCGAAAGGCTCGTCAGCAATTGATGCCATTCTTAGATCGTTATCAGCCCTTTCAGAAACAGGAGACTCTTCTGATGTCGTTTCCGAAACTGCAGATGCATCGGAAGGAAGTTCAAATGAAACTGCTGCAAGTGAAACAGACACCTCCGAGGAGGAAAGTTCCTCCAGCTCTAGCTCAGCTGAATCATCCGAGAAAAGTGAATCCAGTCAAGCTGCCGCCACCACAACTGAGTCAAAAACAAACTCCTCTACATCTGCCTCCAATATCGGTGCAACTTTGGGCTGTGGATCGGCAATTTCTCTCTTAGTATTAGCATTATTATAATTGTATAGTGAATGAAAAGATTACCATGTTTGAAGAAGACTGCGAAATCTGGAAAATTTAACTTTTGTGTTTTGAAAAAATCATTTCCTAATCGGGACAAAAAGATTTTCACGTCGATTGAGTGGAAGGACACATGTCACAGGAAAGTGACACGACTTGTGATGTAAAGACAGGGTTGTCAAGTGGTACGAGTTGGCTGGTATCCCATGTATGCTAATTGGCGTCATCCACAAAGAAGCGTCTTCATACGAAGCGTGAAAAAATTCTTGTTTTGAACACACTCCTTAAAACACCTCCTTCAGTTTCATATCTGTTTTAGGTAAACAACAATTTTTCTTCTTCGTATTCTTTGTGTCAGACATGGTCCCGTGTATATATAAACGACGTTATGGTAGGGACTGGGCTTCTTAGTATGGCAGTCTTCAAAGCCAATGTTGTTCATCCTTTTCTTACTACGTTTCACATTTGCATCAAACATAGCTGCTTATTGGGGCCAAAATGCCGGCGGAAACCAACAAAGTTTGGGTGATTATTGTTCCCTGTCGCCAGCAGACATCATTATATTGTCATTTTTGAACGACTTTCCCTCCCTCAGCTTGAACTTTGCTAATCAATGCTCACAAACCTTTGGTAGTGGTCTTTTACATTGTTCTCAAATTGGCCAGGATATCAAATCATGCCAAAATCAAGGCAAAACCATTCTCCTTTCATTGGGAGGTGCTACAGGCAACTATGGCTTTTCAAGTGACTCTGAAGCTGAAACTTTTGCGGGCACTTTGTGGAACAAGTTTGGTGGTGGTCAAGACAATGAGCGACCATTTGATGATGCTGTGGTTGATGGTTTCGACTTTGATATTGAGAACAAGGATCAAACGGGGTACCCTGCATTGGCAAAACAATTGCAATCATACTTTGCATCCAGCTCGAAAAAATTTTACCTTTCTGCTGCCCCTCAATGTCCTTACCCTGATGAGTCAGTTGGCGACTTGATGTCTCAGGTTGATTTGGATTTCGCTTTCATTCAATTCTACAACAACTATTGCTCTATTGATAAGCAATTCAACTGGGATACGTGGAGGGATTACGCAAGTGGGAAAAATATTAAATTGTACTTGGGTATTGCTGGATCGCCATCATCAGCGGGATCTGGATACGTGGACTTGTCATCAGTGCAAAATGTATTATCAACCATCAAGAATGATGCATCATTTGGTGGAGTGTCCATTTGGGACATCTCCTCAGTGCCGGAACAGTACATGGAGGGAATAAGTGAAGCATTGCAAGGGTCGGTATCATCACCATCCACCAACTCGGCAAGTGGTAGTTTTACCACATCTGGATATACTACTGTCACTGGCGAAGCATCTGCATCGACGGCAATTACAACTCCTACCACTACCACTGCCACCACCGCCACCACTTCCAATGCATTCTTGAACTGGATTAATGGATTCTTTGTGCAACTGACACAAGCTACAACTTCTGATATAGCCACTTCTGCGGTGGCCACTTCAGCAGTAGCTACTCCTCCGACAACCACTTCACAAACAGCTCCTACAACCACCAACTGGCTTGGTGGTCTCTTTGCTTCTGAAGTCACCACATACGTTACGATAACAACTACAGTGGCCCCCTCGATATTCAAAAGAGACATCATTGTTGATTCTGAAGCCACCAACTTTCACCCTGGATACCTTATTATTGTCACATTTATTTCTATACTCTTTTTCATCTAGTTGTATAAATTCATAGCCTCATTCCAATCAGGGAAAATAGACGATAAATCTAAATTATTCATAGCGTTTAAAGCTTCATCCCCGGTAGTGTCATCGGAAAGAACATGCAGGATTTGCATTGTGTTTTCGATATTGCCATAGTCGCTGATGCTATGTCGTATCTCGTCATCCTGTAAGTCTGCCACCTCTGAAAACATCTCTTGCAACTTGTGTAGTGTTTCAATCCAGTTCTTGCCCAATCCCCATGATTGCTTCCAACTATTCAAAGTGGTTAGACAGTCCCTGGCTCTTGCCTTAAACCTCTGAATCGATTGGTCAGGAAAGTGTTGTTTTAATACTTTGGCAGGGTAAGCAGCAATGTACAAACTAGTTGCACCAGCTGTAAATACTTGAAACCCGGTGAAAGGAGCAATCACCATGAGATTCATTGGCTTCAATCTTTTCGTTATCAGGTCTAGATTGTCCAAGGTGTCAAACAATTGTGCAGTAAGGTCGTTCCACCAACCTCGAGGACCAATATCGGGCAGGGCGTAAAAATACTCCCGGTTTAAAAAAATTCGGCACAAGAAACATAACCCGTGGAAGTAGGCAAAGTCCGCAGCTGAACCATAGCTGATATGCTCCTCGAGGTGAGAAAAATGAAGAGAAGTGGGAAGGGTTTCTTCAAACTTGTCCAATTTTTTTGACAATTTGTAAAATGAAGACTCAGGATCCCAAGGTGCTAATGGGTCTAACTTCGATTCAGTTAAGCCAACCCAAGTTCCAATTTCCCTCCATATTTCAAACAAATAGATCATAAACCCATTGCAGGATATTTTTGACCTATCTGTTTCCAACTTGTCGATGTCATTTCGAAAACATTGACTTTGAATTTCGCCAAATATAAAGTTTCTCTCATGATCGGGAAGTCTGACATGGATATCAGATAAACTGATGCATGAATGACCTTTTCTGCCACTCGAGTTACACCTATCCATCATGTACACTCCCCAAATCGCTCTCCTCCTCACCTCATTTTCCAATTCATTTGTTCCTGTTGGCTCTTCGTTGAGCCCCAAAATCATTGCCATCCGAGCAGCTAGGCCAACGTACATGTAACTTCTAGAAGCATTTCCCTCCCCCCATTCGTGACTACTGAGAACGCACAATGCTTGCACATTGGATAACGTTGGGTTGTCAAACTCAGCCAGAACCAACTTTCGTGCATGCCATCCAAAATCGAGAGACGCATTGAGGGCATCAGGAAGTGTTTTATGCAATCGAGCACAAAGGGCAAGGATTGCTAACAACACCACTGTATTTGGTTGTAATGGTGTTGTTATTGGTGGTTGCTCAATAAAGGTTACTGGGTTGAACTCGTCGGACCTTAGAAATGACATGAACGTGGGCTTGTGAAATATAGGGAAAATCCCTTTATACTGGTTGTCGAAAAATATCTGAACCATTTCGATGATTAGCTCTTTGCTGGGTAGAATAACTGGATTTTGACTAACTGTCTTTGGCATCAAACTCTTTTTCTTCATTTGGGAAGCCTTCAAGGTGTAACTGCAACTCAAATTCAATTCCGCACATCGTTGGCATGTAGATCGATTGCTGTTGACACATCTTAGCTTGCTCTGACGACAACGATTGCAAGCGACGTTCGCCCTTGGTTTCTTGAGTAAACTCATCACTGTCGATGCTTGTTGATAGAAAAAGCCACAGTTTTTGCATAAGCGCGAAAATTTCAACAACAATAGGGCATTCTGGGAGATGTACAGTACCAAAAGAGATGGACACTAGTTCTATTTTACAACGTTACTAATTGATGCCTCCTTCGAGGAAGATCTACTTCATCCACTTCTTTGCATGTTTCATTCCTTGTTGCAACTTTTCAATATGCACTACCAAATGATGACTCAAAATTTCTTTTTCATTTAATTTTTTTTTTTTTCTTTTCGACAAAACATACGCCATGTCGTCAACAACATCACTCACAACGGACCTGCAAGTGACCTTCCAGTACTGTAATGAAGCGGTCTTGGAGCTACATTGCTCGCCATTTGGTTTAAGTGGTATATATATTAGAATTGCTGAGGCAGCAATTATGGGTATTGGATCCACCTTGGGTCTGATTACAGGAAGTACTCGCGGGTTAATACATTACAATCATGCCAGCGATCTACAGGACCAAAAGTATAAGCTTTACGTGGTTATAGATGAGGAGGGAATGTTACGGATTGACTTTACTAAAATCACAATCCAGGAGAACGAGTCTGAGAATGGGAACAAAGGTGACGATGAGGAGCAATTACCAGATTTGATTTTCAAAGGTCCCTGTCCAGAAGGACGACCCGATAATGTAGAACCTTTTATAGGGATATTTAGCTTTGAAAAAGAATAGAATAGAATTAATGTCGTGACAGTGCGATCTCTGACATCTGTTTTTTTTTTTTTTTTTTCTTTCTTTTTTCGTTGGTAGCTCGGATGTAATTTTGTGCGTGCATGTAGGCAAAAAAAAAGAAAGGCTAAACCTCGGTATTTCAAAACCTAGCGGAAAAAGGCTAACTCCACATACTAATTCCCCATAATGCTCAAAACACTGATTCACCACAGCTGGTGATATGTAAACCATTCGTAGAGTCTCCATACCTAAGCCAACCTCTCATCTTATCCACTACCATTTCCTCCATTCTCCCCCTGAAAGCCCACATGTGGGGTAAAGTTCATCATTTTCCATTAATTTTTTTTATGTTCTCTCTGAATAACCGATAAAGCGGTCAGCGGGGGTAAAAAAAATAAAAAAAGAGAACAAAAGAGTCTATGTATGGGGATTATCACAAGCGCGAGAGCCAGAAATTTAAATTTTTCCCAACTGTTCCCCATATTTTCCCAATTTTCCACCCAACTTTACTTTACTCTTTTCTTTCGCCACCACTACTCATTACTACTCACTACAGCTTATTCACCATGGAATCACTCAACAACTTAAACGGTCAAGTTAAAGACCACACCAAGAAAGACATTTTGGAAAAGCACCCAGACGATGTGGTCATTGTTGCCGCTTACAGAACCCCCATTGGTAAAGGTTTCAAAGGTTCATTTAGATCAGTTGGTACTGATTTCATTTTGACCGAGTTTTTAAAAGAGTTTCTTGCAAAGACCAAGGTTGATCCAAAATTGATCGAAGATGTTGCTATTGGTAATGTGTTGAACCCAGGTATCGGTGCTTTTGAACATCGTAGTGCTGCTTTAGCTGCTGGTATTCCTTACACAGCTGGTTTCGTTGCCGTCAACAGATTTTGTTCATCTGGATTAATGGCAATCTCAGATATCGCAAACAAGATTGCTGTTGGAGAAATCGATTGTGGACTTGCTGGTGGTGTTGAATCGATGTCCAAGTACTACAAAAAGACTATTCCTCAATTTGACCCACATTTGGCTGACAGAGAGGAGGTATCTTCTTGTTTGATTCCAATGGGTATCACTAACGAAAATGTTGCCAACAAGTACAACGTGTCAAGAGAAGCACAAGATGCATTTGCTGCCAAATCGTACAACAAGGCAGAAAATGCTATTGCTACTGGTAAATTCAAGGAAGAGATTTTGCCAATCAGATCCATCATTCGTGATGGCAAATCCGAAAAGGAAATCATTGTTGAAACTGATGAAGGTCCAAGGAAAGATGTTAACCCTGCTGGTTTGGGTAAATTGCCACCTGCTTTTGGTGGTAGCACCACTGCCGGTAATGCCTCACAAATCTCAGATGGAGCTGCTGCTGTTTTGATGATGAAACGTTCATTTGCCGAAAAGAATGGATATCCAGTTCTCGCTAAATACGTTGCCTGCTCCGTCTCTGGTGTCCCACCAGAAATTATGGGTGTTGGTCCAGCCTTTGCCATTCCAGAAGTATTGAACAGAACCGGCCTTAAGGTTGACGACATTGATATCTTTGAAATCAATGAAGCTTTTGCTGGTCAATGTTTGTACTCCATTCAATCTGTTGGTATTGACGAAGACAAGGTTAACTTGAACGGTGGTGCTATTGCATTAGGACATCCTTTGGGAACCACTGGTGCTAGACAATATGCCACCATCTTACCATTGATGAAGCCAGGACAAATTGGTGTCACTTCTATGTGTATTGGTACAGGTATGGGTGCTGCATCTGTTTTAGTTAGAGAATAGGTTTTTTATAGGAATATATGATAAAAATCTAGGATTAAAGTGGAATCGCAGTGAGTGTAGGTGCACAATAAATCACCACTATCAACTAAGTTCTGTCAACTAAGTTCTTTTGGAATTTCTGTCAAAGCGCGATGCCGAGGAAAGAATTGATTGACACAAAATATTCAATTATCAAAGTCCTCTGTGATCAATATTGGTTCAAAGCATCAACGACGTAACAGCTGGAAACTGTTTGCTATTTACTGTTGAAATTGATTCACTCTAAGATGAGCAGAAACAAATTCAATTTAAAGCTTCCGTTGGATGAAGGTAGGGACAATGAAGAGCTCATCAACATTCTACCATCGTACCAAATGTATCGCAACACCATTTCAAAAAACTTGACACCCACCATCGAGGATTTGAGGCTAGAACCACCATTGTATGATCAGATTCAACCGTTTCAATCTGCACCGACATCACCCGAGCCAGAACTAGACGACGATAATCAAGAAACGATATTGGAAAACGCACACAGGCTCAAGAGATTGACATCGCTCAACAAGGAAGTTGCAAAACTGTTACATGTCACAATCCACCTCACAAAGAGCATTGGAAAACCGGGTGAAACCTACTCCGTTATTGATCCCCTTAGTGTTGAATACAAACAGGGTGATTCAATCTACGGAGTAGTGCTAGTCACAAATAAAACCCAACAACCCATCCCATTCGACATGTTTACAGTGCAGTTAGAAGGAGTGTTGAGCTTTGGCAACTCCAACAATACCCTAATGGATCAGTCACTGCAAACTTTCACGTTTCTAACGATGTTTGATTTTAATGCCTCTTGGAATGACGGATTCCTTGATCGGTTGAAATCGGATCACAACAACCCCTACAAAGCTGATCATTCTAACTCATTTGATCCATCTGATAACACATATTACCACTTGGATCCAAAGAAGGTATTTCAACCTGGTGTTACATACAAAAAGTTTTTTGCCTTTGTCATGCCAGAAAGACTTTTGGAAAATGGATGTCAATCTTCTTTGATAAAGCACTTGCAGGTGCCGCCCACGTTGGGAGTCAGCAAAAGTGAAACCATTAGCTCCCTAAGACACAAATGGAAAGGTGAAGCCGAATCCAAAAAGTATGCTTCAATCACAAATGATCTTCTGTTTACTGATGCTTCGATAAGCTATGCAGTCAGTGCAAGAGTTATTGGACGCGCCGGTAACTACAAACAACTTTTGGGTGGTAATCACAGTAATCAACTTCTTGGCTCGGACGAGTATGTTGTTGCAAACGAAGACTACGTGTACATAAGGGTGATACCCGTCACACAGCCAGTATTTTCCCTCAATCGGGCAATGATTAATCAGGAGGCTAAATTGTTGTACAGTGGGTTGGTTGAAGATATTAAGCAAAAGATGGCAACTGGAAAAGAGATGACTCGGCAAGGGCATGGATTGGTGCCGTTTTCAAGTAATGGAAGTGAGCAGGAAACAAATCTACATCCAACATCAAGCTCGGTCGAGCTCTCAAAAATGCGACAAATGTACAAAGCAAAGAAGTTGGATGAGAGCAAGGTGTATGAGGTGTTTTACCCAATCAAAAAGAAGCCTGTATTCGGTGCGTCGAAAGTTGCTGGAATGCTTGCACTTGCCACGCCAAGGAAGGAGTATGTGATGGAATATGTCAGTCCACCCAGGTACCCAAACCATTCTGCAACCACTTTGCATATTCCACTCGACATTGTATATGTCAATGACAAACGATCAAGCCCTCCGGAATTTCGCTCCATTTCGGTTGAGCTAGTATCGCTCACCGTGAAATCAAAGAAGCACCCAATCCCGATTGTAATACACCCCGAGATGCTTTTTGAAAACAAGACTAAAGGAACGAGCCCGTCACAAGATAATTTTGATGTACTCACGATCAAGCGCTTTCAAAATTATGCTCTTCATCTATCGAAATTGATGAAAGAAGCACCTGAATTGGAAGTTGAACCAGAAATGATCAAGAGTATAAAAGGATTGGCTGGTTTGACTACAAAATATGTGCATTTAAAAGTGCAGAACGTTGGATATGAATCGGGTGGGGCTGCTTACGCTTCAGTCAATTCCATTCCATGGGAGAAACAAGTTGTAAACAGTGAGAGCACAACAGAGAGGTTCGAGGACGTCAAATATGTCAAACAGTTGATTATCACGGCGAATATGGGCTCATTAGAAGTAAGACCCATGCGTCTTGTTGATTTTTGTTTGGTTCCTGATTTTCAAAATTGTCTTATTGCGAGAATATATTATTTAAAGATTGATGTGAGATTGCAAAATAGTGAAAAGATCTCATTGAGAGTACCCGTTATATTGCAACGAAGTAAGTAGTATATAGTGGTTTCTGGGAAAATTACAGCAATCTTTGTCCAACCAGATGGTTTAATTTGTCATAATTTTCGATATTTCCATGCTTTTGTGAATTTTTCTCGAAGGTTTTGAAAATCGACAATTTCACAAATCTCTAAACTCAAACTCGATTCAAACAGTCAACTGCTCTATTCAACCCTTGTCAAAGTCGGTATCGCCTACTACTACGTATACGATGCTTTCGAAAATGCATCTCTTTTCTACGTAGCTTGCGCTCTAGATATACTCATTTCAGCACCTGAGGTGGCAACTCGCTTGAAATATTACCAAAACAGATCTTCATCTATAACTGAAGTTCTGCCATCGTCTCCATTTTTGATATGACCACCGCAACAACCTTCTCGCAAATATGTTACATTTGGCAAAACCTGAGCATCAACGAGATCATTCATGAAACAATTGAAAGTGAGTTTTCCTATTAGGAACATTCACATCGGTATGAACAAAAATCAATAACAGTCTTTGAAAGCGTAAAATTTGTGACATTGTTTATCGACACCAAGCTAATCTTGCATCTAGTTGAGAAGATGGTACTGGGCTTAACGGGTTCCACTTCTTGCAAACAACATTCGATTGGATTGAGCAAGTGCAGTTGATTTTAGGTTTCAAGTCTGACCAAAAGGCGTTGAATTCACTTGCTGGAAGTTTCATACTCTTATGTCATATATCCCTAATGGAACCGGCTTGGAGAATGCCTCAAGGGTAAAACGAGGTTGCTAGAGGTCATTGTCCAAATTCGCACGTATTTTCATTTTGCCACAGGCAGTTCTAAGAACCTTTCACGTCAGTATTCAAAGAGTGATTATAGAGGGCAGTGGAGAACGTTATATTTGACTGAAGAATATCGAACAATTACTTAAATACGTTTGATTGACGCATGATGACGAATATTGTCTCAATCGTGGCGTAATTCGCTCATAACCCAGCTCACTCCACTGCTAGTCCCACACGCATTACATCATCTTGTTGGCGGGCTTGATGTGCAAACGTGCCCCACTCCAATACAAACGCAAATATTGAATTTCTCACGTCCTGTGTTTTGACATGTGGAAATTACGTTGACTGGCGTTGAAACAATCAGGTTCTACAAAATATCAAGGTCTGAAAAATATACAGAAACCAAAAAACTAATACTATTCAAACAATTAAATGGACAATACAGTCAATGGGATGACTACAGCTAGAGTCAAACTTTCGTCAGTAAATTGGCGGTGTAGGGCAATATCGCTTTTTGTATCATGCATGACTAAACTGGCTCCGTTGGCCCTAGTAAGGTTGATGAGATATTGAGATCACCAAGCTCACTTGACCATGATAGCCTTCGACCTGTCCGCCACCACCGACATCATAAAGCGTTGACATTGAATTTGGAAATTACAATCAAACTTGTTCATTTAATCCTGCATAGTTGGTACATGGTACCCATAAGGAGATTGATTACTGTGGGTTCATCTTCGAGCTCTAACGCTTTGAGATGGTAAGGTAGTTGCCGCAGTTAAAATGGACCATTGTGGGAGTCGAGCTATGGGGGGGTCGAGCTATGCGTTCCCGTGTCTTGAGTTTCTGTTGAGGGGTCTCAAAGGTATACGCCTTCATTGAGATGAAGGAAATTACATCGGTCTTTGACGAACCCTTTCTGCTGCACAGCTCCAATGTCAAAAGTGTCATACACCACACGCTAGAACGACGATTCTGCTACTAATGCGGAACCTCAAGAAACTATGGAGATGACTACAACTTCCTAGACTCGAGAACTAAAGACGCCCATGTGTTGAATAGAGAGCAGTATGAAGTGGTAGAGACATACTGTGTTGAGCAATCGGTACGAAAAACCTCCAAGATTTCTTATGGACCTAAGCACAAAGTTGACATTTTTCACTTGATCGAATTGATTGAGTCCTTACAACCTAGCGATACAGTGTCATTGGCATTCAATTTGGACTTTGACCACATGTTCTCTTTTGATATGGACAAGTTTATGAAATTATTTAAACATATCAGCGATCGAGTTGTTGCATTGTCGATAGGTTCGAAGAAACTTGCAATCTAGAATTTACAAAGTTGACACTCGGGTTTGCTTTAAGGTATCTATTTCTGGTCGGATGTAATTTGTCAAGATTTGATGTCGAATCACCTGCCTGTGTTGAAGAGGTTGACTTGTCGCATAACAACCTGGAAGAGATCCCAGCACGGCTTACTTGTTTGAGGACCTTACTTTAGTGAACCTCGCAGATAACAAACTTTGTAAAGGTCACATCCATTTCCTGACATGCTTCGTCGAAGAGTCGGATATATCATGCAACCAAATTGAGGAGGTCAAGTTGACGTTTCCAAGACCAACCAAACTCATGTATCTTGCTTTGCATGGCAATAAAATAAAAGGGATTTCAGATGAATCCAGTGGTGATAATCCAAAGTTGTATAGACTTGAATGGGTAGAAGAAAAAGGGAATAAGTCTAGATTCAACATCACAGTGCCAAATGGAATCGTCCAGAACTACTTCAAAGAGTGACAAATCAGTTATGCTTGGGGAGAATGAGTGAAATGCAAGTATAATACCTGGTGCAGGCCAACATTTATATAGCATGACGGCATAATGGAAGGTTGCAACTGTGGATGTACAATAGTTGATTGACCCAAGGTAGTGAGGAATCGACCCAGACGGCTTCGCACTAGCAATAGTGGAGCTGTGTTTCTTGACTATGGAGTAGTTCACTTTTTTAATTTACGATGAAGTCCACACTCTAACCAATGGGGTTCCACACCTCATGGCATTGTAGTTTTCAATTGAGTCTTTCATACTTAGCATTTGTTTCTTCCCCTCCATGCCTAACCCATTCGTAGTGTATTTTGTATTAGCTAGCTCACAATTGATTAGTAAATGCCGATCACATCTGAAGATGCCAAAAATGTATGCTGCTCAGCTTGTGTCGATATGTATGCAGTGTTATTTGAGTTCTTTTTCACAATGGAGCTTTGGAATAAAATCAAGGATTCAAGCACTCAAGTCAAGGGTATATGAAATAGAGACAGATACAGTACAACAGTGACAAGCAGTGATGAAGAGACTAAAAAATCATAGTATCATTGTAGTGTCATTGGCCATACCTTGGCAACTGTTTTATAATAAGTACAAAATCGCACAAATTCTGTTGTAATTCTTAGACAAAATAGTACTGTTACCATGGAGAAGAAAAACTAAGCACACACACAATCAACTGAGAAGATAATATGACGACTGGCTACGTTACTAAGAGAGTCGATTGTGACCATGGATACTCCAACTAATTCGCAGTGGTGTGTTTAAGTACAGTTAGATGGGGCAATGTAGCTGAGGTCCGGATGTTGATTATACTGAGGTCCGGATGTTGATTATACTGAGGTCCGGATGTTGATTATACTGAGGTCCGGATGTTGATTATACTGAGGTCCGGATGTTGATTATACTGAGGTCCGGATGTTGATTATACTGAGGTCCGGATGTTGATTATACTGAGGTCCGGATGTTGATTATACTGAGGTCCGGATGTTGATTATACTGAGGTCCGGATGTTGATTATACTGAGGTCCGGATGTTGATTATACTGAGGTCCGGATGTTGATTATACTGAGGTCCGGATGTTGATTATACTGAGGTCCGGATGTTGATTATACTGAGGTCCGGATGTTGATTATACTGAGGTCCGGATGTTGATTATACTGAGGTCCGGATGTTGATTATACTGAGGTCCGGATGTTGATTATACTG